>NW_025728148.1:631982-1263965 GCF_021461385.2 Schistocerca piceifrons | reverse complement strand
ATGCCTTTTGTATTAAATTCGGATGCAATTTTTGTGTTTCGTCTATAAGAATGTGCAAGGTATAGAGTAAACCTAGAGTGGAGCATCGGCATCTAAAACTGGACCTACAGGAGAGGTTCAAATCGTAGACAGTGAGAGTGTCTGTCCCTCTTGTACTTAAGTCGTCATTGTGCCATTTGTATTAAATTCGGATGCAAATTATGTGTTTCATCGTCAATAAGAATTTACAAGGTATACAGTAAACCTGAAGTGAAGCATCGGAATCTAAAACTGGACTCACAGGAGAGGTTCATATCATAGAAAGTGAGAGTGTCAGTCCTCTTTTACTTAAGTCGGCATTGAGTCTTTTATATAAATTTCGGATGCAATTTATGTGTTTCATCGTCAAATATGAAGGTCCAAGGGATACAGTAAACCTGAAGTGAAGCATCGGAATCTAAAACTGGACTCACAGGAGAGGTTCAAATCATACAAAGTGAGAGTGTCAGTCCTCTTGTACTTATGTCGGCATTGTGCCTTTTGTATTAAAATTCGGATGCAATGTCTGTGTTTTATCGTCAATACGAAGGTGCAAGGTATACAGTTAACCTGAAGTGAAGCATCGGAATCTACAACTGGACTCACAGGAGAGGTTCAAATCGTAGAAAGTGAGAGTGTCAGTCCTCTTGTACTTAAGTCGGCATTGTGCCTTTTGTATTAAATTCGGATGCAATTTCTGTGTTTCATCGTCAATAAGAAGGTGCAAGGTATACATTAAACCTGAAGTGAAGCATCGGAATCTAAAACTGGACTCACAGGAGAGATTCAAATCATAGAGACTTAGAGATTCAGTCCTCTTATACTTAAGTCGGCATTGTGCCTTTTGTATTATTTTCGGATGCAATTTCTGTAAGGTCCAAGAGATACAGTATACCTGAAGTGAAGCATAGAAATCTAAAACTGGACTCACAGGAGAGGTTCAAATCATAGAAAGTTAGTGTGTCAGTCCTCTTGTACTTAAGTCGGCATTGTGCCTTTTGCATTAAATTCGGATGCAAACTCTGTGTTTCATCGTCAATAAGAAGGTGCAAGGTATACAGTAAACCTGAAGTGAAGCATCGGAATCTAAAACTGGACTCACAGGAGAGGTTCAAATCATAGAAAGTGAGAGTGTCAGTCTTCTTGTACTTAAGTCGGCATTGTGCGTTTTGTATTAAATTTGGATGCAATTTCTGTGTTTTTATCGTCAATAACATGGTGCAAGGTATACAGTACCCTTGAAGTGAAGCATCGGAATCTAAAACTGGACTCACAGGAGACGTTCAAATCATAGAAAGTGAGAGTGTTAGTCCTCTTGTACTTAAGTCGGCATTGTGCATTTTGTATTAAATTCGGATGCAATTTGTGTGTTTCGTCGTCAATAAGAAGGTGCAAGGTATACAGTAATCTTGAAAATGAAGCATCTAGATCTGAAAACTGGACTCACAGGAGAGGTTCAAATCGTAGAAAGTGAGAGTGTCAGTACTCTTTTACTGATGTCAGCATTGTGCGTTTTGTATTAAATTCGGATGCAATTCCTGAGTTTCATCGTCAATAAGAAGGTGCAAGGTATACAGTAACCCTGAAGTGAAGCATCGGAATCTAAAACTAGACTCACAGGAGAGGTTCAAATAATAGAAAAGTGAGAGTGTTAGTCCGCTTGTACTTAAGTCCGGCATTGTGCCTTTTGTATTAAAATCGGATGCAATTTCTGTGTTGCTTCGTCAATAAGAAGGTGCAAGGTATACAGTAAACCTGAAGTGAAGCATCGGAATCTAAATATGGACTCACAGGTGAGGTTCAAATCATTGAAAGTGAGAGTGTCAGTCCTCTTGTACTTAAGTCGGCTTTGAGCCATTTGTATTAAATTCGGATGCAATTTCTGAGTTTCATCGTCAATAAGAAGGTGCAAGGTATACAGTAATCCTGAAGTAAAGCATCGGAATCTAAATCTGGACTCACAGGAGAGGTTCAAATCATAGAAAGTAAGAGTGTCAGTCCGCTTGTACTTAAGTCGGCATTGTTCCTTTTGTATTAAATTCGGATGCAATTTCTGTGTTTCTTCGTCAATAAGAAGGTGCAAGGTATACAGTAAACCTGATGTGAAGCATCGGAATCTAAAACTGGACTCACAGGAGAGGTTCAAATCGTAGAAAGTGAGAATGTCAGTCCTCTTGTACTTAAGTCGGCATTGTGCCTTTTGTATCAAATTCGGATGCAATTTCTGTGTTTCATCGTCAATAAGAAGGTGCAAGGTATACAGTAATCTGGAAAATGAAGCATCGGAATCTTAAACTGGACTCACAGGAAAGATTCAAATCATAGAAAATGAGAATGTCAGTCCTCTTGTACTTAAGACGGCATTGTGCGTTTTGTATTAAAATCGGATGCATTATCTGTGTTTCATCGTCAATAAGAAGGTGCAAGGTATACAGTAATCTGGAATATGAAGCATCGGAATCTTAAACTGGACTCACAGGAAGGGTTCAAATCGTAGAATGTGAGAGTGTCAGTCCTCATGTACTTAAGTCGGCATTGTGCCTTTTGTATTAAAATCGGATGCAATTTCTGTGTTGCTTCGTCAATAAGAAAGTGCAAGGTATACAGTAAACCTGAAGTGAAGCATCGGAATCTAAAACTGGACTCACAGGAGAGGTTCAAATCATAGAAAGTGAGAGTGTCAGTCTTCTTGTAACTTAAGTCGGCATTTTTGCGTTTTGTATTAAATTCGGATGCAATTTCTGTGTTTCATCGTCAATAAGAAGGTGCATGGTTTACAGAAATCTTGAAGTAAAGCATCGGAATCTGAAACTGGACTCACAGGAGACGTTCAAATCGTAGAAAGTGAGAGTGTCAGTCTTCTTGTACTTAGGTAGGCATTGTGCCTTTTGTATAAATTTCGGAAAGTGCTAGGTATACAGTAATCTTGAAGAGAAGCATCGGAATCTAAAAGTGGACTCACAGGAAAGGATCAAATCGTAGAAAGTGAGAGTGTCAGTCTTCTTGTACTTAAGTCGGCATTTTGCATTTTGTATTAAATTCGGATGCAATTTCTGTGTTTCATCGTCAATAAGAAGGTGCATGGTTTACAGTAATCTTGAAGTAAAGCATCGGAATCTAAAACTGGACTCACAGGAGACGTTCAAATCGTAGAAAGTGAGAGTGTCAGTCCTTCTTGTACTTAGGTAGGCATTGTGCCTTTTGTATTAATTTCGGAAAGTGCTAGGTATACAGTAATCTTGAAGAGAAGCATCGGAATCTAAAAGTGGACTCACAGGAAAGGATCAAATCGTAGAAAGTGAGAGGGTCAGTCCTCTTGTACTTAAGCCGGCATTGTGCCTTTTGTATTAAATTCGGATTCAATTTCTGTGTTTTCATCGTCAATAAGAAGGTGCAAGGTATACAATAAACCTGAAGTGAAGCGTCGGAATCTAAAAGTGGACTCACAGGAAAGGATCAAATCGTAGAAAAGTGAGAGGGTCAGTCCCTCTTGTACTTAAGCCGGCATTGTGCATTTTGTATTAAATTCGGGTGCAATTTCTGTGTTTCACCGTCAATAGGAAGGTGCAAGGTATACAGTAATCTAGAAGTGAAGCATCGGAATCTAAAACAGGAATCACAGGAGAGGTTCAAATCGTAGAAAGTGAGAATGTCAGTCCTCTTGTACTTAAGTCGGCATTGTGTCTTTTGTATAGAATTCGGATGCAATTTCCGTGATTCATCGTCAATAAGAAGGTGCAAGGTATACAGTAATCAGGAAAATGAAGAATCGGAATCTTAAACTGGACTCACAGGAAAGGTTCAAATCGTAGAATGTAAGAGTGTCGGTCCTCTTGTACTGATGTCGGCATTGTGCCTTTTGTATTAAATTCGGATGCAATTTCTGAGTTTCATCGTCAATAAGAAGGTGCAAGGTATACGGAAACCTTGAGTGAAGCATCGGAATCTAAAACTGGACTCACAGGAGAGGTTCAAATCATAGAAAGTGAGAGTGTCGGTCCTCTTTTACTTAGGTCGGCATTGTGCCTTTTGTATTAAATTTGGATGCAATTTCTGTGTATTATCGTCAATAAGAAGGTGCAAGGTATACAGTTAACCTGAAGTGAAGCATCGGAATCTAAAACTGGTTTCACAGGAGAGGATCAAATCGTAGAAAGTGAGAGTGTCAGTACTCTATTACTTAAGTCAGCATTGTGCCTTTTGTATTAAATTCGGATGCAATTTCTGTGTATTATCGTCAATAAGAAGGTGCAAGGTATACAGTTAACCTGAAGTGAAGCATCGGAATCTAAAACTGGTTTCACAGGAGAGAATCAAATCGTAGAAAGTGAGAGTGTCAGTCCTCTTGTACTTAAGTTGGCATTGTGCCTTTTGTATTAAATTCGGATGCAATTTCTGCGTTTCATCGTCAATAAGAACGTGCAAAGTATACATTAAACCTGAAGTGAAGCATCGCAATCTAAAACTCGACTCACAGGAGAGGATCTAACCATAGAGTGTTAGAGTGTCAGTCCTATTTTACTTAAGTCTGCATTGTGCCTTTTTGTATTAAATTAGGATGCAATTTCTGTGTTTCATCGTCAATAAGAAGGTCCAAGGAATACAGTATACCTCAAGTGAAGCATAGGAATCTAAGACTGGACTCACCGGAGAGGTTCAAATCATAGGAAGTGAGAGTGTGAGTCCTCTTGAACGTAAGTCGGCATTGTGCGTTTTGTATTAAATTTGGATGAAATTTCAGTGTTTCATCGTCAATAAGAAGGTGCAAGGTATAAAGTAATCTTGAAGTGAAGCATTGGAAACTAAAAACTGGACTCAAAGGTGACGTTCAAATCATAGAAAGTGAGAGTGTTAATCCTCTTGTACTTAAGTCGGTATTGTGCATTTTGTATTAAATTCGGATGCAATTTCTGTGTTTCATTGTCAATAGGAGGGTGCTAGGTATACAGTAATCTTGAAGTGAAGCATCGGAATCTAAAACTGGACTCACAGAAGAGGTTCAAATCGTAGAAAGTGAGAATGTCAGTCCTCTTGTACTGAAGTCGGCATTGTGCCTTTTGTATTAAATTCGGATGCAATTTCTGTGTTTCATCGTCAATGAGAAGGTGCAAGGTATACTGTAATCTTGAAAATAAAGCATCGGAACCTAAAACCTGGACTCACAGGAGAGGTTCAAATCGTAGAAAGTGAGAGTGTCAGTCCTCTTGTCCTCAAGTCGGCATTATGCCTTTTGTATTAAATTCGGATGCAATTTTTGTGTTTCGTCTATAAGAATGTGCAAGGTATAGAGTAAACTTAGAGTGGAGCATCGGCATCTAAAACTGGACCTACAGGAGAGGTTCAAATCGTAGACAGTGAGAGTGTCAGTCCTCTTTTACTTAAGTCGGCATTGAGTCTTTTATATAAATTTCGGATGCAATTTATGTGTTTCATCGTCAATATGAAGGTCCAAGGGATACAGTAAACCTGAAGTGAAGCATCGGAATCTAAAACTGGACTCACAGGAGAGGTTCAAATCATACAAAGTGAGAGTGTCAGTCCCTCTCGTACTTATGTCGGCATTGTGCCTTTTGTATTAAATTCGGATGCAATGTCTGTGTTTTATCGTCAATACGAAGGTGCAAGGTATACAGTTAACCTGAAGTGAAGCATCGGAATCTAAAAATGGACTCACAGGAGAGGTTCAAATCGTAGAAAGTGAGAGTGTCAGTCCCTCTTGTACTTATGTCGGCCATTGTGCCTTTTGTATTAAATTCGGATGCAATTTCTGTGTTTCATCGTCAATAAGAAGGTGCAAGGTATACATTAAACCTGAAGTGAAGCATCGGAATCTAAAAACTGGTCTCACAGGAGAGATTCAAGTCATAGAGGACTTAGAGATTCAGTCCTCTTATACTTAAGTCGGGCATTGTGAATTTTGTATTAAATTCGGATGCAATTTCTGTCTTTCATCGTCAATAAGAAGGTCCAAGACATACAGTATAACTGAAGTAAAGCATAGAAATCTAAAACTGGACTCACAGGAGAGGTTCAAATCATAGAAAGTTAGTGTGTCAGTCCTCTTGTACTTAAGTCGGCATTGTGCCTTTTGCATTAAATTCGGATGCAAACTCTGTGTTTTCATCGTCAATAAGAAGGTGCAAGGTATACAGTAAACCTGAAGTGAAGCATCGGAATCTAAAACTGGACTCACAGGAGAGGTTCAAATCATAGAAAGTGAGAGTGTCAGTCCTCTTGTACTTAAGTCGGCATTGTGCGTTTTGTATTAAATTTGGATGCAATTTCTGTGTTTTATCGTCAATAACATGGTGCAAGGTATACAGTACCCTTGAAGTGAAGCATCGGAATCTAAAACTGGACTCACAGGAGACGTTCCAATCATAGAAAGTGAGAGTGTTAGTCCTCTTGTACTTAAGTCGGCATTGTGCATTTTGTATTAAATTCGGATGCAATTTCTGTGTTGCAATTTCTGTGTTTCATCGTCAATAGGAAGGTGCTAGGTATTTAGTAATCGTGAAGTGAAGCATCTACATCTAAAACTGGACTCACAGGAGAGGTTCAAATCGTAGAAAGTGAGAATGTCAGTCCCCTTGTACTTAAGTCGGCATTGTGCCTTTTGTATTAAATTCAGATGAACTTTTTGTGTTTCATCGTCTATAAGAATGTGCAAAGTATACTGTAAACCTGAAGTGGAGCATCGGAATCTAAAACTGGACCTACAGGAGAGGTTCATATCGTAGACAGTGTGAGTGTCAGTCCTCTTGCACTGAAGTCGGCATTGTGCCTTTTGTATTAAATTCGGATGCAATTTCTGTGTTTCACCGTCAATAAGAAGATGTAAGGTATACAGTAAACCTGAAGTGAAGCTTCGGAATCTAACACTGGACTGACAGGAGAGGTTCAAATCATAGAAAGTGAGAGTGTCAGTCCTCTTGTACTTACGTCGGCATTGTGCATTTTGTATTAAATTCGGATGCAATTGCTGTGTTTCATCGTCAACAGAAAGGTGCAAAGTATGCAGTAATCTTGAAGTGAAGCATCGGAATCTAAAACTGGACTCACAGGAGAGGTTCAAATCGTAGAAAGTGAGAATGTCAGTCCACTTGTACTTAAGTCGGCATTGTGCCTTTAGTATAAAATTGGGATGCAATTTGTGTGTTTCGTCGTCAATAAGAAGGTGCAAGGTATACAGTAATCTTGAAAATGAAGCATCTAGATCTAAAACTGGACTCACAGGAGAGGTTCAAATCGTAGAAAGTGAGAGTGTCAGTACTCTTTTTCTGATGTCGGCATTGTGCGTTTTGTATTAAATTCGGATGCAATTTCTGAGTTTCATCGTCAATAAGAAGGTGCAAGGTATACAGTAACCCTGAAGTGAAGCATCGGAATCTAAAACTAGACTCACAGGAGAGGTTCAAATAATAGAAAGTGAGAGTGTTAGTCCGCTTGTACTTAAGTCGGCATTGTGCCTTTTGTATTAAAATCGGATGCAATTTCTGTGTTGCTTCGTCAATAAGAAGGTCCAAGGTATACAGTAAACCTGAAGTGAAGCATCGGAATCTAAATATGGACTCACAGGTGAGGTTCAAATCATTGAAAGTGAGAGTGTCAGTCCTCTTGTACTTAAGTCGGCATTGTGCATTTTGTATTAAATTCGGATGCAATTTCTGTGTTTCATCGTCAACAGGAAGGTGCAAAGTATGCAGTAATCTTGAAGTGAAGCATCGGAATCTAAAACTGGACTCACAGGAGAGGTTCAAATCGTAGAAAGTGAGAATGTCAGTCCACTTGTACTTAAGTCGGCATTGTGCCTTTAGTATAAAATTGGGATGCAATTTGTGTGTTTCGTCGTCAATAAGAAGGTGCAAGGTATACAGTAATCTTGAAAATGAAGCATCTAGATCTAAAACTGGACTCACAGGAGAGGTTCAAATCGTAGAAAGTGAAAGTGTCAGCACTCTTTTACTGATGTCGGCATTGTGCGTTTTGTATTAAATTCGGATGCAATTTCTGAGTTTCATCGTCAATAAGAAGGTGCAAGGTATACGGAAACCTTGAGTGAAGCATCGGAATCTAAAACTGGACTCACAGGAGAGGTTCAAATCATAGAAAGTGAGAGTGTCGGTCCTCTTTTACTTAGGTCGGCATTGTGCCTTTTGTATTAAATTTGGATGCAATTTCTGTGTTTCATCGTCAATAACTAGGTGCAAGGTATACAGTAAATCTGAAGTGAAGCATCCAAATCTAAAACTGGACTCACAGGAGAGGTTCAAATCATAGAAAGTGTGAGTGTCAGTCCTCTTGAACTTAAGTCGGCATTGTGCGTTTTGTATTAAATTTGGATGAAATTTCTGTGTTTCATCGTCAATAAGAACGTGCAAGGTATACAGTAATCTTGAAGTGATGCATCGGAAACTAAAACTGGACTCAAAGGTGACGTTCAAATCATAGAAAGTGAGAGTGTTAATCCTCTTGTACTTAAGTCGGTATTGTGCATTTTGTATTAAATTCGGATGCAATTTCTGTGTTTCATTGTCAATAGGAAGGTGCTAGGTATACAGTAATCTTGAAGTGAAGCATCGGAATCTAAAACTGGACTCACAGAAGAGGTTCAAATCGTAGAAAGTGAGAATGTCAGTCCTCTTGTACTGAAGTCGGCATTGTGCCATTTGTATTAAATTCGGATGCAATTTCTCTGTTTCATCGTCAATGAGAAGGTGCAAGGTATACAGTAATCTTGAAAATGAAGCATCGGAACCTAAAACTGGACTCACAGGAGAGGTTCAAATCGTAGAAAGTGAGAGTGTCAGTCCTCTTGTCCTCAAGTCGGCATTATGCCTTTTGTATTAAATTCGGATGCAATTTTTGTGTTTCGTCTATAAGAATGTGCAAGGTATAGAGTAAACCTAGAGTGGAGCATCGGCATCTAAAACTGGACCTACAGGAGAGGTTCAAATCGTAGACAGTGAGAGTGTCAGTCCTCTTTTACTTAAGTCGGCATTGAGTCTTTTATATAATTTTCGGATGCAATTTATGTGTTTCATCGTCAATATGAAGGTCCAAGGGATACAGTAAACCTGAAGTGAAGCATCGGAATCTAAAACTGGACTCACAGGAGAGGTTCAAATCAATACAATGTGAGAGTGTCAGTCCTCTTGTACTTATGTCGGCATTGTGCCTTTTGTATTAAATTCGGATGCAATGTCTGTGTTTTATCGTCAATACGAATGTGCAAGGTATACAGTTAACCTGAAGTGAAGCATCGAATCTAAAACTAGACTCACAGGAGAGGTTCAAATCGTAGAAAGTGAGAGTGTCAGTCCTCTTGTACTTAAGTCGGCATTGTGCCTTTTGTATTAAATTCGGATGAAATTTCTGTGTTTCATCGTCAATAAGAAGGTGCAAGGTATACATTAAACCTGAAGTGAAGCATCGATCTAAACTGGACTCACAGGAGAGATTCAAGTCATAGAGACTTAGAGATTGAGTCCTCTTATATACTTACGTCGGTATTGTGCCTTTTGTATTAAATTCGGATGCAATTTCTGTGTTTCATCGTCAATAAGAAGGTCCAAGAGATACAGTATACCTGAAGTGAAGCATAGAAATCTAAAACTGGACTCACAGGAGAGGTTCAAATCATAGAAAGTTAGTGTGTCAGTCCTCTTGTACTTAAGTCGGCATTGTGCCTTTTGCATTAAATTCGGATGCAAACTCTGTGTTTCATCGTCAATAAGAAGGTGCAAGGTATACAGTAAACCTGAAGTGAAGCATCGGAATCTAAAACTGGACTCACAGGAGAGGTTCAAATCATAGAAAGTGAGAGTGTCAGTCCTCTTGTACTTAAGTCGGCATTGTGCTTTTTGTATTAAATTTGGATGCAATTTCTGTGTTTTATCGTCAATAACATGGTGCAAGGTATACAGTACCCTTGAAGTGAAGCATCGGAATCTAAAACTGGACTCACAGGAGACGTTCAAATCATAGAAAGTGAGAGTGTTAGTCCTCTTGTACTTAAGTCGGCATTGTGCATTTTGTATTAAATTCGGATGCAATTTCTGTGTTTCATCGTCAATAGGAAGGTGCTAGGTATACAGTAATCTTGAAGTGAAGCATCGGATTCTAAAACTGGACTCACAGAAGAGGTTCAAATCGTAGAAAGTGAGAATGTCAGTCCTCTTGTACTTAAGTCGGCATTGTGCCTTTTGTATTAAATTCAGATGAACTTTTTGTGTTTCATCGTCTATAAGAATGTGCAAGGTATACTGTAAACCTGAAGTGGAGCATCGGAATCTAAAACTGGACCTACAGGAGAGGTTCATATCGTAGACAGTGTGAGTGTCAGTCCTCTTGCACTGAAGTCGGCATTGTGCCTTTTGTATTAAATTCGGCTGCAATTTCTCTGTTTCACCGTCAATAAGAAGATGTAAGGTATACAGTAAACCTGAAGTGAAGCATCGGAATCTAAATATGGACTCACAGGTGAGGTTCAAATCATTGAAAGTGAGAGTGTCAGTCCTCTTGTACTTAAGTCGGCATTGTGCATTTTGTATTAAATTCGGATGCAATTTCTGTGTTTCATCGTCAACAGGAAGGTGCAAAGTATGCAGTAATCTTGAAGTGAAGCATCGGAATCTAAAACTGGACTCACAGGTGAGGTTCAAATCGTAGAAAGTGAGAATGTCAGTCCACTTGTACTTAAGTCGGCATTGTGCCTTTAGTATAAAATTGGGATGCAATTTGTGTGTTTCGTCGTCAATAAGAAGGTGCAAGGTATACAGTAATCTTGAAAATGAAGCATCTAGATCTAAAACTGGACTCACAGGAGAGGTTCAAATCGTAGAAAGTGAGAGTGTCAGTACTCTTTTACTGATGTCGGCATTGTGCGTTTTGTATTAAATTCGGATGCAATTTCTGAGTTTCATCGTCAATAAGAAGGTGCAAGGTATACAGTAACCCTGAAGTGAAGCATCGGAATCTAAAACTAGACTCACAGGAGAGGTTCAAATAATAGAAAGTGAGAGTGTTAGTCCGCTTGTACTTAAGTCGGCATTGTGCCTTTTGTATTAAAATCGGATGCAATTTCTGTGTTGCTTCGTCAATAAGAAGGTGCAAGGTATACAGTAAACCTGAAGTGAAGCATCGGAATCTAAATATGGACTCACAGGTGAGGTTCAAATCATTGAAAGTGAGAGTGTCAGTCCTCTTGTACTTAAGTCGGCTTTGAGCCATTTGTATTAAATTCGGATGCAATTTCTGAGTTTCATCGTCAATAAGAAGGTGCAAGGTATACAGTAATCCAGAAGTAAAGCATCGGAATCTAAAACTGGACTCACAGGAGAGGTTCAAATCATAGAAAGTAAGAGTGTCAGTCCGCTTGTACTTAAGTCGGCATTGTTCCTTTTGTATTAAATTCGGATGCAATTTCTGTGTTTCTTCGTCAATAAGAAGGTGCAAGGTATACAGTAAACCTGATGTGAAGCATCGGAATCTAAAACTGGACTCACAGGCGAGGTTCAAATCGTAGAAAGTGAGAATGTCAGTCCTCTTGTACTTAAGTCGGCATTGTGCCTTTTGTATTAAATTCAGATGAACTTTTTGTGTTTCATCGTCTATAAGAATGTGCAAGGTATACTGTAAACCTGAAGTGGAGCATCGGAATCTAAAACTGGACCTACAGGAGAGGTTCATAACGTAGACAGTGTGAGTGTCAGTCCTCTTGCACTGAAGTCGGCATTGTGCCTTTTGTATTAAATTCGGATGCTATTTCTCTGTTTCACCGTCAATAAGAAGATGTAAGGTATACAGTAAACCTGAAGTGAAGCATCGGAATCTAACACTGGACTGACAGGAGAGGTTTAAATCATAGAAAGTGAGAGTGTCAGTCCTCTTGTACTTAAGTCGGCATTGTGCATTTTGTATTAAATTCGGATGCAATTTCTGTGTTTCTTCGTCAATAAGAAGGTGCAAGGTATACAGTAAACCTGATGTGAAGCATCGGAATCTAAAACTGGACTCACAGGAGAGGTTCAAATCGTAGAAAGTGAGAATGTCAGTCCTCTTGTACTTAAGTCGGCATTGTGCCTTGTGTATTAAATTCAGATGAACTTTTTGTGTTTCATCGTCTATAAGAATGTGCAAGGTATACTGTAAACCTGAAGTGGAGCATCGGAATCTAAAACTGGACATACAGGAGAGGTTCATATCGTAGACAGTGTGAGTGTCAGTCCTCTTGCACTGAAGTCGGCATTGTGCCTTTTGTATTAAATTCGGATGCAATTTCTCTGTTTCACCGTCAATAAGAAGATGTAAGGTATACAGTAAACCTGAAGTGAAGCATCGGAATCTAACACTGGACTGACAGGAGAGGTTCAAATCATAGAAAGTGAGAGTGTCAGTCCTCTTGTACTTAAGTCGGCATTGTGCGTTTTGTATTAAATTCGGATGCAATTTCTGAGTTTCATCGTCAATAAGAAGGTGCAAGGTATACAGTAACCCTGAAGTGAAGCTTCGGAATCTAAAACTAGACTCACAGGAGAGGTTCAAATAATAGAAAGTGAGAGTGTTAGTCCGCTTGTACTTAAGTCGGCATTGTGCCTTTTGTATTAAAATCGGATGCAATTTCTGTGTTGCTTCGTCAATAAGAAGGTGCAAGGTATACAGTAAACCTGATGTGAAGCATCGGAATCTAAATATGGACTCACAGGTGAGGTTCAAATCATTGAAAGTGAGAGTGTCAGTCCTCTTGTACTTAAGTCGGCTTTGAGCCATTTGTATTAAATTCGGATGCAATTTCTGAGTTTCATCGAAAATAAGAAGGTGCAAGGTATACAGTTATCCTGAAGTAAAGCATCGGAATCTAAAACTGGACACACAGGATAGGTTCAAATCATAGAAAGTAAGAGTGTCAGTCCGCTTGTACTTAAGTCGGCATTGTTCTTTTGTTTTAAATTCGGATGCAATTTCTGTGTTTCTTCGTCAATAAGAAGGTGCAAGGTATACAGTAAACCTGATGTGAAGCATCGGAATCTAAAACTGGACTCACAGGAGAGGTTCAAATCGTAGAAAGTGAGAATGTCAGTCCTCTTGTACTTAAGTCGGCATTGTGCCTTTTGTATTAAATTCGGATGCAATTTCTGTGTTTCATCGTCAATAAGAAGGTGCAAGGTATACAGTAATCTGGAAAATGAAGCATCGGAATCTTAAACTGGACTCACAGGAAAGATTCAAATCATAGAAAGTGAGAATGTCAGTCCTCTTGTACTTAAGACGGCATTGTGCGTTTTGTATTAAAATCGGATGCATTATCTGTGTTTCATCGTCAATAAGAAGGTGCAAGGTATACAGTAATCTGGAATATGAAGCATCGGAATCTTAAACTGGACTCACAGGAAGGGTTCAAATCGTAGAATGTGAGAGTGTCAGTCCTCATGTACTTAAGACGGCATTGTGCCTTTTGTATTAAAATCGGATGCAATTTCTGTGTTGCTTCGTCAATAAGAAGGTGCAAGGTATACAGTAAACCTGAAGTGAAGCATCGGAATCTAAAACTGGACTCACAGGAGAGGTTCAAATCATAGAAAGTGAGAGTGTCAGTCTTCTTGTACTTAAGTCGGCATTTTGCGTTTTGTATTAAATTCGGATGCAATTTCTGTGTTTCATCGTCAATAAGAAGGTGCATGGTTTACAGTAATCTTGAAGTAAAGCATCGGAATCTGAAACTGGACTCACAGGAGACGTTCAAATCGTAGAACGTGAGAGTGTCAGTCTTCTTGTACTTAGGTAGGCATTGTGCCTTTTGTATAAATTTCGGAAAGTGCTAGGTATACAGTAATCTTGAAGAGAAGCATCGGAATCTAAAAGTGGACTCACAGGAAAGGATCAAATCGTAGAAAGTGAGAGTGTCAGTCTTCTTGTACTTAAGTCGGCATTTTGCATTTTGTATTAAATTCGGATGCAATTTCTGTGTTTCACCGTCAATAAAATGGTGCATGGTTTACAGTAATCTTGAAGTAAAGCATCGGAATCTAAAACTGGACTCACAGGAGACGTTCAAATCGTAGAAAGTGAGAGTGTCAGTCTTCTTGTACTTAGGTAGGCATTGTGCCTTTTGTATTAATTTGTGGAAAGTGCTAGGTATACAGTAATCTTGAAGAGAAGCATCGGAATCTAAAAGTGGACTCACAGGAGAGGTTCAAATCATAGTAAGTGAGAATGTCAGTCCTCTAGTACTTAAGTCGGCATTGTGCATTTTGTATTAAATTCGGGTGCAATTTCTGTGTTTCACCGTCAATAGGAAGGTGCAAGGTATACAGTAATCTAGAAGTGAAGCATCGGAATCCAAAACAGGAACCACAGGAGAGGTTCAAATCGTAGAAAGTGAGAATGTCAGTCCTCTTGTACCTAAGTCGGCATTGTGTCTTTTGTATAAAATTCGGATGCAATTTCTGTGATTCATCGTCAATAAGAAGGTGCAAGGTATACAGTAAACTGGAATATGAAGCATCGGAATCTTAGACTGGACTCACAGGAAGGGTTCAAATCGTAGAATGTGAGAGTGTCAGTCCTCATGTTCTTAAGTCGGCATTGTGCCTTTTGTATTAAAATCGGATGCAATTTCTGTGTTGCTTCGTCAATAAGAAGGTGCAAGGTATACAGTAAACCTGAAGTGAAGCATCGGAATCTAAAACTGGACTCACAGGAGAGGTTCAAATCATAGAAAGTGTGAGTGTCAGTACTCTTATACTTAAGTCAGCATTGTGCCTTTTGTATTAAATTCGGATGCAATTTCTGTGTATTATCGTCAATAAGAAGGTGCAAGGTATACAGTTAACCTGAAGTGAAGCATCGGAATCTAAAACTGGTTTCACAGGAGAGGATCAAATCGTAGAAAGTGAGAGTGTCAGTCCTCTTGTACTTAAGTAGGCATTGTGCCTTTTGTATTAAATTCGGATGCAATTTCTGCGTTTCATCGTCAATAAGAACGTGCAAAGTTTACATTAAACCTGAGGTGAAGCATCGCAATCTAAAACTCGACTCACAGGAGAGGTTCTAATCATAGAGTGTTAGAGTGTCAGTCCTATTTTACTTACGTCTGCATTGTGCCTTTTGTATTAAATTAGGATGCAATTTCTGTGTTTCATCGTCAATACGAAGGTCCAAGGGATACAGTATACCTCAAGTGAAGCATAGGAATCTAAGACTGGACTCACCGGAGAGGTTCAAATCATAGGAAGTGAGAGTGTCAGTCCTCTTGAACTTAAGTCGGCATTGTGCGTTTTGTATTAAATTTGGATGAAATTTCTGTGTTTCATCGTCAATAAGAAGGTGCAAGGTATACAGTAATCTTGAAGTGAAGCATCGGAAACTAAACTGGACTCAAAGGTGACGTCAAATCATAGAAAGTGAGAGTGTTAATCCTCTTGTACTTAAGTCGGTATTGTGCATTTTGTATAAATTCGGATGCAATTTCTGTGTTTCATTGTCAATAGGAAGGTGCTAGGTATACAGTAATCTTGAAGTGAAGCATCAGAATCTAAAACTGGACTCACAGAAGAGGATTCAAATCGTAGAAAGTGAGAATGTCAGTCCTCTTGTACTGAAGTCGGCATTGTGCCTTTGTATTAAATTCGGATGCAATTTCTGTGTTTCATCGTCAATGAGAAGGTGCAAGGTATACAGTAATCTTGAAAATGAGCATCGGAACCTAAAACTGGACTCACAGGAGAGGTTCAAATCGTAGAAAGTGAGAGTGTCTGTCCTCTTGTCCTCAAGTCGGCATTATGCTTTTGTATTAAATTCGGATGCAATTTTGTGTTTCGTCTATAAGAACGTGCAAGGTATAGAGTCAACCTAGAGTGGAGCATCGGCATCTAAAACTGGACCTACAGGAGAGGTTCAAATCGTAGACAGTGAGAGTGTCAGTCCTCTTTTACTTATGTCGGCATTGAGTCTTTATATAAATTTCGGATGCAATTTATGTGTTTCATCGTCAATATGAAGGTCCAAGGGATACAGTAAACCTGAAGTGAAGCATCGGAATCTAAAACTGGACTCACAGGAGAGGTTCAAATCATACAAAGTGAGAGTTGTCAGTCCTCTTGTACTTATGTCGGCATTGTGCATTTTGTATTAAATTCGGATGCAATGTCTGTGTTTTATCGTCAATACGAAGGTGCAAGGTATACAGTTAACCTGAAGTGAAGCATCGGAATCTAAAACTGGACTCACAGGAGAGGTTCAAATCGTAGAAAGTGAGAGTGTCAGTCTCTTGTACTTAAGTCGGCATTGTGCCTTTGTATTAAATTCGGATGCAATTTCTGTGTTTCATCGTCAATAAGATGGTGCAAGGTATACATTAAACCTGAAGTGAAGCATGGAATCTAAAACTGGACTCACAGGAGAGATCAAGTCATAGAGACTTAGAGATTCAGTCCTCTTATACTTAAGTCGGCATTGTGCCTTTTGTATTAAATTCGGATGCAATTTCTGTGTTTCATCGTCAATAAGAAGGTCCAAGAGATACAGTATACCTGAAGTGAAGCATAGAAATCTAAAACTGGACTCACAGGAGAGGTTCAAACCATAGAAAGTTAGTGTGTCAGTCCTCTTGTACTTAAGTCGGCATTGTGCCTTTTGGATTAAATTCGGATGCAAACTCTGTGTTTCATCGTCAATAAGAAGGTGCAAGGTATACAGTAAACTGAAGTGAAGCATCGGAATCTAAAACTGGTCTCACAGGAGAGGTTCAAATCATAGAAAGTGAGAGTGTCAGTCTCTTGTACTTAAGTCGGCATTGTGCGTTTTGTATTAAATTTGGATGCAATTTCTGTGTTTTATCGTCAATAACATGGTGCAAGGTATACAGTACCCTTGAAGTGAAGCATCGGATTCTAAAACTGGACTCACAGAAGAGGTTCAAATCGTAGAAAGTGAGAATGTCAGTCCTCTTGTACTTAAGTCGGCATTGTGCCTTTTGTATTAAATTCAGATGAACTTTTTGTGTTCATCGTCTATAAGAATGTGCAAGGTATACTGTAAACCTGAAGTGGAGCATCGGAATCTAAAACTGGACCTACAGGAGAGGTTCAAATCGTAGACAGTGAGAGTGTCAGTCCTCTTGTACTGAAGTCGGCATTGTGCCTTTTGTATTAAATTCGGATGCAATTTCTGTGTTTCACCGTCAATAAGAAGATGTAAGGTATACAGTAAACCTGAAGTGAAGCATCGGAATCTAACACTGGACTGACAGGGAGAGGTTCAAATCATAGAAAGTGAGAGTGTCAGTCCTCTTGTACTTAAGTCGGCATTGTGGCATTTTGTATCAAATTCGGATGCAATTTCTGTGTTTCATCGTCAACAGGAAGGTGCAAAGTATGCAGTAATCTTGAAGTGAAGCATCAGAATCTAAAACTGGACTCACAGGAGAGGTTCAAATCGTAGAAAGTGAGAATGTCAGTCCTCTTGTACTTAAGTCGGCATTGTGCCTTCAGTATAAAATTGGGATGCAATTTATGTGTTTCGTCGTCAATAAGAAGGTGCAAGGTATACAGTAATCTTGAAAATGAAGCATCTAGATCTAAAGCTGGACTCGCAGGAGAGGTTCAAATCGTAGAAAGTGAGAGTGTCAGTACTCTTTTACTGAAGTCGGCATTGTGCGTTTTGTATTAAATTCGGATGCAATTTCTGAGTTTCATCGTCAATAAGAAGGTGCAAGGTATACAGTAAACCCTGAAGTGAAGCATCGGAATCAAAAACTAGACTCACAGGAGAGGTTTCAAATAATAGAAAGTGAGAGTGTTAGTCCGCTTGTACTTAAGTCGGCATTGTGCCTTTTGTATTAAAATCGGATGCAATTTCTGTGTTGCTTCGTCAATAAGAAGGTGCAAGGTATACAGTAAACCTGAAGTGAAGCATCGAATCTAAATATGGACTCACAGGTGAGGTTCAAATTATTGAAAGTGAGAGTGTCAGTCCTCTTGTACTGAAGTCGGCTTTGAGCCATTTGTATTAAATTCGGATGCAATTTCTGAGTTTCATCGTCAATAAGAAGGTGCAAGGTATACAGTAATCCTGAAGTAAAGCATCGAATCTAAAACTGGACTCACAGGAGAGGTTCAAATCATAGAAAGTAAGAGTGTCAGTCCGCTTGTACTTAAGTCTTCATTGTTCCTTTTGTATTAAATTCGGATGCAATTTCTGTGTTTCTTCGTCAATAAGAAGGTGCAAGGTATACAGTAATCTTGAAAATGAAGCATCGGAACCTAAAACTGGACTCACAGGAGAGGTGCAAATCGTAGAAAGTGAGAGTGTCAGTCCTCTTGTACTTAAGTCGGCATTGTGCCTTTTGTATTAAATTCGGATGCAATTTTTGTGTTTCATCGTCTATAATAATGTGCAAGGTATAGAGTAAACCTAGAGTGGAGCATAGGAATCTAAAACTGGACCTACAGGAGAGGTTCAAATCGTAGACAGTGAGAGTGTCAGTCCTCTTGTACTTAAGTCGTCATTGTGCCTTTTGTATTAAATTCGGATGCAAATTCTGTGTTTCATCGTCAATAAGATTGACAAGGTATACAGTAAACCTGAAGTGAAGCATCGGAATCTAAAACTGGACTCACAGGAGAGGTTCATATCATAGAAAGTGAGAGTGTCAGTCCTCTTGTACTGATGTCGGCATTGTGCCTTTTGTATTAAATTCGGATGCAATTTCTGTGTTCATCGTCAATAAGAAGGTTGCAAGGTATACATTAAACCTGAAGTGAAGCATCGGAATCTAAAACTGACTCACAGGAGAGGTTCGAATCATAGAAAGTGAGAGTGTCAGTCCTCTTGTACTTAAGTCGGCATTGTGCTTTTTGTATTAAATTTGGATGCAATTTCTGTTTTTTATCGTCAATAAGAGGGTGCAAGGTATACAGTACTCTTGAAGTGAAGCATCGGAATCTAAAACTGGACTCGCAGGAGACGTTCAAATCATAGAAAGTGAGAGTGTTAGTCCTCTTGTACTTAAGTCGGCATTGTGCATTTTGTATTAAATTCGGATGCAATTTCTGTGTTTCATCGTCAATAGGAGGTGCTAGGTATACAGTAATCTTGAAGTGGAGCATCGGAATCAAAAACTGGCCTCACAGAAGAGGTTCAAATCGTAGAAAGTGAGAATGTCAGTCCTCTTATACTTAAGACGGCATTGTGCTTTTGTATTAAATTCGGATGCACTTTTTGTGTTTCATCGTCTACAAGAATGTGCAAGGTATACTGAAACCTGAAGTGAGCATCGGAATCTAAAACTGCACCTACAGGGAGAGGGTCAAATCGTAGACAGTGAGAGTGTCAGTCCTCTTGTACTGAAGTCGACATTGTGCCTTTTGTATTAAATCGGATGCAATTTCTGTGTTTCACCGTCAATAAGAAGATGCAAGGTATACAGTAACCCGAAGTGAAGCATCGGAATCTAACACTGCACTGACAGGAGAGGTTCAAATCATAGAAAGAGAGAATGTCAGTCCTCTTGTACTTATGTCGGCATTGTGCATTTTGTATTAAATTCGGATGTAATTTCTGTGTTTCATCGTCAACAGGAAAGTGCAAAGTATACAGTAATCTTGAAGTGAAGCATCGGAATCTAAAACTGGACTCACAGGAGAGGTTCAAATCGTAGAAGGTGAGAATGTCAGTCCTCTTGTACTTAAGTCAGCATTGTGCCTTTTGTATAAAATTGGGATGCAATTAGTGTGTTTCATCGTCAATAAGAAGGTGCAAGGTATACAGTAATCTTGAAAATCAAGCATCGGAATCTAAAACTGGACTCACAGGAGAGGTTCAAATCGTAGAAAGTGAGAGTGCCAGTCCTCTTTTACTGAAGTCGGCATTGTGCCTTTTGTATTAAATTCGGATGCAATTTCTGAGTTTCATCGTCAATAAGAAGGTGCAAGGTATTCAGTAATCTTGAAGTGAAGCATCGGAATCTAAAACTGGATTCACAGGAGACGTTGAAGTCGTAGAAAGTGAGAGCGTCAATCCTCATGTACTTAAGTCGGCATTGTGCCTTTTGTATTACATTCGGATGCAAATTCTGTGTTTCACCGTCAATAACAAGGTGCAAGGTATACAGTAACCCTGAAGTGAGGCATCGGAATCTAAAACTGGACTCACAGGAGAGGTTCAAATTATAGAAAGTGAGAGTGTTAGTCCGCTTTTACTTAAGTAGGCATTGTGCCTTTTGTACTAAAATCGGATGCAATTTCTGTGTTGCTTCGTCAATAAGAAGGTGCAAGGTATACAGTAAACCTGAAGTGAAGCATCGGAATCTAAAACTGGACTCACAGGTGAGGTTCAAATCATTGAAAGTGAGAGTGTCAGTCCTCTTGTACTTAAGTCGGCATTGTGCCATGTGTATTAAATTCGGATGCAATTTATGTGTTTCATCGTCAATAGGAAGGTGCAAGATATACAGAAATCTTGAAGTGAAGCATCGGAATCTAAAACTGGACTCACAGGAGAGGTTAAAATCGTTGAAAGTGAGAATGTCAGTCCTCTTTTACTTAAGTCGGCATTGTGCCTTTTGTATAAAATTCGTATGCAATTTCTGTGTTTCATCGTCAATAAGAAGGTGCAAGGTATACAGTAATCCTGAAAATGAAGCTTTGGAATCTAAAACTGGACTCACAGGTGAGGTTCAAATCATTGAAAGTGAGAGTGTCAGTCCTCTTGTACTTAAGCCGGCATTGTGCCATGTGTATTAATTCGGATGCAATTTATGTGTTTCATCGTCAATAGGAAGGTGCAAGATATACAGTAATCTTGAAGTGAAGCATCGGAATCTAAAACTGGACACACAGGAGAGGTTCAAATCGTT
The DNA here is from genome assembly GCF_021461385.2 of Schistocerca piceifrons. Taxonomy (NCBI): domain Eukaryota; kingdom Metazoa; phylum Arthropoda; class Insecta; order Orthoptera; family Acrididae; genus Schistocerca; species Schistocerca piceifrons. Next base: position 1,243,090 of record NW_025728148.1, on the reverse strand, counting down.
GAAAGTGAGAATGTCAGTCCTCTTTTACTTAAGTCGGCATTGTGCCTTTTTGTATAAAATTCGGATGCAATTTCTGAGTTTCATCGTCAATAAGAAGGTGCAAGGCATACAGTAATCCTGAAAATGAAGCTTTGGAATCTAAAACTGGACTCACAGGAGAGGTTCAAATCGTAGAAAGTGAGAGTGTCAGTCCTCTTGTACTGAAGTCGGCATTGTGCCTTTTGTATTAATTTCGGATGCAATTTCTGAGTATCATCGTCAATAAGAAGGTCCAAGGTATACAGTAATCCTGAAGTGAAGCATCGGAATCTAAAACTGGACTCACAGGAGAGGTTCAAATCATAGAAAGTAAGAGTGTCAGTCCGCTTGTACTTAAGTCGGCATTGTGCCTTTTGTATTAAATTCGGATGCAATTTCTGTGTTTCTTCGTCGATAAGAAGGTGCAAGGTATACAGTAAACCTCAAGTGAAGCATCGGAATCTAAAACTGGACTCACAGGAGAGGTTCAAATCATAGAGAGTTAGAGTGTCAGTCCTCTTTTTCTAAGTTGGCATTGTGCCTTTTGTATTAAATTCGGTTGCAATTTCTGTGTTTCATCGTCAATAAGATGGTCCAAGGGATACAGTATACCTCAAGTGAAGCATAGGAATCTAAGACTGAACCCACAGGAGAGGTTCAAATCATAGAAAGTGAGAGAGTCAGTCCTCTTGTACTTAAGTCGGCATTGTGCGTTTTGTATTAAATTTGGATGCAATTTCTGTGTTTTATCGTCAATAAGAAGGTGCAAGGTATACAGTACCTTGGAGTGAAGCATCGGAATCTAAAACTGGACTCACAGAAGAGGTTAAAATCGTAGAAAGTGAGAATGTCAGTCCTCTTGTACTTAAGTCGGCATTGTGCCTTTTGTATTAAATTCAGATGCACTTTTTGTGTTTCATCGTCTATAAGAATGTGCAAGGTATACTGTAAACCTGAAGTGGAGCATCGGAATCTAAAACTGGACCTACAGGAGAGGTTCAAATCGTAGACAGTGAGAGTGTCAGTCCTCTTGTACTGAAGTCGGCATTGTGCCTTTTGTATTAAATTCGGATGCAATTTCTGTGTTTCACCGTCAATAAGAAGATGCAAGGTATACAGTAAACCTGAAGTGAAGCATCGGAATCTAACACTGGACTGACAGGATAGGTTCAAATCATAGAAAGTGAGAATGTCAGTCCTCTTGTACTTAAGTCGGCATTGTGCATTTTGTATTAAATTCGGATGCAATTTCTGTGTTTCATCGTCAACAGGAAGGTGCAAAGTATACAGTAATATTGAAGTGAAGCATCGGAATCTAAAACTGGACTCACAGGAGAGGTTCAAATCGTAGAAAGTGAGAATGTCAGTCCTCTTGTACTTAAGTCGGCATTGTGCGTTTTGTATAAAATTGGGATGCATTTTGTGTGTTTCGTCGTCAATAAGAAGGTGCAAGGTATACAGTAATCTTGAAAATGAAGCATCGAAATCTAAAACTGGACTCACAGGAGAGGTTCAAATCGTAGAAAGTGAGAGTGCCAGTTCTCTTCTACTGAAGTCGGCATTGTGCCTTTTGTATTAAATTTGGATGCAATTTCTGAGTTTCATCGTCAATAAGAAGGTGCAAGGTATTCAGTAATCTTGAAGTGAAGCATCGGAATCTAAAAATGGGTTCACAGGAGTCGTTGAAGTCGCAGAAACTGAGAGTGTCAATCCTCATGTACTTAAGTCGGCATTGTGCCTTTTGTATTAGATTCGGATGCAATTTCCGTGTTTCATCGTCAATAAGAAGGTGCAAGGTATACAGTAATCCTGAAGTGAAGCATCGGAATCTAAAACTGGACTCACAGGAGAGGTTCAAATCATAGAAAGTAAGTGTGTCAGTCCGCTTGTACTTAAGTCGGCATTGTGCCTTTTGTACTAAATTCTGATGCAATTTCTGTGTTTCATCGTCAATAAGAAGGTGCAAGGTATACAGTAATCCTGAAGTGAAGCATCGGAATCTAAAACTGGACTCACAGGAGAGGTTCAAATCATAGAAAGTAAGTGTGTCAGTCCGCTTGTACTTAAGTCGGCATTGTGCCTTTTGTATTAAATTCGGATGCAATTTCTGTGTTTCTTCGTCAATAAGAAGGTGCAAGGTATACAGTAAACCTGATATGAAGCATCGGAATGTAAAACTGGACTCACAGGAGAGGTTCAAATCATAGAGAGTTAGAGTGTCAGTCCTTTTTTTTCTTAAGTCGGCATTGTGCCTATTGTATTATATTCGGATGCAATTTCTGTGTTTCATCGTCAATAAGAAGGTCCAAGGGATACAGTATACCTCAAGTGAAGCATAGGAATCTAAGACTGGACTCACAGGAGAGGTTCAAATCATAGAAAGTGAGAGTGTCAGTCCTCCTGTACTAAAGTCGGCATTGTGCCTTTTGTATAAAATTCGGATGCAATTTCTGTGTTTCATCGTCAATAAGAAGGTGCAAGGCATACAGTAATCCTGAAAATGAAGCTTTGGAATCTAAAACTGGACTCACAGGAGAGGTTCAAATCGTAGAAAGTGAGAGTGTCAGTCCTCTTGTACTGAAGTCGGCATTGTGCCTTTTGTATTAATTTCGGATGCAATTTCTGAGTATCATCGTCAATAAGAAGGTCCAAGGTATACAGTAATCCTGAAGTGAAGCATCGGAATCTAAAACTGGACTCACAGGAGAGGTTCAAATCATAGAAAGTAAGAGTGTCAGTCCGCTTGTACTTAAGTCGGCATTGTGCATTTTGTATTAAATTCGGATGCAATTTCTGTGTTTCTTCGTCAATAAGAAGGTGCAAGGTATACAGTAAACCTCAAGTGAAGCATCGGAATCTAAAACTGGACTCACAGGAGAGGTTCAAATCATAGAGAGTTAGAGTGTCAGTCCTCTTTTTCTAAGTTGGCATTGTGCCTTTTGTATTAAATTCGGATGCAATTTCTGTGTTTCATCGTCAATAAGATGGTCCAAGGGATACAGTATACCTCAAGTGAAGCATAGGAATCTAAGACTGAACCCACAGGAGAGGTTCAAATCATAGAAAGTGAGAGAGTCAGTCCTCTTGTACTTAAGTCGGCATTGTGCGTTTTGTATTAAATTTGGATGCAATTTCTGTGTTTTATCGTCAATAAGAAGGTGCAAGGTATACAGTACCCTTGGAGTGAAGCATCGGAATCTAAAACTGGACTCACAGAAGAGGTTAAAATCGTAGAAAGTGAGAATGTCAGTCCTCTTGTACTTAAGTCGGCATTGTGCCTTTTCTATTAAATTCAGATGCACTTTTTGTGTTTCATCGTCTATAAGAATGTGCAAGGTATACTGTAAACCTGAAGTGGAGCATCGGAATCTAAAACTGGACCTACAGGAGAGGTTCAAATCGTAGACAGTGAGAGTGTCAGTCCTCTTGTACTGAAGTCGGCATTGTGCCTTTTGTATTAAATTCGGATGCAATTTCTGTGTTTCACCGTCAATAAGAAGATGCAAGGTATACAGTAAACCTGAAGTGAAGCATCGGAATCTAACACTGGACTGACAGGATAGGTTCAAATCATAGAATGTGAGAATGTCAGTCCTCTTGTACTTAAGTCGGCATTGTGCATTTTGTATTAAATTCGGATGCAATTTCTGTGTTTCATCGTCAACAGGAAGGTGCAAAGTATACAGTAATATTGAAGTGAAGCATCGGAATCTAAAACTGGACTCACAGGAGAGGTTCAAATCGTAGAAAGTGAGAATGTCAGTCCTCTTGTACTTAAGTCGGCATTGTGCGTTTTGTATAAAATTGGGATGCATTTTGTGTGATTCTACGTCAATAAGAAGGTGCAAGGTATACAGTAATCTTGAAAATGAAGCATCGAAATCTAAAACTGGACTCACAGGAGAGGTTCAAATCGTAGAAAGTGAGAGTGCCAGTTCTCTTCTACTGAAGTCGACATTGTGCCTTTTGTATTAAATTTGGATGCAATTTCTGAGTTTCATCGTCAATAAGAAGGTGCAAGGTATTCAGTAATCTTGAAGTGAAGCATCGGAATCTAAAAATGGGTTCACAGGAGTCGTTGAAGTCGCAGAAACTGAGAGTGTCAATCCTCATGTACTTAAGTCGGCATTGTGCCTTTTGTATTAGATTCGGATGCAATTTCCGTGTTTCATCGTCAATAAGAATGTGCAAGGTATACAGTAACCCTGAAATGAAGCATCGGAATCTAAAACTAGACTCACAGGAGAGGTTCAAATCATAGAAAGTGAGAGTGTTAGTCCGCTTGTACTTAAGTCATCATTGTGCCTTTTGTATTAAAATCGGATTCAATATCTGTGTTGCTTCGTCAATAAGAAGGTGCAAGGTATACAGTGGACCTGAAGTGAAGCATCGGAATCTAAATATGGACTCACAATAGAGGTTCAAACCATTGAAAGTGAGAGTGTCAGTCCTCTTGTACTTAAGTCGGCTTTGTGCCATTTGTATTAAATTCGGATGCAATTTCTGTGTTTCATCGTCAATAGGAAGGTGCAAGTTATACAGTAATCTTGAAGTGAAGCATCGGAATCTAAAACTGGACTCACAGGTGAGGTTCAAATCGTTGAAAGTGAGAATGTCAGTCCTCTTTTACTTATGACGGCATTGTGCTTCTTGTACAAATTTCGGATGCAATTTCTGTGTTTCATCGTCAATAAGAAGGTGCAAGGTATACAGTAATCTTGAAAATGAAGCTTTGGAATCTAAAACTGGACTCACAGGTGAGGTTCAAATCGTAGAAAGTGAGAGTGTCAGTCCTCTTGTACTGAAGTCGGCATTGTGCCTTTTGTATTAATTTCGGATGCAATTTCTGAGTATCATCGTCAATAAGAAGGTGCAAGGTATACAGTAATCTTGAAGTGAAGCATCGGAATCTAAAACTGGACTCACAGGAGACGTTCAAATCGTACAAAGTGAGAGTGTCAATCCTCATGTACTTAAGACTGCATTGTGCCTTTTGTACTAAATTCGGATGCAATTTCTGTGTTTCATCGTCAATAAGAAGGTGCAAGGTATACAGTAATCCTGAAGTGAAGCATCGGAATCTAAAACTGGACTCACAGGAGAGGTTCAAATCATAGAAAGTAAGTGTGTCAGTCCGCTTGTACTTAAGTCGGCATTGTGCCTTTTGTATTAAATTCGGATGCAATTTCTGTGTTTCTTCGTCAATAAGAAGGTGCAAGGTATACAGTAAACCTGATATGAAGCATCGGAATGTAAAACTGGACTCACAGGAGAGGTTCAAATCATAGAGAGTTAGAGTGTCAGTCCTCTTTTTCTAAGTTGGCATTGTGCCTTTTGTATTAATTTCGGATGCAATTTCTGAGTATCATCGTCAATAAGAAGGTCCAAGGTATACAGTAATCCTGAAGTGAAGCATCGGAATCTAAAACTGGACTCACAGGAGAGGTTCAAATCATAGAAAGTAAGAGTGTCAGTCCGCTTGTACTTAAGTCGGCTTGTGCCTTTTGTATTAAATTCGGATGCAATTTCTGTGTTTCTTCGTCGATAAGAAGGTGCAAGGTATACAGTAAACCTCAAGTGAAGCATCGGAATCTAAAACTGGACTCACAGGAGAGGTTCAAATCATAGAGAGTTAGAGTGTCAGTCCTCTTTTTCTAAGTTGGCATTGTGCCTTTTGTATTAAATTCGGTTGCAATTTCTGTGTTTCATCGTCAATAAGATGGTCCAAGGGATACAGTATACCTCAAGTGAAGCATAGGAATCTAAGACTGAACCCACAGGAGAGGTTCAAATCATAGAAAGTGAGAGAGTCAGTCCTCTTGTACTTAAGTCGGCATTGTGCGTTTTGTATTAAATTTGGATGCAATTTCTGTGTTTTATCGTCAATAAGAAGGTGCAAGGTATACAGTACCTTGGAGTGAAGCATCGGAATCTAAAACTGGACTCACAGAAGAGGTTAAAATCGTAGAAAGTGAGAATGTCAGTCCTCTTGTACTTAAGTCGGCATTGTGCCTTTTGTATTAAATTCAGATGCACTTTTTGTGTTTCATCGTCTATAAGAATGTGCAAGGTATACTGTAAACCTGAAGTGGAGCATCGGAATCTAAAACTGGACCTACAGGAGAGGTTCAAATCGTAGACAGTGAGAGTGTCAGTCCTCTTGTACTGAAGTCGGCATTGTGCCTTTTGTATTAAATTCGGATGCAATTTCTGTGTTTCACCGTCAATAAGAAGATGCAAGGTATACAGTAAACCTGAAGTGAAGCATCGGAATCTAACACTGGACTGACAGGATAGGTTCAAATCATAGAAAGTGAGAATGTCAGTCCTCTTGTACTTAAGTCGGCATTGTGCATTTTGTATTAAATTCGGATGCAATTTCTGTGTTTCATCGTCAACAGGAAGGTGCAAAGTATACAGTAATATTGAAGTGAAGCATCGGAATCTAAAACTGGACTCACAGGAGAGGTTCAAATCGTAGAAAGTGAGAATGTCAGTCCTCTTGTACTTAAGTCGGCATTGTGCGTTTTGTATAAAATTGGGATGCATTTTGTGTGTTTCGTCGTCAATAAGAAGGTGCAAGGTATACAGTAATCTTGAAAATGAAGCATCGAAATCTAAAACTGGACTCACAGGAGAGGTTCAAATCGTAGAAAGTGAGAGTGCCAGTTCTCTTCTACTGAAGTCGGCATTGTGCCTTTTGTATTAAATTTGGATGCAATTTCTGAGTTTCATCGTCAATAAGAAGGTGCAAGGTATTCAGTAATCTTGAAGTGAAGCATCGGAATCTAAAAATGGGTTCACAGGAGTCGTTGAAGTCGCAGAAACTGAGAGTGTCAATCCTCATGTACTTAAGTCGGCATTGTGCCTTTTGTATTAGATTCGGATGCAATTTCCGTGTTTCATCGTCAATAAGAAGGTGCAAGGTATACAGTAATCCTGAAGTGAAGCATCGGAATCTAAAACTGGACTCACAGGAGAGGTTCAAATCATAGAAAGTAAGTGTGTCAGTCCGCTTGTACTTAAGTCGTCATTGTGCCTTTTGTACTAAATTCTGATGCAATTTCTGTGTTTCATCGTCAATAAGAAGGTGCAAGGTATACAGTAATCCTGAAGTGAAGCATCGGAATCTAAAACTGGACTCACAGGAGAGGTTCAAATCATAGAAAGTAAGTGTGTCAGTCCGCTTGTACTTAAGTCGGCATTGTGCCTTTTGTATTAAATTCGGATGCAATTTCTGTGTTTCTTCGTCAATAAGAAGGTGCAAGGTATACAGTAAACCTGATATGAAGCATCGGAATGTAAAACTGGACTCACAGGAGAGGTTCAAATCATAGAGAGTTAGAGTGTCAGTCCTTTTTTTTCTTAAGTCGGCATTGTGCCTATTGTATTATATTCGGATGCAATTTCTGTGTTTCATCGTCAATAAGAAGGTCCAAGGGATACAGTATACCTCAAGTGAAGCATAGGAATCTAAGACTGGACTCACAGGAGAGGTTCAAATCATAGAAAGTGAGAGTGTCAGTCCTCCTGTACTAAAGTCGGCATTGTGCCTTTTGTATAAAATTCGGATGCAATTTCTGTGTTTCATCGTCAATAAGAAGGTGCAAGGCATACAGTAATCCTGAAAATGAAGCTTTGGAATCTAAAACTGGACTCACAGGAGAGGTTCAAATCGTAGAAAGTGAGAGTGTCAGTCCTCTTGTACTGAAGTCGGCATTGTGCCTTTTGTATTAATTTCGGATGCAATTTCTGAGTATCATCGTCAATAAGAAGGTCCAAGGTATACAGTAATCCTGAAGTGAAGCATCGGAATCTAAAACTGGACTCACAGGAGAGGTTCAAATCATAGAAAGTAAGAGTGTCCAGTCCGCTTGTACTTAAGTCGGCATTGTGCATTTTGTATTAAATTCGGATGCAATTTCTGTGTTTCTTCGTCAATAAGAAGGTGCAAGGTATACAGTAAACCTCAAGTGAAGCATCGGAATCTAAAACTGGACTCACAGGAGAGGTTCAAATCATAGAGAGTTAGAGTGTCAGTCCTCTTTTTCTAAGTTGGCATTGTGCCTTTTGTATTAAATTCGGATGCAATTTCTGTGTTTCATCGTCAATAAGATGGTCCAAGGGATACAGTATACCTCAAGTGAAGCATAGGAATCTAAGACTGAACCCACAGGAGAGGTTCAAATCATAGAAAGTGAGAGAGTCAGTCCTCTTGTACTTAAGTCGGCATTGTGCGTTTTGTATTAAATTTGGATGCAATTTCTGTGTTTTATCGTCAATAAGAAGGTGCAAGGTATACAGTACCCTTGGAGTGAAGCATCGGAATCTAAAACTGGACTCACAGAAGAGGTTAAAATCGTAGAAAGTGAGAATGTCAGTCCTCTTGTACTTAAGTCGGCATTGTGCCTTTTCTATTAAATTCAGATGCACTTTTTGTGTTTCATCGTCTATAAGAATGTGCAAGGTATACTGTAAACCTGAAGTGGAGCATCGGAATCTAAAACTGGACCTACAGGAGAGGTTCAAATCGTAGACAGTGAGAGTGTCAGTCCTCTTGTACTGAAGTCGGCATTGTGCCTTTTGTATTAAATTCGGATGCAATTTCTGTGTTTCACCGTCAATAAGAAGATGCAAGGTATACAGTAAACCTGAAGTGAAGCATCGGAATCTAACACTGGACTGACAGGATAGGTTCAAATCATAGAATGTGAGAATGTCAGTCCTCTTGTACTTAAGTCGGCATTGTGCATTTTGTATTAAATTCGGATGCAATTTCTGTGTTTCATCGTCAACAGGAAGGTGCAAAGTATACAGTAATATTGAAGTGAAGCATCGGAATCTAAAACTGGACTCACAGGAGAGGTTCAAATCGTAGAAAGTGAGAATGTCAGTCCTCTTGTACTTAAGTCGGCATTGTGCGTTTTGTATAAAATTGGGATGCATTTTGTGTGATTCTACGTCAATAAGAAGGTGCAAGGTATACAGTAATCTTGAAAATGAAGCATCGAAATCTAAAACTGGACTCACAGGAGAGGTTCAAATCGTAGAAAGTGAGAGTGCCAGTTCTCTTCTACTGAAGTCGACATTGTGCCTTTTGTATTAAATTTGGATGCAATTTCTGAGTTTCATCGTCAATAAGAAGGTGCAAGGTATTCAGTAATCTTGAAGTGAAGCATCGGAATCTAAAAATGGGTTCACAGGAGTCGTTGAAGTCGCAGAAACTGAGAGTGTCAATCCTCATGTACTTAAGTCGGCATTGTGCCTTTTGTATTAGATTCGGATGCAATTTCCGTGTTTCATCGTCAATAAGAATGTGCAAGGTATACAGTAACCCTGAAATGAAGCATCGGAATCTAAAACTAGACTCACAGGAGAGGTTCAAATCATAGAAAGTGAGAGTGTTAGTCCGCTTGTACTTAAGTCATCATTGTGCCTTTTGTATTAAAATCGGATTCAATATCTGTGTTGCTTCGTCAATAAGAAGGTGCAAGGTATACAGTGGACCTGAAGTGAAGCATCGGAATCTAAATATGGACTCACAATAGAGGTTCAAACCATTGAAAGTGAGAGTGTCAGTCCTCTTGTACTTAAGTCGGCTTTGTGCCATTTGTATTAAATTCGGATGCAATTTCTGTGTTTCATCGTCAATAGGAAGGTGCAAGTTATACAGTAATCTTGAAGTGAAGCATCGGAATCTAAAACTGGACTCACAGGTGAGGTTCAAATCGTTGAAAGTGAGAATGTCAGTCCTCTTTTACTTATGACGGCATTGTGCTTCTTGTACAAATTTCGGATGCAATTTCTGTGTTTCATCGTCAATAAGAAGGTGCAAGGTATACAGTAATCTTGAAAATGAAGCTTTGGAATCTAAAACTGGACTCACAGGTGAGGTTCAAATCGTAGAAAGTGAGAGTGTCAGTCCTCTTGTACTGAAGTCGGCATTGTGCCTTTTGTATTAATTTCGGATGCAATTTCTGAGTATCATCGTCAATAAGAAGGTGCAAGGTATACAGTAATCTTGAAGTGAAGCATCGGAATCTAAAACTGGACTCACAGGAGACGTTCAAATCGTACAAAGTGAGAGTGTCAATCCTCATGTACTTAAGACTGCATTGTGCCTTTTGTACTAAATTCGGATGCAATTTCTGTGTTTCATCGTCAATAAGAAGGTGCAAGGTATACAGTAATCCTGAAGTGAAGCATCGGAATCTAAAACTGGACTCACAGGAGAGGTTCAAATCATAGAAAGTAAGTGTGTCAGTCCGCTTGTACTTAAGTCGGCATTGTGCCTTTTGTATTAAATTCGGATGCAATTTCTGTGTTTCTTCGTCAATAAGAAGGTGCAAGGTATACAGTAAACCTGATATGAAGCATCGGAATGTAAAACTGGACTCACAGGAGAGGTTCAAATCATAGAGAGTTAGAGTGTCAGTCCTCTTTTTCTTAAGTCGGCATTGTGCCTATTGTATTATATTCGGATGCAATTTCTGTGTTTCATCGTCAATAAGAAGGTCCAAGGGATACAGTATACCTCAAGTGAAGCATAGGAATCTAAGACTGGACTCACAGGAGAGGTTCAAATCATAGAAAGTGAGAGTGTCAGTCCTCCTGTACTTAAGTCGGCATTGTGCGTTTTGTATTAAATTAGGATGCAATATCTGTGTTTCATTGTCAATAAGAAGGTGCAAGGTATACAGTAATCTTGAAGGGAAGCATTGGAAACTAAAAGTGGTCTCACAGGTGACATTCAAATCATAGAAAGTGAGAATGTTAATCCTCTTGTACTTAAGTCGGCATTGTGCATTTTGTATTAAATTCGGATGCAATTTCTGTGTTTCATCGTTAATAGGAAGGTGCTAGGTATACAGTAATCTTGAAGTGAAGCTTCGGAATTTAAAACTGGACTCACAGAAGAGGTTCAAATCGTAGAAAGTAAGAATGTCAGTCCTCTTGTACTGAAGTCGGCATTGTGCCTTTTGTATTAAATTCGGATGCAATTTCTGTGTTTCATCGTCAATGAGAAGGTGCAAGGTATGCAGTAATCTTGAAAATGAAGCATCGGAACCAAAAACTGGACTCACAGGAGAGGTTCAAATCGTAGAAAGTGAGAGTGTCAGTCCTCTTGTACTTAAGTTGGCATTGTGCCTTTTGTATTAAATTCGGCTGCAATTTTTGTGTTTCATCGTCTATAAGAATGTGCAAGGTATAGAGTAAACCTAGAGTGGAGCATTGGAATCTAAAACTGGACCTACAGGAGAGGTTCAATCGTAGACAGTGAGAATGTCAGTCCTCTTGTACTTAAGTCGTCATTGTGCTTTTTGTATTAAATTCGGATGCAAATTCTGTGATTCATCGTCAATAAGAATTTACAAGGTATACAGTAAACCTGAAGTGAAGCATCGGAATCTAAAACTGTACTCACAGGGGAGGTTCATATCATAGAAAGTGAGAGAGTCAGTCCTCTTTTACTTAAGTCGGCAATGAGCCATTTGTATAAAATTCGGATGCAATTTATGTGTTTCATCGCCAATATGAAGGTCCAAGGGATACAGTAAACCTGAAGTGAAGCATCGGAATCTAAAACTGGACTCACAGGAGAGGTTCAAATCATAGAAAGTGAGAGTGTCAGTCCTCTTGTACTGAAGTCGGCATTTTGCCTTTTGTATTAAATTCGGATGCAATTTCTGTGTTTCATCGTCAATAAGAAGGTGCCAGGTATACATCAAACCTGAAGTGAAGCATCGGAATCTAAAACTGGACTCACAGGAGAGATTCAAATCATAGAGTCTTAGAGTGTCAGTCCTCTTTTACTTAAGTCGGCATTGTGCCTTTTGCAGTACGTTCGGATGCAAACTCTGTGTTTCATCGTCAATAAGAAGGTGCAAGGTATACAGTAAACCTGAAGTGAAGCATCGGAATCTAAATCTGGACTCACAGGAGAGGTTCGAATCATAGAAAGTGAGAGTGTCAGTTCTCTTGTACTTAAGTCGGCATTGTGCATTTTGTATTAAATTCGGATGCAATTTCTGTGTTTCATCGTCAATAGGAAGGTGCTAGGTATACAGTAATCTTAAAGTGAAGCATCGGAATCTAAAACTGGCCTCACAGAAGAGGTTCAAATCGTAGAAAGTGAGAATGTCAGTCCTCTGATACGTAAGTCGGCATTGTGCCTTTTGTATTAAATTCGGATGCACTTTTTGTGTTTCATCGTCTATAAGAACGTGCAAGGTATACTGTAAACCTGACGTGGAGCATCGGAATGTAAAACTGGACCTACAGGAGAGGTTCAAATCGTAGACAGTGAGAGTGTCAGTCCTCTTGTACTGAAGTCGGCATTGTGCCTTTTGTATTAAATTCGGATGCAATTTCTGTGTTTCACCGTCAATAACAAGATGCAATGTATACAGTAAACCCGAACTGAAGCATCGGAATCTAACACTGGACTGACAGGAGAGGTTCAAATCATAGAAAGTGAGAATGTCAGTCCTCTTGTACTTATGTCGGCATTGTGCATTTTGTATTAAATTCGGATGCAATTTCTGTGTTTCATCGTCAACAGGAAGGTGCAAGGTATACAGTAATCTTGAAGTGAAGCATCGGAATCAAAAACTGGACTCACAGGAGAGGTTCAAATCGTAGAAAGTGAGAATGTCAGTCCTCTTGTACTTAAGTCGGCATTGTGCCTTTTTTATAAAATTGGGATGCAATTTGTGTGTTTCATCGTCAATAAGAAGGTGCAAGGTATACAGTAATCTTGAAAATTAAGCATCGGAATCTAAAACTGGACTCACAGGAGAGGTTCAAATCGTTGTAAGTGAGAAAGTCAGTCCTCTTTTACTGAAGTCGGCATTGTGCCTTTTGTATTAAATTCGGATGCAATTTCTGAGTTTCATCGTCAATAAGAAGGTGCAAGGTATTCAGTAATCTTGAAGTGAAGCATCGGAATCTAAGACTGGATTCACAGGAGACATTGAAGTCGTAGAAAGTGAGAGCGTCAATCCTCATGTACTTAAGTCGGCATTGTGCCTTTTGTATTAGATTCGGATGCAATTTCTGTGTTTCATCGTCAATAACAAGGTGCAAGGTATACAGTAACCCTGAAGTGAAGCATCGGAATCTAAAACTGGACTCACAGGAGAGGTTCAAATCATAGAAAGTGAGAGTGTTAGTCCGCTTGTACTTAAGTCGGCATTGTGCCTTTTGTATTAAAATCGGATGCAATTTCTGTGTTGCTTCGTCAATAAGAAGGTGCAAGTTATACAGTAAACCTGAAGTGAAGCATCGGAATCTAAAACTGGACTCACAGGTGAGGTTCAAATCATTGAAAGTGGGAGTGTCAGTCCTCTTGTACTTAAGTCGGCATTGTGCCATTTGTTTTAAATTCGGATGCAATTTCTGTGTTTCATCGTCAATAGGAAGGAGCAAGATATACAGTAATCTTGAAGTGAAGCATCGGAATCTAAAACTGGACTCACAGGAGAGGTTCAAATCGTAGAAAGTGAGAGTGTCAGTCCTCTTCACTGAAGTCGGCATTGTGCCTTTTGTATTAATTTCGGATGCAATTTCTGAGTTTCATCGTCAATAAGAAGGTCCAAGGTATACACTAATCTTGAAGTGAAGCATCGGAATCTAAAACTGGACTCACAGCAGACGTTCAAATCGTAGAAAGTGAGAGTGTCAATCCTCATGTACCTAAGTGTGCATTGTGCCTTTTGTACTAAATTCGGATGCAATTTCTGTGTTTCATCGTCAATAAGAAGGTGCAAGGTATACAGTAATCCTGAAGTGAAGCATCGGAATCTAAAACTGGACTCACAGGAGAGGTTCAAATCATAGAAAGTAAGAGTGTCAGTCCGCTTGTACTTAAGTCGGCATTGTGCCTTTTGTATTAAATTCGGATGCAATTTCTGTGTTTCTTCGTCAATAAGAAGGTGCAAGGTATACAGTAAACCTGAAGTGAAGCATCGGAATCTAAAACTGGACTCACAGAAGAGGTTCTAATCATAGAGAGTTAGAGTGTCAGTCCTCTTTTTCTATGTTGGCATTGTGCCTTTTGTATTAAATTCGGATGCAATTTCTGTGTTTCATCGTCAATAAGAAGGTCCAAGGGATACAGTATACCTCAAGTGAAGCATAGGAGTCTAAGACTGGACTCACAGGAGAGGTTCAAATCATAGAAAGTGAGAGAGTCAGTCCTCTTGTACTTAAGTCGGCATTGTGCGTTTTGTATTAAATTTGGATGCAATTTCTGTGTTTCATCGTCAATAAGAAGGTGCAAGGTATACAGTAATCTTGAAGTGAAGCATCGGAAACTAAATGTGGACTCACAGGTGACGTTCAAATCATAGAAAGTGAGAGTGTTAATCCTCTTGTACTTAAGTCGGCATTGTGCATTTTGTATTAAATTCGGATGCAATTTCTGTGTCTTATCTTCTATAGGAAGGTGCTAGGTATACAGAAATCTTAAAGTGAAGCATCGGAATCTAAAACTGGACTCACAGAAGAGGTTCAAATCGTAGAAAGTGAGAATGTCAGTCGTCTTGTACTGATGTCGGCATTGTGCCTTTTGTATTAAATTCGGATGCAATTCCTGTGTTTCATCGTCAATAAGAAGATGCAAGGTATACATTATACCTGAAGTGAAGCATCGGAATCTAAAACTGGACTCACAGGAGAGATTCAAATCATAGAGACTAAGAGTGCCAGTCCTCTTTTACTTAAGTCGGCATTGTGCATTTTGTATTAAATTCGGATGCAATTTCTGTGTTTCATCGTCAATAGGAAGATGCTAGGTATACAGTAATCTTGAAGTGAAGCATCGGAATCTAAAACTGGCCTCACAGAAGAGGTTCAAATCGTAGAAAGTGAGAATGTCAGTCCTCTTGTACTGAAGTCGGCATTGTGCCTTTTGTATTAATTTCGGATGCAATTTCTGAGTTTCATCGTCAATAAGAAGGTGCAAGGTATACAGTAATCTTGAAGTGAAGCATCGGAATCTAAAACTGGACTCACAGGAGACGTTCAAATCGTACAAAGTGAGAGTGTCAATCCTCATGTACTTAAGACTGCATTGTGCCTTTTGTACTAAATTCTGATGCAATTTCTGTGTTTCATCGTCAATAAGAAGGTGCAAGGTATACAGTAATCCTGAAGTGAAGCATCGGAATCTAAAACTGGACTCACAGGAGAGGTTCAAATCATAGAAAGTAAGTGTGTCAGTCCGCTTGTACTTAAGTCGGCATTGTGCCTTTTGTATTAAATTCGGATGCAATTTCTGTGTTTCTTCGTCAATAAGAAGGTGCAAGGTATACAGTAAACCTGATATGAAGCATCGGAATGTAAAACTGGACTCACAGGAGAGGTTCAAATCATAGAGAGTTAGAGTGTCAGTCCTCTTTTTCTTAAGTCGGCATTGTGCCTATTGTATTATATTCGGATGCAATTTCTGTGTTTCATCGTCAATAAGAAGGTCCAAGGGATACAGTATACCTCAAGTGAAGCATAGGAATCTAAGACTGGACTCACAGGAGAGGTTCAAATCATAGAAAGTGAGAGTGTCAGTCCTCCTGTACTTAAGTCGGCATTGTGCGTTTTGTATTAAATTTGGATGCAATATCTGTGTTTCATTGTCAATAAGAAGGTGCAAGGTATACAGTAATCTTGAAGGGAAGCATTGGAAACTAAAAGTGGTCTCACAGGTGACGTTCAAATCATAGAAAGTGAGAATGTTAATCCTCTTGTACTTAAGTCGGCATTGTGCATTTTGTATTAAATTCTGATGCAATTTCTGTGTTTCATCGTTAATAGGAGGGTGCTAGGTATACAGTAATCTTGAAGTGAAGCTTCGGAATTTAAAACTGGACTCACAGAAGAGGTTCAAATCGTAGAAAGTAGGAATGTCAGTCCTCTTGTACTGAAGTCGGCATTGTGCCTTTTGTATTAAATTCGGATGCAATTTCTGTGTTTCATCGTCAATGAGAAGGTGCAAGGTATACAGTAATCTTGAAAATGAAGCATCGGAACCAAAAACTGGACTCACAGGAGAGGTTCAAATCGTAGAAAGTGAGAGTGTCAGTCCTCTTGTACTTAAGTTGGCATTGTGCCTTTTGTATTAAATTCGGCTGCAATTTTTGTGTTTCATCGTCTATAAGAATGTGCAAGGTATAGAGTAAACCTAGAGTGGAGCATTGGAATCTAAAACTGGACCTACAGGAGAGGTTCAATCGTAGACAGTGAGAATGTCAGTCCTCTTGTACTTAAGTCGTCATTGTGCTTTTTGTATTAAATTCGGATGCAAATTCTGTGATTCATCGTCAATAAGAATTTACAAGGTATACAGTAAACCTGAAGTGAAGCATCGGAATCTAAAACTGTACTCACAGGGGAGGTTCATATCATAGAAAGTGAGAGAGTCAGTCCTCTTTTACTTAAGTCGGCAATGAGCCTTTTGTATAAAATTCGGATGCAATTTATGTGTTTCATCGTCAATATGAAGGTCCAAGGGATACAGTAAACCTGAAGTGAAGCATCGGAATCTAAAACTGGACTCACAGGAGAGGTTCAAATCATAGAAAGTGAGAGTGTCAGTCCTCT
This sequence comes from Schistocerca piceifrons, assembly GCF_021461385.2. Lineage (NCBI taxonomy): Eukaryota > Metazoa > Arthropoda > Insecta > Orthoptera > Acrididae > Schistocerca > Schistocerca piceifrons. Next base: position 1,226,476 of record NW_025728148.1, on the reverse strand, counting down.
TGTACTGAAGTCGGCATTTTGCCTTTTGTATTAAATTCGGATGCAATTTCTGTGTTTCATCGTCAATAAGAAGGTGCCAGGTATACATCAAACCTGAAGTGAAGCATCGGAATCTAAAACTGGAATCACAGGAGAGATTCAAATCATAGAGTCTTAGAGTGTCAGTCCTCTTTTACTAAAGTCGGCATTCTGCCTTTTGTATTAAATTCGGTTGCAATTTCTGTGTTTCATCGTCAATAAGAAGGTCCAATGGATACAGTATACCTGAAGTGAAGCATGGAAATCTAAAACTGGTCTCACAGGAGAGGTTCAAATCATAGAAAGTTAGTGTGTCTGTCCTCTTGTACTTAAGTCGGCATTGTGCCTTTTGCAGTACATTCGGATGCAAACTCTGTGTTTCATCGTCAATAAGAAGGTGCAAGGTATACAGTAAACCTGAAGTGAAGCATCGGAATCTAAATCTGGACTCACAGGAGAGGTTCGAATCATAGAAAGTGAGAGTGTCAGTCCTCTTGTACTTAGGTCGGCATTGTGCTTTTTGTATTAAATTTGGATGCAATTTCTGTGTTTTATCGTCAATAAGAGGGTGCAAGGTATACAGTACTCTTGAAGTGAAGCATCGGAATCTAAAACTGGACTCGCAGGAGACGTTCAAATCATAGAAAGTGAGAGTGTTAGTCCTCTTGTACTTAAGTCGGCATTGTGCATTTTGTATTAAATTCGGATGCAATTTCTGTGTTTCATCGTCAATAGGAAGGTGCTAGGTATACAGTAATCTTAAAGTGAAGCATCGGAATCTAAAACTGGCCTCACAGAAGAGGTTCAAATCGTAGAAAGTGAGAATGTCAGTCCTCTGATACGTAAGTCTTTATTGTGCCTTTTGTATTAAATTCGGATGCACTTTTTGTGTTTCATCGTCTATAAGAATGTGCAAGGTATACTGTAAACCTGACGTGGAGTATCGGAATCTAAAACTGGACCTACAGGAGAGGTTCAAATCGTAGACAGTGAGAGTGTCAGTCCTCTTGTACTGAAGTCGGCATTGTGCCTTTTGTATTAAATTCGGATGCAATTTCTGTGTTTCACCGTCAATAAGAAGATGCAAGGTATACAGTAAACCCGAACTGAACCATCGGAATCTAACACTGGACTGACAGGAGAGGTTCAAATCATAGAAAGTGAGAATGTCAGTCCTCTTGTACTTAAGTCGGCATTGTGCATTTTGTATTAAATTCGGATGCAATTTCTGTGTTTCATCGTCAACAGGAAGGTGCAAGGTATACAGTTATCTTGAAGTGAAGCATCGGAATCTAAAACTGGACTCACAGGAGAGGTTCAAATCGTAGAAAGTGAGAATGTCAGTCCTCTTGTACTTAAGTCGGCATTGTGCCTTTTTTATAAAATTGGGATGCAATTTGTGTGTTTCATCGTCAATAAGAAGGTGCAAGGTATACAGTAATCTTGAAAATTAAGCATCGGAATCTAAAACTGGACTCACAGGAGAGGTTCAAATCGTTGTAAGTGAGAAAGTCAGTCCTCTTTTACTGAAGTCGGCATTGTGCCTTTTGTATTAAATTCGGATGCAATTTCTGAGTTTCATCGTCAATAAGAAGGTGCAAGGTATTCAGTAATCTTGAAGTGAAGCATCGGAATCTAAGACTGGATTCACAGGAGACATTGAAGTCGTAGAAAGTGAGAGCGTCAATCCTCATGTACTTAAGTCGGCATTGTGCCTTTTGTATTAGATTCGGATGCAATTTCTGTGTTTCATCGTCAATAACAAGGTGCAAGGTATACAGTAACCCTGAAGTGAAGCATCGGAATCTAAAACTGGACTCACAGGAGAGGTTCAAATCATAGAAAGTGAGAGTGTTAGTCCGCTTGTACTTAAGTCGGCATTGTGCCTTTTGTATTAAAATCGGATGCAATTTCTGTGTTGCTTCGTCAATAAGAAGGTGCAAGTTATACAGTAAACCTGAAGTGAAGCATCGGAATCTAAAACTGGACTCACAGGTGAGGTTCAAATCATTGAAAGTGGGAGTGTCAGTCCTCTTGTACTTAAGTCGGCATTGTGCCATTTGTTTTAAATTCGGATGCAATTTCTGTGTTTCATCGTCAATAGGAAGGAGCAAGATATACAGTAATCTTGAAGTGAAGCATCGGAATCTAAAACTGGACTCACAGGAGAGGTTCAAATCGTTGAAAGAGAGAATGTCAGTCCTCTTTTACTTAAGTCGGCATTGTGCCTTTTGTATAAAATTCGGATGCAATTTCTGTGTTTCATCGTGAATAAGAAGATGCAAGGTATACAGTAATCCTGAAAATGAAGCTTTAGAATCTAAAACTGGACTCACAGGAGAGGTTCAAATCGTAGAAAGTGAGAGTGTCAGTCCTCTTGTACTGAAGTCGGCATTGTGCCTTTTGTACTAAATTCGGATGCAATTTCTGTGTTTCATCGTCAATAAGAAGGTGCAAGGTATACAGTAATCCTGAAGTGAAGCATCGGAATCTAAAACTGGACTCACAGTAGAGGTTCAAATCATAGAAAGTAAGAGTGTCAGTCCGCTTGTACTTAAGTCGGCATTGTGCCTTTTGTATTAAATTCGGATGCAATTTCTGTGTTTCTTCGTCAATAAGAAGGTGCAAGGTATACAGTAAACCTGAAGTGAAGCATCGGAATCTAAAACTGGACTCACAGAAGAGGTTCTAATCATAGAGAGTTAGAGTGTCAGTCCTCTTTTTCTATGTTGGCATTGTGCCTTTTGTATTAAATTCGGATGCAATTTCTGTGTTTCATCGTCAATAAGAAGGTCCAAGGGATACAGTATACCTCAAGTGAAGCATATTAGTCTAAGACTGGACTCACAGGAGAGGTTCAAATCATAGAAAGTGAGAGAGTCAGTCCTCTTGTACTTAAGTCGGCATTGTGCGTTTTGTATTAAATTTGGATGCAATTTCTAGGTTTCATCCTCAATAAGAAGGTGCAAGGTATACAGTAATCTTGAAGTGAAGCATCGGAAACTAAATGTGGACTCACAGGTGACGTTCAAATCATAGAAAGTGAGAGTGTTAATCCTCTTGTACTTAAGTCGGCATTGTGCATTTTGTATTAAATTCGGATGCAATTTCTGTGTCTCATCTTCAATAGGAAGGTGCTAGGTATACAGTAATCTTAAAGTGAAGCATCGGAATCTAAAACTGGACTCACAGAAGAGGTTCAAATCGTAGAAAGTGAGAATGTCAGTCCTCTTGTACTGATGTCGGCATTGTGCCTTTTGTATTAAATTCGGATGCAATTCCTGTGTTTCATCGTCAATAAGAAGATGCAAGGTATACATTATACCTGAAGTGAAGCATCGGAATCTAAAACTGGACTCACAGGAGAGATTCAAATCATAGAGACTTAGAGTGCCAGTCCTCTTTTACTTAAGTCGGCATTGTGCATTTTGTATTAAATTCGGATGCAATTTCTGTGTGTCATCGTCAATAGGAAGATGCTAGGTATACAGTAATCTTGAAGTGAAGCATCGGAATCTAAAACTGGCCTCACAGAAGAGGTTCAAATCGTAGAAAGTGAGAAAGTCAGTCCTCTTGTACTTAAGTCGGCATTGTGCCTTTTGTATTAAATTCGGATGCAATTCTTTGTTTCATCGTCTATAAGAATGTGGAAGGTATACTGTAAACTTGAAGTGGAGCATCGGAATCTAAAACTGGACCTACAGGAGAGGTTCAAATCGTAGGAAGTGAGAGTGTCTGTCCTCTTGTACTGAAGTCGGCCTTGTGCCTTTTGTTTTAAATTCGGATGCATTTTCTGTGTTTCACCGTCAATACGATGATGCAAGGTATACAGTAAACCTGAAGTGAAGCATCGGAATCTAACACTGGACTGACTGGAGAGGTTCAAATCATAGAAAGTGAGAATGTCAGTCCTCTTGTACTTAAGTCGGCATTGTGCCTTTTGTATTAAATTCGGATGCAATTTCTGTGTTTCATCGACAATAGGACGGTGCAAGTTATACAGTAATCTTGAAGTGAAGCATCGGAATCTAAAACTGGACTCACAGGAGAGGTTTAAATCGTTGAAAGTTAGAATGTCAGTCCTCTTTTACTTAAGTCGGCATTGTGCCTTTTGTATAAAATTCGGATGCAATTTCTGTGTTTCATCGTCAATAAGAAGGTGCAAGGTATACAGTAATCTTGAAAATGAAGCTTTGGAATCTAAAACTGGACTCACAGGAGAGTTTCAAATCGTAGAAAGTGAGAATGTCAGTCCTCTTGTACTTAAGTCTGCATTGTGCCTTTTGTATAAAATTGGGATGCAATTTGTGAGTTTCATCGTCAATAAGAAGGTGCAAGGTATACAGTAATCTTGAAAATGAAGCAGCAGAATCTAAAACTGGACTCACAGGAGAGGTTCAAATCGTAGAAAGTGAGAGTGTCAGTCCTCTTCTACTGAAGTCGGCATTGTGCCTTTTGTATTATATTCGGATGCTTTTTCTGAGTTTCATCGTCAATAAGAAGGTGCAAGGTATTCAGTAATCTTGAAGTGAAGCATCGGAATCTAAAACTGGTTTCACAGGAGACGTTGTAGTCGTAGAAAGTGAGAGTGTCAATCCTCATGTACTTAAGTCGGCATTGTGCATTTTGTATTAAATTCGGATGCAATTTCTGTGTTTCATCGTCAATACGAAGGTGCAAGGTATACAGTAACCCTGAAGTGAAGCATCGGAATCTAAAACTGGACTCACAGAAGAGGTCCAAATCATAGAAAGTTAGAGTGTTAGTCCGCTTGTAGTTAGGTCGGCTTTGTGCCTTTTGTATTAAAATCGGATGCAATTTCTGTGTTGCTTCGTCAATAAGAAGGTGCAAGGTATACAGTAAACCTGAAGTGAAGCATCGGAATCTAAAACTGGACTCACAGGTGAGGTTTAAATCATTGAAAGTGAGAGTGTCAGTCCTCTTGTACTTAAGTCTGCATTGTGCCATTCGTATTAAATTCGGATGCAATTTCTGTGTTCCATCGTCAATAAGAAGGTGCAAGGTGTACATTAAACCTGAAGTGAAGCATCGGAATCTAAAACTGGACCCACTGGAGAGATTGAAATCAAGGGAAATGGAATGTCAGTCCTCTTTTATTTAAGTCGGCATTGTGTTTTTTGTATTAAATTCGGATGCAAACTCTGTGTTTCATCGTCAATAAGAAGGACCAAGGGATACAGTAAACCTGAAGTGAAGTATCGGAATCTAGAACTGGACTCACAGGAGAGGTTCAAAACATAGAGAGTGAGAGTGTCAGTCCTCTTGTACTTAAGTCAGCATTTTGCGTTTTGTATGAAATTCGGATGCAATTTCTGTGTTTCATCGTCAATAAGAAGGTGCATGGTATACAGTAATCTTGAAGTGAAGCATCGGAATCTAAAACTGGACTCACAGGAGACGTTCAAATCGTAGAAAGTGAGAGTGTCAGTCTTCTTGTACTTAGGTCGGCATTGTGCCTTTTGTATTAATTTCGGATGCAATCTCTGTGTTTCATCGTCAATAAGAAAGTGCAAGGTATACAGTAATCTTGAAGAGAAGCATCGGAATCTAAAACTGGACACACAGGAAAGGGTCAAATCGTAGAAAGTGAGAGTGTCAGTCCTCTTGTACTTAAGTCATCATTGTGCCTTTTGTATTAAATTCGGATTCAATTTCTGTGTTTCATCGTCAATAAGAAGGTGCAAGGTATACAGTAAACCTGAAGCGAAGCATCGGAATCTAAAACTGGACTCACAGGAAAGGTTCAAATCATAGAAAGTGAGAATGTCAGTCCTCTTGTACTTAAGTCGGCATTGTGCATTTTGTATTAAATTCGGATGCAATTTCTGTGTTTCATCGTCAATAGGAAGGTGCAAGGTATACAGTAATCTAGAAGTGAAGCATCGGAATCTAAAACAGGAATCACAGGAGAGGTTCAAATCGTAGAAAGTGAGAATGTCAGTCGTCTTGTACTTAAGTCGGCATTGTGCCTTTATTATTAAATTCGGATTCAATTTCTATGTTTCATCGTCAATAAGAAGGTGCAAGGTATACAGTAACCCTGAAGTGAAGCATCGGAATCTAAAACTGGACTCACAGGAAAGGTTCAAATCGTAGAATGTGAGAGTGTCAGTCCTCTTGCACTGATGTCGGTATTGTGCCTTTTGTTTTAAATTCGGATGCAATTTCTGAGTTTCATCGTCAATAAGAAGGTGCAAGGTATACGGAAACCTTGAGTGAAGCATCGGAATCTAAAACTAAATTCACAGGAGACGTTCAAATCGTAGAAAGTGAGAGTTTCAATCCTCATGTACTTAAGTCGGCATTGTGGCTTTTGTATTAAATTCGGATGCAATTTCTGTGTTTCATCGTCAATAAGAAGGTGCAAGGTATACAGTAACCCTGAAGTGAAGCATCGGAATCTAAAACTGGACTCACAGGAGAGGTTCAAATCATAGAAAGTGAGAGTGTCAGTCCTCTTGTACTTAAGTCAGCATTTTGCGTTTTGTACTAAATTCGGATGCAATTTCTGTGCTTCATCGTCAATAAGAAGGTGCATGGTATACAGTAATCTTGAAGTGAAGCATCGGAATCTAAAACTGGACTCACAGGAGACGTTCACATCGTAGAAAGTGAGAGTGTCAGTCCTCCTGTACTTAAGTCGGCATTGTGCCTTTTGTATTAATTTCGGATGCAATCTCTGTGTTTCATCGTCAATAAGAAAGTGCAAGGTATACAGTAATCTTGAAGAGAAGTATCGGAATCTAAATCTGGACTCACAGGAAGGGTCAAATCGTAGAAAGTGAGAGTGTCAGTCCTCTTGTACTTAAGCCGGCATTGTGCCTTTTGTATTAAATTCGGATTCAATTTCTGTGGTTCATCGTCAATAAGAAGGTGCAAGGTATACAGTAAACCGGAAGTGAAGCATCGGAATATAAAACTGGACTCACAGGAGAGGTTCAAATCATAGAAAGTGAGAATGTCAGTCCTCTTGTACTTAAGTCGGCATTGTGCATTTTGTATTAAATTCGGATGCAATTTCTGTGTTTAATCGTCAATAGGAAGCTGCAAGGTATACAGTAATCTAGAAGTGGAGCATCGGAATCTAAAACTGGACGCACAGGAGAGGTTCAAATCGTAGAAAGTGAGAATGTCAGTCCTCTTGTACTTAAGTCGTCATTGTGCCTTTTGTATAAAATTCGGATGCAATTTCTGTGTTTCATCGTCAATAAGAAGGTGCAAGGTATACAGTAATCTGGAAAATGAAGCATCGGAATCTTAAACTGGACTCACAGGAAAGGTTCAAATCGTAGAATGTGAGACTGTCAGTCCTCTTGTACTGATGTCGGCATTGTGCTTTTTGTATTAAATTCGGATGCAATTTCTGAGTTTCATCGTCAATAAGAAGGTGCAAGGCATACGGAAACCTTGAGTGAAGCATCGGAATCTAAAACTGGATTCACAGGAGACGTTCAAATCGTAAAAAGTGAGAGTGTCAATCCTCATGTACTTAGGTCGGCATTGTGCCTTTTGTATTAAATTCGGATGCAATTTCTGTGTTTCATCGTCAATAAGAAGGTGCAAGGTATATAGTAATCTTGAAGTGAAACATCGGAAACTAAAACTGGACTCACAGGTGACGTTCAAATCATAGAAAGTGAGAGTGTTAATCCCCTTGTACTTAAATCGGCATTGTGCATATTGTATTAAATTCGGATGCAATTTCTGTGTTTCATCATCAATAGGAAGGTGCTAGGTATACAGTAATCTTGAAGTGAAGCATCGGAATCTGAAACTGGACTCACAGAAGAGGTTCAAATCGTAGAAAGTGAGAGTGTCAGTCCTCTTGTACTTAAGTCGGAATTGTGCCTTTTGTATGAAATTCGGATGCAATTTCTGTGTTTCATCGTCAATAAGAAGGTGCAAGGTATACATTAAACCTGAAGTGAAGCATCGGAATCTAAAACTGGACTCACAGGAGAGATTCAAATCATAGAGACTTAGAGTGTCAGTCCTCTTTTACTTAAGTCGGCATTGTGCCTTTTGTATTAAATTCGGATGCAATTTCTGTGTTTCATCGTCAATAAGAAGGTACAAGGGATACAGTATACCTGATGTGAAGCATAGAAATCTAAAACTGGACTCACAGGAGTGGTTCATATCATAGAAAGTGAGAGTGTCAGTCCTCTTTTACTTATGTCGGCATTGAGCCTTTTGTATAAAATTCGGATGCAATTCATGTGTTTCATCGTCAATATGAAGGTCCAAGGGATACAGTAAACCTGAAGTGAAGCATCGGAATCTAAAACTGGACTCACAGGAGAGGTTCAAATCATAGAAAGTGAGAGTGTCAGTCCTCTTGTACTTAAGTCGGCATTGTGCCTTTTGTATTAAATTCGGATGCAATGTCTGTGTTTTATCGTCAATGCGAAGGTGCAAGGAATACAGTTAACCTGAAGTGAAGCATCGGAATCTAAAACTCAACTCACTGGAGAGGTTCAAATCGTAGAAAGTGAGAGTGTCAGTCCTCTTGTACTTAAGTCGGAATTGTGCCTTTTGTATGAAATTCGGATGCAATTTCTGTGTTTCATCGTCAATAAGAAGGTGCAAGGTATACATTAAACCTGAAGTGAAGCATCGGAATCTAAAACTGGACTCACAGGAGAGATTCAAATCATAGAGACTTAGAGTGTCAGTCCTCTTTTACTTAAGTCGGCATTGTGCCTTTTGTATTAAATTCGGATGCAATTTCTGTGTTTCATCGTCAATAAGAAGGTACAAGGGATACAGTATACCTGATGTGAAGCATAGAAATCTAAAACTGGACTCACAGGAGAGGTTCAAATCATAGAAAGTTAGTGTGTCAGTCCTCTTGTACTTAAGTCGGCATTGTGCCTTTTGCATTAAATTCGGATGCAAACTCTGTGTTTCATCGTCAATAAGAAGGTGCATGGTATACAGTAAACCTGAAGTGAAGCATCGGAATCTAAAACTGGACTCACAGGAGAGGTTCAAATCAAAGAAAGTGAGAGTGTCAGTCCTCTTGTACTTAAGTCGGCATTGTGCGTTTTGTATTAAATTTGGATGCAATTTATGTGTTTTATCGTCAATAAGAAGGTGCAAGGTATACAGTACTCTTGAAGTGAAGCATCGGAATCTAAAACTGGACTCACAGGAGACGTTCAAATCATAGAAAGTGAGATTGTCAGTCCTCTTGCACTTAAGTCGGCATTGTGCCTTTTGTATTAAATTCGGATGCACTTTTTGTGTTTCATCGTCTATAAGAATGTGCAAAGTATACTGTAAACCTGAAGTGGAGCATCGGAATCCAAAACTGGACCTACAGGAGAGGTTCAAATCGTAGACAGTGAGCGTGTCAGTCCTCTTGTACTGAAGTCGGCATTGTGACTTTTGTATTAAATTCGGATGCAATTTCTGTGTTTCACCGTCAATAAGAAGATGCAAGGTATACAGTAAACCTGAAGTGAAGCATCGGAATCTAACACTGGACTGACAGGAGAGGTTCAAATCATAGAAAGTGAGAATGTCAGTCCTCTTGTACTTAAGTCGGCATTGTGCATTTTGTATTAAATTCGGATGCAATTTCTGTGTTTTATCGTCAACAGGAAGGTGCAAGGTATACAGTAATCTTGAAGTGAAGCATCGGAATCTAAAATTTGAGTCACAGGAGAGGTTCAAATCGTAGAAAGTGAGAATGTCAGTCCTCTTGTACTTATGTCGGCATTGTGCCTTTTGTATAAAATTGGGATGCAATTTGTGTGTTTCATCGTCAATAAGAAGGTGCAAGGTATACAGTAATCTTGAAAATGAAGCATCGGAATCTAAAACTGGACTCACAGGAGAGGTTCAAATCGTAGAAAGTGAGAGTGTCAGTCCTCTTTTACTGAAGTCGGCATTGTACCTTTTGTATTAAATTCGGGTGCAATTTCTGTGTTTCATCGTCAATAAGAAGGTGCAAGGGTTTCAGTAATCTTGAAGTGAAGCATCGGAATCTAAAACTGGATTCACAGGAGACGTTGAAGTCGTAGAAAGTGAGAGTGTCAATCCTCATGTACTTAAGTCGGCATTGTGCATTTTGTATTAGATTCGGATGCAATTTCTGTATTTCATCGTCAATAAGAAGGTGCAAGGTATTCAGTAATCTTGAAGTTAAGCATCGGAATCTAAAACCGGATTCACAGGAGACGTTGTAGTCGTAGAAAGTGAGAGTGTCAATCCTCATGTACTTAAGTCGGCATTGTGGCTTTTGTATTAAATTCGGATGCAATTTCTGTGTTTCATCGTCAATAAGAAGGTGCAAGGTATACAGTAACATTGAAGTGAAGCATCGGAATCTAAAACTGGACTCACAGGAGAAGTTCAAATCGTTGAGAGTGAGAGTGTCAGTCCTCTTGTACTTAAGTCGGCATTGTGCCTTTTGTATTAAATTCGGATGCAATTTCTGTGTTTCATCGCCAACAAGAAAGTGCAAGGTATACAGTAACCTTGAAGTGAAGCATCGGAATCTAAAACTGGACTCACAGGAGTGGTTCAAATCGTAGGAAGTGAGAGTGTCTGTCCTCTTGTACTGAAGTCGTCCTTGTGCCTTTTGTTTTAAATTCGGATGCATTTTCTGTGTTTCACCGTCAATAAGAAGATGCAAGGTATACAGTAAACCTGAAGTGAAGCATCGGAATCTAACACTGGACTGACTGGAGAGGTTCAAATCATAGAAAGTGAGAATGTCAGTCCTCTTGTACTTAAGTCGGCATTGTGCATTTTGTATTAAATTGGGATGCAATTTCTGTGTTTCATCGTCAACAGGAAGGTGCAAGGTATACAGTAATCTTGAAGTGAAGCATCGGAATCTAAAACTGGACTCACAGGAGAGGTTCAAATCGTAGAAAGTGAGAATGTCAGTCCTCTTGTACTTTAGTCGGCATTGTGCCTTTTGTATAAAATTGGGATGCAATTTGTGTGTTTCATCGTCAATAAGAAGGTGCAAGGTATACAGTAATCTTGAAAATGAAGCATCGGAATCTAATACTGGACTCACAGGAGAGGTTCAAATCGTAGAAAGTGAGAATGTCAGTCCTCTTTTACTGAAGTCAGCATTGTGCCTTTTGTATTAAATTCGGATGCAATTTCTGAGTTTCATCGTCAATAAGAAGGTGCAAGGTATTCAGTAATCTTGAAGTGAAGCATCGAAATCTAAAACTGGATTCACAGGAGACGTTGAAGTCGTAGAAAGTGAGAGTGTCAATCCTCATGTACTTAAGTCGGCATTGTGCCTTTTGTATTAGATTCGGATGCACTTTCTGTGTTTCATCGTCAATAAGAAGGTGCAAGGTATACAGTAACCCTGAAGTGAAGCATCGGAATCTAAAACTGGACTTACAGGAGAGGTTCAAATCATAGAAAGTGAGAGTGTTAGTTAGCTTGTACTTAAGTCGGCATTGTGCCTTTTGTATTAAAATCGGATGCAATTTCTCTGCTGCTTTGTCAATAAGAAGGTGCAAGGTATACAGTAAACCTGAAGTGAAGCATCGATATCAAAAACTGGACTCACAGGTGAGGATCAAATCATTGAAAGTGAGAGTGTCAGTCCTCTTGTACTTAAGTCGGCATTGTGCCATTTGTATTAAATTCGGATGCAATTTCTGTGTTTCATCGTCAATAGGAAGGTGCAAGTTATACAGTAATCTTGAAGTGAAGCATCGGAATCTAAAACTGGACTCACAGGAGAGGTTCAAATCGTTGAAAGTGAGAATATCAGTCCTCTTTTACTTAAGTCGGCATTGTGCCTTTTGTATTAAATTCGGATGCAATTTCTGTGTTTCATCGTCAATAAGAAGGTGCAAGGTATACAGTAATCTTGAAAATGAAGCTTTAGAATCTAAAACTGGACTCACAGGAGAGTTTCAAATCGTAGAAAGTGAGAATGTCAGTCCTCCTGTACTTAAGTCGGCATTGTGCCTTTTGTATAAAATTGGGATGCAATTTGTGAGTTTCATCGTCAATAAGAAGGTGCAAGGTATACAGTAATCTTGAAAATGAAGCATCGGAATCTAAAACTGGACTCACAGGAGAGGTTCAAATCGTAGAAAGTGAGAGTGTCAGTCCTCTTCTACTGAAGTCGGCATTGTGCCTTTTGTATTATATTCGGATGCTTTTTCTGAGTTTCATCGTCAATAAGAAGGTGCAAGGTATTCAGTTATCTTGAAGTGAAGCATCGAAATCTAAAACTGGTTTCACAGGAGACGTTGTAGTCGTAGAAAGTGAGAGTGTCAATCCTCATGTACTTAAGTCGGCATTGTGCCTTTTGTATTAAATTCGGATGCAATTTCTGTGTTTCATCGTCAATACGAAGGTGCAAGGTATACAGTAACCCTGAAGTGAAGCATCGGAATCTAAAACTGGACTCACAGAAGAGGTCCAAATCATAGAAAGTGAGAGTGGTAGTCCGCTTGTACTTAGGTCGGCTTTGTGCCTTTTGTATTAAAATCGGATGCAATTTCTGTGTTGCTTCGTCAATAAGAAGGTGCAAGGTGTACATTAAACCTGAAGTGAAGCATCGGAATCTAAAACTGGACCCACTGGAGAGATTCAAATCAAGGGAAGTGGAATGTCAGTCCTCTTTTATTTAAGTCGGCATTGTGTTTTTTGTATTAAATTCGGATTCAAACTCTGTGTTTCATCGTCAATAAGAAGGACCAAGGTAGTGTCAGTCCGATTGTACTTAAGTCGGCATTTTGCGTTTTGTATGAAATTTGGATGCAATTTCTGTGTTTCATCGTCAATAAGAAGGTGCATGGTATACAGTAATCTTATAGTGAAGCATCGGAATCTAAAACTGGACTCACAGGAGACGTTCAAATCGTAGAAAGTGAGAGTGTCAGTCTTCCTGTACTTAGGTCGGCATTGTGCCTTTTGTATTAATTTCGGATGCAATCTCTGTGTTTCATCGTCAATGAGAAAGTGCAAGGTATACAGTAATCTTGAAGAGAAGCATCGGAATCTAAATCTGGACACACAGGAAAGGGTCAAATCGTAGAAAGTGAGAGTGTCAGTTCTTTTGTACTTACGTCATCATTGTGCCTTTTGTATTAAATTCGGATTCAATTTCTGTGTTTCATCGTCAATAAGAAGGTGCAAGGTATACAGTAAACCTGAAGCGAAGCATCGGAATCTAAAACTGGACTCACAGGAGAGGTTCAAATCATAGATAGTGAGAATGTCAGTCCTCTTGTACTTAAGTCGGCATTGTGCATTTTGTATTAAATTCGGATGCAATTTCTGTGTTTCATCGTCAATAGGAAGGTGCAAGGTATACAGTAATCTAGAAGTGAAGCATCGGAATCTAAAACAGGAATCACAGGAGAGGTTCAAATCGGAGAAAGTGAGAATGTCAGTCCTCTTGTACTTAAGTCGGCATTGTGACTTTATAATTAAATTCGGATGCAATTTCTATGTTTCATCGTCAATAAGAAGGTGCAAGGTATACAGTAACCCTGAAGTGAAGCATCGGAATCTAAAACTGGACTCACAGGAAAGGTTCAAATCGTAGAATGTGAGAGTGTCAGTCCTCTTGCACTGATGTCGGTATTGTGCATTTTGTATTAAATTCGGATGCAATTTCTGAGTTTCATCGTCAATAAGAAGGTGCAAGGTATACGGAAACCTTGAGTGAAGCATCGAAATCTAAAACTAAATTCACAGGAGACGTTCAAATCGTAGAAAGTGAGAGTGTCAATCCTCATGTACTTAAGTCGGCATTGTGCCTTTTGTATTAAATTCGGATGCATTTTCTGTGTTTCATCGTCAATAAGAAGGTGCAAGGTATACAGTAACCCTGAAGTGAAGCATCGGAATCTAAAACTGGACTCACAGGTGGGGTTCAAATCATTGAAAGTGAGAGTGTCAGTCCTCTTGTACTTAAGTCGGCATTGTGCCATTCGTATTAAATTCGAATGCAATTTCTGTGTTCCATAGTCAATAAAAAGGTGAAAGGAATACATTAAACCTGAAGTGAAGCATCGGAATCTAAAACTGGACCCACTGGAGAGATTCAAATCATAAGAAGTGGAATGTCAGTCCTCTTTTACTTAAGTCAGCGTTGTGTTCTTTGTATTAAATTCGGATGCAAACTCTGTGTTTCATCGTCAATAAGAAGGTCCAAGGGATACAGTAAACCTGAAAGTGAAGCTTCGGAATCTAAAACTGGACTCACAGGAGAGGTTCAAATCATAGAAAGTGAGAGTGTCAGTCCTCTTGTACTTAAGTCGGCATTGTGCCTTTTGTATTAATTTCGGATGCAATCTCTGTGTTTCATCGTCAATAAGAAAGTGCAAGGTATACAGTAATCTTGAAGAGAAGCATCGGAATCTAAATCTGGACTCACAGGAAGGGTCAAATCGTAGAAAGTGGGAGTGTCAGTCCTCTTGTACTTAAGCCGGCATTGTGCCTTTTGTATTAAATTCGGATTCAATTTCTGTGGTTCATCGTCAATAAGAAGGTGCAAGGTATACAGTAAACCTGAAGTGAAGCATCGGAATATAAAACTGGACTCACAGGAGAGGTTCAAATCATAGAAAGTGAGAATGTCAGTCCTCTTGTACTTAAGTCGGCATTGTGATTTTGTATTATATTCGGATGCAATTTCTGTGTTTCATCGTCAATAGGAAGGTGCAAGGTATACAGTAATCTAGAAGTGAAGCATCGGAATCTAAAACTGGACGCACAGGAGAGGTTCAAATCGTAGAAAGTGAGAATGTCAGTCCTCTTGTACTTAAGTCGGCATTGTGCCTCTTGTATAAAATTCGGATGCAATTTCTGTGTTTCATCGTCAATAAGAAGGTGCAAGGTATACAGTAATCTGGAAAATGAAGCATCGGAATCTTAAATTGGACTCACAGGAAAGGTTCAAATCGTAGAATGTGAGAGTGTCAGTCCTCTTGTACTGATGTCGGCATTGTGCATTTTTTATTAAATTCGGATGCAATTTCTGAGTTTCATCGTCAATAAGAAGGTGCAAGGCATACGGAAACCTTGAGTGAAGCATCGGAATCTAAAACTGGATTCACAGGAGACGTTCAAATCGTAGAAAGTGAGAGTGTCAATCCTCATGTACTTAAGTCGGCATTGTGCCTTTTGTATTAAATTCGGATGCAATTTCTGTGTTTCATCGTCAATAAGAAGGTGCAAGGCATACAGTAATCTTGAAGTGAAGCATCGGAAACTGAAACTGGACTCACAGGTGACGTCCAAATCATAGAAAGTGAGAGTGTTAATCCTCGTGTTCTTAAATCGGCATTGTGCATATTGTATTAAATTCGGATGCAATATCTGTGTTTCATCGTCAATAGGAAGGTGCTAGGTATACAGTAATCTTGAAGTGAAGCATCGGAATGTAAACTGGACTCACAGAGGAGGTTCAAATCGTAGAAAGTGAGAATGCCAGTCCTCTTGTACTGAAGTCGGCATTGTGCCTTTTGCATTAAATTCGGATGCAATTTCTGTGTTTCATCGTCAATGAGAAGGTGCAAGTTATACAGTAATCATGAAAATGAAGCATCGGAACCCAAAACTGGACTCACAGGAGAGGTTCAAATCGTAGAAAGTGAGAGTGTCAGTCCACTTGTACTTAAGTCGGCAATGTGCCTTTTGTATTAAATTCGGATGCAATTTTTGTGTTTCGTCTATAAGAATGTGCAAGGTATAGAGTAAACGTAGAGTGGAGCATCGGAATCTAAAACTGGACCTACAGGAGAGGTTCAAATCGTAGACAGTGAGAGTGTCAGTCCTCTTGTACTTAAGTCGTCATTGTGCCTTTTGTATTAAATTCGGATGCAAATTTTGTGTTTCATCGTCAATAAGAAATTACAAGGTATACAGTAAACCTGAAGTGAAGCATCGGAATCTAAAACTGGACTCACAGGAGAGGTTCATATCATAGAAAGTGAGAGTGTCAGTCCTCTTTTACTTATGTCGGCATTGAGCCTTTTGTATAAAATTCGGATGCAATTCATGTGTTTCATCGTCAATATGAAGGTCCAAGGGATAAAGTAAACCTGAAGTGAAGCATCGAAATCTAAAACTGGACTCACAGGAGAGGTTCAAATCATAGAAAGTGAGAGTGTCAGTCCTCTTGTACTTAGGTCGGCATTGTGCCTTTTGGATGTAATTCGGATGCAATTTCTGTGTTTCATCGTCAATAAGAAGGTGCAAGGTATACATTAAACCTGAAGTGAAGCATCGGAATCTAAAACTGGACTCACAGGAGAGATTCAAATCATAGAGACTTAGAGTGTCAGTCCTCTTTTACTTAAGTCGGCATTGTGCCTTTTGTATTAAATTCGGATGCAATTTCTGTGTTTCATCTCAATAAGAAGGTACAAGGGATACAGTATACCTGATGTGAAGCATAGAAATCTAAAACTGGACTCACAGGAGAGGTTCAAATCATAGAAAGTTAGTGTGTCAGTCCTCTTGTACTTAAGTCGGCATTGTGCCTTTTGCATTAAATTCGGATGCAAACTCTGTGTTTCATCGTCAATAAGAAGGTGCAAGGTATACAGTAAACCTGAAGTGAAGCATCGGAATCTAAAAATGGACTCACAGGAGACGTTCAAACCATAGAAAGTGAGATTGTCAGTCCTCTTGCACTTAAGTCGGCATTGTGCCTTTTGTATTAAATTCGGATCCACTATTTGTGTTTCATCGTCTATAAGAATGTGCAAAGTATACTGTAAACCTGAAGTGGAGCATCGGAATCTAAAACTGGACCTACAGGGGAGGTTCAAATCGTAGACAGTGAGCGTGTCAGTCCTCTTGTACTGAAGTCGGCATTGTGCCTTTTGTATTAAATTCGGATGCAATTTCTGTGTTTCACCGTCAATAAGAAGATGCAAGGTATACAGTAAACCTGAAGTGAAGCATCGGAATCTAACACTGGACTGACAGGAGAGGTTCAAATCATAGAAAGTGAGAACGTCAGTCCTCTTGTACTTAAGTCGGCATTGTGCATTTTGTATTAAATTCGGATGCAATTTCTGTGTTTTATCGTCAACAGGAAGGTGCAAGGTATACAGTAATTTTGAAGTGAAGCATCGGAATCTAAAACTTGACTCACAGGAGAGGTTCAAATCGTAGAAAGTGAGAATGTCAGTCCTCTTGTACTTAAGTCCGCATTGTGCCTTTTGTATAAGATTGGGATGCAATTTGTGTGTTTCATCGTCAATAAGAAGGTGCAAGGTATACAGTAATCTTGAAAATGAAGCATCGGAATCTAAAACTGGACTCACAGGAGAGGTTCAAATTGTAGAAAGTGAGAGTGTCAGTCCTCTTTTACTAAAGTCGGCAATGTGCCTTTTGAATTAAATTCTGGTGCAATTTCTGAGTTTCATCGTCAATAAGAAGGTGCAAGGGTTTCAGTAATCTTGAAGTGAAGCATCGGAATCTAAAACTGGATTCACAGGAGACGTTGAAGTCGTAGAAAGTGAGAGTGTCAATCCTCATGTACTTAAGTCGGCATTGTGCCTTTTGTATTAGATTCGGATGCAATTTCTGTATTTCATCGTCAATAAGAAGGTGCAAGGTATTCAGTAATCTTGAAGTTAAGCATCGGAATCTAAAACCGGATTCACAGGAGACGTTGTACTCGTAGAAAGTGAGTGTGTCAATCCTCATGTACATAAGTCGGCATTGTGGCTTTTGTATTAAATTCGGATGCAATTTCTGTGTTTCATCGTCAATAAGAAGGTGCAAGGTATACCGTAACCCTGAAGTGCAGCATCGGAATCTAAAACTGGACTCACAGGAGAGGTCCAAATCATAGAAAGTGAGAGTGTTAGTCCGCTTGTACTTAAGTCGGCATTGTGCCTATGGTATTAAAATCGGATGCAATTTCTGTGTTGCTTCGTCAATAAGAAGGTGCAAGGTATACAGTAAACCTGAAGTTAAGCATCGGAATCTAAAACTGGACTCACAGGTGAGGTTCAAATCATTGAAAGTGAGAGTGTCAGTCCTCTTGTACTTAAGTCGGCATTGTGCCATTCGTATTAAATTCGGATGCAATTTCTGTGTTTCATCGTCAATAAGAAGGTGCAAGGTATACATTAAACCTGAAGTGAAGCATCGGAATCTAAAACTGAACCCACTGGAGAGATTCAAATCATAGGAAGTGGAATGTCAGTCCTCTTTTACTTAAGTCGGCATTGTGTTTTTTGTATTAAATTCGGATGCAAACTCTGTGTTTCATCGTCAATAAGAAGGTCCAAGGGATACAGTAAACCTGAAGTGAAGCATCGGAATCTAAAACTGGACTCACAGGAGAGGTTCAAATCATAGAAAGTGAATGTGTCAGTCCTCTTGTACTTAAGTCGGCATTTTTCGTTTTGTATTAAATTCGGATGCAATTTCTGTGTTTCATCGTCAATAAGAAGGTGCATGGTATACAGTAAACTTGAAGTGAAGCATCGGAATCTAAAACTGGACTCACAGGAGACGTTCAAATCGTAGAAAGTGAGAGTGTCAGTCCTCCTGTACTTAAGTCGGCATTGTGCCTTTTGTATTAATTTCGGATGCAATCTCTGTGTTTCATCGTCAATAAGAAAGTGCAAGGTATACAGTCATCTTGAAGAGAAGCATCGGAATCTAAATCTGGACACACAGGAAGGGTCAAATCGTAGAAAGTGAGAGTGTCAGTCCTCTTGTACTTAAGCCGGCATTGTGCCTTTTGTATTAAATTCGGATTCAATTTCTGTGTTTCATCGTCAATAAGAAGGTGCAAGGTATACAGTAAACCTGAAGTGAAGCATCGGAATATAAAACTGGACTCACAGGAGAGGTTCAAATCATAGAAAGTGAGAATGTCAGTCCTCTTGTACTTAAGTCGGCATTGTGATTTTGTATTAAATTCGGATGCAATATCTGTCTTTCATCGTCAATAGGAAGGTGCAAGGTATACAGTAATCTAGAAGTGAAGCATCGGAATCTAAAACTGGACGCACAGGAGAGGTTCAAATCGTAGAAAGTGAGAATGTCAGTCCTCTTGTACTTAAGTCGGCATTGTGCCTTTTGTATAAAATTCGGATGCAATTTCTGTGTTTCATTGTCAATAAGAAGGTGCAAGGTATACAGTAATCTGGAAAATGAAGCATCGGAATCTTAAACTGGACTCACAGGAAAGGTTCAAATCGTAGAATGTGAGAGTGTCAGTCCTCTTGTACTGATGTCGGCATTGTGCATTTTTTATTAAATTCGGATGCAATTTCTGAGTTTCATCGTCAATAAGAAGGTGCAAGGCATACGGAAACCTTGAGTGAAGCATCTGAATCTAAAACTGGATTCACAGGAGACGTTCAAATCGTAGAAAGTGAGAGTGTCAATCCTCATGTACTTAAGTCGGCATTGTGCCTTTTGTATTAAGTTCGGATGCAATTTCTGTGTTTCATCGTCAATAAGAAGGTGCAAGGTATACAGTAATCTTGAAGTGAAGCATCGGAAACTAAAACTGGACTCACAGGTGACGTTCAAATCATGGAAAGTGAGAGTGTTAATCCTCTTGTACTTAAATCGGCATTGTGCATATTGTATTAAATTCGGATGCAATTTCTGTGTTTCATCGTCAATAGGAAGGTGCTAGGTATACAGTAATCTTGAAGTGAAGCATCGGAATCTAAAACTGGACTCACAGAAGAGTTTCAAATCGTAGAAAGTGAGAATGCCAGTCCTCTTGTTCTGAAGTCGGCATTGTGCCTTTTGCATTAAATTCGGATGCAATTTCTGTGTTTCATCGTCAATGAGAAGGTGCAAGGTATACAGTAATCTTGAAAATGAAGCATCGGAACCTAAAA
Source organism: Schistocerca piceifrons (assembly GCF_021461385.2). Taxonomy (NCBI): domain Eukaryota; kingdom Metazoa; phylum Arthropoda; class Insecta; order Orthoptera; family Acrididae; genus Schistocerca; species Schistocerca piceifrons. Next base: position 1,206,602 of record NW_025728148.1, on the reverse strand, counting down.
CTGGACTCACAGGAGAGGTTCAAATCGTAGAAAGTGAGAGTGTCAGTCCACTTGTACTTAAGTCGGCAATGTTCCTTTTGTATTAAATTCGGATGCAATTTTAGTGTTTCGTCTATAAGAATGTGCAAGGTATAGAGTAAACGTAGAGTGGAGCATCGTAATCTAGAACTGGACCTACAGGAGAGGTTCAAATCGTAGACAGTGAGAGTGTCAGTCCTCTAGTACTTAAGTCGTCATTGTGCCTTTTGTATTAAATTCGGATGCAATGTCTGTGTTTTATCGTCAATGCGAAGGTGCAAGGTATACAGTTAACCTGAAGTGAAGCATCGGAATCTAAAACTGGACTCACAGAAGAGGTTCAAATCGTAGAAAGTGAGAATGCCAGTCCTCTTGTACTGAAGTCGGCATTGTGCCTTTTGCATTAAATTCGGATGCAATTTCTGTGTTTCATCGTCAATAAGAAATTACAAGGTATACAGTAAACCTGAAGTGAAGCATCGGAATCTAAAACTGGACTCACAGGAGAGGTTCATATCATAGAAAGTGAGAGTGTCAGTCCTCTTTTACTTATGTCGGCATTGAGCCTTTTGTATAAAATTCGGATGCAATTCATGTGTTTCATCGTCAATATGAAGGTCCAAGGGATACAGTAAACCTGAAGTGAAGCATCGGAATCTAAAAATGGACTCACAGGAGAGGTTCAAATCATAGAAAGTGAGAGTGTCAGTCCTCTTGTACTTAAGTCGGCATTGTGCCTTTTGTATTAAATTCGGATGCAATGTCTGTGTTTTATCGTCAATGCGAAGGTGCAAGGTATACAGTTAACCTGAAGTGAAGCATCGGAATCTAAAACTGGACTCACTGGAGAGGTTCAAATCGTAGAAAGTGAGAGTGTCAGTCCTCTTGTACTTAAGTCGGCATTGTGCCTTTTGGATGAAATTCGGATGCAATTTCTGTGTTTCATCGTCAATAAGAAGGTGCAAGGTATACATTAAACCTGAAGTGAAGCATCGGAATCTAAAACTGGACTCACAGGAGAGATTCAAATCATAGAGACTTAGAGTGTCAGTCCTCTTTTACTTAAGTCGGCATTGTGCCTTTTGTATTAAATTCGGATGCAATTTCTGTGTTTCATCTCAATAAGAAGGTACAAGGGATACAGTATACCTGATGTGAAGAATAGAAATCTAAAACTGGACTCACAGGAGAGGTTCAAATCATAGAAAGTTAGTGTGTCAGTCCTCTTGTACTTAAGTCGGCATTGTGCCTTTTGCATTAAATTCGGATGCAAACTCTGTGTTTCATCGTCAATTAGAAGGTGCAAGGTATACAGTAAACCTGAAGTGAAGCATCGGAATCTAAAACTGGACTCACAGGAGAGGTTCAAATCATAGAAAGTGAGAGTGTCAGTCCTCTTGTACTTAAGTCGGCATTGTGCGTTTTGTATTAAATTTGGATGCAATTTCTGTGTTTTATCGTCAATAAGAAGGTGCAAGGTATACAGTACTCTTGATGTGAAGCATCGGAATCTAAAACTTGACTCACAGGAGACGTTCAAACCATAGAAAGTGAGATTGTCAGTCCTCTTGCACTTAAGTCGGCATTGTGCCTCTTGTATTAAATTCGGATGCACTTTTTGTGTTTCATCGTCTATAAGAATGTGCAAAGTATACTGTAAACCTGAAGTGGAGCATCGGAATCTAAAACTGGACCTACAGGAGAGGTTCAAATCGTAGACAGTGAGCGTGGCAGTCCTCTTGTACTGAAGTCGGCATTGTGCCTTTTGTATTAAATTCGGATGCAATTTCTGTGTTTCACCGTCAATAAGAAGATGCAAGGTATACAGTAAACCTGAAGTGAAGCATCGGAATCTAAAACTTGACTCACGGGAGAGGTTCAAATCGTAGAAAGTGAGAATGTCAGTCCTCTTGTACTTAAATCGGCATTATGCCTTTTGTATAAAATTGGGTTGCAATTTGTGGGTTTCATCGTCAATAAGAAGGTGCAAGGTATACAGTAATCTTGAAAATGAAGCATCGGAATCTAAAACTGGGCTCACAGGAGAGGTCCAAATCATAGAAAGTGAGAGTGTTATTTCGCTTGTACTAAAGTCGGCATTGTGCCTATGGTATTAAAATCGGATGCAATTTCTGTGTTGCTTCGTCAATAAGAAGGTGCAAGGTATACAGTAAACCTGAAGTTAAGCATCGGAATCTAAAACTGGACTCACAGGAGAGGTTCAAATCATTGAAAGTGAGAGTGTCAGTCCTCTTGTACTTAAGTCGGCATTGTGCCATTCGTATTAAATTCGGATGCAATTTCTGTGTTTCATCGTCAATAAGAAGGTTCAAGGTATACATTAAACCTGAAGTGAAGCTTCGGAATCTAAAACTGGACCCACTGGAGAGATTCAAATCATAGGAAGTGGAATGTCAGTCCTCTTTTACTTAAGTCGGCATTGTGTTTTTTGTATTAAATTCGGATGCAAACTCTGTGTTTCATCGTCAATAAGAAGGTCCAAGGGATACAGTAAACCTGAAGTGAAGCATCGGAATCTAAAACTGGACTCACAGGAGAGGTTCAAATCATAGAAAGTGAGGGTGTCAGTCCTCTTGCACTTAAGTCGGCATTTTGCGTTTTGTATTAAATTCGGATGCAATTTCTGTGTTTCATCGTCAATAAGAAGGTGCATGGTATACAGTAAACTTGAAGTGAAGCATCGGAATCCAAAACTGGACTCACAGGAGACGTTCAAATCGTAGAAAGTGAGAGTGTCAGTCCTCCTGTACTTAAGTCGGCATTGTGCCTTTTGTATTAATTTCGGATGCAATCTCTGTGTTTCATCGTCAATAAGAAAGTGCAAGGTATACAGTAATCTTGAAGAGAAGCATCGGAATCTAAATCTGGACTCACAGGAAGGGTCAAATCGTAGAAAGTGAGAGTGTCAGTCCTCTTGTACTTAAGCCGGCATTGTGCCTTTTGTATTAAATTCGGATTCAATTTCTGTGGTTCATCGTCAATAAGAAGGTGCAAGGTATACAGTAAACCTGAAGTGAAGCATCGGAATATAAAACTGGACTCACAGGAGAGGTTCAAATCATAGAAAGTGAGAATGTCAGTCCTCTTGTACTTAAGTCGGCATTGTGATTTTGTATTAAATTCGGATGCAATTTCTGTCTTTCATCGTCAATAGGAAGGTGCAAGGTATACAGTAATCTAGAAGTGAAGCATCGGAATCTAAAACTGGACGCACAGGAGAGGTTCAAATCGTAGAAAGTGAGAATGTCAGTCCTCTTGTACTTAAGTCGGCATTGTGCCTTTTGTATAAAATTCGGATGCAATTTCTGTGTTTCATCGTCAATAAGAAGGTGCAAGGTATACAGTAATCTGGAAAATGAAGCATCGGAATCTTAAACTGGACTCACAGGAAAGGTTCAAATCGTAGAATGTGAGAGTGTCAGTCCTCTTGTACTGATGTCGGCATTGTGCATTTTTTATTAAATTCGGATGCAATTTCTGAGTTTCATCGTCAATAAGAAGGTGCAAGGCATACGGAAACCTTGAGTGAAGCATCTGAATCTAAAACTGGATTCACAGGAGACGTTCAAATCGTAGAAAGTGAGAGTGTCAATCCTCATGTACTTAAGTCGGCATTGTGCCTTTTGTATTAAGTTCGGATGCAATTTCTGTGTTTCATCGTCAATAAGAAGGTGCAAGGTATACAGTAATCTTGAAGTGAAGCATCGGAAACTAAAACTGGACTCACAGGTGACGTTCAAATCATGGAAAGTGAGAGTGTTAATCCTCTTGTACTTAAATCGGCATTGTGCATATTGTATTAAATTCGGATGCAATTTCTGTGTTTCATCGTCAATAGGAAGGTGCTAGGTATACAGTAATCTTGAAGTGAAGCATCGGAATCTAAAACTGGACTCACAGAAGAGTTTCAAATCGTAGAAAGTGAGAATGCCAGTCCTCTTGTTCTGAAGTCGACATTGTGCCTTTTGCATTAAATTCGGATGCAATTTCTGTGTTTCATCGTCAATGAGAAGGTGCAAGGTATACAGTAATCTTGAAAATGAAGCATCGGAACCTAAAACTGGACTCACAGGAGAGGTTCAAATCGTAGAAAGTGAGAGTGTCAGTCCACTTGTACTTAAGTCGGCAATGTTCCTTTTGTATTAAATTCGGATGCAATTTTAGTGTTTCGTCTATAAGAATGTGCAAGGTATAGAGTAAACGTAGAGTGGAGCATCGTAATCTAGAACTGGACCTACAGGAGAGGTTCAAATCGTAGACAGTGAGAGTGTCAGTCCTCTAGTACTTAAGTCGTCATTGTGCCTTTTGTATTAAATTCGGATGCAATGTCTGTGTTTTATCGTCAATGCGAAGGTTCAAGGTATACAGTTAACCTGAAGTGAAGCATCGGAATCTAAAACTGGACTCACAGAAGAGGTTCAAATCGTAGAAAGTGAGAATGCCAGTCCTCTTGTACTGAAGTCGGCATTGTGCCTTTTGCATTAAATTCGGATGCAATTTCTGTGTTTCATCGTCAATAAGAAATTACAAGGTATACAGTAAACCTGAAGTGAAGCATCGGAATCTAAAACTGGACTCACAGGAGAGGTTCATATCATAGAAAGTGAGAGTGTCAGTCCTCTTTTACTTATGTCGGCATTGAGCCTTTTGTATAAAATTCGGATGCAATTCATGTGTTTCATCGTCAATATGAAGGTCCAAGGGATACAGTAAACCTGAAGTGAAGCATCGGAATCTAAAAATGGACTCACAGGAGAGGTTCAAATCATAGAAAGTGAGAGTGTCAGTCCTCTTGTACTTAAGTCGGCATTGTGCCTTTTGTATTAAATTCGGATGCAATGTCTGTGTTTTATCGTCAATGCGAAGGTGCAAGGTATACAGTTAACCTGAAGTGAAGCATCGGAATCTAAAACTGGACTCACTGGAGAGGTTCAAATCGTAGAAAGTGAGAGTGTCAGTCCTCTTGTACTTAAGTCGGCATTGTGCCTTTTGGATGAAATTCGGATGCAATTTCTGTGTTTCATCGTCAATAAGAAGGTGCAAGGTATACATTAAACCTGAAGTGAAGCATCGGAATCTAAAACTGGACTCACAGGAGAGATTCAAATCATAGAGACTTAGAGTGTCAGTCCTCTTTTACTTAAGTCGGCATTGTGCCTTTTGTATTAAATTCGGATGCAATTTCTGTGTTTCATCTCAATAAGAAGGTACAAGGGATACAGTATACCTGATGTGAAGAATAGAAATCTAAAACTGGACTCACAGGAGAGGTTCAAATCATAGAAAGTTAGTGTGTCAGTCCTCTTGTACTTAAGTCGGCATTGTGCCTTTTGCATTAAATTCGGATGCAAACTCTGTGTTTCATCGTCAATAAGAAGGTGCAAGGTATACAGTAAACCTGAAGTGAAGCATCGGAATCTAAAACTGGACTCACAGGAGAGGTTCAAATCATAGAAAGTGAGAGTGTCAGTCCTCTTGTACTTAAGTCGGCATTGTGCGTTTTGTATTAAATTTGGATGCAATTTCTGTGTTTTATCGTCAATAAGAAGGTGCAAGGTATACAGTACTCTTGATGTGAAGCATCGGAATCTAAAACTGGACTCACAGGAGACGTTCAAACCATAGAAAGTGAGATTGTCAGTCCTCTTGCACTTAAGTCGGCATTGTGCCTCTTGTATTAAATTCGGATGCACTTTTTGTGTTTCATCGTCTATAAGAATGTGCAAAGTATACTGTAAACCTGAAGTGGAGCATCGGAATCTAAAACTGGACCTACAGGAGAGGTTCAAATCGTAGACAGTGAGCGTGGCAGTCCTCTTGTACTGAAGTCGGCATTGTGCCTTTTGTATAAAATTCGGATGCAATTTCTGTGTTTCACCGTCAATAAGAAGATGCAAGGTATACAGTAAACCTGAAGTGAAGCATCGGAATCTAAAACTTGACTCACGGGAGAGGTTCAAATCGTAGAAAGTGAGAATGTCAGTCCTCTTGTACTTAAATCGGCATTGTGCCTTTTGTATAAAATTGGGTTGCAATTTGTGTGTTTCATCGTCAATAAGAAGGTGCAAGGTATACAGTAATCTTGAAAATGAAGCATCGGAATCTAAAACTGGACTCACAGGAGAGGTCCAAATCATAGAAAGTGAGAGTGTTATTCCGCTTGTACTAAAGTCGGCATTGTGCCTATGGTATTAAAATCGGATGCAATTTCTGTGTTGCTTCGTCAATAAGAAATTGCAAGGTATACAGTAAACCTGAAGTTAAGCATCGGAATCTAAAACTGGACTCACAGGAGAGGTTCAAATCATTGAAAGTGAGAGTGTCAGTCCTCTTGTACTTAAGTCGGCATTGTGCCATTCGTATTAAATTCGGATGCAATTTCTGTGTTTCATCGTCAATAAGAAGGTTCAAGGTATACATTAAACCTGAAGTGAAGCTTCGGAATCTAAAACTGGACCCACTGGAGAGATTCAAATCATAGGAAGTGGAATGTCAGTCCTCTTTTACTTAAGTCGGCATTGTGTTTTTTGTATTAAATTCGGATGCAAACTCTGTGTTTCATCGTCAATAAGAAGGTCCAAGGGATACAGTAAACCTGAAGTGAAGCATCGGAATCTAAAACTGGACTCACAGGAGAGGTTCAAATCATAGAAAGTGAGGGTGTCAGTCCTCTTGCACTTAAGTCGGCATTTTGCGTTTTGTATTAAATTCGGATGCAATTTCTGTGTTTCATCGTCAATAAGAAGGTGCATGGTATACAGTAAACTTGAAGTGAAGCATCGGAATCCAAAACTGGACTCACAGGAGACGTTCAAATCGTAGAAAGTGAGAGTGTCAGTCCTCCTGTACTTAAGTCGGCATTGTGCCTTTTGTATTAATTTCGGATGCAATCTCTGTGTTTCATCGTCAATAAGAAAGTGCAAGGTATACAGTAATCTTGAAGAGAAGCATCGGAATCTAAATCTGGACTCACAGGAAGGGTCAAATCGTAGAAAGTGAGAGTGTCAGTCCTCTTGTACTTAAGCCGGCATTGTGCCTTTTGTATTAAATTCGGATTCAATTTCTGTGGTTCATCGTCAATAAGAAGGTGCAAGGTATACAGTAAACCTGAAGTGAAGCATCGGAATATAAAACTGGACTCACAGGAGAGGTTCAAATCATAGAAAGTGAGAATGTCAGTCCTCTTGTACTTAAGTCGGCATTGTGATTTTGTATTAAATTCGGATGCAATATCTGTGTTTCATCGTCAATAGGAAGGTGCAAGGTATACAGTAATCTTGAAGTGAAGCATCGGAATCTAAAACTGGACTCACAGAAGAGGTTCAAATCGTAGAAAGTGAGAATGCCAGTCCTCTTGTACTGAAGTCGGCATTGTGCCTTTTGCATTAAATTCGGATGCAATTTCTGTGTTTCATCGTCAATGAGAAGGTGCAAGGTATACAGTAATCTTGAAAATGAAGCATCGGAACCTAAAACTGGACTCACAGGAGAGGTTCAAATCGTAGAAAGTGAGAGTGTCAGTCCACTTGTACTTAAGTCGGCAATGTGCCTTTTGTATTAAATTCGGATGCAATTTTAGTGTTTCGTCTATAAGAATGTGCAAGGTATAGAGTAAACGTAGAGTGGAGCATCGGAATCTAAAACTGGACCTACAGGAGAGGTTCAAATCGTAGACAGTGAGAGTGTCAGTCCTCTAGTACTTAAGTCGTCATTGTGCCTTTTGTATTAAATTCGGATGCAATGTCTGTGTTTTGTCGTCAATGCGAAGGTGCAAGGTATACAGTTAACCTGAAGTGAAACATCGGAATCTAAAACTGGACTCACAGAAGAGGTTCAAATCGTAGAAAGTGAGAATGCCAGTCCTCTTGTACTGAAGTCGGCATTGTGCCTTTTGCATTAAATTCGGATGCAATTTCTGTGTTTTCATCGTCAATAAGAAATTACAAGGTATACAGTAAACCTGAAGTGAAGCATCGGAATCTAAAACTGGACTCACAGGAGAGATTCATATCATAGAAAGTGAGAGTGTCAGTCCTCTTTTACTTATGTCGGCATTGAGCCTTTTGTATAAAATTCGGATGCAATTCATGTGTTTCATCGTCAATATGAAGGTCCAAGGGATACAGTAAACCTGAAGTGAAGCATCGGAATCTAAAACTGGACACACAGGAGAGGTTCAAATCATAGAAAGTGAGAGTGTCAGTCCTCTTGTACTTAAGTCGGCATTGTGCCTTTTGTATTAAATTCGGATGCAATGTCTGTGTTTTATCGTCAATGCGAAGGTGCAAGGTATACAGTTAACCTGAAGTGAAGCATCGGAATCTAAAACTGGCCTCACTGGAGAGGTTCAAATCGTAGAAAGTGAGAGTGTCAGTCCTCCTGTACTTAAGTCGGCATTGTGCCTTTTGGATGAAATTCGGATACAATTTCTGTGTTTCATCGTCAATAAGAAGGTGCAAGGTATACATTAAACCTGAAGTGAAGCATCGGAATCTAAAACTGGACTCACAGGAGAGATTCAAATCATAGAGACTTAGAGTGTCAGTCCTCTCTTACTTAAGTCGGCATTTTGCCTTTTGTATTAAATTCGGATGCAATTTCTGTGTTTCATCTCAATAAGAAGGTACAAGGGATACAGTATACCTGATGTGAAGCATAGAAATCTAAAACTGGACTCACAGGAGGGGTTCAAATCATAGAAAGTTAGTGTGTCAGTCCTCTTGTACTTAAGTCGGCATTGTGCCTTTTGGATTAAATTCGGATGCAAACTCTGTGTTTCATCGTCAATAAGAAGGTGCAAGGTATACAGTAAACCTGAAGTGAAGCATCGGAATCTAAAACTGGACTCACAGGAGAGGTTCAAATCATAGGAAGTGAGAGTGTCAGTCCTCTTGTACTTAAGTCGGCATTGTGCGTTTTGTATTAAATTTGGATGCAATTTCTGTGTTTTATCGTCAATAAGAAGGTGCAAGGTATACAGTACTCTTGATGTGAAGCATCGGAATCTAAAACTGGACTCACAGGAGACGTTCAAACCATAGAAAGTGAGATTGTCAGTCCTCTTGCACTTAAGTCGGCATTGTGCCTTTTGTATTAAATTCGGATGCACTTTTTGTGTTTCATCGTCTATAAGAATGTGCAAAGTATACTGTAAACCAGAAGTGGAGCATCGGAATCTAAAACTGGACCTACAGGAGAGGTTCAAATCGTAGACAGTGAGCGTGTAAGTCCTCTTGTACTGTAGTCGGCATTGTGCCTTTTGTATTAAATTCGGATGCAATTTCTGTGTTTCACCGTCAATAAGAAGATGCAAGGTATACAGTAAACCTGAAGTGAAGCATCGGAATCTAACACTGGACTGACAGGAGAGGTTCAAATCATAGAAAGTGAGAACGTCAGTCCTCTTGTACTTAAGTCGGCATTGTGCATTTTGTATTAAATTCGGATGCAATTTCTGTGTTTTATCGTCAACAGGAAGGTGCAAGGTATACAGTAATCTTGAAGTGAAGCATCGGAATCTAAAACTTGACCCACAGGAGAGGTTCAAATCGTAGAAAGTGAGAATGTCAGTCCTCTTGTACTTAAGTCGGCATTGTGCCTTTTGTATAAAATTGGGATGCAATTTGTGTGTTTCATCGTCAATATGGAGGTGCAAGGTATACAGTAATCTTGAAAATGAAGCATCGGAATCTAAAACTGGACTCACAGGAGAGGTTCAAATCGTAGATAGTGAGAGTGTGAGTCCTCTTTTACTGAAGTCGGCATTGCGCCTTTTGTATTAAATTCGGGTGCAATTTCTGAGTTTCATCGTCAATAACAAGGTGCAAGGGTTTCAGTAATCTTGAAGTGAAGCATCGGAATCTAAAACTGGATTCACAGGAGACGTTGAAGTCGTAGAAAGTGAGAGTGTCAATCCTCATGTACTTAAGTCGGCATTGTGCATTTTGTATTAGATTCGGATGCAATTTCTGTATTTCATCGTCAATAAGAAGGTGCAAGGTATTCAGTAATCTTGAAGTTAAGCATCGGAATCTAAAACCGGATTCACAGGAGACGTTGTAGTCGTAGAAAGTGAGAGTGTCAATCCTCATGTACTTAAGTCGGCATTGTGGCTTTTGTATTAAATTCGGATGCAATTTCTGTGTTTCATCGTCAATAAGAAGGTGCAAGGTATACCGTAACCCTGAAGTGCAGCATCGGAATCTAAAACTGGACTCAACGGAGAGGTCCAAATCATAGAAAGTGAGAGTGTTAGTCCGCTTGTACTTAAGTCGGCATTGTGCCTATGGTATTAAAATCGGATGCAATTTCTGTGTTGCTTCGTCAATAAGAAGGTGCAAGGTATACAGTAAACCTGAAGTTAAGCATCCTAATCTAAAACTGGACTCACAGGTGAGGTTCAAATCATTGAAAGTGAGTGTGTCAGTCCTCTTGTACTTAAGTCGGAATTGTGCCATTCGTATTAAATTCGGATGCAATTTCTGTGTTTCATCGTCAATAAGAAGGTGCAAGGTATACATTAAACCTGAAGTGAAGCATCGGAATCTAAAACTGGACCCACTGGAGAGATTCAAATCATAGGAAGTGGAATGTCAGTCCTCTTTTACTTAAGTCGGCATTGTGTTTTTTGTATTAAATTCGGATGCAAACTCTGTGTTTCATCGTCAATAAGAAGGTCCAAGGGATACAGTAAACCTGAAGTGAAGCATCGGAATCTAAAACTGGACTCACAGGAGAGGATCAAATCATAGAAAGTGAGGGTGTCAGTCCTCTTGTACTTAAGTCGGCATTTTGCGTTTTGTATTAAATTCGGATGCTATTTCTGTGTTTCATTGTCAATAAGAAGGTGCAAGGTATACAGTAATCTTGAAGTGAAGCATCGGAATCTAAAACTGGACTCACAGAGGAGGTTCAAATCGTAGAAAGTGAGAATGCCAGTCCTCTTGTACTGAAGTCGGCATTGTGCCTTTTGCATTAAATTCGGATGCAATTTCTGTGTTTCATCGTCAATGAGAAGGTGCAAGGTATACAGTAATCTTGAAAATGAAGCATCGGAACCTAAAACTGGACTCACAGGAGAGGTTCAAATCGTAGAAAGTGAGAGTGTCAGTCCACTTGTACTTAAGTCGGCAATGTGCCTTTTGTATTAAATTCGGATGCAATTTTTGTGTTTCGTCTATAAGAATGTGCAAGGTATAGAGTAAACGTAGAGTGGAGCATCGGAATCTAAAACTGGACCTACAGGAGAGGTTCAAATCGTAGACAGTGAGAGTGTCAGTCCTCTTGTACTTAAGTCGTCATTGTGCCTTTTGTATTAAATTCGGATGCAAATTCTGTGTTTCATCGTCAATAAGAAATTACAAGGTATACAGTAAACCTGAAGTGATGCATCGGAATCTAAAACTGGACTCACAGGAGAGGTTCATATTATAGAAAGTGAGAGTGTCAGTCCTCTTTTACTTATGTCGGCATTGAGCCTTTTGTATAAAATTCGGATGCAATTCATGTGTTTCATCGTCAATATGAAGGTCCAAGGGATACAGTAAACCTGAAGTGAAGCATCAGAATCTAAAACTGGACTCACAGGAGAGGTTCAAATCATAGAAAGTGGGAATGTCAGTCCTCTTGTACTTAAGTCGGCATTGTGATTTTGTATTAAATTCGGATGCAATATCTGTGTTTCATCGTCAATAGGAAGGTGCAAGGTATACAGTAATCTAGAAGTGAAGCATCGGAATCTAAAACTGGACGCACAGGAGAGGTTCAAATCGTAGAAAGTGAGAATGTCAGTCCTCTTGTACTTAAGTCGGCATTGTGCCTTTTGTATAAAATTCGGATGCAATTTCTGTGTTTCATCGTCAATAAGAAGGTGCAAGGTATACAGTAATCTGGAAAATGAAGCATCGGAATCTTAAACTGGACTCACAGGAAAGGTTCAAATCGTAGAATGTGAGAGTGTCAGTCCTCTTGTACTGATGTCGGCATTGTGCATTTTTTATTAAATTCGGATGCAATTTCTGAGTTTCATCGTCAATAAGAAGGTGCAAGGCATACGGAAACCTTGAGTGAAGCATCGGAATCTAAAACTGGATTCACAGGAGACGTTCAAATCGTAGAAAGTGAGAGTGTCAATCCTCATGTACTTAAGTCGGCGTTGTGCCTTTTGTATTAAATTCGGATGCAATTTCTGTGTTTCATCGTCAATAAGAAGGTGCAAGGTATACAGTAATCTTGAAGTGAAGCATCGGAAACTAAAACTGGACTCACAGGTGACGTTCAAATCATAGAAAGTGAGAGTGTTAATCCTCTTGTACTTAAATCGGCATTGTGCATATTGTATTAAATTCGGATGCAATTTCTGTGTTTCATCGTCAATAGGAAGGTGCTAGGTATACAGTAATCTTGAAGTGAAGCATCGGAATCTAAAACTGGACTCACAGAAGAGGTTCAAATCGTAGAAAGTGAGAATGCCAGTCCTCTTGTACTGAAGTCGGCATTGTGCCTTTTGCATTAAATTTGGATGCAATTTCTGTGTTTCATCGTCAATGAGAAGGTGCAAGGTATACAGTAATCTTGAAAATGAAGCATCGGAACCTAAAACTGGACTCACAGGAGAGGTTCAAATCGTAGAAAGTGAGAGTGTCAGTCCACTTGTACTTAAGTCGGCATTGTGCCTTTTGTATTAAATTCGGATGCACTTTTTGTGTTTCATCGTCTATAAGAATGTGCAAAGTATACTGTAAACCAGAAGTGGAGCATCGGAATCTAAAACTGGACCTACAGGAGAGGTTCAAATCGTAGACAGTGAGCGTGTCAGTCCTCTTGTACTGTAGTCGGCATTGTGCCTTTTGTATTAAATTCGGATGCAATTTCTGTGTTTCACCGTCAATAAGAAGATGCAAGGTATACAGTAAACCTGAAGTGAAGCATCGGAATCTAACACTGGACTGACAGGAGAGGTTCAAATCATAGAAAGTGAGAACGTCAGTCCTCTTGTACTTAAGACGGCATTGCGCATTTTGTATTAAATTCGGATGCAATTTCTGTGTTTTATCGTCAACAGGAAGGTGCAAGGTATACAGTAATCTTGAAGTGAAGCATCGGAATCTAAAACTTGACTCACAGGAGAGGTTCAAATCGTAGAAAGTGAAAATGTCAGTCCTCTTGTACTTAAGTCGGCATTGTGCCTTTTGTATAAAATTGGGATGCAATTTGTGTGTTTCATCGTCAATAAGAAGGTGCAAGGTATACAGTAATCTTGAAAATGAAGCATCGGAATCTAAAACTGGACTCACAGGAGAGGTTCAAATCGTAGATAGTGAGAGTGTGAGTCCTCTTTTACTGAAGTCGGCATTGCGCCTTTTGTGTTAAATTCGGGTGCAATTTCTGAGTTTCATCGCCAATAACAAGGTGCAAGGGTTTCAGTAATCTTGAAGTGAAGCATCGGAATCTAAAACTGGTTTCACAGGAGACGTTGAAGTCGTAGAAAGTGAGAGTGTCAATCCTCATGTACTTAAGTCGGCATTGTGCATTTTGTATTAGATTCGGATGCAATTTCTGTATTTCATCGTCAATAAGAAGGTGCAAGGTATTCAGTAATCTTGAAGTTAAGCATCGGAATCTAAAACCGGATTCACAGGAGACGTTGTAGTCGTAGAAAGTGAGAGTGTCAATCCTCATGTACTTAAGTCGGCATTGTGGCTTTTGTATTAAATTCGGATGCAATTTCTGTGTTTCATCGTCAATAAGAAGGTGCAAGGTATACCGTAACCCTGAAGTGCAGCATCGGAATCTAAAACTGGACTCACAGGAGAGGTCCAAATCATAGAAAGTGAGAGTGTTAGTCCGCTTGTACTTAAGTCGGCATTGTGCCTATGGTATTAAAATCGGATGCAATTTCTGTGTTGCTTCGTCAATAAGAAGGTGCAAGGTATACAGTAAACCTGAAGTTAAGCATCGGAATCTAAAACTGGACTCACAGGTGAGGTTCAAATCATTGAAAGTGAGTGTGTCAGTCCTCTTGTACTTAAGTCGGAATTGTGCCATTCGTATTAAATTCGGATGCAATTTCTGTGTTTCATCGTCAATAAGAAGGTGCAAGGTATACATTAAACCTGAAGTGAAGCATCGGAATCTAAAACTGGACCCACTGGAGAGATTCAAATCATAGGAAGTGGAATGTCAGTCCTCTTTTACTTAAGTCGGCATTGTGTTTTTTGTATTAAATTCGGATGCAAACTCTGTGTTTCATCGTCAATAAGAAGGTCCAAGGGATACAGTAAACCTGAAGTGAAGCATCGGAATCTAAAACTGGACTCACAGGAGAGGATCAAATCATAGAAAGTGAGGGTGTCAGTCCTCTTGTACTTAAGTCGGCATTTTGCGTTTTGTATTAAATTCGGATGCTATTTCTGTGTTTCATTGTCAATAAGAAGGTGCAAGGTATACAGTAATCTTGAAGTGAAGCATCGGAATCTAAAACTGGACTCACAGAGGAGGTTCAAATCGTAGAAAGTGAGAATGCCAGTCCTCTTGTACTGAAGTCGGCATTGTGCCTTTTGCATTAAATTCGGATGCAATTTCTGTGTTTCATCGTCAATGAGAAGGTGCAAGGTATACAGTAATCTTGAAAATGAAGCATCGGAACCTAAAACTGGACTCACAGGAGAGGTTCAAATCGTAGAAAGTGAGAGTGTCAGTCCACTTGTACTTAAGTCGGCAATGTGCCTTTTGTATTAAATTCGGATGCAATTTTTGTGTTTCGTCTATAAGAATGTGCAAGGTATAGAGTAAACGTAGAGTGGAGCATCGGAATCTAAAACTGGACCTACAGGAGAGGTTCAAATCGTAGACAGTGAGAGTGTCAGTCCTCTTGTACTTAAGTCGTCATTGTGCCTTTTGTATTAAATTCGGATGCAAATTCTGTGTTTCATCGTCAATAAGAACTTACAAGGTATACAGTAAACCTGAAGTGATGCATCGGAATCTAAAACTGGACTCACAGGAGAGGTTCATATCATAGAAAGTGAGAGTGTCAGTCCTCTTTTACTTATGTCGGCATTGAGCCTTTTGTATAAAATTCGGATGCAATTCATGTGTTTCATCGTCAATATGAAGGTCCAAGGGATACAGTAAACCTGAAGTGAAGCATCAGAATCTAAAACTGGACTCACAGGAGAGGTTCAAATCATAGAAAGTGGGAATGTCAGTCCTCTTGTACTTAAGTCGGCATTGTGATTTTGTATTAAATTCGGATGCAATATCTGTGTTTCATCGTCAATAGGAAGGTGCAAGGTATACAGTAATCTAGAAGTGAAGCATCGGAATCTAAAACTGGACGCACAGGAGAGGTTCAAATCGTAGAAAGTGAGAATGTCAGTCCTCTTGTACTTAAGTCGGCATTGTGCCTTTTGTATAAAATTCGGATGCAATTTCTGTGTTTCATCGTCAATAAGAAGGTGCAAGGTATACAGTAATCTGGAAAATGAAGCATCGGAATCTTAAACTGGACTCACAGGAAAGGTTGAAATCGTAGAATGTGAGAGTGTCAGTCCTCTTGTACTGATGTCGGCATTGTGCATTTTTTATTAAATTCGGATGCAATTTCTGAGTTTCATCGTCAATAAGAAGGTGCAAGGCATACGGAAACTTTGAGTGAAGCATCGGAATCTAAAACTGGATTCACAGGAGACGTTCAAATCGTAGAAAGTGAGAGTGTCAATCCTCATGTACTTAAGTCGGCGTTGTGCCTTTTGTATTAAATTCGGATGCAATTTCTGTGTTTCATCGTCAATAAGAAGGTGCAAGGTATACAGTAATCTTGAAGTGAAGCATCGGAAACTAAAACTGGACTCACAGGTGACGTTCAAATCATAGAAAGTGAGAGTGTTAATCCTCTTGTACTTAAATCGGCATTGTGCATATTGTATTAAATTCGGATGCAATTTCTGTGTTTCATCGTCAATAGGAAGGTGCTAGGTATACAGTAATCTTGAAGTGAAGCATCGGAATCTAAAACTGGACTCACAGAAGAGGTTCAAATCGTAGAAAGTGAGAATGCCAGTCCTCTTGTACTGAAGTCGGCATTGTGCCTTTTGCATTAAATTTGGATGCAATTTCTGTGTTTCATCGTCAATGAGAAGGTGCAAGGTATACAGTAATCTTGAAAATGAAGCATCGGAACCTAAAACTGGACTCACAGGAGAGGTTCAAATCGTAGAAAGTGAGAGTGTCAGTCCACTTGTACTTAAGTCGGCATTGTGCCTTTTGTATTAAATTCGGATGCACTTTTTGTGTTTCATCGTCTATAAGAATGTGCAAAGTATACTGTAAACCAGAAGTGGAGCATCGGAATCTAAAACTGGACCTACAGGAGAGGTTCAAATCGTAGACAGTGAGCGTGTCAGTCCTCTTGTACTGTAGTCGGCATTGTGCCTTTTGTATTAAATTCGGATGCAATTTCTGTGTTTCACCGTCAATAAGAAGATGCAAGGTATACAGTAAACCTGAAGTGAAGCATCGGAATCTAACACTGGACTGACAGGAGAGGTTCAAATCATAGAAAGTGAGAACGTCAGTCCTCTTGTACTTAAGACGGCATTGCGCATTTTGTATTAAATTCGGATGCAATTTCTGTGTTTTATCGTCAACAGGAAGGTGCAAGGTATACAGTAATCTTGAAGTGAAGCATCGGAATCTAAAACTTGACTCACAGGAGAGGTTCAAATCGTAGAAAGTGAAAATGTCAGTCCTCTTGTACTTAAGTCGGCATTGTGCCTTTTGTATAAAATTGGGATGCAATTTGTGTGTTTCATCGTCAATAAGAAGGTGCAAGGTATACAGTAATCTTGAAAATGAAGCATCGGAATCTAAAACTGGACTCACAGGAGAGGTTCAAATCGTAGATAGTGAGAGTGTGAGTCCTCTTTTACTGAAGTCGGCATTGCGCCTTTTGTGTTAAATTCGGGTGCAATTTCTGAGTTTCATCGCCAATAACAAGGTGCAAGGGTTTCAGTAATCTTGAAGTGAAGCATCGGAATCTAAAACTGGTTTCACAGGAGACGTTGAAGTCGTAGAAAGTGAGAGTGTCAATCCTCATGTACTTAAGTCGGCATTGTGCATTTTGTATTAGATTCGGATGCAATTTCTGTATTTCATCGTCAATAAGAAGGTGCAAGGTATTCAGTAATCTTGAAGTTAAGCATCGGAATCTAAAACCGGATTCACAGGAGACGTTGTAGTCGTAGAAAGTGAGAGTGTCAATCCTCATGTACTTAAGTCGGCATTGTGGCTTTTGTATTAAATTCGGATGCAATTTCTGTGTTTCATCGTCAATAAGAAGGTGCAAGGTATACCGTAACCCTGAAGTGCAGCATCGGAATCTAAAACTGGACTCACAGGAGAGGTCCAAATCATAGAAAGTGAGAGTGTTAGTCCGCTTGTACTTAAGTCGGCATTGTGCCTATGGTATTAAAATCGGATGCAATTTCTGTGTTGCTTCGTCAATAAGAAGGTGCAAGGTATACAGTAAACCTGAAGTTAAGCATCGGAATCTAAAACTGGACTCACAGGTGAGGTTCAAATCATCGAAAGTGAGTGTGTCAGTCCTCTTCTACTTAAGTCGGAATTGTGCCATTCGTATTAAATTCGGATGCAATGTCTGTGTTTCATCGTCAATAAGAAGGTGCAAGGTATACATTAAACCTGAAGTGAAGCATCGGAATCTAAAACTGGACCCACTGGAGAGATTCAAATCATAGGAAGTGGAATGTCAGTCCTCTTTTACTTAAGTCGGCATTGTGTTTTTTGTATTAAATTCGGATGCAAACTCTGTGTTTCATCGTCAATAAGAAGGTCCAAGGGATACAGTAAACCTGAAGTGAAGCATCGGAATCTAAAACTGGACTCACAGGAGAGGATCAAATCATAGAAAGTGAGGGTGTCAGTCCTCTTGTACTTAAGTCGGCATTTTGCGTTTTGTATTAAATTCGGATGCAATTTCTGTGTTTCATCGTCAATAAGAAGGTGCAAGGTATACAGTAATCTTGAAGTGAAGCATCGGAATCTAAAACTGGACTCACAGAAGAGGTTCAAATCGTAGAAAGTGAGAATGCCAGTCCTCTTGTACTGAAGTCGGCATTGTGCCTTTTGCATTAAATTCGGATGCAATTTCTGTGTTTCATCGTCAATGAGAAGGTGCAAGGTATACAGTAATCTTGAAAATGAAGCATCGGAACCTAAAACTGGACTCACAGGAGAGGTTCAAATCGTAGAAAGTGAGAGTGTCAGTCCACTTGTACTTAAGTCGGCAATGTGCCTTTTGTATTAATTTCGGATGCAATTTTTGTGTTTCGTCTATAAGAATGTGCAAGGTATAGAGTAAATGTAGAGTGGAGCATCGGAATCTAAAACTGGACCTACAGGAGAGGTTCAAATCGTAGACAGTGAGAGTGTCAGTCCTCTTGTACTTAAGTCGTCATTGTGCCTTTTGTATTAAATTCGGATGCAAATTCTGTGTTTCATTGTCAATAAGAAATTACAAGGTATACAGTAAACCTGAAGTGATGCTTTGGAATCTAAAACTGGACTCACAGGAGAGGTTCATATCATAGAAAGTGAGAGTGTCAGTCCTCTTTTACTTATGTCGGCATTGAGCCTTTTGTATAAAATTCGGATGCAATTCATGTGTTTCATCGTCAATATGAAGGTCCAAGGGATACAGTAAACCTGAAGTGAAGCATCAGAATCTAAAACTGGACTCACAGGAGAGGTTCAAATCATAGAAAGTGAGAATGTCAGTCCTCTTGTACTTAAGTCGGCATTGTGATTTTGTATTAAATTCGGATGCAATATCTGTGTTTCATCGTCAATAGGAAGGTGCAAGGTATACAGTAATCTAGAAGTGAAGCATCGGAATCTAAAACTGGACTCACAGGTGACGTTCAAATCATAGAAAGTGAGAGTGTTAATCCTCTTGTACTTAAATCGGCATTGTGCATATTGTATTAAATTCGGATGCAATTTCTGTGTTTCATCGTCAATAGGAAGGTGCTAGGTATACAGTAATCTTGAAGTGAAGCATCGGAATCTAAAACTGGACTCACAGAAGAGGTTCAAATCGTAGAAAGTGAGAATGCCAGTCCTCTTGTACTGAAGTCGGCATTGTGCCTTTTGCATAAAATTCGGATGCAATTTCTGTGTTTCATCGTCAATGAGAAGGTGCAAGGTATACAGTAATCTTGAAAATGAAGCATCGGAACCTAAAACTGGACTCACAGGAGAGGTTCATATCGTAGAAAGTGAGAGTGTCAGTCCACTTGTACTTAAGTCGGCAATGTGCCTTTTGTATTAAATTCGGATGCAATTTTAGTGTTTCGTCTATAAGAATGTGCAAGGTATAGAGTAAACGTAGAGTGGAGCATCGGAATCTAAAACTGGACCTACAGGAGAGGTTCAAATCGTAGACAGTGAGAGTGTCAGTCCTCTAGTACTTAAGTCGTCATTGTGCCTTTTGTATTAAATTCGGATGCAATGTCTGTGTTTTGTCGTCAATGCGAAGGTGCAAGGTATACAGTTAACCTGAAGTGAAGCATCGGAATCTAAAACTGGACTCACAGAAGAGGTTCAAATCGTTGAAAGTGAGAATGCCAGTCCTCTTGTACTGAAGTCGGCATTGTGCCTTTTGCATTAAATTCGGATGCAATTTCTGTGTTTCATCGTCAATAAGAAATTACAAGGTATACAGTAAACCTGAAGTGAAGCATCGGAATCTAAAACTGGACTCACAGGAGAGGTTCATATTATAGAAAGTGAGAGTGTCAGTCCTCTTTTACTTATGTCGGCATTGAGCTTTTGTATAAAATTCGGATGCAATTCATGTGTTTCATCGTCAATATGAAGGTCCAAGGGATACAGTATACCTGAAGTGAAGCATCGGAATCTAAAACTGGACTCACAGGAGAGGTTCAAATCATAGAAAGTGAGAGTGTCAGTCCTCTTGTACTTAAGTCGGCATTGTGCCTTTTGTATTAAATTCGGATGCAATGTCTGTGTTTTATCGTCAATGCGAAGGTGCAAGGTATACAGTTAACCTGAAGTGAAGCATCGGAATCTAAAACTGGACTCACTGGAGAGGTTCAAATCGTAGAAAGTGAGAGTGTCAGTAATCTTGTACTTAAGTCGGCATTGTGCCTTTTGGATGAAATTCGTATGCAATTTCTGTGTTTCATCGTCAATAAGAAGGTGCAAGGTATACATTAAACCTGAAGTGAAGCATCGGAATCTAAAACTGGACTCACAGGAGAGATTCAAATCATAGAGACTTAGAGTGTCAGTCCTCTTTTACTTAAGTCGGCATTGTGCCTTTTGTATTAAATTCGGATGCAATTTCTGTGTTTCATCTCAATAAGAAGGTACAAGGGATACAGTATACCTGATGTGAAGCATAGAATTCTAAAACTGGACTCACAGGAGAGGTTCAAATCATAGAAAGTTAGTGTGTCAGTCCTCTTGTACTTAAGTCGGCATTGTGCCTTTTGCATTAAATTCGGATGAAAACTCTGTGTTTCATCGTCAATAAGAAGGTGCCAGGTATACAGTAAACCTGAAGTGAAGCATCGGAATCTAAAACTGGACTCACAGGAGAGGTTCAAATCATAGGAAGTGAGAGTGTCAGTCCTCTTGTACTTAAGTCGGCATTGTGCGTTTTGTATTAAATTTGGATGCAATTTCTGTGTTTTATCGTCAATAAGAAGGTGCAAGGTATACAGTACTCTTGATGTGAAGCATCGGAATCTAAAACTGGACTCACAGGAGACGTTCAAACCATAGAAAGTGAGATTGTCAGTCCTCTTGCACTTAAGTCGGCATTGTGCCTTTTGTATTAAATTCGGATGCACTTTTTGTGTTTCATCGTCTATAAGAATGTGCAAAGTATACTGTAAACCAGAAGTGGAGCATCGGAATCTAAAACTGGACCTACAGGAGAGGTTCAAATCGTAGACAGTGAGCGTGTCAGTCCTCTTGTACTGTAGTCGGCATTGTGCCTTTTGTATTAAATTCGGATGCAATTTCTGTGTTTCACCGTCAATAAGAAGATGCAAGGTATACAGTAAACCTGAAGTGAAGCATCGGAATCTAACACTGGACTGACAGGAGAGGTTCAAATCATAGAAAGTGAGAACATCAGTCCCCTTGTACTTAAGTCGGCATTGTGCATTTTGTATTAAATTCGGATGCAATTTCTGTGTTTTATCGTCAACAGGAAGGTGCAAGGTATACAGTAATCTTGAAGTGAAGCATCGGAATCTAAAACTTGACTCACAGGAGAGGTTCAAATCGTAGAAAGTGAGAATGTCAGTCCTCTTGTACTTAAGTCGGCATTGTGCCTTTTGTATAAAATTGGGATGCAATTTGTGTGTTTCATCGTCAATAAGAAGGTGCAAGGTATACAGTAATCTTGAAAATGAAGCATCGGAATCTAAAACTGGACTCACAGGAGAGGTTCAAATCGTAGAAAGTGAGAGTGTGAGTCCTCTTTTACTGAAGTCGGCATTGCGCCTTTTGTATTAAATTCGGGTGCAATTTCTGAGTTTCATCGTCAATAACAAGGTGCAAGGGTTTCAGTAATCTTGAAGTGAAGCATCGGAATCTAAAACTGGATTCACAGGAGACGTTGAAGTCGTAGAAAGTGAGAGGGTCAATCCTCATGTACTTAAGTCGGCATTGTGCATATTGTATTAGATTCGGATGCAATTTCTGTATTTCATCGTCAATAAGAAGGTGCAAGGTATTCAGTAATCTTGAAGTTAAGCATCGGAATCTAAAACCGGATTCACAGGAGCCGTTGTAGTCGTAGAAAGTGAGAGTGTCAATCCTCATGTACTTAAGTCGGCATTGTAGCTTTTGTATTAAATTCGGATGCAATTTCTGTGTTTCATCGTCAATAAGAAGGTGCAAGGTATACCGTAACCCTGAAGTGCAGCATCGGAATCTAAAACTGGACTCACAGGAGAGGTCCAAATCATAGAAAGTGAGAGTGTTAGTCCGCTTGTACTTAAGTCGGCATTGTGCCTATGGTATTAAAATCGGATGCAATTTCTGTGTTGCTTCGTCAATAAGAAGGTGCAAGGTATACAGTAAACCTGAAGTTAAGCATCGGAATCTAAAACTGGACCCACTGGAGACATTCAAATCATAGGAAGTGGAATGTCAGTCCTCTTTTACTTAAGTCGGCATTGTGTTTTTTGTATTAAATTCGGATGCAAACTCTGTGTTTCATCGTCAATAAGAAGGTCCAAGGGATACAGTAAACCTGAAGTGAAGCATCGGAATCTAAAACTGGACTCACAGGAGAGGATCAAATCATAGAAAGTAAGGGTGTCAGTCCTCTTGTACTTAAGTCGGCATTTTGCGTTTTGTATTAAATTCGGATGCAATTTCTGTGTTTCATCGTCAATAAGAAGGTGCAAGGTATACAGTAATCTTGAAGTGAAGCATCGGAATCTAAAACTGGACTCACAGGAGAGATTCAAATCATAGAAAGTGAGAATGTCAGTCCTCTTGTACTTAAGTCGGCATTGTGATTTTGTATTAAATTCGGATGCAATATCTGTGTTTCATCGTCAATAGGAAGGTGCAAGGTATACAGTAATCTAGAAGTGAAGCATCGGAATCTAAAACTGGACGCACAGGAGAGGTTCAAATCGTAGAAAGTGAGAATGTCAGTCCTCTTGTACTTAAGTCGGCATTGTGCCTTTTGTATAAAATTCGGATGCAATTTCTGTGTTTCATCGTCAATAAGAAGGTGCAAGGTATACAGTAATCTGGAAAATGAAGCATCGGAATCTTAAACTGGACTCACAGGAAAGGTTCAAATCGTAGAATGTGAGAGTGTCAGTCCTCTTGTACTGATGTCGGCATTGTGCATTTTTTATTAAATTCGGATGCAATTTCTGAGTTTCATCGTCAATAAGAAGGTGCAAGGCATACGGAAACCTTGAGTGAAGCATCGGAATCTAAAACTGGATTCACAGGAGACGTTCAAATCGTAGAAAGTGAGAGTGTCAATCCTCATGTACTTAAGTCGGCGTTGTGCCTTTTGTATTAAATTCGGATGCAATTTCTGTGTTTCATCGTCAATAAGAAGGTGCAAGGTATACAGTAATCTTGAAGTGAAGCATCGGAAACTAAAACTGGACTCAAAGGTGACGTTCAAATCATAGAAAGTGAGAGTGTTAATCCTCTTGTACTTAAATCGGCATTGTGCATATTGTATTAAATTCGGATGCAATTTCAGTGTTTCATCGTCAATAGGAAGGTGCTAGGTATACAGTAATCTTGAAGTGAAGCATCGGAATCTAAAACTGGACTCACAGAAGAGGTTCAAATCGTTGAAAGTGAGAATGCCAGTCCTCTTGTACTGAAGTCGGCATTGTGCCATTTGCATTAAATTCGGATGCAATTTCTGTGTTTCATCGTCAATGAGAAGGTGCAAGGTATACAGTAATCTTGTAAATGAAGCATCGGAACCTAAAACTGGACTCACAGGAGAGGTTCAAATCGTAGAAAGTGAGAGTGTCAGTCCACTTGTACTTAAGTCGGCAATGTGCCTTTTGTATTAAATTCGGATGCAATTTTAGTGTTTCGTCTATAAGAATGTGCAAGGTATAGAGTAAACGTAGAGTGGAGCATCGGAATCTAAAACTGGACCTACAGGAGAGGTTCAAATCGTAGACAGTGAGAGTGTCAGTCCTCTAGTACTTAAGTCGTCATTGTGCCTTTTGTATTAAATTCGGATGCAATGTCTGTGTTTTATCGTCAATGCGAAGGTGCAAGGTATACAGTTAACCTGAAGTGAAGCATCGGAATCTAAAACTGGACTCACAGAAGAGGTTCAAATCGTAGAAAGTGAGAATGCCAGTCCTCTTGTACTGAAGTCGGCATTGTGCCTTTTGCATTAAATTCGGATGCAATTTCTGTGTTTCATCGTCAATAAGAAATTACAAGGTATACAGTAAATCTGAAGTGAAGCATCGGAATGTAAAACTGGACTCACAGGAGAGGTTCATATCATAGAAAGTGAGAGTGTCAGTCCTCTTTTACTTATGTCGGCATTGAGCCTTTTGTATAAAATTCGGATGCAATTCATGTGTTTCATCGTCAATATGAAGGTCCAAGGGATACAGTAAACCTGAAGTGAAGCATCGGAATCTAAAACTGGACTCACAGGAGAGGTTCAAATCATAGAAAGTGAGAGTGTCGGTCCTCTTGTACTTAAGTCGGCATTGTGCCTTTTGTATTAAATTCGGATGCAATGTCTCTGTTTTATCGTCAATGTGAAGGTGCAAGGTATACAGTTAACCTGAAGTGAAGCATCGGAATCTAAAACTGGACTCACTGGAGAGGTTCAAATCGTAGAAAGTGAGAGTGTCAGTCCTCTTGTACTTAAGTCGGCATTGTGCCTTTTGGATGAAATTCGGATGCAATTTCTGTGTTTCATCGTCAATAAGAAGGTGCAAGGTATACATTAAACCTGAAGTGAAGCATCGGAATCTAAAACTGGACTCACAGGAGAGATTCAAATCATAGAGACTTAGAGTGTCAGTCCTCTTTTACTTAAGTCGGCATTGTGCCTTTTGTATTAAATTCGGATGCAATTTCTGTGTTTCATCTCAATAAGAAGGTACAAGGGATACAGTATACCTGATGTGAAGCATAGAAATCTAAAACTGGACTCACAGGAGAGGTTCAAATCATAGAAAGTTAGTGTGTCAGTCCTCTTGTACTTAAGTCGGCATTGTGCCTTTTGCATTAAATTCGGATGCAAACTCTGTGTTTCATCATCAATAAGAAGGTGCAAGGTATACAGTAAACCTGAAGTGAAGCCTCGGAATCTAAAACTGGACTCACAGGAGAGGTTCAAATCATAGAAAGTGAGAGTGTCAGTCCTCTTGTACTTAAGTCGGCATTGTGCATTTTGTATTAAATTTGGATGCAATTTCTCTGTTTTATCGTCAATAAGAAGGTGCAAGGTATACAGTACTCTTGATGTGAAGCATCGGAATCTAAAACTGGACTCACAGGAGACGTTCAAACCATAGAAAGTGAAATTGTCAGTCCTCTTGCACTTAAGTCGGCATTGTGCCTTTTGTATTAAATTCGGATTCACTTTTTGTGTTTCATCGTCTATAAGAATGTGCAAAGTATACTGTAAACCAGAAGTGGAGCATCGGAATCTAAAACTGGACCTACAGGAGAGGTTCAAATCGTAGACAGTGAGCGTGTCAGTCCTCTTGTACTGTAGTCGGCATTGTGCCTTTTGTATTAAATTCGGATGCAATTTCTGTGTTTCACCGTCAATAAGAAGATGCAAGGTATACAGTAAACCTGAAGTGAAGCATCGGAATCTAACACTGGACTGACAGGAGAGGTTCAAATCATAGAAAGTGAGAACGTCAGTCCTCTTGTACTTAAGTCGGCATTGTGCATTTTGTATTAAATTCGGATGCAATTTCTGTGTTTTATCGTCAACACGAAGGTGCAAGGTATACAGTAATCTTGAAGTGAAGCATCGGAATCTAAAACTTGACTCACAGGAGAGGTTCAAATCGTAGAAAGTGAGAATGTCAGTCCTCTTGTACTTAAGTCGGCATTGTGCCTTTTGTATAAGATTGGGATGCAATTTGTGTGTTTCATCGTCAATAAGAAGGTGCAAGGTATACAGTAATCTTGAAAATGAAGCATCAGAATCTAAAACTGGACTCACAGGAGAGGTTCAAATCGTTGAAAGTGAGAGTGTCAGTCCTCTTTTACTGAAGTCGGCATTGTGCCTTTTGTATTAAATTCGGGTGCAATTTCTGAGTTTCATCGTCAATAAGAAGGTGCAAGGGTTTCAGTAATCTTGAAGTGAAGCATCGGAATCTAAAACTGGATTCACAGGAGACGTTGAAGTCGTAGAAAGTGAGAGTGTCAATCCTCATGTACTTAAGTCGGCATTGTGCCTTTTGTATTACATTCGGATGCAATTTCTGTATTTCATCGTCAATAAGAAGGAGCAAGGTATTCAGTAATCTTGAAGTTAAGCATCGGAATCTAAAACCGGATTCACAGGAGACGTTGCAGTCGTAGAAAGTGAGAGTGTCAATCCTCATGTACTTAAGTCGGCATTGTGGCTTTTGTATTAAATTCAGATGCAATTTCTGTGTTTCATCGTCAATAAGAAGGTGCAAGGTATACCGTAACCCTGAAGTGCAGCATCGGAATCTAAAACTGGACTCACAGGAGAGGTCCAAATCATAGAAAGTGAGAGTGTTAGTCCGCTTGTACTTAAGTCGGCATTGTGCCTATGGTATTAAAATCGGCTGCAATTTCTGTGTTGCTTCGTCAATAAGAAGGTGCAAGGTATACAGTAAACCTGAAGTTAGGCATCGGAATCTAAAACTGGACTCACAGGTGAGGTTCAAATCATTGAAAGTGAGTGTGTCAGTCCTCTTGTACTTAAGTCGGAATTGTGCCATTCGTATTAAATTCGGATGCAATTTCTGTGTTTCATCGTCAATAAGAAGGTGCAAGGTATACATTAAACCTGAAGTGAAGCATCGGAATCTAAAACTGGACCCACTGGAGAGATTCAAATCATAGGAAGTGGAATGTCAGTCCTCTTTTACTTAAGTCGGCATTGTGTTTTTTGTATTAAATTCGGATGCAAACTCTGTGTTTCATCGTCAATAAGAAGGTCCAAGGGATACAGTAAACCTGAAGTGAAGCATCGGAATCTAAAACTGGACTCACAGGAGAGGTTCAAATCATAGAAAGTGAGGGTGTCAGTCCTCTTGTACTTAAGTCGGCATTGTGCCTTTTGCATTAAATTCGAATGCAATTTCTGTGTTTCATCGTCAATGAGAAGGTGCAAGGTATACAGTAATCTTGAAAATGAAGCATCGGAACCTAAAACTGGACTCACAGGAGAGGTTCAAATCGTAGAAAGTGAGAGTGTCAGTCCACTTGTACCGTAAGTCGGCAATGTGCCTTTTGTATTAAATTCGGATGCAATTTTTGTGTTTCGTCTATAAGAATGTGCAAGGTATAGAGTAAACGTAGAGTGGAGCATCGGAATCTAAAACTGGACCTACAGGAGAGGTTCAAATCATAGACAGTGAGAGTGTCAGTCCTCTTGTACTTAAGTCGTCATTGTGCCTTTTGTATTAAATTCGGATGCAAATTCTGTGTTTCATCGTCAATAAGAAATTACAAGGTATACAGTAAACCTGAAGTGAAGCATCGGAATCTAAAACTGGACTCACAGGAGAGGTTCATATCATAGAAAGTGAGGGTGTCAGTCCTCTTTTACTTATGTCGGCATTGAGCCTTTTGTATAAAATTCGGATGCAATTCATGTGTTTCATCGTCAATATGAAAGTCCAAGGGATACAGTAAACCTGAAGTGAAGCATCGGAATCTAAAACTGGACTCACAGGAGAGGTTCAAATCATAGAAAGTGAGAGTGTCAGTCCTCTTGTACTTAAGTCGGCATTGTGCCTTTTGTATTAAATTCGGATGCAATGTCTGTGTTTTATCGTCAATGCGAAGGTGCAAGGTATACAGTTAACCTGAAGTGAAGCATCGGAATCTAAAACTGGACTCACTGGAGAGGTTCAAATCGTAGAAAGTGAGAGTGTCAGTCCTCTTGTACTTAAGTCGGCATTGTGCCATTCGTATTAAATTCGGATGCAATTTCTGTGTTTCATCGTCAATAAGAAGGTGCAAGGTATACATTAAACCTGAAGTGAAGCATCGGAATCTAATACTGGACCCACTGGAGAGATTCAAATCATAGGAAGTGGAATGTCAGTCCTCTTTTACTTAAGTCGGCATTGTGTTTTTTGTATTAAATTCGGATGCAAACTCTGTGTTACATCGTCAATAAGAAGGTCTAAGGGATACAGTAAACCTGAAGTGAAGCATCGGAATCTAAAACTGGACTCACAGGAGAGGTTCATATCATTGAAAGTGAGGGTGTCAGTCCTCTTGTACTTAAGTCGGCATTTTGCGTTTTGTATTAAATTCGGATGCAATTTCTGTGTTTCATCGTCAATGAGAAGGTGCATGGTATACAGTAAACTTGAAGTGAAGCATCGGAATCTAAAACTGGACTCACAGGAGACGTTCAAATCGTAGAAAGTGAAAGTGTCAGTCCTCCTGTACTTAAGTCGGCATTGGGCCTTTTGTATTAATTTCGGATGCAATCTCTGTGTTTCATCGTCAATAAGAAAGTGCAAGGTATACAGTAATCTTGAAGAGAAGCATCGGAATCTAAAACTGGACGCACAGGAGAGGTTCAAATCGTAGAAAGTGAGAATGTCAGTCCTCTTGTACTTAAGTCGGCATTGTGCCTTTTGTATAAAATTCGGATGCAATTTCTGTGTTTCATCGTCAATAAGAAGGTGCAAGGTATACAGTAATCTGGAAAATGATGCATCGGAATCTTAAACTGGACTCACAGGAAAGGTTCAAATCGTAGAATGTGAGAGTGTCAGTCCTCTTGTACTGATGTCGGCATTGTGCATTTTTTATTAAATTCGGATGCAATTTCTGAGTTTCATCGTCAATAAGAAGGTGCAAGGCATACGGAAACCTTGAGTGAAGCATCGGAATCTAAAACTGGATTCACAGGAGACGTTCAAATCGTAGAGAGTGTCAATCCTCATGTACTTAAGTCGGCGTTGTGCCTTTTGTATTAAATTCGGATGCAATTTCTGTGTTTCATCGTCAATAAGAAGGTGCAAGGTATACAGTAATCTTGAAGTGAAGCATCGGAAACTAAAACTGGACTCACAGGTGACGTTCAAATCATAGAAAGTGAGAGTGTTAATCCTCTTGTACTTAAATCGGCATTGTGCATATTGTATTTAATTCGGATGCAATTTCTGTGTTTCATCGTCAATAGGAAGGTGCTAGGTATACAGTAATCTTGAAGTGAAGCATCGGATTCTAAAACTGGACTCACAGAAGAGGTTCATATCGTTGAAAGTGAGAATGCCAGTCCTCTTGTACTGAAGTCGGCATTGTGCCTTTTGTATTAAATTCGGATGCAATTTCTGTGTTTCATCGTCAATGAGAAGGTGCAAGGTATACAGTAATCTTGAAAATGAAGCATCGGAACCTAAAACTGGACTCACAGGAGAGGTTCAAATCGTAGAAAGTGAGAGTGTCAGTCCACTTGTACTTAAGTCGGCAATGTGCCTTTTGTATTAAATTCGGATGCAATTTTAGTGTTTCGTCTATAAGAATGTGCAAGGTATAGAGTAAACGTAGAGTGGAGCATCGGAATCTAAAACTGGACCTACAGGAGAGGTTCAAATCGTAGACAGTGAGAATGCCAGTCCTCTTGTACTGAAGTCGGCATTGTGCCTTTTGCATTAAATTCGGATGCAATTTCTGTGTTTCATCGTCAATAAGAAATTACAAGGTATACAGTAAACCTGAAGTGAAGCATCGGAATGTAAAACTGGACTCACAGGAGAGGTTCATATCATAGAAAGTGAGAGTGTCAGTCCTCTTTTACTTATGTCGGCATTGAGCCTTTTGTATAAAATTCGGATGCAATTCATGTGTTTCATCGTCAATATGAAGGTCCAAGGGATACAGTAACCCGAAGTGAAGCATCGGAATCTAAAACTGGACTCACAGGAGAGGTTCAAATCATAGAAAGTGAGAGTGTCAGTCCTCTTGTACTTAAGTCGGCATTGTGCCTTTTGTATTAAATTCGGATGCAATGTCTCTGTTTTATTGTCAATGCGAAGGTGCAAGGTATACAGTTAACCTGAAGTGAAGCATCGGAATCTAAAACTGGACTCACTGGAGAGGTTCAAATCGTAGAAAGTGAGAGTGTCAGTCCTCTTGTACTTAAGTCGGCATTGTGCCTTTTTGGATGAAATTCGGATGCAATTTCTGTGTTTCATCGTCAATAAGAAGGTGCAAGGTATACATTAAACCTGAAGTGAAGCATCGGAATCTAAAACTGGACTCACAGGAGAGGTTCAAATCGTAGAAAGTGAGAGTGTCAGTCCTCTTTTACTGAAGTCGGCATTGTGCCTTTTGTATTAAATTCGGGTGCAATTTCTGAGTTTCATCTGAATAAGAAGGTACAAGGGATACAGTATACCTGATGTGAAGCATAGAAATCTAAAACTGGACTCACAGGAGAGATTCAAATCATAGAAAGTTAGTGTGTCAGTCCTCTTGTACTTAATTCGGCATTGTGCCTTTTGCATTAAACTCGGATGCAAACTCTGTGTTTCATCATCAATAAGAAGGTGCAAGGTATACAGTAAACCTGAAGTGAAGCATCGGAATCTAAAACTGGACTCACAGGAGACGTTCAAACCATAGAAAGTGAGATTGTCAGTCCTCTTGCACTTAAGTCGGCATTGTGCCTTTTGTATTAAATTCGGATGCACTTTTTGTGTTTCATCGTCTATAAGAATGTGCAAAGTATACTGTAAACCAGAAGTGGAGCATCGGAATCTAAAACTGGACCTACAGGAGAGGTTCAAATCGTAGACAGTGAGCGTGTCAGTCCTCTTGTACTGTAGTCGGCATTGTGCCTTTTGTATTAAATTCGGATGCAATTTCTGTGTTTCACCGTCAATAAGAAGATGCAAGGTATACAGTAAACCTGAAGTGAAGCATCGGAATCTAACACTGGACTGACAGGAGAGGTTCAAATCATAGAAAGTGAGAACGTCAGTCCTCTTGTACTTAAGTCGGCATTGTGCATTTTGTATTAAATTCGGATGCAATTTCTGTGTTTTATCGTCAACACGAAGGTGCAAGGTATACAGTAATCTTGAAGTGAAGCATCGGAATCTAAAACTTGACTCACAGGAGAGGTTTAAATCGTAGAAAGTGAGAATGTCAGTCCTCTTGTACTTAAGTCGGCATTGTGCCTTTTGTATAAAATTGGGATGCAATTTGTGTGTTTCATCGTCAATAAGAAGGTGCAAGGTATACAGTAATCTTGAAAATGAAGCATCAGAATCTAAAACTGGACTCACAGGAGAGGTTCAAATCGTAGAAAGTGAGAGTGTCAGTCCTCTTTTACTGAAGTCGGCATTGTGCCTTTTGTATTAAATTCGGGTGCAATTTCTGAGTTTCATCGTCAATAAGAAGGTGCAAGGGTTTCAGTAATCTTGAAGTGAAGCATCGGAATCTAAAACTGGATTCACAGGAGACGTTGAAGTCGTAGAAAGTGAGAGTGTCAATCCTCATGTACTTAAGTCGGCATTGTGCCTTTTGTATTAGATTCGGATGCAATTTCTGTATTTCATCGTCAATAAGAAGGTGCAAGGTATTCAGTAATCTTGAAGTTAAGCATCGGAATCTAAAACCGGATTCACAGGAGACGTTGCAGTCGTAGAAAGTGAGAGTGTCAATCCTCATGTACTTAAGTCGGCATTGTGGCTTTTGTATTAAATTCGGATGCAATTTCTGTGTTTCATCGTCAATAAGAAGGTGCAAGGTATACCGTAACCCTGAAGTGCAGCATCGGAATCTAAAACTGGACTCACAGGAGAGGTCCAAATCATAGAAAGTGAGAGTGTTAGTCCGCTTGTACTTAAGTCGGCATTGTGCCTATGGTATTAAAATCAGCTGCAATTTCTGTGTTGCTTCGTCAATAAGAAGGTGCAAGGTATACAGAAAACCTGAAGTTAGGCATCGGAATCTAAAACTGGACTCACAGGTGAGGTTCAAATCATTGAAAGTGAGTGTGTCAGTCCTCTTGTACTTAAGTCGGAATTGTGCCATTCGTATTAAATTCGGATGCAATTTCTGTGTTTCATCGTCAATAAGAAGGTGCACGGTATACATTAAACCTGAAGTGAAGCATCGGAATCTAAAACTGGACCCACTGGACAGATTCAAATCATAGGAAGTGGAATGTCAGTCCTCTTTTACTTAAGTCGGCATTGTGTTTTTTGTATTAAATTCGGATGCAAACTCTGTGTTTCATCGTCAATAAGAAGGTCCAAGGGATACAGTAAACCTGAAGTGAAGCATCGGAATCTAAAACTGGACTCACAGGAGAGGTTCAAATCATAGAAAGTGAGAGTGTCAGTCTTCTTGTACTTAAGTCGGCATTGTGCATTTTGTATTAAATTTGGATGCAATTTCTCTGTTTTATCGTCAATAAGAAGGTGCAAGGTATACAGTACTCTTGATGTGAAGCATCGGAATCTAAAACTGGACTCACAGGAGACGTTCAAACCATAGAAAGTGAGATTGTCAGTCCTCTTGCACTTAAGTCGGCATTGTGCCTTTTGTATTAAATTCGGATGCACTTTTTGTGTTTCATCGTCTATAAGAATGTGCAAAGTATACTGTAAACCAGAAGTGGAGCATCGGAATCTAAAACTGGACCTACAGGAGAGGTTCAAATCGTAGACAGTGAGCGTGTCAGTCCTCTTGTACTGTAGTCGGCATTGTGCCTTTTGTATTAAATTCGGATGCAATTTCTGTGTTTCACCGTCAATAAGAAGATGCAAGGTATACAGTAAACCTGAAGTGAAGCATCGGAATCTAACACTGGACTGACAGGAGAGGTTCAAATCATAGAAAGTGAGAACGTCAGTCCTCTTGTACTTAAGTCGGCATTGTGCATTTTGTATTTAATTCGGATGCAATTTCTGTGTTTTATCGTCAACAGGAAGGTGCAAGGTATACAGTAATCTTGAAGTGAAGCATCGGAATCTAAAACTTGACTCACAGGAGAGGTTCAAATCGTAGAAAGTGAGAATGTCAGTCCTCTTGTACTTAAGTCGGCTTTGTGCCTTATGTATAAAATTGGGATGCAATTTGTGTGTTTCATCGTCAATAAGAAGGTGCAAGGTATACAGTAATCTTGAAAATGAAGCATCGGAATCTAAAACTGGACTCACAGGAGAGGTTCAAATCGTAGAAAGTGAGAGTGTCAGTCCTCTTTTACTGAAGTCGGCATTGTGCCTTTTGTATTAAATTCGGGTGCAATTTCTGAGTTTCATCGTCAATAAGAAGGTGCAAGGGTTTCAGTAATCTTGAAGTGAAGCATCGGAATCTAAAACTGGATTCACAGGAGACGTTGAAGTCGTAGAAAGTGAGAGTGTCAATCCTCATGTACTTAAGTCGACATTGTGCCTTTTGTATTAGATTCGGATGCAATTTCTGTATTTCATCGTCAATAAGAAGGTGCAAGGTATTCAGTAATCTTGAAGTTAAGCATCGGAATCTAAAACCGGATTCACAGGAGACGTTGTAGTCATAGAAAGTGAGAGTGTCAATCCTCATGTACTTAAGTCGGCATTGTGGCTTTTGTATTAAATTCGGATGCAATTTCTGTGTTTCATCGTCAATAAGAAGGTGCAAGGTATACCGTAACCCTGAAGTGCAGCATCGGAATCTAAAACTGGACTCACAGGAGAGGTCCAAATCATAGAAAGTGAGAGTGTTAGTCCGCTTGTACTTAAGTCGGCATTGTGCCTATGGTATGAAAATCGGATGCAATTTCTGTGTTGCTTCGTCAATAAGAAGGTGCAAGGTATACAGTAAACCTGAAGTTAAGCATCGGAATCTAAAACTGGACTCACAGGTGAGGTTCAAATCATTGAAAGTGAGTGTGTCAGTCCTCTTGTACTTAAGTCGGAATTGTGCCATTCGTATTAAATTCGGATGCAATTTCTGTGTTTCATCGTCAATAAGAAGGTGCACGGTATACATTAAACCTGAAGTGAAGCATCGGAATCTAAAACTGGACCCACTGGAGAGATTCAAATCATAGGAAGTGGAATGTCAGTCCTCTTTTACTTAAGTCGGCATTGTGTTTTTTGTATTAAATTCGGATGCAAACTCTGTGTTTCATCGTCAATAAGAAGGTCCAAGGGATACAGTAAACCTGAAGTGAAGCATCGGAATCTAAAACTGGACTCACAGGAGAGGTTCAAATCATAGAAAGTGAGGGTGTCAGTCCTCTTGTACTTAAGTCGGCATTTTGCGTTTTGTATTAAATTCGGATGCAATTTCTGTGTTTCATCGTCAATAAGAAGGTGCAAGGTATACAGTAATCTTGAAGTGAAGCATCGGAATCTAAAACTGGACTCACAGAAGAGGTTCAAATCGTAGAAAGTGAGAATGCCAGTCCTCTTGTACTGAAGTCGGCATTGTGCCTTTTGCATTAAATTCGGATGCAATTTCTGTGTTTCATCGTCAATGAGAAGGTGCAAGGTATACAGTAATCTTGAAGAGAAGCATCGGAATCTAAAACTGGACTCACAGGAAAGGGTCAAATCGTAGAAAGTGAGAGTGTCAGTCCTCATGTACTTAAGTCGGCATTGTGCTTTTGTATTAAATTCGGATTCAATTTCTGTGTTTCATCGTCAATAAGAAGGTGCAAGGTATACAGTAAACCTGAAGTGAAGCATCGGAATCTAAAACTGGACTCACAGGAGAGGTTCAAGTCATAGAAAGTGAGAATATCTGTCCTCTTGTACTTAAGTCGGCATTATGCATTTTGTATTAAATTCGGATGCAATTTCTGTGTTTCATCGTCAATAGGAAGGTGCAATGTATACAGTAATCTAGAAGTGAAGCATCGGAATCTAAAACAGGAATCACAGGAGAGGTTCAAATCGTAGAAAGTGAGAATGTCAGTCCTCTTGTACTTAAGTCGGCATTGTGCTTTTGTATAAAATTCGGATGCAATTTCTGTGTTTAATCGTCAATAAGAAGGTGCAAGGTATACAGTAATCTCGAAAATGAAGCATCGGAACCTTAAACTGGACTCACAGGAAAGATTCATATCATAAAAAGTGAGATGTCAGTCATCTTGTACTTAAGACGGCATTGCGCATTTTGTGTTGAATTCGGATGCATTATCTGTGTTTCATCGTCAATAACAAGGTGCAAGGTATACAGTAATCTGGAATATGAAGCATCGGAATCTTAAACTGGACTCACAGGAAAGGTTCAAATCGTAGAATATGAGAGTGTCAGTCCTCATGTACTTAAGTCGGCATTGTGCCTTTTGTATTAAAATCGGATGCAATTTCTGTGTTGCTTCGTCAGTAAGAAGGTGCAAGGTATACAGTAAACCTGAAGTGAAGCATCGGAATCTAAAGCTGGACTCACAGGAGAGGTTCAAATCATTGAAAGTGAGAGTGTCAGTCTTCTTGTACTTAAGTCGGCATTTTGCGTTTTGTATTAAATTCCGATGCAATTTCTGTGTTTCATCGTCAATAAGAAGGTGCATGGTTTACAGTAATCTCGAAGTAAAGCATCGGAATCTAAAATTGGACTCACAGGAGACGTTCAAATCGTAGAAAGTGAGAGTGTCAGTCTTCTTGTACTTAGGTAGGCATTTTGCCTTTTGTATTAATTTCGGAAAGTGCTAGGTATACAGTAATCATGAAGAGAAGCATCGGAATCTAAAAGTATACTCTCAGGAAAGGATCAAATCGTAGAAAGTGAGAGGGTCAGTCCTTTTGTACTTAAGCCGGCATTGTGCCTTTTGTATTAAATTCGGATTCAATTTCTGTGTTTCATCGTCAATAAGAAGGTGCAAGGTATACAGTAAACCTGAAGTGAAGCATCGGAATCTAAAACTGGATTCACAGGAGAGGTTCAAATCATAGAAAGTGAGAATGTCAGTCATCTTGTACTTAAGTCGGCATTGAGCAATTTGTATTACATTCGGATGCAATTTCTGTGTTTCATCGTCAATAGGAAGGTGCAAGGTATACAGTGATCTAGAAGTGAAGCATCGGAATCTAAAACAGGAATCACAGGAGAGGTTCAAATCGTAGAAAGTGAGAATGTCTGTCCTCTTGCACTTAAGTCGGCATTGTGTCTTTTGTATAAAATTCGGATGCAATTTCTGTGTTTCATCTTCAATAAGAAGGTGCAAGGTATACAGTAATCTGGAAAATGAAGAATCGGAATCTTAAACTGGACTCACAGGAAAGGTTCAAATCGTAGAATGTGAGAGTGTCAGTCCTCTTGTACTGATGTCGGCATTGTGCCTTTTGTATTAAATTCGGATGCAATTTCTGAGTTTCATCGTCAATAAGAAGGTGCAAGGTATACGGAAACCTTGAGTGAAGCATCGGAGTCTAAAACTGGACTCACAGGAGAGGTTCAAATCATAGAAAGTGAGAGTGTCGATCCTCTTTTACTTAGGTCGGCATTGTGCCTTATGTATTAAATTTGGATGCAATTTCTGTGTTTCATCGTCAGTATTTAGGTGCAAGGTATACAGTAAACCTGAAGTGAAGCATCGGAATCTAAAACTGGACTCACAGGAGAGGTTCAAATCATAGAAATTGTGAGTGTCAGTACTCTTATACTTAAGTCAGCATTGTGCCTTTTGTATTAAATTCGGATGCAATTTCTGTGTATTATCGTCAATAAGAAGGTGCAAGGTATACAGTTAACCTGAAGTGTAGCATCGGAATCTAAAACTGGTTTCACAGGAGAGGATCAAATCGTAGAAAGTGTGAGTGTCAGTCCTCTTGTACTTAAGTCGGCATTGTGCCTTTTGTATTAAATTCGGATTCAATTTCTGTGTTTCATCGTCAATAAGAAGGTGCAAGGTATACTTTAAACCTGAAGTGAAGCATCGCAATCTAAAACTCGACTCACAGGAGAGGTTCAAATCATAGAAAGTGAGAGTGTCAGTCCTCTTGAACTTAAGTTGGCATTGTGCGTTTTGTATTAAATTTGGATGAAATTTCTGTGTTCCATCGTCAATAAGAAGGTGCAAGGTATACAGTAATCTTGAAGTGAAGCATCGGAAACTAAAACTGGACTCAAAGGTGACGTTCAAATCATAGAAAGTGAGAGTGTTAATCCTCTTGTACTTAAGTCGGCATTGTGCATTTTGTATTAAATTCGGATGCAATTTCTGTGTTTCATTGTCAATAGGAAGGTGCTAGGTATACAGTTATCTTGAAGTGAAGCATCGGAATCTAAAAGTGGACTCACAGAAGAGGTTCAAATCGTAGAAAGTGAGAATGTCAGTCCTCTTGTACTGAAGTCGGCATTGTGCCTTTTGTATTAAATTCGGATGCAATTTCTGTGTTTCATCGTCAATGAGAAGGTGCAAGGTATACAGTAATCTTGAAAATGAAGCATCGGAACCTAAAACTGGACTCACAGGAGAGGTTCAAATCGTAGAAAGTGAGAGTGTCAGTCCTCTTGTACTTAAGTCGGCATTATGCCTTTTGTATTAAATTCGGATGCAATTTTTGTGTTTCGTCTATAAGAATGTGCAAGGTATAGAGTAAACCTAGAGTGGAGCATCGGAATCTAAAACTGGACCTACAGGAGAGGTTCAAATCGTAGACAGTGAGAGTGTCAGTCCTCTTGTAATTAAGTCGGCATTGTGCCTTTTGTATTAAATTCGGATGCAATTTCTGTGTTTCATCGTCAATAAGAAGGTCCAAGAGATACAGTATACCTGAAGTGAAGCATAGAAATCTAAAAGTGGACTCACAGGAGAGGTTCAGATCATAGAAAGTTAGTGTGTCAGTCCTCTTGTACTTAAGTCGGCATTGTGCCTTTTGCATTAAATTCGGATGCAAACTCTGTGTTTCATCGTCAATAAGAATTTACAAGTTATACAGTAAACCTGAAGTGAAGCATCGGAATCTAAAACTGGACTCACAGGAGAGGTTCATATCATAGAAAGTGAGAGTGTCAGTCCTCTTTTACTTAAGTCGGCATTGAGTCTTTTATATAAATTATGTGTTTCATCGTCAATATGAAGGTCCAAGGGATACAGTAAACCTGGAGTGGAGTGGACTCAAAGGAGAGGTTCAAATAATAGAAAGTGAGAGTGTCAGTCCTCTTGTACTTAAGTCGGCATTGTGCATTTTGTATTAAATTCGGATGCAATGTCTGTGTTTTATCGTCAATACGAAGGTGCAAGGTATACAGTTAACCTGAAGTGAAGCATCGGAATCTAAAACTGGACTCACAGGAGAGGTTCAAATCATAGAGACTTAGAGATTAAGTCCTCTTTTACTTAAGTCGGCATTGTGCCTTTTGTATTAAATTCGGATGCAATTTCTGTGTTTCATCGTCAATAAGAAGGTCCAAGAGATACAGTATACCTGAAGTGAAGCATAGAAATCTAAAACTGGACTCACAGGAGAGGTTCAAATCATAGAAAGTTAGTGTGTCAGTCCTCTTGTATTTAAGTCGGCATTGTGCCTTTTGCATTAAATTCGGATGCAAACTCTGTGTTTCATCGTCAATAAGAAGGTGCAAGGTATACAGTAAACCTGAAGTGAAGCATCGGAATCTAAAACTGGACTCACAGGAGAGGTTCAAATCATAGAAAGTGAGAGTGTCAGTCCTCTTGTACTTAAGTCAGCATTGTGCGTTTTGTATTAAATTTGGATGCAATTTCTGTGTTTTATCGTCAATAAGATGGTGCAAGGTATACAGTACCCTTGAAGTGATGCATCGGAATCTAAAACTGGACTCAAAGAAGAGGTTCAAATCATAGACAGTGAGAGTGTCAGTCCTCTTGTACTTAAGTCGGCTTTGAGCCATTTGTATTAAATTCGGATGCAATTTCTGTGTTTCATCGTCAATAGGAACGTGCAAGTTATACAGTAATCTTGAAGTGAAGCATCGGAATCTAAAACTGGATTCACAGGAGAGGTTCAAATCGTTGAAAGTGAGAATGTCAGTCCTCTTTTACTTATGACGGCATTGTGATTTTTGTATAAAATTTGGATGCAATTTCTGTGTTTCACCGTCAATAAGAAGATGCAAGGTATACACTAAACCTGAAGTGAAGCATCGGAATCTAACACTGGACTGACAGGAGAGGTTCAAATCATAGAAAGTGAGAGTGTCAGTCCTCTTGTACTTAAGTCGGCATTGTGCATTTTGTATTAAATTCGGATGCAATTTCTGTGTTTCATAGTCAACAGGAAGGTGCAAAGTATACAGTAACCTTGAAGTGAAGCATCGGAATCTAAAACGGGACTCACAGGAGAGGTTCAAATCGTAGACAGTGAGAGTGTCAGTACTCTTTTACTGATGTCGGCATTGTGCGTTTTGTATTAAATTCGGATGCAATTTCTGAGTTTCATCG
Source organism: Schistocerca piceifrons (assembly GCF_021461385.2). Lineage (NCBI taxonomy): Eukaryota > Metazoa > Arthropoda > Insecta > Orthoptera > Acrididae > Schistocerca > Schistocerca piceifrons. The sequence goes on along the minus strand of NW_025728148.1, from coordinate 1,167,430 downwards.
TCACTAAGAAGGTGCAAGGTATTCAGTAATCTTGAAGTGAAGCATCGGAATCTAAAAATGGATTCACAGGAGACGTTGAAGTCGTAGAAAGTGAGAGTGTCAATCCTCATGTACTTAAGTCGGCATTGTGACTTTTCTATTAGATTCGGATGCAATTTCCGTGTTTCATCGTCAATAAGAAGGTGCAAGGTATACAGTAACCCTGAAGTGAAGCATCGGAATCTAAAACTAGACTCACAGGAGAGGTTCAAATCATAGAAAGTGAGAGTGTCAGTCCTCTTGAGCTTAAGTCGGCTTTGAGCCATTTGTATTAAATTCGGATGCAATTTCTGTGTTTCATCGTCAATAGGAAGGTGCAAGTTATACAGTAATCTTGAAGTGAAGCATCGGAATCTAAAACTGGACTCACAGGAGAGGTTCAAATCGATGAAAGTGAGAATGTCAGTCCTCTTTTACTTATGACGGCATTGTGCCTTTTGTATAAAATTCGGATGCAATTTCTGTGTTTCATCGTCAATAAGAAGGTGCAAGGTATACAGTAATCTTGAAAATGAAGCTTTGGAATATAAAACTGGACTCACAGGAGAGGTTCAAATCGTTGAAAGTGAGAGTGTCAGTCCTCTTGTACTGAAGTCGGCATTGTGCCTTTTGTATTAATTTCGGATGCAATTTCTGAGTTTCATCGTCAATAAGAAGGTGCAAGGTATACAGTAATCTTGAAGTGAAGCATCGGAATCTAAAACTGCACTCACAGGAGACGTTCAAATCATAGAAAGTGAGAGTGTCAGTCCTCTTGAGCTTAAGTCGGCTTTGAGCCTTTTGTATTAAATTCGGATGCAATTTCTGTGTTTCTTCGTCAATAAGAAGGTGCAAGGTATACAGTAAACCTGATGTGAAGCATCGGAATCTAAAACTGGACTCACAGGAGAGGTTCAAATCATAGAGAGTTAGAGTGTCAGTCCTTTTTTTCTTAAGTCGGCATTGTGCCTATTGTATTAAATTCGGATGCAATTTCTGTGTTTCATCTTCAATAAGAAGGTCCAAGGGATACAGTATACTTCAAGTGAAGCATAGGAATCTAAGACTGGACTCACAGGAGAGGTTCAAATCATAGAAAGTGAGAGTGTCAGTCCTCTTGTACTGATGTCGGCATTGTGCCTTTTGTATTAAATTCGGATGCAATTTCTGTGTTTCATCGTCAATAAGAAGGTGCACGGTATACATAAAACTTGAAGTGAAGCACCGGAATCTAAAACTGGACTCACAGGAGAGGTTCAAATCATAGAAAGTGAGAGTGTCAGTCCTCTTGTACTTAAGTCGGCATTGTGCGTTTTGTATTAAATTTGAATGCAATTTCTGTGTTTCATTGTCAATAAGAAGGTGCAAGGTATACAGTAATCTTGTAGTGTAGCATCGGAAACTAAAAGTGGTCTCACAGGTGACGTTCAAATCATAGAAAGTGAGAATGTTAATCCTCTTGTACTTAAGTCGGCATTGTGCAATTTGTATTAAATTCGGATGCAATCTCTGTGTTTCATCGTCAATAGGAACGTGCTAGGTATACAGTAATCTTGAAGTGAAGCATCGGAATCTAAAACTGGACTCACAGAAGTGGTTCAAATCGTAGAAAGTGAGAATGTCAGTCCTCTTGTACTGAAGTCGGCATTGTGCCTCTTGTATTAAATTCGGATGCAATTTCTGTGTTTCATCGTCAATGAGAAGGTGCAAGGTATACAGTAATCTTGAAAAAGAAGCATCGGAACCTAAAACTGGACTCACAGGAGAGGTTAAAATCGTAGAAAGTGAGAGTGTCAGTCCTCTTGTACTTAAGTCGGCATTGTGCCTTTTGTATTAAATTCGGATGCAATTTTTGTGTTTCATCGTCTATAAGAATGTGCAAGGTATAGAGTAAACCTAGAGTGGAGCATTGGAATCTAAAACTTGACCTACAGGAGAGGTTCAAATCGTAGACAGTGAGAGTGTCAGTCCTCTTGTACTTAAGTCGTCATTATGCCTTTTGTATTAAATTCGGATGCAAATTCTGTGTTTCATCGTCAATAAGAATTTACAAGGTATACAGTAAACCTGAAGTGAAGCATCGGAATCTAAAACTGGACTCACTGGAGAGGTTCATATCATAGAAAGTGAGAGTGTCAGTCCTCTTTTACTTAAGTCGGCATTGAGCCTTTTGTATAAAATTCGAATGCAATTTATGTGTTTCATCGTCAATATGAAGGTCCAAGGGATACAGTAAACCTGAAGTGAAGCATCGGAATCTAAAACTGGACTCACAGGAGAGGTTCAAATCATAGAAAGTGAGAGTGTCAGTCCTCTTGTACTGATGTCGGCATTGTGCCTTTTGTATTAAATTCGGATGCAATTTCTGTGTTTCATCGTCAATAAGAAGGTGCACGGTATACATTAAACTTGAAGTGAAGCATCGGAATCTAAAACTGGACTCACAGGAGAGATTCAAATCATAGAGTCTTAGAGTGTCAGTTCTCTTTTACTTAAGTCGGCATTGTGCCTTTTGTATTAAATTCGGATGCAATTTCTGTGTTTCATCGTCAATAAGAAGGTCCAAGGGATACATTATACCTGAAGTGAAGCATGGAAATCTAAAACTGGTCTCACAGGAGAAGTTCAAATCATAGAAAGTTAGTGTGTCAGTCCGCTTGTACTTAAGTCGGCATTGCGCCTTTTGCAGTAAGTTCGGGTGCAAACTCTGTGTTTCATCGTCAATAAGAAGGTGCAAGGTATACAGTAAACCTGAAGTGAAGCATCGGAATCTAAAACTGGACTCACAGGAGAGGTTCGAATCATAGAAAGCGAGAGTGTCAGTCCTCTTGTACTGATGTCGGCATTGTGCCTTTTGTATTAAATTCGGATGCAATTTCTGTGTTTCATCGTCAATAAGAAGGTGCACGGTATACATTAAACCTGAAGTGAAGCATCGGAATCTAAAACTGGACTCACAGGAGAGATTCAAATCATAGAGTCTTAGAGTGTCAGTTCTCTTTTACTTAAGTCGGCATTGTGCCTTTTGTATTAAATTCGGATGCAATTTCTGTGTTTCATCGTCAATAAGAAGGTGCATGGTTTACAGTAATCTTGAAGTAAAGCATCGGAATCTAAAACTGGACTCACAGGAGACGTTCAAATCGTAGAAAGTGAGAGTGTCAGTCTTCTTGTACTTAGGTAGGCATTGTGCCATTTGTATTAATTTCGGAAAGTGCTAGGTATACAGTAATCTTGAAGAGAAGCATCAGAATCTAAAACTGGACTCACAGGAAAGGGTCAAATCGTAGAAAGTGAGAGTGTCAGTCCTCTTGTACTTAAGTCGGCATTGTGCTTTTGTATTAAATTCGGATTCAATTTCTGTGTTTCATCGTCAATAAGAAGGTGCAAGGTATACAGTAAACCTGAAGTGAAGCATCGGAATCTAAAACTGGACTCACAGGAGAGGTTCGAATCATAGAAAGTGAGAGTGTCAGTCCTCTTGTACTTAAGTCGGCATTGTGTTTTTTGTATTAAATTCGGATGCAAACTCTGTGTTTCATCGTCAATAAGAAGGTGCATGGTATACAGTAAACTTGAAGTGAAGCATCGGAATCTAAAACTGGACTCACAGGAGACGTTCAAATCGTAGAAAGTGAGAGTGTCAGTCTTCTTGTACTTAGGTCGGCATTCTGCCTTTTGTATTAATTTCGGATGGAATCTCTGTGTTTCATCGTCAATAAGAAAGTGCAAGGTATACAGTAATCTTGAAGACAAGCATCGGAATCTAAAACTGGACTCACAGGAAAGGGTCAAATCGTAGAAAGTGAGAGTGTCAGTCCTCTTGTACTTAAGTCGGCATTGTGCTTTTGTATTAAATTCGGATTCAATTTCTGTGTTTCATCGACAATAAGAAGGTGCAAGGTATACAGTAAACCTGAAGTGAAGCATCGGAATCTAAAACTGGACTCACAGGAGAGGTTCAAATCATAGAAAGTGAGAATATCTGTCCTCTTGTACTTAAGTCGGCATTATGCATTTTGTATTAAATTCGGATGCAATTTCTGTGTTTCATCGTCAATAGGAAGGTGCAAGGTATACAGTAATCTAGAAGTGAAGCATCGGAATCTAAAACAGGAATCACAGGAGAGGTACAAATCGTAAAAAGTGAGAATGTCAGTCCTCTTGTACTTAAGTCGGCATTGTGCCTTTTGTATAAAATTCGGATGCAATTTCTGTGTTTAATCGTCAATAAGAAGGTGCAAGGTATAAAGTAATCTCGAAAATGAAGCATCGGAACCTTAAACTGGACTCACAGGAAAGATTCATATCATAGAAAGTGAGAATGTCAGTCCTCTTGTACTTAAGACGGCATTGCGCATTTTGTATTAAATTCGGATGCATTATCTGTGTTTCATCGTCAATAAGAAGGTGCAAAGTATACAGTAATCTGGAATATGAAGCATCGGAATCTTAAACTGGACTCACAGGAAAGGTTCAAATCGTAGAATATGAGAGTGTCAGTCCTCATGTACTTAAGTCGGCATTATGCCTTTTGTATTAAAATCGGATGCAATTTCTGTGTTTCATCGTCAATAAGAAGGTGCATGGTTTACAGTAATCTTGAAGTAAAGCATCGGAATCTAAAACTGGACTCACAGGAGACGTTCAAATCGTAGAAAGTGAGAGTGTCAGTCCTCTTGTACTTAAGTCGGCATTGTGCCTTTTGTATTAAATTCGGATGCAATTTTTGTGTTTCATCGTCTATAAGAATGTGCAAGGTATAGAGTAAACCTAGAGTGGAGCATTGGAATCTAAAACTGGACCTACAGGAGAGGTTCAAATCGTAGACAGTGAGAGTGTCAGTCCTCTTGTACTTAAGTCGTCATTGTGCCTTTTGTATTAAATTCGGATGCAATTTATGTGTTTCATCGTCAATATGAAGGTCCAAGGGATACAGTAAACCTGAAGTGAAGCATCGGAATCTAAAACTGGACTCACAGGAGAGGTTCAAATCATAGAAAGTGAGAGTGTCAGTCCTCTTGTACTGTTGTCGGCATTGTGCCTTTTGTATTAAATTCGGATGCAATTTCTGTGTTTCATCGTCAATAAGAAGGTGCACGGTATACATTAAACCTGAAGTGAAGCATCGGAATCTGAAACTGGACTCACAGGAGAGATTCAAATCATAGAGTCTTAGAGTGTCAGTTCTCTTTTACTTAAGTCGGCATTGTGCCTTTTGTATTAAATTCAGATGCAATTTCTGTGTTTCATCGTCAATAAGAAGGTCCAAGGGATACATTATACCTGAAGTGAAGCATGGAAATCTAAAACTGGTCTCACAGGAGAGGTTCAAATCATAGAAAGTTAGTGTGTCAGTCCGCTTGTACTTAAGTCGGCATTGCGCCTTTTGCAGTAAATTCGGGTGCAAACTCTGTGTTTCATCGTCAATAAGAAGGTGCAAGGTATACAGTAAACCTGAAGTGAAGCATCGGAATCTAAAACTGGACTCACAGGAGAGGTTCGAATCATAGAAAGTGAGAGTGTCAGTCCTCTTGTACTTAAGTCGGGATTGTGCTTTTTGTATTAAATTTGGATGCAATTTCTGTGTTTTATCGTCAATAAGAGGGTGCAAGGTATACAGTACTCTTGAAAATGAAGCATCGAAATCTAAAACTGGACTCACAGGAGAGGTTGAAATCATTGAAAGTGAGAGTGTCAGTCTTCTTGTACTTAAGTCGGCATTTTGCGTTTTGTATTAAATTCGGATGCAATTTCTGTGTTTCATCGTCAATAAGAAGGTGCATGGTTTACAGTAATCTTGAAGTAAAGCATCGGAATCTAAAACTGGACTCACAGGAGACGTTCAAATCGTAGAAAGTGAGAGTGTCAGTCTTCTTGTACTTAGGTAAGCATTGTGCCTTTTGTATTAATTTCGGAAAGTGCTAGGTATACAGTAATCCTGAAGAGAAGCATCGGAATCTAAAACTGGACTCACAGGAAAGGGTCAAATCGTAGAAAGTGAGAGTGTCAGTCCTCTTGTACTTAAGTCGGCATTGTGCTTTTGTATTAAATTCGGATTCAATTTCTGTGTTTCATCGTCAATAAGAAGGTGCAAGGTATACAGTAAACCTGAATTGAAGCATCGGAATCTAAAACTGGACTCACAGGAGAGGTTCGAACCATAGAAAGTGAGAGTGTCAGTCCTCTTGTACTTAAGTCGGCATTGTGTTTTTTGTATTAAATTCGGATGCAATTTCTGTGTTTCATCGTCAATAAGAAAGTGCATAGTATACAGTAAACTTGAAGTGAAGCATCGGAATCTAAAACTGGACTCACAGGAGACGTTCAAATCGTAGAAAGTGAGAGTGTCAGTCTTCTTGTACTTAGGTCGGCATTCTGCCTTTTGTATTAATTTCGGATGGAATCTCTGTGTTTCATCGTCAATAAGAAAGTGCAAGTTATACAGTAATCTTGAAGAGAAGCATCGGAATCTAAAACTGGACTCACAGGAAAGGGTCAAATCGTAGAAAGTGAGAGTGTCAGTCCTCTTGTACTTAAGTCGGCATTGTGCTTTTGTATTAAATTCGGATTCAATTTCTGTGTTACATCGTCAATAAGAAGGTGCAAGGTATACAGTAAACCTGAAGTGAAGCATTGGAATCTAAAACTGGACTCACAGGAGAGGTTCAAATCATAGAAAGTGAGAATATCTGTCCTCTTGTACTTAAGTCGGCATTATGCATTTTGTATTAAATTCGGATGCAATTTCTGTGTTTCATCGTCAATAGGAAGGTGCAAGGTATACAGTAATCTAGAAGTGAAGCATCGGAATCTAAAACAGGAATCACAGGAGAGGTTCAAATCGTAGAAAGTGAGAATGTCAGTCCTCTTGTACTTAAGTCGGCATTGTGCCTTTTGTATAAAATTCGGATGCAATTTCTGTGTTTAATCGTCAATAAGAAGGTGCAAGGTATACAGTAATCTCGAAAATGAAGCATCGGAACCTTAAACTGGACTCACAGGAAAGATTCATATCATAGAAAGTGAGAATGTCAGTCCTCTTGTACTTAAGACGGCATTGCGCATTTTGTATTAAATTCGGATGCATTATCTGTGTTTCATCGTCAATAAGAAGGTGCAAGGTATACAGTAATCTGGCATATGAAGCATCGGAATCTTAAACTGGACTCACAGGAAAGGTTCAAATCGTAGAATATGAGAGTGTCAGTCCTCATGTACTTAAGTTGGCATTGTGCCTTTTGTATTAAAATCGGATGCAATTTCTGTGTTGCTTCGTCAATAAGAAGGTGCAAGGTATACAGTAAACCTGAAGTGAAGCATCGGAATCTAAAACTGGACTCACAGGAGAGGTTCAAATCATTGAAAGTGAGAGTGTCAGTCTTCTTGTACTTAAGTCGGCATTTTGCGTTTTGTATTAAATTCGGATGCAATTTCTGTGTTTCATCGTCAATAAGAAGGTGCATGGTTTACAGTAATCTTGAAGTAAAGCATCGGAATCTAAAACTGGACTCACAGGAGACGTTCAAATCGTAGAAAGTGAGAGTGTCAGTCTTCTTGTACTTAGGTAGGCATTGTGCCTTTTGTATTAATTTCGGAAAGTGCCAGGTATACAGTAATCTTGAAGAGAAGCATCGGAATCTAAAAGTGGACTCACAGGAAAGGATCAAATCGTAGAAAGTGAGAGTGTCAGTCTTCTTGTACTTAAGTCGGCATTTTGCGTTTTGTATTAAATTCCGATGCAATTTCTGTGTTTCATCGTCAATAAGAAGGTGCATGGTTTACAGTAATCTCGAAGTAAAGCATCGGAATCTAAAACTGGACTCACAGGAGACGTTCAAATCGTAGAAAGTGAGAGTGTCAGTCTTCTTGTACTTAGGTAGGCATTGTGCCTTTTGTATTAATTTCGGAAAGTGCTAGGTATACAGTAATCATGAAGAGAAGCATCGGAATCTAAAAGTATACTCACAGGAAAGGATCAAATCGTAGAAAGTGAGAGGGTCAGTCCTTTTGTACTTAAGCCGGCATTGTGCTTTTGTATTAAATTCGGATTCAATTTCTGTGTTTCATCGTCAATAAGAAGGTGCAAGGTATACAGTAAACCTGAAGTGAAGCATCGGAATCTAAAACTGGATTCACAGGAGAGGTTCAAATCATAGAAAGTGGGAATGTCAGTCATCTTGTACTTAAGTCGGCATTGTGCAATTTGTATTAAATTCGGATGCAATTTCTGTGTTTCATCGTCAATAGGAAGGTGCAAGGTATACAGTAATCTAGCAGTGAAGCATCGGAATCTAAAACAGGAATCACAGGAGAGGTTCAAATCGTAGAAAGTGAGAATGTCTGTCCTCTTGCACTTAAGTCGGCATTGTGTCTTTTGTATAAAATTCGGATGCAATTTCTGTGTTTCATCTTCAATAAGAAAGTGCAAGGTATACAGTAATCTGGAAAATGAAGAATCGGAATCTTAAACTGGACTCACAGGAAAGGTTCAAATCGTAGAATGTGAGAGTGTCAGTCCTCTTGTACTGATGTCGGCATTGTGCCTTTTGTATTAAATTCGGATGCAATTTCTGAGTTTCATCGTCAATAAGAAGGTGCAAGGTATACGGAAACCTTGAGTGAAGCATCGGAATCTAAAACTGGACTCACAGGAGAGGTTCAAATCATAGAAAGATAGAGTGTCGGTCCTCTTTTACTTAGGTCGGCATTGTGCCTTTTGTATTAAATTTGGATGCAATTTCTATGTTTCATCGTCAGTATTTAGGTGCAAGGTATGCAGTAAACCTGAAGTGAAGCATCGGAATCTAAAACTGGACTCACAGGAGAGGTTCAAATCATAGAAAGTGTGAGTGTCAGTACTCTTATACTTAAGTCAGCATTGTGCCTTTTGTATTAAATTCGGATGCAATTTCTGTGTATTATCGTCAATAAGAAGGTGCAAGGTATACAGTTAACCTGAAGTGAAGCATCGGAATCTAAAACTGGTTTCACAGGAGAGGATCAAATCGTAGAAAGTGAGAGTGTCAGTCCTCTTGTACTTAAGTCGGCATTGTGCCTTTTGTATTAAATTCGGATGCAATTTCTGTGTTTCATCGTCAATAAGAAGGTGCAAGGTATACATTAAACCTGAAGTGAAGCATCGCAATCTAAAACTCGACTCGCAGGAGAGGTTCAAATCATAGAGTGTTAGAGTGTCAGTCCTATTTTACTTAAGTCTGCATTGTGCCTTTTGTATTAAATTCGGATGCAATTTCTGTGTTTCATCGTCTATAAGAAGGTCCAAGGGATACAGTATACCTCAAGTGAAGCATAGGAATCTAAGGCTGGACTCACAGGAGAGGTTCAAATCATAGAAAGTGAGAGTGTCAGTCCTCTTGAACTTAAGTCGGCATTGTGCGTTTTTTATTAAATTTGGATGAAATTTCTGTGTTCCATCGTCAATAAGAAGGTGCAAGGTATACAGTAATCTTGAAGGGAAGCATCGGAAACTAAAACTGGACTCAAAGGTGACGTTCAAATCATAGAAAGTGAGAGTGTTAATCCTCTTGTACTTAAGTCGGCATTGTGCATTTTGTATTAAATTAGGATGCAATTTCTGTGTTTCATTGTCAATAGGAAGGTGCTAGGTATACAGTAATCTTGAAGTGAAGCATCGGAATCTAAAACTGGACTCACAGAAGAGGTTCAAATCGTAGAAAGTGAGAATGTCAGTCCTCTTGTACTGAAGTCGGCATTGTGCCTTTTGTATTAAATTCGGCTGCAATTTCTGTGTTTCATCGTCAATGAGAAGGTGCAAGGTATACAGTCATCTTGAAAATGAAGCATCGGAACCTAAAACTGGACTCACAGGAGAGGTTCAAATCGTAGAAAGTGAGAGTGTCAGTTCTCTTGTACTTAAGTCGGCAATATGCCTTTTGTATTAAATTCGGATGCAATTTTTGTGTTTCGTCTATAAGAATGTGCAAGGTATAGAGTAAACCTAGAGTGGAGCATCGGAATCTAAAACTTGACCTACAGGAGAGGTTCAAATCGTAGACAGTGAGAGTGTCAGTCCTCTTGTAATTAAGTCGGCATTGTGCCTTTTGTATTAAATTCGGATGCAATTTCTGTGTTTCATCGTCAATAAGAACGTGCAAGGTATACATTAAACCTGAAGTGAAGCATCGGAATCTAAAACTGGACTCACAGGAGAGATTCAAATCATAGAGACGTAGAGATTCAGTCCTCTTTTACTTAAATTGGCATTGTGCATTTGTATTAAATTCGGATGCAATTTCTGTGTTTCATCGTCAATAGGAAGGTGCAAGTTATACAGTAATCTTGAAGTGAAGCATCGGAATCTAAAACTGGACTCACAGGAGAGGTTCAAATCGTTGAAAATGAGAATGTCAGTCCTCTTTTACTTATGACGGCATTGTGCCTTTTGTATAAAATTCGGATGCAATTTCTGTGTTTCATCGTCAATAAGAAGGTGCAAGGTATACAGTAATCTTGAAAATGAAGCTTTGGAATGTAAAACAGGACTCACAGGAGAGGTTCAAATCGTAGAAAGTGAGAGTGTCAGTCCTCTTGTACTGAAGTCGGCATTGTGCCTTTTGTATTAATTTCGGATGCATTTTCTGAGTTTCATCGTCAATAAGAAGGTGCAAGGTATACAGTAATCTTGAAGTGAAGCATCGGAATCTAAAACTGCACTCACAGGAGACGTTCAAAATCGTAGAAAGTAAAAGTGTCAATCCTCATGTACTTAAGACTGCATTGTGCCTTTTGTACTAAATTCTGATGCAATATCTGTGTTTCATCGTCAATAAGAAGGTGCAAGGTGTACAGTAGTCCTGAAGTGAAGCATGGAATCTAAAACTGGACTCACAGGAGAGGTTCAAATCGTAGAAAGTAAGAGTGTCAGTCCGCTTGTACTTAAGTCGGCATTGTTCCTTTTGTATTAAATTCGGATGCAATTTCTGTGTTTCTTCGTCAATAAAAAGGTGCAAGGTATACAGTAAACCTGATGTGAAGCATCGGAATCTAAAACTGGACTCACAGAAGAGGTTCAAATCATAGAGAGTTAGAGTGTCAGTCCTCTTTTTCTTAAGTCGGCATTGTGCCTATTGTATTAAATTCGGATGCAATTTCTGTGTTTCATCTTCAATAAGAAGGTCCAAGGGATACAGTATACCTCAAGGGAGGCATAGGAATCTAAGACTGGACTCACATGAGAGTTCAAATCTAAGAAAGTGAGAGTGTCAGTCCTCTTGTACTTAAGTCGGCATTGTGCGTTTTGTATTAAATTTGGATGCAATTTCTGTGTTTCATTGTCAATAAGATGGTGCAAGGTATACAGTAATCTTGAAGTGAAGCATCGGAAACTAAAAGTGGTCTCACAGGTGACGTTCAAATCATAGAAAGTGAGAATGTTAATCCTCTTGTACTTAAGTCGGCATTGTGCATTTTGTATTACATTCGGATGCAATCTCTGTGTTTCATCGTCAATAGGAACGTGCTAGGTATACAGTAACCTTGAAGTGAAGCATCGGAATCTAAAACTGGACTCACAGAAGTGGTTCATATCGTAGAAAGTGAGAATGTCAGTCCTCTTGTACTGAAGTCGGCATTGTGCCTTTGGTATTAAATTCGGATGCAATTTCTGTGTTTCATCGTCAATGAGAAGGTGCAAGGTATACAGTAATCTTGAAAATGAAGCATCGGAACCTAAAACTGGACTCACAGGAGAGGTTCAAATCGTAGAAAGTGAGAGTGTCAGTCCTCTTGTACTTAAGTCGGCATTGTGCCTTTTGTATTAAATTCGATGCAATTTTTGTGTTTCATCGTCTATAAGAATGTGCAAGGTATAGAGTAAACCTAGAGTGGAGCATTGGAATCTAAAACTGGACCTACAGGAGAGGTTCAAATCGTAGACAGTGAGAGTGTCAGTCCTCTTGGACTTAAGTCGTCATTGTGCCTTTTGTATTCAATTCGGATGCAAATTCTGTGTTTCATCGTCAATAAGAATTACAAGGTGTACAGTAAACCTGAAGTGAAGCATCGGAATCTAAAACTGGACTCACAGGAGAGGTTCATATCATAGAAAGTGAGAGTGTCAGTCCTCTTTTACTTAAGTCGGCATTGAGCCTTTTGTATAAAATTCGAATGCAATTTATGTGTTTCATCGTCAATATGAAGGTCCAAGGGATACAGTAAACCTGAAGTGAAGCATCGGAATCTAAACTGGACTCACAGGAGAGGTTCAAATCATAGAAAAGTGAGAGTGTCAGTCCTCTTGTACTGATGTCGGCATTATGCGTTTTGTACTAAATTCGGATGCAATTTCTGTGTTTCATCGTCAATAAGAAGGTGCACGGTATACATTAAACCTGAAGTGAAGCATCGGAATCTAAAACTGGACTCACAGAGAGATTCAAATCATAGAGTCTTAGAGTGTCAGTTCTCTTTTACTTAAGTCGGCATTGTGCCTTTTGTATTAAATTCGGATGCAATTTCTGTGTTTCATCGTCAATAAGAAGGTCCAAGGGATACATTATACCTGAAGTGAAGCATGGAAATCTAAAACTGGTCTCTCAGGAGAGGTTCAAATCATAGAAAGTTAGTGTGTCAGTCCGCTTGTACTTAAGCCAGCATTGCGCCTTTTGCAGCAAATTCGGGTGCAAACTCTGTGTTTCATCGTCAATAAGAAGGTGCAAGGTATACAGTAAACCTGAAGTGAAGCATCGGAATCTAAAACTGGACTCACAGGAGAGGTTCGATTCATAGAAAGTGAGAGTGTCAGTCCTCTTGTACTTAAGTCGGCATTGTGCTTTTTGTATTAAATTTGGATGCAATTTCTGTGTTTTATCGTCAATAAGAGGGTGCAAGGTATACAGTAATCTTGAAAATGAAGCATCGAAATCTAAAACTGGACTCACAGGAGACGTTCAAATCATAGAAAGTGAGAGTATTAGTCCTCTTGTACTTAAGTCGGCATTGTGCATTTTGTATTAAATTCAGATGCAATTTCTGTGTTTCATCGTCAATAGGAAGGTGCTAGGTATACAGTAATCTTGAAGTGTGGCATCGGAATCTAAAACTGGACTCACAGAAGAGGTTCAAATCGTAGAAAGTGAGAATGTCAGTCCTCTTGTACTTAAGTCGGCATTGTGCCTTTGGATTAAATTCAGATGCACTTTTTGTGTTTCATCGTCTATAAGAGTGTGCAAGGTATACTGTAAACCTGAAGTGGAGCATCGGAATCTAAAACTGGACCTACAGGAGAGGTTCAAATCGTAGACAGTGAGAGTGTCAGTCCTCTTGTACTGAAGTCGGCATTGTGCCTTTTGTATTAAATTCGGATGCAATTTCTGTGTTTCACCGTCAATAAGAAGATGCAAGGTATACAGTAAACCTGAAGTGAAGCATCGGAATCTAACACTGGACTGACAGGAGAGGTTCAAATCATAGAAAGTGAGAGCTGTCAGTCCTCTTGTACTTAAGTCGGCATTGTGCATTTTGTATTAAATTCGGATGCAATTTCTGTGTTTCATCGTCAACAGGAAGGTGGAAAGTATACAGTAATCTTGAAGTGAAGCATCGGAATCTAAAACTGGACTCACAGGAGAGGTTCAAATCGTAGAAAGTGAGAATGTCAGTCCTCTTGTACTTAAGTCGGCATTGTGCCTTTAGTATAAAATTGGGATGCAATTTGTGTGTTTCGTCGTCAATATGAAGGTGCAAGGTATACAGTAATCTTGAAAATGAAGCATCGAAATCTAAAACGGGACTCACAGGAGAGGTTCAAATCGTAGAAAGTGAGAGTGTCAGTACTCTTTTACTGAAGTCGGCATTGTGCGTTTTGTATTAAATTCGGATGCAATTTCTGAGTTTCATCGTCAATAAGAAGGTGCAAGGTATTCAGTAATCTTGAAGTGAAGCATCGGAATCTAAAAATGGATTCACAGGAGACGTTGAAGTCGTAGAAAGTGAGAGTGTCAATCCTCATGTACTTAAGTCGGCATTGTGACTTTTGTATTAGATTCTGATGCAATTTCCGTGTTTCATCGTCAATAAGAAGGTGCAAGGTATACAGTAACCCTGAAGTGAAGCATCGGAATCTAAAACTAGACTCACAGGAGAGGTTCAAATCATAGAAAGTGAGAGTGTCAGTCCTCTTGTACTTAAGTCGGCTTTGAGGCATTTGTATTAAATTCGGATGCAATTTCTGTGTTTCATCGTCAATAGGAAGGTGCAAGTTATACAGTAATCTTGAAGTGAAGCATCGGAATCTAAACTGGACTCACAGGAGAGGTTCAAATCGTTGAAAGTGAGAATGTCTGTCCTCTTTTACTTATGACGGCATTGTGCCTTTTGTATTAATTTCGGATGCAATTTCTGAGTTTCATCGTCAATAAGAAGGTGCAAGGTATACAGTAATCTTGAAGTGAAGCATCGGAATCTAAAACTGCACTCACAGGAGAGGTTCAAATCGTAGAAAGTAAGAGTGTCAGTACGCTTGTACTTAAGTCGGCATTGTTCCTTTTGTATTAAATTCGGATGCAATTTCTGAGTTTCATTCGTCAATAAGAAGGTGCAAGGTATTCAGTAATCTTGAAGTGAAGCATCGGAATCTAAAAATGGATTCACAGGAGACGTTCAAATCGTAGAAAGTGGGAGTATCAATCCTCATGTACTTAAGACTGCATTGTGCATTTTGTACTAAATTCTGATGCAATTTCTGTGTTTCATCGTCAATAAGAAGGTGCAAGGTATACAGTAATCCTGAAGTGAAGCATCGGAATCTAAAACTGGACTCACAGGAGAGGTTCAAATCGTAGAAAGTAAGAGTGTCAATCCGCTTGTACTTAAGTCGGCATTGTTCCTTTTGTATTAAATTCGGATGCAATTTCTGTGTTTCTTCGTCAGTAAGAAGGTGCAAGGTATACAGTAAACCTGATGTGAAGCATCGGAATCTAAAACTGGACTCACAGGAGAGGTTCAAATCATAGAGAGTTAGAGTGTCAGTCCTCATTTTCTTAAGTCGGCATTGTGCCTATTGTATTAAATTCGGATGCAATTTCTGTGTTTCATCTTCAATAAGAAGGTCCAAGGGATACAGTATACCTCAAGTGAAGCATAGGAATCTAAGACTGGACTCACATGAGAGGTTCAAATCATAGAAAGTGAGAGTGTCAGTCGCCTTGTACTTAAGTCGGCATTGTGCGTTTTGTATTAAATTTGGATGCAATTTCTGTGTTTCATTGTCAATAAGAAGGTGAAAGGTATACAGTAATCTTGAAGTGAAGCATCGTAAACTAAAAGTGGTCTCACAGGTGACGTTCAAATCATAGAAAGTGAGAATGTTAATCCTCTTGTACTTAAGTCGGCATTGTGCATTTTGTGTTAAATTCGGATGCAATTTCTGTGTTTCATCGTCAATAGGAAGGTGCTAGGTATACAGTAATCTTGAAGTGAAGCATCGGAATCTAAAACTGGACTCACAGAAGTGATTCAAATCGTAGAAAGTGAGAATGTCAGTCCTCTTGTACTGAAGTCGGCATTGTGCCTTTTGTATTAAATTCGGATGCAATTTCTGTGTTTCATCGTCAATGAGAAGGTGCAAGGTATACAGTAATCTTGAAAATGAAGCATCGGAACCTAAAACTGGACTCACGGGAGAGGTTCAAGTCGTAGACAGTGAGAGTGTCAGTCCTCTTGTACTTAAGTCGGCATTGTGCCTTTTGTATTAAATTCGGATGCAATTTTTGTGTTTCATCGTCTATAAGAATGTGCGAGGTATAGAGTAAACCTAGAGTGGAGCATTGGAATCTAAAACTGGACCTACAGGAGAGGTTCAAATCGTAGACAGTGAGAGTGTCAGTCCTCTTGTACTTAAGTCGTCATTGTGATTTTTGTATTAAATTCGGATGCAAATTCTGTGTTTCATCGTCAATACGAATTTACAAGGTATACAGTAAACCTGAAGTGAAGCATCGGAATCTAAAACTGGTCTCACAGGAGAGGTTCATATCATAGAAAGTGAGAGTGTCAGTCCTCTTTTACTTATGTCGGCATTGAGCGTTTTGTATAAAATTCGGATGCAATTCATGTGTTTCATCGTCAATATGAAGGTCCAAGGGATACAGTAAACCTGAAGTGAAGCATCGGAATCTAAAACTGGACTCACAGGAGAGGTTCAAATCATAGAGAGTTAGAGTGTCTGTCCTCTTTTTCTTAAGTCGGCATTGTGCCTATTGTATTAAATTAGGATGCAATTTCTGTGTTTCATCTTCAATAAGAAGGTCCAAGGGATACAGTATACCTCAAGTGAAGCATAGGAATCTAAGACTGGACTCACAGGAGAGGTTCGAATCATAGAAAGTGAGAGTGTTAGTCCTCTTGTACTTAAGTCGGCATTGTGCTTTTTGTATTAAATTTGGATGCAATTTCTGTGTTTTATCGTCAATAAGAGGGTGCAAGGTATACAGTACCCTTGAAGTGAAGCATCGGAATCTAAAACTGGACTCGCAGGAGACGTTCAAATCATAGAAAGTGAGAGTGTTAGTCCTCTTGTACTTAAGTCGGCATTGTGCATTTTGTATTAAATTCGGATGCAATTTCTGTGTTTCATCGTCAATAGGAAGGTGCTAGGTATACAGTAATCTTGAAGTGAAGCATCGGAATCAAAAACTGTCCTCACAGAAGAGGTTCAAATCGTAGAAAGTGAGAATGTCAGTCCTCTTTTGATTAAGTCGGCATTGTGCCTTTTGTATTAAATTCGGATGCACTTTTTGTGTTTCATCGTCTATAAGAATGTGCAAGGTATACTGTAAACCTGAAGTGGAGCATCGGAATCTAAAACTGCACCTACAGGAGAGGTTCAAATCGTAGACAGTGAGAATGTCAGTCCTCTTTTACTGAAGTCGGCATTGTGCCTTTTGCATTAAATTCGGATGCAATTTCTGTGTTTCATCGTCAATAAGAAGGTGCAAGGTATTCAGTAATCTTGAAGTGAAGCATCGGAATCAAAAACCGGATTCACAAGAGACGTTGAAGTCGTAGAAAGTGAGAGCGTCAATCCTCATGTACTTAAGTCGGCATTGTGCCTTTTGTATTAGATTCGGATGCAATTTCTGTGTTTCATCGTCAATAACAGGGTGCAAGGTATACAGTAACCCTGTAGTGAGGCTTCGGAATCTAAAACTGGACTCACAGGAGTGAGTGTTTCACCGTCAATAAGAAGATGCAAGGTATACAGTAAACCCGAAGTGAAGCATCGGAATCTAACACTGGACTGACAGGAGAGGTTCAAATCATAGAAAGTGAGAATGTCAGTCCTCTTGTACTTAAGTCGGCATTGTGCATTTTGTATTAAATTCGGATGCAATTTCTGTGTTTCATCGTCAACAGGCAGGTGCAAGGTATACAGTAATCTTGAAGTGAAGCATCGGAATCTAAAACTGGACTCACAGGAGAGGTTCAAATCGTAGAAAGTGGGAATGTCAGTCCTCTTGTACTTAAGTCAGCATTGTGCATTTTGTATTAAATTCGGATGCAATTTCTGTGTTTCATCGTCAATAAGAAGGTGCAAGGTATACAGTTATCTTGAAAATTAAGCATCGGAATTGAGATATTCGCTATTTTTGACTTCATTAAAACAACAAATACGAGTAGTTAATACTTTCAGCCAGAAGGCAAATACTTGTTTGTAAATAATGATTAATGTATAATAAGGCGTCGCATGGCGACGGTGGAATTTTCTAGATAATGTAATTCGTCGTCTTTGGGCGGCAATAAAAACAGAAAAATACGGATAGATATACGATCCTTCACTATTTTGTTCGAGGGAGAACAAATGAAGCCTTGAGCGCTAAGAAGACTTGTACTGTTTTTCTCAAGTAAGACGGACGCAGATTTGTGGCGGTCTGATCTAATTATTTTTACTAAATAACTAAAAACGAGTTCCGTCTAAGTTTTTAGTGAAGTGTAGGAAGAAGAACTGTTGTAACTTACCGTGACGAAGCACGAGCGACTCAAGAGGACAATGGCTATATAAAAGAGCGCTCAATGGACATGATATGGACATAAAAAATCTACCGTCATTGTAGTATTAAGCTTAAGGTACGATATATGTTTTAGTTATAATAAATATTTGTTCTGGGAATACTGAATCATTTAGCAGTGCTCATTTCTATTATCTCCTCAGTATTATTTTCATTTTAATTATGCATTTTGCTAATATTACAGACTCCAAGATCAGCAGTCTAATGTGCGTGTTACATTGATAAAAAGAAAACTGTTTTATCGTCTTCTTGCATCAGCTTTAATATCGAATTTCCCTTTTGTGTGATGTTACAGTTGTTTTTGCGCCCTTAAGAACTTTCTGGTCCCTTAGGAAATTTTTTTGTCATAACAATAACTTCACAACCGGGTATGATCGTATCTACGATCATGAAGTAATTAGAAAGACGATAACGCAATTTCTTAATCAATAGCACGCTAGTTGAGACTGCCTCAAGCCACGCGAAACTGCAAGTAAAAACTATTCACATCTCATAATGCAATATTTTATGACAATGGTCAATCCATGATTCTTACGCCAATTGTGATTGATAAAACAGTTAGTTAAATCTCAATTTCCAACTTTCCATTGAATAGCCAACATCACTTCTATTTTGTAACATCACACTTGGCGCCCGAACAGGGACTTGATCAAAAATTAGTTCAAATTCTTGGAAAATTTTCTATGTGCTTGTGTTAATAAATGTTCTGTCGTTTCATGTACACATCGTATCTCTGTGAGAATAACGGTCAATAATGCAGTTTAATTACCGAGAGAAAAGAAAAGAAAGAGACGTGAATTTGCTGAGACAACATAGCGGTATTCAAGCCATCAAAAAGTAAGTCAGAATTTTGCATACGCAGTGTAGTGCTTCAGTAGCAACGTTGCTTTTCCAAGTCGATCCACATCCTTTCTATCTCCTTCCCGCTATAGAAAATCTGCTTTATTTTATCTTTCAAAGTAAAATTCTTCGTAGTCTGATAATAGAAATTATTTCTCCCCATTGTTAGTATACCTGTATTGCATTTTCAACATGGTGGATGGTGTGCGCAATTTGCAGTGAAGAGCATCTTCATTCATTTGTCTGAAACGGTTAGGTTCCATCTTGTCTTCTTGCCAGATAGAATTTCATTTGTTGCTCACGCGAGAGTGGTGCTCTTAGCGGACTCACCACGTCACTGACAAACGACGAAAGCCTTACGTAGCACGTGATTTACTAACGAAAATGGCAGATAGTAAACAGAGACAGGTGACAACAGGAGACGGGAGTGAAGACGTTAATAGTATTCCATACCCTTTACGATCGCGAACGGTAGGTTCCCGTGTGGAAACTGAACTAACCATGTCTGTAACAGGGGAAAGTGACCCTAAAGTCCAAATTCTTCCCGCTGCAGCTACAAATGACCTCGGTGCGTTAATGAAAATGCTGAAACAACAGTTTGACGCAGTAAATGAGACTATAAAAACACAAAATGAGACTGTTAACGCCCGATTAGATGCTGTAAGCGAATCAGTAAAAACACAAAATGAGACTGTTAACGCCCGATTAGATGCTGTAAGCGAATCAGTAAAAACACAAAATGAGACTATAAAAACACAAAATGAGACTGTTAACGCCCGATTAGATGCTGTAAGCGAATCATTAAAAACACAGCTAGGCACAATCAAAACAGATCTGCATAAAGAAATTACGGCTGAATTAAATACCCATTTGGGTGAGGTGCAAACTAAGATCAGTGATCAAATTCAGAAAATGCAGAAACAGGTGAAAAGTGAAATAGCTGAAGTATCTGGAACATTAAACACAAAAATTCAGGCAGCTACCAAAGAAATAAACTCAGTTAGAAATGCAGTATCTGACATTGAAGGTGTAGTGGAGGATCTGTCGAGGCAGATAGACTCAATCAATATTGAAGAACAGGTTAAGAGCACCGTGAAAGCACACGCGGAGGCATTGTCGGAACACTACAGTGAATGGATAAAGGGTAAAGATATTTTTATCGAAAAGAAGGTCAGGGAGGAGCTTAGGGAGACTGTCAAGGATGTAACTTACGAAATCTTAGCTGCTCCTGGTAAGTCGGGAGACACAGTAGTTTCTGAATTGGGACAGATTCGGAGGACACTCACACGGGATCTTCCCGAGTGGAAGCAGCAAGTAGTGGACGAAGTCAGAATGCTGAGAAACTGGGTAGAAAATCCGCACACGCATACGCAAACTATAGGGAACAACTATTTAGACGGTGACGAATGTCAGTCAACTCCTTATTGTTCACCGCCTGATTACATGCAAAACAACAGTCCTGTTGAGTCCCGAGTAGGGAAACTAAATGATCCGCCCACAATTGTGAGTTTAATGCAAGAGGAAAGTGTGATTAAGCATCGCACTTTTCCTGTTTTTCATCCGCAGGAAGCGAGAAATACACCCATCGTGTTCCTAAAGAATTTTTCCGGCATATTTCCCAGGAGCTGGACAGACAGACAGCGTATTCAGTTCGTCACTGGCTTTATTTCTGGTGATGCAGCATTATGGGGAACGGAAATGGTAGACACGTGTAGGAATTATGAAGAGTTTGAGAAAATGTTCTTGGCAAAATTTTGGAGTAATGGGGTACAGCAAAGATTAAGGAAGGAGGTGTATGGTGCGGAAATTTTCAATGAGAAGCATGGAAGTCTCCGGCGATACTTTGAGAAGTATCTAGCAAAAATTAAATTCTGGGATTCTCCGATTTCTTCCAAGGACGTAATTATGATTCTCAAAAGCAAACTCCCTGTGTCTATTAGAGAGAAATTAGTAAATGTGTCCGAAGAAGACACGGATGTATTCCTTTCTGTGCTGGATTCCTTAGATTTAATTAGCGAGGATGTGAGCTCCAAGGTTGGCAGCGGCAAATTCTTCCCTGGCAGCCAGCAGAATGCATCGCACGCGGACAACAATGCGCCCAAGGAGAGAGCGAGCTACTGCGACCGCTGTTGCCAACCTGCCAGCGGTTATCAAAACGCAAACGGCAATAACTTTAAACGGAAGCAGAAAACCAATTACAGTAATCAGCAGAGATACCACCCAATTTACAACCACCAGGTACAACATCAGTACGGAAACCCACCCTTTAATTCTGCGCCTGAGCAGCATGGAAATTCTCCACAAACTAGTGGTAATTTTTCATATGGACCAGTGTACAATCAAAGTTATAGGTCGAAATATAGCAAGTGGCATGGGCAAGGCGGAGGCCACCCAGCACAACATAAGAACAACTATTCACAGGACCGCGGAACAATTTTCAAATGGCACCAAATGCGAACTTTCCTTCACAAGGAAATGGTTTTGCCGGCAACCAAAAGATCGGGCGACATCAGCCTTCTCAAGTATTCTATTCACAAGTGAATGCACCCAGTGGATTTTACCCCTTTACACCGGCATTTGTACCACATAACCAGCACCAATATGAAACGGAACAAACACTTAAGGCCATGAATGACAAACAGGTTAAACATCCTGCGGAAAATTAGAGGCAGCACCTTTCAGCCTCCTAGAGGTCGCTGCCGGTTCCAGTGGGGGTACTAACGAATACTCTGATTCTGAGTATGTTAATGCGATACGGTACGACCATGAGACCGACTTACGAGATGACCTTGCACCTGACCTAGAAGCTCAAGACATTAATGACATTTATGATGAACAGGTCCAGGCTTCGATTAAGATTTCTATTGCCAACATTCCTGTCACAGCCATTGTTGATACAGGAGCAAACATCAATGTGATGTCATCATGTCTCTTCAGACAGGTGTCTTCTGTTTCAAAAGTTTTATCATTGCCGATTCAGGGCTGCTCCATATCGGGAGCGATTGGTCCATTGAAACAGAGAGTTAGTTTACAGACGCAGCTTCAACTGCAGATAGAATCTGTTTTGGTTTTTTGCCACTTTCTAATAGTAAAGAACTTGTCAGTTCCATGTCTCCTGGGGATGGAGTTTCTTCGACAAACAAAAGCAGTGATAGATATTGAATCTGGAATGTGTACCTTTATCGTAAATCAACAACAAGTTGTTGTTAACTTGTTAAGGAGTAAAGTGAAGGCAGTGTTGACATTGCATCAGGTTTGGAGACGACAGAGGACCGCCAAACCGTGCTTTGATCAGACAAATGACCTGAGTAAATGGGATGACATAAATGACAATGAGTATGAAGACTTACTTCCTGACACAGACGAGATCGATGCTAAAGCCAAGGAATCGACTGAACTCAGGGGGGAGCAGAAATATGAGTTGTTCCATTTATTAGTAAGTTACAAGAAAATCTTTTCAAAGAAACCAGGAGTAATAAAAGGGTTCGAGTATAAAATGGAAGTGCTTCCCCACTCAACGTTCTGCAAAGCAAGCTATTCAGTACCCTACGCCGACGAGAAGCTGTAAAGCATGAGATTAGGAAAATGCTGTGTTGGGATGTTATCGAGTTATCGAATTCGCCGTACTCAAGTCCCTTGTTGTCCGTACTTAAACAGGACGGTAGTGTCAGACTAGTACTGGACGCCAGATCAATAAACAAAATAATTGTACCGATAAGGACTCGGCCTGAAGCACTTGAGGAGCACTTGCAAAAATTTCATGGCATTAGATTTTTGAGTACACTCGATTTAAGAAGTAGCTATTGGCAGGTGAAATTGGCCAAGGAATCCAGAAAATATACTGCTTTTATATTTGCCGGCCGCTCATATCAGTTTAAGGTCATGCCTTTTGGTTTAAATGTAAGCTCGGGAATATTTATTTCTGCTCTCGATTTTGTGTTAGGACCTGAACTTCTGGATGAGGTAACTGTTTATGTAGATGACGTGTTGATAGCCACTAAGAACTGGGAAGATCATTTAGCTATTCTACGAAAGGTGTTTCAGAGATTTCAAGAACATGGTGTTACAGCGAATCTGAAAAAGTCAAAATTTGGAAAACGTGAGGTAAAGTTTTTAGGTCATGTGATTACACCTGAAGGGATTAAACCCGACCCGGAAAAGTTGTCTGCGATTAAGAATTTCCCTACGCCGGTAACTAAGAGGCAACTAAGAGGATTTCTCGGTCTTTCGTCTTTCTTTCGACGATTTCTGTCTGGTCAAGTAATGAACAATCCCGCTTTGCACAATCTTCTGAAGAAAAGTACGCATTGGATTTGGATACCAGAGTGTCAGAAAGCTTTTCAGGCAATTAAAGATGGTCTTGTAAACAATAACATTCTCTGTCATCCACAAATGGACAAAGAATTTTGTATCACCTCAGACGCTTCGTTTGTTGGAATTGAATCTTGTTTGTTTCAGATTGAATTAGTAGACGAAACAGAGCAGATCAGAGTGATTAGTTTTGCGAGTAGGGTCTTAACAGAATGTGAAAAGTCCTATTCAGTTACTGAGCTGGAGGCACTTGCAGTTATTTGGTCCTTCAAGAGGTTTAATTATTACATTTTTGGCAGAAAGATAAAAGTGTTTACGGACCATCAAGCACTTTCGTATCTTTAGACCTGTAAATTACAACATCCGCGTCTGACCAGGTGGTGTTTATTTCTGCAAGAATACGATTTTGATATTGTGTATATAAAGGGCAAGGATAACATTATTGCAGACGCACTTTCTCGTTCACCAGAAGGTCTGCCTGAGACAAGTGAGTTGGTAGAACAGATGTCGAATTACAAAGTTCTTCTTATGCAGGATCCCATTCATAGAAAATATTTCTTGGAACTGTGCAAGCAAATCCAGACACTACAGACCACAGATCCTAAGTGGGGAAAAGTAATCAGACTTCTTCAAGAAAATCCAAACCATAAGTTGTCCAAATTCTTCAAGATTCATAATCAGGTATTATTTCATCGTACCTCGGTGTCATCAGACAACTGGCTTGTTTGTATACCTAGCAGTTTTGTCGAACATCTTTTGTGGTATACCCACACTTCTTGGGGCCACTATGGTCCAGAGAAGTGTAAAAAGAAGATTGCTACTTACTGTTATGTGCCCAACCTACATCGTCGGATACACAAGTTGCTAAAATTCTGTGTCATCTGCCAAAAGGCGAAAGCTCTGAATATTGCTACTTTAATTCCATTGAATCCGATCATCGCAGAAAGACCTAATCAGCTCATTAGCATTGACCTGGCTGGCCCTCTACCGATGGGTAGGGGAGGTGTCAAATACCTCGTTGCTGTTCTCGACAACTTCACTAAATACGTTCGAATGTATGTTATGAAGACATCTTGTGCTCCGCCTATTATACGCTGTCTTGAAAATGACTATTTCCCTCGATTCGGAGTCCCCGAATCTATACTTTCAGATAATGCATCCAACTTTACTTGCCGCAAATGGCGTGAGTTTTTGGCCCATCACAATGTCAAGCAGATCTTAATATCACGTTTTAGGCCTCAGTCGAATTTGACTGAGCGGATCTTCAAGGAGTTTAACACATTTGTTCGGACGTACATTCCACACAAGCAAACTCGTTGGGTTGATTTTGTGACACCTTTTGAGGAGATAGTTAATAATTTGCCACACACTTCCACAGGTTTTACTCCACACGAGTTGATATCTCGAAAGAAGGAACAGAATGAGTGGGTTGATCCTCTTCCCAAGATACCTAGCCCTGAGGTACATCTAGATGTCAAAATTCGAGAAGCTTTAAGTTCCATTACCACCAATGCTCAATTAAGGAAGAAAGGCTATGATAAAAAAGTAAACAAAGTTGTAAATTACCATGTAGGTGAAAAGGTATTACTTAAGACTCATTTCAAGCCATCATTAATATGTAAGAAAAATCGCAAGTGGCAACATATGTACCAAGGTCCTTACCTTATTTTAAGGAAACCGCACATAGGGAGTTATTTGTTAACTGACCCGGCTATGGGGAGAGTAAAAGGCTTATTTCACCATCAAGACTTAAAGAAATTTTATAATGGTAGTGGTTAAATACTGTCGTGGAAATGAATTCTTGCTTACTGGAAATTTCCTTGTGTGAACTGTTAATGATAAGTATTGTGTTGAACAGCGCACTGACTACATGGTAATGGCTATTACATGTAAACTTTAAGTATTAAATGCTATGTATGAAAAAATTGTTTATAGTGATGGACATGAACCGATATTTCTTCAACAAGCTGAAGCAGGAAACTGGGGTTGCACCAAGAATTTCAATTTAATTTTAAGTTAGTATTAAAAAAAAAAAAAATGCTTGCGAGGCGATTGCCCGGAGCTATATAAATATGTAAAGGTGAGAAATGGAGAAGGATGCGTAAATAAGCACTTCTCTCAAGGTACAAGAATATTTATAGATTTATTTTTAGTAATGTAAGTACTTGAAGTTCTGTAGTAAAAGCCCAAATTACCTGCTTAAAAAAAAAAGGTACATGGTCAAACAGTCCAGACAGTGGACAGGAGTAGAAGAAATAGCTTAAAGTTCAGTTAAAGCGTGCTGTTAAATGGAAAAAACAAGTGGTAACCCGCATGTGTTCACGCAAGGAGACAAAAAGCTGTAGTAAACTAAGTAAGGTGAAATACAGTACAAATGGAGGCAAACCATGAAGCATCAATAATGTAGCGTAAGTACTCCACGAGGCCATTA
The DNA here is from genome assembly GCF_021461385.2 of Schistocerca piceifrons. Classification (NCBI taxonomy): domain Eukaryota; kingdom Metazoa; phylum Arthropoda; class Insecta; order Orthoptera; family Acrididae; genus Schistocerca; species Schistocerca piceifrons. Next base: position 1,141,780 of record NW_025728148.1, on the reverse strand, counting down.
ATTGCTATGAAAGTAAACTATTTCCCTGTGATCTGAGCCCAATGTAAAGAGTATATGAGGAATGTTAGCTGACGAATTGATTTCAGTAGAATCAAGTTACTAAATAACCACACAGCAAGCCCCCTGTATCATAAATAAGTCCAAGTAAAGATCTTCAGAAGATTTGTAGTGTAATCTAGCGACCATTCAATACCCTAATTGAAGGCTAATCCAAAGAACAAGCAATGCAGTGATATTTAAACTTAATATTGACTATAACCTGAGTAAGACGTAGAAGTAGCAAAGCATGCTGTAAGGAAGGAGGTTGAAGTTTATATATGTGCCTATGTTTATTAAGATAATTTTATTTACATGCAGATTTTATTGCAAAAATGTCTCCTAAGACACTCCTCTTATGAAATCCGTTTTCCTTCTGCCCGTTCCTTTTGATCCTGGTTCATTAACCCAGACCAAAGGTCGACTTGTAAAAGGCACGTGTGCTTCGAAGCAAAGCAGTGCTTATGAGAAATGAGACACGTAGCGTGATGAACTTCGCTAGCTTTGGTAATGTTTGTTATGGACCGGTTGCGTAAACCCAGTGAACTGTCGGTAATTCCATTCATGCGAAAAAAAATAGTAGACGCGCGTTACCCTATATTTTTTTTTAACAGAGAACGATTGCTGAGTACATGAAGCGAAGAGGGAGAACTATTGTTATCCAGTCTGCCCTCAAATATAAAAAAAATTTGGCAAGCAAAAAAAAAAAAGATTCAGCGTTAAATGCATACTCGTTAAGTAGTAGATATGCTGCGTGGCAGTAGAAAATGATCTCGGGTGCACTAAAGAATAAATGCAACGAGTGTTGCGAAACCTGTAGTTTTCATAATGAGGAGATGAGCACTTAAAAGAAAGTTTGAAAGAATATTTTTAGGTTCACTAGTGAAAGCAAATCTTGAGATATAAAGAGTCCATTCATAAAGCAGTTGTTCACTGGACTTAACAAAAGGAGTGACCATTAATTGTAAATATTAGCTCCTAAGTGATATTTTGTAAATAGTAGAATATAAGTCTTTCTATACCAGTGGAGGAAACGTGCAAAATTGATTGTTTTGTAAATGAACTCCATCGGCGAAGGAACTAAGCACGAATGCTGTGTGAAGATGCACACTAAAGTGCGACGTGCATAATAAAAATAACTGTTCACTGTATATTAGTGGTAGTGTTGTACTGCAAGTGTAAAAAGAAGTCAAGGCTACGACAACAGGTGCAACGCAAAGTTCAGTGTTGTTCTAAGTGCAGCGACAGCTAAAACATTCGTCGTCACTTACCTGTGAGCCTCATGGGAGGCAGTTGACAGAAGTATGGAGGCAGCTTCAGTGTCTGGCTCCTCCGATGGAAAACGCGCGCGAGGTGTTTGTATCGATGCACTCGTGTGATACGAAGTTCACAAAAAAAAAAAAAAGGGAGCACTCGACGACCACCAGCTCTGTTACAGCCTGAGCGCGAACGGATACTGAGTGTTGGAGCTCACGCAACACTGTGCAGCTGCTGTGAGTGGCTGACGTGTGGGTGACGAAACAATCCAAACTTTAAACTGCTAACCGCCATGACTTCAATCGTACATACTGGACGAAAGACATTTGTACACTTGTGTGACTACATTTTCATATGAAAATTAAGCAATTTTCTTGACTTGAAGTTAAGATGAGTGAGAAGTAGATTGATAGATTATTCAGGCCTTAAAGCCATTAATACCGGCACTCCTGAACACTGTTAAAATGAATTATAATCCTGTCTCTTGATGGACAAAGAAAATGAATGTGCACTATAGGAAGACCCTAAACTCCAGACCAGTCCCGATCCTTAATAAATGTATCCAGTAGCTTGTAAGTCATACTAATAATTTTCCACTTCTTCTGTTTCATATTGTAAATAAAAACCCGGGAAACCACTTGAATTCCTGGCACCACAATGGAAAGGACAGATGTACTGCATGATGAACGCCGTAGACAGCTAACACAGTAAGTGAAAGCATCAGGAAGTGTAGTGCTACGTTATTAAACTGTAACTGAACCACAATGAGTCAACAGATGCTCGAACATTGTCCACTCTAGTTTAGTGAAAATAAGCACTCACTGTACTCATGTATTAGTTGTTAAGCTCAAGAGAAAGTAATTTCTGAATTCTATCCCCTGAAGAGCGAAATGAACGTTCACATATTGTTATGAGCAAATATGGACCAAACTTAAAAATGCACATAAATGTTAGTCTTGGTATTATGGAATGAAGTGACTGATGAACAAAGAATGAAAAACTTTATTTTGAAAAATGATAAATATCTGATACATGTTTATAAATGTAATTTCAATTTAAGTACATAGTACGCCAGTAACATTATGTAAATGTCACACAAAAAATCACGAATATCTCATGAGGACATGAGGATCGAGGTAATCCTTCGGCATTCCCTCTCTCCTCATGGGAGGCAATGAGATATTCGCTATTTTTGACTTCATTAAAACAACAAATACGAGTAGTTAATACTTTCAGCCAGAAGGCAAATACTTGTTTGTAAATAATGATTAATGTATAATAAGGCGTCGCATGGCGACGGTGGAATTTTCTAGATAATGTAATTCGTCGTCTTTGGGCGGCAATAAAAACAGAAAAATACGGATAGATATACGATCCTTCACTATTTTGTTCGAGGGAGAACAAATGAAGCCTTGAGCGCTAAGAAGACTTGTACTGTTTTTCTCAAGTAAGACGGACGCAGATTTGTGGCGGTCTGATCTAATTATTTTTACTAAATAACTAAAAACGTGTTCCGTCTAAGTTTTGAGTGAAGTGTAGGAAGAAGAACTGTTGTAACTTACCGTGACGAAGCACGAGCGACTCAAGAGGACAATGGCTATATAAAAGAGCGCTCAATGGACATGATATGGACATAAAAATCTACCGTCATTGTAGTATTAAGCTTAAGGTACGATATATGTTTTAGTTATAATAAATATTTGTTCTGGGAATACTGAATCATTTAGCAGTGCTCATTTCTATTATCTCCTCAGTTTTATTTTCATTTTAATTATGCATTTTGCTAATATTACAGACTCCAAGATCAGCAGTCTAATGTGCGTGTTACATTGATAAAAAGAAAACTGTTTTATCGTCTTCTTGCATCAGCTTTAATATCGAATTTCCCTTTTGTGTGATGTTACAGTTGTTTTTGCGCCCTTAAGAACTTTCTGGTCCCTTAGGAAATTTTTTTGTCATAACAATAACTTCACAACCGGGTATGATCGTATCTACGATCATGAAGTAATTAGAAAGACGATAACGCAATTTCTTAATCAATAGCACGCTAGTTGAGACTGCCTCAAGCCACGCGAAACTGCAAGTAAAAACTATTCACATGTCATAATGCAATATTTTATGACAATGGTCAATCCATGATTCTTACGCCAATTGTGATTGATAAAACAGTTAGTTAAATCTCAATTTCCAACTTTCCATTGAATAGCCAACATCACTTCTATTTTGTAACATCACAGAATCTAAAACTGGAATCACAGGAGAGGTTCAAATCGTAGAAAGTGAGAGTGTCAGTCCTCTTTTACTGAAGTCGGCATTGTGCCTTTTGTGTTAAATTCGGATGCAATTTCTGAGTTTCATCGTCAATAAGAAGGTGCAAGGTATTCAGTAATCTTGAAGTGAAGCATCGGAATCTAAAACTGGATTCACAGGAGACGTTGAAGTCGTAGAAAGTGAGAGCGTCAATCCTCATGTACTTATGTCGGCATTGTGCCTTTTGTATTAGATTCGGATGCAATTTCTGTGTTTCATCGTCAATAACAAGGTGCAAGGTATACAGTAACCCTGAAGTGAAGCATCGGAATCTAAAACTGGACTCACAGGAGAGGTTCAAATCATAGAAAGTGAGAGTGTTAGTCCGCTTGTACTTAAGTCGGCATTGTGCCTTTTGTATTAAAATCGGATGCAATTTCTGTGTTGCTTCGTCAATAAGAAGGTGCAAGGTATACAGTAAACCTGAAGTGAAGCATCGGAATCTAAAACTCGACTCACAGGTGAGGTTCAAATCATTGAAAGTGAGAGTGTCAGTCCTCTTGTACTGAAGTCGGCATTGTGCCTTTTGTATTAATTTCGGATGCAATTTCTGAGTTTCATCGTCAATAAGAAGGTCCAAGGTATACACTAATCTTGAAGTGAAGCATCGGAATCTAAAACTAGACTCACAGCAGTCGTTCAAATCGTAGAAAGTGAGAGTGTCAATCCTCATGTACTTAAGTCTGCATTGTGCCTTTTGAACTAAAATCAGATGCAATTTCTGTGTTTCATCGTCAATAAGAAGGTGCAAGGTATACAGTAATCCTGAAGTGAAACATCGGAATCTAAAACTGGACTCACAGGAGAGGTTCAAATCATAGAAAGTAAGAGTGTCAGTTCGCTTGTACTTAAGTCAGCATTGTGCCTTTTGTATTAAATTCGGAGGCAATTTCTGTGTTTCTTCGTCAATAAGAAGGTGCAAGGTATACAGTAAACCTGAAGTGAAGCATCGGAATCTAAAACTGGACTCACAGGAGAGGATCAAATCATAGAGAGTTAGAGTGTCAGTCCTCTTTTTCTAAGTTGGCATTGTGCCTTTTGTATAAAACTCGGATGCAATTTCTGTGTTTCATCGTCAATAAGAAGATGCAAGGTATACAGTAATCCTGAAAATGAAGCTTTGGAATCTAAAACTGCACTCACAGGAGAGGTTCAAATCGTAGAAAGTGAGAGTGTCAGTCCTCTTGTACTGATGTCGGCATTGTGCTTTTTGTATTAATTTCGGATGCAATTTCTGATTTTCATCGTCAATAAGAAGGTCCAAGGTAAACAGTATACCTCAAGTGAAGCATAGGAATCTAAGACTGGACTCACAGGAGAGGTTCAAATCATAGATAGTGAGAGAGTCAGTCCTCTTGTACTTAAGTCGGCATTGTGGGTTTTGTATTAAATTTGGATGCAATTTCTGTGTTTCATCGTCAATAAGAAATTGCAAGGTATACAGTAATCTTGAAGTGAAGCATCGGAAACTAAATGTGGACTCACAGGTGACGTTCAAATCATAGAAAGTGAGAGTGTTAATCCTCTTGTACTTAAGTCGGCATTGTGCATTTTGTATTAATTTCGGATGCAATTTCTGTGTTTCATCGTCATTAGGAAGGTGCTAGGTATACAGTAATCTTAAAGTGAAGCATCGGAATCTAAAACTGGACTCACAGAAGAGGTTCAAATCGTAAAAAGTGAGAATGTCAGTCCTCTTGTACTAATGTCGGCATTGTGACTTTTGCATTAAATTCGGATGGAAACTCTGTGTTTCATCGTCAATAAGAAGGTGCAAGGTATACAGTACTCTTGAAGTGAAGCATCGGAATCTAAAACTGGACTCGCAGGAGACGTTCAAATCATAGATAGTGAGAGTGTTATTCCTCTTGTACTTAAGTCGGCATTGTGCATTTTGTATTAAATTCGGATGCAATATCTGTGTTTCATCGTCAATAGGAAGGTGCTAGGTATACAGTAATCTTGAAGTGAAGCATCGGAATCTAAAACTGGCCTCCCAGAAGAGGTTCAAATCGTAGAAAGTGAGAATGTCAGTCCTCTTGTACTTAAGTCGGCATTGTGCCTTTTGTATTAAATTCGGATGCACTCTTTTGTTTCATCGTCTATAAGAATGTGCAAGGTATACTGTAAACTTGAAGTGGGGCATCGGAATCTAAAACTGGACCTACAGGAGAGGTTCAAATCGTAGACAGTGAGAGTGTCAGTCCTCTTGTACTGAAGTCGGCATTGTGCCTTTTGTATTAAATTCGGATGCAATTTCTGTGTATCTTCGTCAATAAGAAGGTGCAAGGTATACTGTAAACCTGTAGTGAAGCATCGGAATCTAAAACGGGATTCACAGAAGAGGCTCAAATCTTTGAAAGTGAGAGTATCAGTCCTCTTGTACTTATGTCGGCATTGTGCCATTTCTATAAAATTCGGATGCAATTTTTGTGTTTCATCGTCAATAAGTAGGTGCAAGGTACTCAGTAATTTTGAAGTGTAGCATCGGAATCTAAAACTGGACTCACAGGAGAGGTTCAAATCGTTGAAAGTGAGAGTGTCAGTCCTCTTGTACTTAAGTCGGCATTGTGCCTTTTGTATTAAATTCGGATGCAATTTCTGTGTTTCATCGTCAACAGGAAGGTGCAAGGTATACAGTAATCTTGAAGTGAAGCATCGGAATCTAAAACTGGACTCACAGGAGAGTTTCAAATCGTAGAAAGTGAGAGTGTCAGTCCTCTTGTACTTTAGTCGGCATTGTGCCTTTTGTATAAAATTGGGATGCAATTTGTGTGTTTCACCGTCAATTAGAAGGTGCAAGGTATACAGTAATCTTGAAAATGAAGCATCGGAATCTAATACTGGACTCACAGGAGAAGTTCAAATCGTAGAAAGTGAGAATGTCAGTCCTCTTTTACTGAAGTCGGCATTGTGCCTTTTGTATTAAATTCGGATGCAATTTCTGAGTTTCATCGTCAATAAGAAGGTGCAAGGTATTCAGTAATCTTGAAGTGAAGCATCGGAATCTAAACTGGATTCACAGGAGGCGTTGAAGTCGTAGAAAGTGAGAGTGTCAATCCTCATGTACTTCAGTCGGCATTGTGAAGTTTGTATTAAATTCAGATGCAATTTCCGTGTTTCATCGTCAATAAGAAGGTACAAGGTATACAGTAACCCTGAAGTGAAGCATCGGAATCTAAAACTGGACTCACAGGAGAGGTTCAAATCATTGGAAGTGAGAGTGTCAGTCCTCTTGTACTTAAGTCGGCATTGTGCCGTTTGTATTAAATTCGGATGCAATTTCTGTGTTCCATCGTCAATAGGAGGGTGCAAGGTATACATTAAACCTGAAGTGTAGCATCGGAATCTAAAACTGGACCCACTGGAGAGATTCAAATCATAGGAAGTGGAATGTCAGTCCTCTTTTACTTAAGTCGGCATTGTGTTTTTTGTATTAAATTTGGATGCAAACAATGTGTTTCATCGTCAATAAGAAGGTCCATGGGATGCAGTAAACCTGAAGTGAAGCATCGGAAACTAAAACTGGACTCACAGGAGAGGTTCAAATCATAGAATGTGAGAGTGTCAGTCCTCTTGTACTTAAGTCGGCATTTTGCGTTTTGTATTAAATTCGGATGCAATTTCTGTGTTTCATCGTCAATAAGAAGGTGCATGGTATACAGTAATCTTGAAGTGAAGCATCGGAATCTAAAACTGGACTTACTGGAGACGTTCAAATCTTAGAAAGTGAGAGTGTCAGTCTTCTTGTAGTTAGGTCGGCATTGTGCCTTTTGTATTAAATTCGGATGCAATTTCTGCGTTTCATCGTCAATAAGAACGTCCAAGGTATACAGTATACCTGAAGTGATGCATAGGAATCTAAAACTGGACTCACAGGAGAGGTTTAAATCATAGAAAGTGTGTCAGTCCTCTTGTACTGAAGTCGGCATTGTGCCTTTTGAATTAAATTCGGATGCAATTTTTGTGTTTCATCGTCTATAAAAATGTGCAAGGTATAGAGTAAACCTAAAGTGGAGCATCGGAATCTAAAACTGGACCTACAGCAGAGGTTCAAATCGTAGACAGTGAGAGTGTCAGTCCTCTTGTACTTAAGTCGTCATTGTGCCTTTTGTATTAAATTCGGATGCAAATTATGTGTTTCATCGTCAATAAGAATTTACAAGGTCTATAGTAAACGTGAAGTGAAGCATTGGAATCTAAAACTGGACTCACAGGAGAGATTCAAATCATAGAGAGTTAGAGTGTCAGTCCTCTTTTACTTAAGTCGGCATTGAGACTTTTGTATAAAATTCGGATGCAATTTCTGTGTTTTATCGTCAATACGAAGGTCCAAGGGATACAGTAAACCTGAAGTGAAGCATCGGAATCTAAAACTGGACTCACAGGAGACGTTCAAATCGTAGAAATTGAGAGTGTCAGTCCTCTTGTACTTAAGTCGGCATTGTGTCTTTTGTATTAAATTCGGATGCAATTTCTGTGTTCCATCGTCAATAAGAAGGTGCAAGGTATACATTAAACCTGAAGTGAAGCATCGGAATCTAAAACTGGACTCACAGGAGAGATTCAAATCATAGAGAGTTAGAGTCACAGTCCTCTTTTACTTAAGTCGCCATTGTGCCTTTTGTATTAAATTCGGATGCAATTTCTGTGTTTCATCGTCAATAAGAAGGTCCAAGGGACACAGTATACCTGGAGTGAAGCATAGAAATCTAAAACTGGACTCACAGGAGAGGTTCAAATCATAGAAAGTTAGTGTGTCAGTCCTCTTGTACGTAAGTCGGCATTGTGCCTTTTGCAATAAATTCGGATGCAAACTCTGTGTTTCATCGTCAATAAGAAAGTGCAAGGTATACAGTAAACCTGAAGTGAAGCATCGGAATCTAAAACTGGCCTCACAGGAGAGGTTCAAATCATAGAAAGTGAGAGTGTCAGTCCTCTTGTACTTAAGTCGGCATTGTGCATTTTGTATTAAATTCGGATGCAATTTCTGTGTTTCATCGTTAATAGGAAGGTGCTAGGTATACAGTAATCTTGAAGTGAAGCATCGGAATCTAAAACTGGACTCACAGAAGAGGTTTAAATCGTAGAAAGTGAGAATGTCAGTCCTCTTGTACTGATGTCGGCATTGTGCCTTTTGTATTAAATTCGGATGCAATTTCTGTGTTTCATCGTCAATGAGAAAGTGCAAGGTATGCAGTAATCTTGAAAATGAAGCATCCGAACCTAAAACTGGACTCACAGGAGAGGTTCAAATCGTAGAAAGTGAGAGTGTCAGTCCTCTTGTACTTAAGTCGGCATTGTGCCTTTTGTATTTAATTCGCATGCAATTTTTGTGTTTCATCGTCTATAAGAATGTGCAAGGTATAGAGTAATCTTAGAGTGGAGCATCGGAATCTAAAACTGGACCAACAGGAGAGGTTCAAATCGTAGACAGTGAGAGTGTCAGTCCTCTTGTACTTAAGTCGTCATTGTGCCTTTTGTATTAAATTCGGATGAAAATTCTGTGTTTCATCGTCAATAAGAATTTACAAGGTATACAGTAAACCTGAAGTGAAGCATCGGAATCTAAAACTGGACTCACAGGAGAGATTCAAATCATAGAGAATTAGAGTGTCAGTCCTCTTTTACTTAAGACGGCATTGAGACTTTTGTATAAAATTCGGATGCAATTTCTGTGTTTCATCTTCAATATGAAGGTCCAAGGGATACAGTAAACCTGAAGTGAAGCATCGGAATCTAAAACTGGAATCACTGGAGAGGTTCAAATCATAGAAAGTGAGAGTGTCAGTCCTCTCGTACTTAAGTCGGCATTGTGCCTTTTGTATTAAATTCGGATGCAATGTCTGTGTTTTATCGTCAATACGAAGGTGCAAGGTATACAGTTAACCTGAAGTGAAGCATTGGAATCTAAAACTGGACTCACAGGAGAGGTTCAAATCGTTGAAAGTGAGAGTGTCGGTATTCTTGTACGTAAGTCGGCATTGTGCCATTTGTATTAAATTCAGATGCAATTTCTGTGTTTCATCGTCAATAAGAAGGTGCAAGCTATACAGTAAAGCTGAAGTGAAGCATCGGAATCTAAAACTGGACTCATAGGAGAGGTTCAAATCAGAGAAAGTGAGAGTGTCAGTTATCTTGTACTTAAGTCGGCATTGTGCCTTTTGTATTAAAATCGGATGCAATATCTGTGTTTCATCGTCAATGAGAAGGTGCAAGCTATACAGTAAACCTGAAGTGAAGCATCGGAATCTAAACCTGGACTCACAGGAGAGGTTCAAATCGTAGAAAGTGAGAGTGTCAGTCCTATTTTACTTAAGTCTGCATTGTGCCTTTTGTATTAAATTCGGATGCAATATCTGTGTTTCATCGTCAATAAGAAGGTCCAAGGGATACTGTAAACTTGAAGGGAAGCATCGGAATCTAAAACTGGACTCACTGGAGAGGTTCATATCATAGAAAGCGAGAGTGTCAGTCCCCTTGTACTTAAGTCGGCATTGTGCCTTTTGTATTAAATTCGGATGCAATGTCTGTGTTTTATCGTCAATACGAAGGTGCAAGGTATACAGTTAACCTGAAGTGAAGCATCGGAATCTAACACTGGACTCACAGGAGACGTTCAAATCGTAGTAAGAGAGTGTCAGTCCTTTTGTACTTAAGTCGGCATTGTGCCTTTTGTATTAAATTCGGATGCAATTTCTGTGTGTCATCGTCAATAAGAAGGTGCAAGCTATACAGTAGAGCTGAAGTGAAGCATCGGAATCTAAAACTGGACTCCTAGGAGAGGCTCAAATCAGAGAAAGTGAGAGTGTCAGTAATCTTGTACTTAAGTCGGCATTGTGCCTTTTGTATTAAATTCGGATGCAATTTCTGTGTTTCATCGTCAATGAGAAGGTGCAAGCTATACAGTAAACCTGAAGTGAAGCATCGGAATCTAAACCTGGACTCACAGGAGAGGTTCAAATCGTAGAAAGTGAGAGTGTCAGTCCTCTTTTACTTAAGTCTGCATTGTGCCTTTTGTATTAAATTCGGATGCAATTTCTGTGTTTCATTGTCAATAAGAAGGTCCAAGGGATACAGTAAACCTGAAGTGAAGCATCGGAATCTAAAACTGGACTCACTGGAGAGGTTCAAATCATAGAAAGTGAGAGTGTCTGTCCTCTTGTACTTAAGTCGGCATTGTGCCTTTTGTATTAAATTCGGATGCAATGTCTGTGTTTTATCGTCAATACGAAGGTGCAAGATATACAGTTAACCTGAAGTGAAGCATCGGAATCTAAGACTGGACTCACAGGAGACGTTCAAATCGTAGAAAGTGAGAGTGTCAGTCCTCTTGTACTTAAGTCGGCAATGTGTCTTTTCTATTAAATTCGGATGCAATTTCTGTGTTTCATCGTCAATAAGAAGGTGCAAGGTATACATTAAACCTGAAGTGAAGCATCGGAATCTAAAACTGGACTCACAGGAGAGATTCAAATCATAGAGAGTTAGAGTGTCAGTCCTCTTTTACTTAAGTCGCCATTGTGCCTTTTGTATTAAATTCGGATGCAATTTCTGTGTTTCATCGTCAATAAGAATGTCCAAGGGACACAGTATACCTGGAGTGAAGCATAGAAATCTAAAACTGGACTCACAGGAGAGGTTCAAATCATAGAAAGTTAGTGTGTCAGTCCTCTTGTACGTATGTCGGCATTGTGCCTTTTGCAATAAATTCGGATTCAAACTCTGTGTTTCATCGTCAATAAGAAGGTGCAAGGTATACAGTAAACCTGAAGTGAAGCATCGGAATCTAAAACTGGCCTCACAGGAGAGGTTCAAATCATAGAAAGTGAGAGTGTCAGTCCTCTTGTACTTAAGTCGGCATTGTGCATTTTGTATTAAATTCGGATGCAATTTCTGTGTGTCATCGTTAATAGGAAGGTGCTAGGTATACAGTAATCTTGAAGTGAAGCATCGGAATCTAAAACTGGACTCATAGAAGAGGTTTAAATCGTAGGAAGTGAGAATGTCAGTCCTCTTGTACTGATGTCGGCATTGTGCCTTTTGTATTAAATTCGGATGCAATTTCTGTGTTTCATCGTCAATGAGAAAGTGCAAGGTATACAGTAATCTTGAAAATGAAGCATCCGAACCTAAAACTGGACTCACAGGAGAGGTTCAAATCGTAGAAAGTGAGAGTGTCAGTCCTCTTGTACTTAAGTCGGCATTGTGCCTTTTGTATTAAATTCGGATGCAATTTTTGTGTTTCATCGTCAATAAGAATGTGCAAGGTATAGAGTAATCTTAGAGTGGAGCATCGGAATCTAAAACTGGACCTACAGGAGAGGTTCAAATCGTAGACAGTGAGAGTGTCAGTCGTCTTGTACTTAAGTCGTCATTGTGCCTTTTGTATTGAATTCGGATGAATATTCTGTGTTTCATCGTCAATAAGAATTTACAAGGTATACAGCAAACCTGAAGTGAAGCATCGGAATCTAAATCTGGACTCGCAGGAGAGATTCAAATCATAGAGAGTTAGAGTGTCAGTCCTCTTTTACTTAAGTCGGCATTGAGACTTTTGTATAAAATTCGGATGCAATTTCTATGTTTCATCGTCAATATGAAGGTCTAAGGGATACAGTAAACCTGAAGTGAAGCATCGGAATCTAAAACTGGAATCACTGGAGAGGTTCAAATCATAGAAAGTGAGAGTGTCAGTCCTCTTGTACTTAAGTCGGCATTGTGCCTCTTGTATTAAATTCGGATGCATTATCTGTGTTTCATCGTCAATGAGAAGGTGCAAGCTATACAGTAAACCTGAAGTGAAGCATCGGAATCTAAACCTGGACTCACAGGAGAGGTTCAAATCGTAGAAAGTGAGAGTGTCAGTCCTCTTGTACTTAAGTCGGCATTGTGCCTTTTGTATTAAATTCGGATGCATTATCTGTGTTTCATCGTCAATGAGAAGGTGCAAGCTATACAGTAAAGCTGAAGTGAAGCATCGGAATCTAAAACTGGACTCATAGGAGAGGCTCATATCAGAGAAAGTGAGAGTGTCAGTTATCTTGTACTTAAGTCGGCATTGTGCCTTTTGTATTAAATTCGGATGCAATTTCTGTGTTTCATCGTCAATGAGAAGGTGCAAGCTATACAGTAAACCTGAAGTGAAGCATCGGAATCTAAAACTGGACTCACTGGAGAGGTTCAAATCATAGAAAGTGAGAGTGTCAGTCCTCTTGTACTTAAGTCGGCATTGTGCCTTTTGTATTAAATTCGGATGCAATGTCTGTGTTTTATCGTCAAGACGAAGGTGCAAGGTATACAGTTAACCTGAAGTGAAGCATCGGAACCTAAAACTGGACTCACAGGAGACGTTCAAATCGTAGAAAGTGAGAGTGCCAGTCCTCTTGTACTTAAGTCGGCATTGTGCCTATTGTATTAAATTCGGATGCAGTTTCTGTGTTTCATCGTCAATAAGAAGGTGCAAGGTATACATTAAACCTGAAGTGAAGAATCGGAATCTAAAACTGGACTCACAGGAGAGATTCAAATCATAGAGAGTTAGAGTGTCAGTCCTCTTTTACTTAAGTCGGCATTGTGCCTGTTGTATTAAATTCGGATGCAATTTCTGTGTTTCATCGTCAATAAGAAGGTCCAAGGGATACAGTCTACCTGAAGTGAAGCACAGAAATCTAAAACTGGACTCACAGGAGAGGTTCAAATCGTAGAAAGTGAGAGTGTCAGTCCTCTTGTACATAAGTCGGCATTGTGCCTTTTGTATTAAATTCGGATGCAAACTCTGTGTTTCATCGTCAATAAGATGGTCCCAGGGATACAGTAAACCTGAAGTCAAACATCGGAATCTAAAACTGGACTCACAGGAGAGGTTGAAATCATAGAAAGTGAGAGTGTCAGTTATCTTGTACTTAAGTCGCCATTGTGCCTTTTGTATTAAAATCGGATGCAATATCTGTGTTTCATCGTCAATGAGAAGGTGCAAGCTATACAGTAAACCTGAAGTGAAGCATCGGAATCTAAACCTGGACTCACAGGAGAGGTTCAAATCGTAGAAAGTGAGAGTGTCAGTCCTATTTTACTTAAGTCTGCATTGTGCCTTTTGTATTAAATTCGGATGCAATATCTGTGTTTCATCGTCAATAAGAAGGTCCAAGGGATACTGTAAACTTGAAGGGAAGCATCGGAATCTAAAACTGGACTCACTGGAGAGGTTCAAATCATAGAAAGCGAGAGTGTCAGTCCCCTTGTACTTAAGTCGGCATTGTGCCTTTTGTATTAAATTCGGATGCAATGTCTGTGTTTTATCGTCAATACGAAGGTGCAAGGTATACAGTTAACCTGAAGTGAAGCATCGGAATCTAAAACTGGACTCACAGGAGACGTTCAAATCGTAGTAAGAGAGTGTCAGTCCTTTTGTACTTAAGTCGGCATTGTGCCTTTTGTATTAAATTCGGATGCAATTTCTGTGTGTCATCGTCAATAAGAAGGTGCAAGCTATACAGTAGAGCTGAAGTGAAGCATCGGAATCTAAAACTGGACTCCTAGGAGAGGCTCAAATCAGAGAAAGTGAGAGTGTAAGTAATCTTGTACTTAAGTCGGCATTGTGCCTTTTGTATTAAATTCGGATGCAATTTCTGTGTTTCATCGTCAATGAGAAGGTGCAAGCTATACAGTAAACCTGAAGTGAAGCATCGGAATCTAAACCTGGACTCACAGGAGAGGTTCAAATCGTAGAAAGTGAGAGTGTCAGTCCTCTTTTACTTAAGTCTGCATTGTGCCTTTTGTATTAAATTCGGATGCAATTTCTGTGTTTCATTGTCAATAAGAAGGTCCAAGGGATACAGTAAACCTGAAGTGAAGCATCGGAATCTAAAACTGGACTCACTGGAGAGGTTCAAATCATAGAAAGTGAGAGTGTCTGTCCTCTTGTACTTAAGTCGGCATTGTGCCTTTTGTATTAAATTCGGATGCAATGTCTGTGTTTTATCGTCAATACGAAGGTGCAAGGTATACAGTTAACCTGAAGTGAAGCATCGGAATCTAAGACTGGACTCACAGGAGACGTTCAAATCGTAGAAAGTGAGAGTGTCAGTCCTCTTGTACTTAAGTCGGCAATGTGTCTTTTCTATTAAATTCGGATGCAATTTCTGTGTTTCATCGTCAATAAGAAGGTGCAAGGTATACATTAAACCTGAAGTGAAGCATCGGAATCTAAAACTGGACTCACAGGAGAGATTCAAATCATAGAGAGTTAGAGTGTCAGTCCTCTTTTACTTAAGTCGCCATTGTGCCTTTTGTATTAAATTCGGATGCAATTTCTGTGTTTCATCGTCAATAAGAATGTCCAAGGGACACAGTATACCTGGAGTGAAGCATAGAAATCTAAAACTGGACTCACAGGAGATGTTCAAATCATAGAAAGTGAGAGTGTCAGTCCTCTTGTACTTAAGTCGGCATTGTGCATTTTGTATTAAATTCGGATGCAATTTCTGTGTGTCATCGTTAATAGGAAGGTGCTAGGTATACAGTAATCTTGAAGTGAAGCATCGGAATCTAAAACTGGACTCACAGAAGAGGTTTAAATCGTAGGAAGTGAGAATGTCAGTCCTCTTGTACTGATGTCGGCATTGTGCCTTTTGTATTAAATTCGGATGCAATTTCTGTGTTTCATCGTCAATGAGAAAGTGCAAGGTATACAGTAATCTTGAAAATGAAGCATCCGAACCTAAAACTGGACTCACAGGAGAGGTTCAAATCGTAGAAAGTGAGAGTGTCAGTCCTCTTGTACTTAAGTCGGCATTGTGCCTTTTGTATTAAATTCGGATGCAATTTTTGTGTTTCATCGTCTATAAGAATGTGCAAGGTATAGAGTAATCTTAGAGTGGAGCATCGGAATCTAAAACTGGACCTACAGGAGAGGTTCAAATCGTAGACAGTGAGAGTGTCAGTCGTCTTGTACTTAAGTCGTCATTGTGCCTTTTGTATTGAATTCGGATGAATATTCTGTGTTTCATCGTCAATAAGAATTTACAAGGTATACAGTAAACCTGAAGTGAAGCATCGGAATCTAAAACTGGACTCGCAGGAGAGATTCAAATCATAGAGAGTTAGAGTGTCAGTCCTCTTTTACTTAAGTCGGCATTGAGACTTTTGTATAAAATTCGGATGCAATTTCTATGTTTCATCGTCAATATGAAGGTCCAAGGGATACAGTTAACTTGAAGGGAAGCATCGGAATCTAAAACTGGACTCACTGGAGAGGTTCAATTCACAGAAAGTGAGAGTGTCAGTCCTCTTGTACTTAAGTCGGCATTGTGCCTTTTGTATTAAATTCGGATGCAATGTCTGTGTTTTATCGTCAATACGAAGGTGCAAGGTATACAGTTAACCTGAAGTGAAGCATCGGAATCTAAAACTGGACTCACAGGAGACGTTGAAATCGTAGAAAGAGAGTGTCAGTCCTCTTGTACTTAAGTCGGCATTGTGCCTTTTGTATTAAATTCGGATGCAATTTCTGTGTTTCATCGTGAATAAGAAGGTGCAAGCTATACAGTAAAGCTGAAGTGAAGGATCGGAATCTAAAACTGGACTCATAGGAGAGGCTCATATCAGAGAAAGTGAGAGTGTCAGTTATCTTGTACTTAAGTCGGCATTGTGCCTTTTGTATTAAATTCGGATGCAATTTCTGTGTTTCATCGTCAATGAGAAGGTGCAAGCTATACAGTAAACCTGAAGTGAAGCATCGGAATCTAAAACTGGACTCACTGGAGAGGTTCAAATCATAGAAAGTGAGAGTGTCAGTCCTCTTGTACTTAAGTCGGCATTGTGCCTTTTGTATTAAATTCGGATGCAATGTCTGTGTTTTATCGTCAATACGAAGGTGCAAGGTATACAGTTAACCTGAAGTGAAGCATCGGAATCTAAAACTGGACTCACAGGAGACGTTCAAATCGTAGAAAGTGAGAGTGCCAGTCCTCTTGTACTTAAGTCGGCATTGTGCCTATTGTATTAAATTCGGATGCAGTTTCTGTGTTTCATCGTCAATAAGAAGGTGCAAGGTATACATTAAACCTGAAGTGAAGAATCGGAATCTAAAACTGGACTCACAGGAGAGATTCAAATCATAGAGAGTTAGAGTGTCAGTCCTCTTTTACTTAAGTCGGCATTGTGCCTGTTGTATTAAATTCGGATGCATTTTCTGTGTTTCATCGTCAATAAGAAGGTCCAAGGGATACAGTCTACCTGAAGTGAAGCACAGAAATCTAAAACTGGACTCACAGGAGAGGTTCAAATCGTAGAAAGTGAGAGTGTCAGTCCTCTTGTACATAAGTCGGCATTGTGCCTTTTGTATTAAATTCGGATGCAAACTCTGTGTTTCATCGTCAATAAGATGGTCCCAGGGATACAGTAAACCTGAAGTCAAACATCGGAATCTAAAACTGGACTCACAGGAGAGGTTGAAATCATAGAAAGTGAGAGTGTCAGTCCTCTTGTACTTAAGTCGGCATTGTGCCTTTTGTATTAAATTGGGATGCAAACTCTGTGTTTCATCGTCAATAAGAAGGTCCAAGGGATACAGTAAACCTGAAGTGAAGCATCGGAATCTAAAAATGGACTCACAGGAGAAGTTCAAATCATAGAAAGTGAGAGTGTCAGTCCTCTTGTACTTAGGTCGGCATTGTGCCTTTTGTACTAAATTCCGATGCAATTTCTGTGTTTCATCGTCAATAAGAAGGTGCAAGGTATACAGTAATCTTGAAGTGAAGCATCGGAATCTAAAGCTGGACTCACAGGAGAGGTTCAAATAGTAGAAAGTGAGAGTGTCAGTGCTCTTGTACTTAAGTCGTCATTGTGCCTTTTGTATTAAATTCGGATGCAATTTTTGTGTTTCATCCTCAATAAGAAGGTGCAAGGTATACAGTAAACCTGAAATGAAGCATCGGAATCTAAAACTGGACTCACAGGAGAGGTTCTAATCGTTGAAATTGAGAGTGTCAGTATTCTTGTACTTAAGTCGGTATTGGGCCATTTGTATTAAATTCGGATGCAATTTCTGTGTTTCGTCGTCAATAAGAAGGTGCAAACTATACAGTAAAGCTGAAGTGAAGCATCGGAATCTAAAACTGGACTCATAGGAGATATTCAAATCATAGAAAGTGAGAGAGTCAGTCCTCTTGTACTGAAGACGGCATTGTGCATTTTGTATTAAATTCGGATGCAATTTATGTGTTTCATCGTCAATAGGATGGTGCAAGGTATACAGTAATCTTGAAGTGAAGCATCGGATCTAAAACTGGACTCACAGGAGAGGTTCATATCGTAGATAGTGAGAGTGTCTGTCCACTTGTACTTAAGTCGGCATTGTGCCTTTTGTATTAAATTCGGATGCAATTTCTGTGTTTCATCGTCAATAAGAAGGTGCAAGGAATAGAGCAATCTTGAAAATGAATCATCGGAATCTAAAACTGGACTCACAGGAGAGGTTCAAATCGGAGAAAGTGAGAAGGTCATTCCTCTTGTACTTTAGTCGGCATTGTGCCTTTTGTAGTAAATTCGGATGCAATTTCTGTGTTTCATCGTCTATAAGAAGGGGCAAGGTATACAGTAAACCTGAAGTGAGGCATCGGAATCTAAAACAGGACTCACAGGAGATGATTCAAATCACAGAAAGTGAGAGTGTCAGCTCTCTTGTACTAAAGTCGGCATTGTGCCTTTTGTATTAAATTCGGATCTAATTTCTGTGTTTGATAGTCAATAAGAAGGTGCAAGGTATACAGTAATCTTGAAGTGAAGAATCGGAATCTAAAACTGGACTAACAGGAGAGGTGCAAATCGTTGAATGTGAGAGTGTCAGTCTACTTGTACTTAAGTCGGCATTGTGCCATTTGTATTAAATTCGAATGCAATTTCTGTGTTTCATCGTCAATAAGAAGGTGCAAGCTATACAGTAAACCATAAGTGAACCAACAGAATCAAAAACTAAACACACAGGAGAGGTTAAAAACGTAGAAAGTGAGAGTGTCAGTCCACTTGTACTTAAGTCGGCATTGTGCCTTTTGTATTAAATTCGGATGCAATTTCTGTGTCTCATCGTCAATAAGTAGGTGCAAGGTATACAGTAATCTTGAAGTGAAGCATCGGAATCTAAAACTGGACTCACAGAAGAGGTTCAAATCGTAGAAAGTGAGAGTGTCAGTCCTCTTGTACTTAAATCAGCATTGTGCCCTTTGTATTAAATTCGGATGCAATTTCTGTGTTTCATCGTCAATAAGAAGGTGCAAGGTATACAGTAATCTTGAAGTGAAGCATCGGAATCTAAAACTGCACTCACAGGAGAGGTTCAAATCGTAGAAAGTAAGAGTGTCAGTCCTGTTGTACTTAAGTCGGCAATGTGCCTTTTGTATTAAATTAGGATGCAATTTCTGTGTTTCATCGTCAATAAGAAGGTGCAAGGTATACAGTAAACCTGAGGTGAACCATCGGAATCTAAAACTGGACTCACCGGAGAGTTTCAAATCATTGAAAGTGAGAGTGTCAGTCCACTTATACTTAAGTCGGCATTGTGCCTATTGTATTAAATTCGGATGCTATTTCTGTGTTTCATCGTCAATAAGAAGGTGCAAGGTATACAGTAAACCTGAGGTGAACCATCGGAATCTAAAACTGGACTCACAGGAGAGATTAAAATCGTAGAAAGTGAGAGTGTCAGTCCTCTTGTACTTAAGTCGGCATTGTGCCTTTTGTATTAAATTCGGATGCAATATCTGTGTTCCATCGTCAATAAGAATGTGTAAGGTATACATTAAACCTGAAGTTAAGCATCGGAATCTAAAACTGGACCCACAGGAGTGATTCAAATCATAGGATGTGAGAATGTCAGTCCTCTTTTACTTAAATCGGATTGTGCCTTTTGAATTAAATTCGGATGCAATTTCTGTGTTTCATAGACAATAAGAAGGTGCAAGGTATACAGTAATTTTGAAGAGAAGCATCGGAATCTAAAACTGGACTCACAGGAGAGGTTCAAATCGTAGAAAGTGAGAGTTTCAGTCCTCTTTTACTTAAGTCGGCATTGTGCCTTTTGTACTAAATACGGATGCAATTTCTGTGTTTCATCGTCAATAAGAATTTCGAAGGGATAGAGTATACCTGAAGTGAAGCATCGAAATCTAAAACTAGACTCACAGGAGAGGTTCAAATCATAGAAAGTTAGAGTGTCAGTCCTCTTGTACTTAAGTCGGCATTGTGCCTTTTGTTTTAAATTCGGATGCAATTTCTGTGTTGCATCGTCAATAAGAAGGTCCAAGGGATACAGTAAACCTGCAGTGAAGCATCGGAATCCAAAACTGGACTCACAGGAGAGGTTCAAATCATAGAATGTTAGAGTGTCAGTCCTCTTGTACTTAAGTCGTCATTGTGCCTTTTCTATTAAATTCGGATGCAAACTCTGTGTCTCATCGTCAATAAGAAGGTCCAACGGATACAGTAAACCTGAAGTGAGGCATCGGAATCTAAATCTGGACTCACAGGAGAGGTTCAAATCATAGAAAGTGAGAGTGTCAGTCCTCTTGTACTTAGGTCGGCATTGTGCCTTTTGTATTAAATTCAAATGCAAACTCTGTGTTTCATCGTCAATAAGAAGGTCCCAGGGATACAGTAAACCTGAAGTGAAGCATCGGAATCAAAAACTGGACTCACAGGAGAGGTTCAAATCATAGATAGTGAGAGTGTCAGTCCTCTTGTACTTAAGTCGGCATTGTGCATTTTGTATTAAATTCGGTTGCAAACTCTGTGTTTCAACGTCAATAAGAAGGTCCAAGGGATACAGTAAACCTGAAGTGAAGCATAGGAATCCAAAACTGGACTCACAGGAGAGGTTCAATTCGTAGAAAGTGAGAGTGTCTGTCCACTTGTACTTAAGTCGGCATTTTGCCTTTTGTATTAAACTCGGATGAAATTTCGGTGTTTCATCGTCAATAAGAAGGTGCAAGGTATACAGTAATCTTGAAAATGAATCATCGGAATCTAAAACTTGACTCACAGGAGGGGTTCAAATCGTAGATAGGTTGAAGGTCAGTCCTCTTGTACTTTAGTCGGCATTGTGCCTTTTGTATTAAATTCGGATGCAATTTCTGTGTTTCATCGTCTATAAGAAGGGGCAAGGTATACAGTAAACTAGAAGTGATTCATCGGAATCTAAAACTGGACTCACATGAGAGGCTCAAATCACAGAAAGTGAGAGTGTCAACTCTCTTGTACTTAAGTCGGCATTGTGCCTTTTGTATTAAATTCGGATGCAAACTCTGTGTTTCATCGTCAATAAGAAGGTGCAAGGTATACAGTAAACCTGAAGTGAAGCATCGGAGTCTAAAACTGGACTCACAGGAGACGTTCAAACCGTAGAAAGTGAGAGAGTTAGTCCGCTTGCACTTAAGTTGGCATTGTGCCTTTTGTATTAAATTCGGATCTATTTTTTTGTTTCATCGTCAATAAGAAGGTGCTAGGTAAACAGTAATCTTGAAGTGAAGCATCGGAATCTAAAACTGGACTAACAGAAGAGGTTCAAATCGTAGAAAGTGAGAATGTCAGTCCTCTTGTACCTTAGTCGGCATTGTGCCTTTTGTATTAAATTCGGATGCAATTTCTGTGTTTCATCGTCAATGAGAAGGTGCAAGGTATACAGTAATCTCGAAAATGAAGCATCGGAACCTAAAACTGGACTCACAGGAGAGGTACAAATCGTCGAAAGTGAGAGTGTCAGTCCTCTTGTACTTAAGTCGGCATTGTGCCTTTTGTATTAAATTCGGATGCACTTTTTGTGTTTCATCGTCTATAAGAAGGTGCAATTATACTGTAAACCTGAATTGGAGCATCGGAATCTAAAACTGGACCTACAGGAGAGGTTCATATTGTAGACAGAGGGAGTGTCAGTCCTCTTGTACTTAAGTCGTCATTGTGCCTTTTGTATTAAATTCGGATGCAATTTCTGTGTTTCATCGTCAATAAGAATTTACAAGGTATACAGTAAACCTGAAGTGAAGCATCGGAATCTAAAACTGGACTCACAGGAGAGGTTCATATCATAGAAAGTGAGAGTATCAGTCCTCTTTTACTTAGGTCGGCATTGTGCCTTTTGTATAAAATTCGGATGCAATTTCTGTGTTTCATCGTCAATAAGAGGGTCCAAGGGATACAGCAAACCTGAAGTGAAGCATCGGAATCTAAAACTGGACTCACAGGAGAGGTTCAAATCATAGAAAGTTAGAGTGTCAGTCCTCTTGTACATAAGTCGGCATTGTGCCTTTTGTATTAAATTCGGATGCAAACTCTGTGTTTCATCGTCAATAAGAAGGTCCCAGGGATACAGTAAACCTGAAGTCAAGCATCGGAATCTAAAACTGGACTCACAGGAGAGGTTGAAATCATAGAAAGTGAGAGTGTCAGTCCTCTTGTACTTAAGTCGGCATTGTGCCTTTTGTATTAAATTGGGATGCAAACTCTGTGTTTCATCGTCAATAAGAAGGTCCAAGGGATACAGTAAACCTGAAGTGAAGCATCGGTATCTAAAAATGGACTCACAGGAGAAGTTCAAATAGTAGAAAGTGAGAGTGTCAGTGCTCTTGTACTTAAGTCGTCATTGTGCCTTTTGTATTAAATTCGGATGCAATTTTTGTGTTTCATCCTCAATAAGAAGGTGCAAGGTATACAGTAAACCTGAAGTGAAGCATCGGAATCTAAAACTGGACTCACAGGAGAGGTTCTAATCGTTGAAATTGAGAGTGTCAGTATTGTTGTACTTAAGTCGGTATTGTGCCATTTGTATTAAATTCGGATGCAATTTCTGTGTTTCGTCGTCAATAAGAAGGTGCAAGCTATACAGTAAAGCTGAAGTGAAGCATCGGAATCTAAAACTGGACTCATAGGAGATGTTCAAATCATAGAAAGTGAGAGTGTCAGCCCTCTTGTACTTAAGTCGGCATTGTGGCTTTTGTATTAAATTCGGATGCAATTTCTGTGTCTCATCGTCAATATGAAGCTGCAAGGTATACAGTAACCTTGAAGTGAAGCACCGGAATTTAAAACTGGACTCACAGGAGGGGTTAAAATCGTAGAAAGTGAGAGTGTCAGTCCTCTTGTACTTAAGTCCGCATTGAGCCTTTTGTATTAAATTCGGATGCAATATCTGTGTTCCATCGTCAATAAGAAGGTGTAAGGTATACATTAAACCTGAAGTGAAGCAACGGAATCTAAAACCGGACCCACAGGAGACATTCAAATCATAGGAAGTGAGAATGTCAGTCCTCTTTTACTTAAGTCGGCATTATGCCTTTTGTATTAAATTCGGATGCAATTTCTTTGTTTCATCGTCAATAAGAAGGTCCAAGGGATTCAGTATACCTGAAGTGAAGCATAGGAATCTAAATCTGGACTCACAGGGGAGGTTTAAATCATAGAAAGTTAGGGTGTCAGTCCTCTTGTACTTAAGGCGGCATTGTGCCTTTTGTATTAATTTCGGATGCAATTTCTGTGTTTCATCGTCATAAAGAATGTGCAAGGTATACAGTAATCTTGAAGTGAAGCATGAGAATCTAAAACTGGACTCACAGGAGACGTTCAAATCATAGAAAGTGAGATTGTCAGTCCTCTTGTACTGAAGACGGCATTGTGCATTATTGCATTAAATTCGGATGCAATTTATGTGTTTCATCGTCAATAGGATGGTGCAAGGTATACAGTAATCTTGAAGTGAAGCATCGGAATCTAAAACTGGACTCACAGGAGAGGTTCAAATCGTAGATAGTGAGAGTGTCTGTCCACTTGTACTTAAGTCGGCATTGTGCCTTTTGTATTAAATTCGGATGCAATTTCTGTGTTTCATCGTCAATAAGAAGGTGCAAGGAATAGAGCAATCTTGAAAATGAATCATCGGAATCTAAAACTGGACTAACAGGAGAGGTTCAAATCGGAGAAAGTGAGAAGGTCATTCCTCTTGTACTTTAGTCGGCATTGTGCCTTTTGTATTAAATTCGGATGCAATTTCTGTGCTTCATCGTAAATGAGAAGGTGCAGGGTATACAGTAAACCTGAAGTGAACCATCGGAATCTAGAACTGGACTCACAGGAGAGGTTAAAATCGTAGAAAGTGAGAGTGTCAGTCCACTTGTACTTAAGTCGGCATTGTGCCCTTTGTATTAAATTCGGATGCAATTTCTGTGTTCCATCGGCAATAAGAAGGTGCAAGGTATACATTAAACCTGAAGTGAAGCATCGGAATGTAAAACTGGACACGCTGGAGAGATTCAAATCATAGGAAGTGAGAATGTCAGTCCTCTGTTACTTAAGCCGGCATTGTGTTTTTTGTATTAAATTCGGATGCAAACTCTGTGTTTCATCGTCAATAAGAAGGTCCAAGGGATAGAGTATACCTGAAGTGAAGCATCGGAATCTAAAACTGGACTCACAGGAGAGGTTCAAATCATAGAAAGTGAGAGTGTCAGTCCTCTTGTACTTAAGTCGGCATTGTGCCTTTTGTATTAAATTAGGATGCAATTTCTGTGTCTCATCGTCAATACGTAGGTGCAAGGTATACAGTAATCTTGAAGTGAAGCATCGGAATCTAAAACTGGACTCACAGGAGAGGTTCAAATCGAAGAAAGTGAGAGTGTCAGTCCTCTTGTACTTAAGTCGGCATTGTGCCCTTTGCATTAAATTCGGATGCAATTTCTGTGTTTCATCGTCAATAAGAAGGTGCAAGGTATACAGTAATCTTGAAGTGAAGCATCGGAATCTAAAAACTGGACTCACAGGAGAGGTTCAAATCGTAGAAAGTAAGAGTCTCAGTCCTGTTGTACTTAAGCCGGCAATGTGCCTTTTGTATTAAATTCAGATGCAATTTCTGTGTTGCATCGCCAATAAGAAGGTGCAAGGTATACAGTAATCCTGAAGTGAAGCATCGGAATCTAAAACTGGACTCACAGGAGAGGTTCATATCGTTGAAAGTGAGAGTGTCAGTCCACTTGTACTTAAGTCGGCATTGTGCCATTTGTATTAAATTCGAATGCAATTTCTGTGTTTCATCGTCAATAAGAAGGTGCAAGCTATACAGCAAACCTGAAGTGAAGCATCGGAATCTAAAACTGGACTCACGGGAGAGGTTCAGATCATAGAAAGTGAGAGTGTCAATCCTCTTGTACTTAGGTCGGCATTGTGCCTTTTGTATTAAATTCAAATGCAAACTCTGTGTTTTCATCGTCAATAAGAAGGTCCAAGGGATACAGTAAACCTGAAGTGAAGCATCGGAATCAAAAACTGGACTCACAGGAGAGGTTCAAATCATAGAAAGTGAGAGTGTCAGTCCTCTTGTACTTCAGTCGGCATTGAGCCTTTTGTATTAAATTCGGTTGCAAACTCTGTGTTTCATCGTCAATAAGCAGGTCCAAGGGATACAGTAAACCTGAAGTGAAGCATCGAAATCTAAATCTGGACTCACAGGAGAGATTCAAATCATAGATAGTGAGAGTGTCAGTCCTCTTGTACTTAAGTCGGCATTGTGCGTTTTGGATTAAATTCGGATGCAATTTCTGTGTTTCATCGTCACTAAGAAGGTGCAAGGTATACTGTATTCTTGAAGTGAAGCATCGGAATCTAAAACTGGACTCACAGGAGACGTTCAAATCATAGAAAGTGAGAGCGTCAGTCCTCTTGTACTTAAGTCGGCATTATGCATTTTGTATTAAATTCGGATGCTATTTCTGTGTTTCATCGTCAATAGGAAGGTGCAAGGGGATACAGTAATCTTGAACTGAAGCATCGGAATCTAAAACTGGACTCACAGGAGAGGTTCAAATCATAGAAAGTGAGAGTGTCAGTCCACTTGTACTTAAGTCGGCATTGTGGCTTTTGTATTAAATTCGGATGCAATTTCTATGTTTCATCGCCTATAAGAAGGTGCAAAGTATACAGTAAACCTGATGTGAAGCATCGGAATTAAAAACTGGACTCACAGGAGAGGTTCAAATCATAGAAAGTGAGAGTGTCAGCTCTCTAGTACTTAAGTCGGCATTGTGCCTTTTGTATTAAATTCGGAAGCAATTTCTGTGTTTCATCGTAAATAAAAGGGGGCAAGGAATACAGTAAACCTGAAGTGAAGAATCGGAATCTAAAACTGGACCCACAGGAGAGGTTCAAATCATTGAGAGTGAGAGTGTCAGTTCTCTTGTACTTATGTCGGCATTGTGCCTTTTGTATTAATTTCGGGATGCAATTTCTGTGTTTCATCGTCAATAAGAAGGTGCAAGGTATACAGTAATCTTGAAGAGAAGCATCGGAATCTTAAACTGGACTTACAGGAGAGGTTCAAATCGTAGAAAGTGAGAGTGTCAGTCCTCTTTTACTTAAGTCGGCATTGTGCCTTTTGTATTAATTTCGGATGCAATTTCTGTGTTTCATCGTCAATAAGAAGGTCCAAGGGATAGAGTATACCTGAAGTGAAGCATCGGAATCTAAATCTGGACTCACAGGAGAGGTTCAAATCAGAGAAGGTTAGAGTGTCAGTCCTCTTGTACTTAAGTCTGCATTGTGCCTTTTGTATTAAATTCGGATTTAATTTCTGTGTTTCTTCTTCAATACGAAGGTCCAAGGGAAACGGTAAACCAGAAGTGAAGCATCGAAATCTAAAAATGGACTGACAGGAGAGGTTCAAATCATAGTAAATTAGTGTGTCAGTCCTCTTGTACTTAAGTCTTCATTGTGACTTTTGTATTAAATTCGGATGCAATTTCTGTGTTTCATCGTCAATAAGAAGGTGCAACGTATACAGCAAACCTTAACTGTAGCATCGGAATATAAACTGGACTCACTGGAGAGGTTCATATCGTAGAAAGTGAGAGTGTCAGTCCACGTGTCCTTAAGACGGCATTGTGCCTTTTGTATTAAATTCGGATGTAATATCTGTGTTTCATCGTCAATAAGAAGGTGCAAGGTATACAGTACATCTGAAGTTAAGCATCGGAATCTAAAACTGGACTCACAGGAGAGGTTCAAATCATAGAAAGTGAGAGTGCCAGTCCTCTTGTACTTAAGTCGGTATTGTGCATTTGTATTAAATTCGGATGCAATTTCTGTGCGTCATCGTCAATAAGAAGGTGCAAGGTATACAGTAAACTTGAAGTGAAGCATCGAATCTAAAACTGGACTCACAGGAGAGGTTCAAATCGTAGAAAGTGAGAGTGTCAGTCCTCTTGTACTTAAGTCGGCATTGTGCCTTCTGTATTAAATTCGGATGCAATTTCTGTGTTTCATCTTCAATAAGAACGTGCAAGGTATACAGTAAACCTGAAGTGAAGCATCGGAATCTAAAACTGGACTCACACGAGAGTTTCAAATCATCGAAAGTGAAAGTGTCAGTCCTCGTTTACTAAAGTCGGCATTGTGCCTTTTGTATTAAATTCGGATGCAATTTCTGTGTTTCATCGTCAATAAGAAGGTGCAAAGTATACTGTAAACCTGAAGTGAAGCATCGGAATCTAAAACTGGACTCACAGCAGAGGTTCAAATCATAGAATGTGAGAGTGTCAGTACTCTTGTACTTGAGTCGGCATTGTGCCTTTTGTATTAATTTCGGATGCAATTTCTGTGTTTCATCGTCAATAGAAAGTCCAAGGTATACAGTAAACCTCAAGTGAAGCATAGGAATCTAAAACTGGACTCACAGGAGAGGTTCAAATCATAGAAAGTGAGAGTGTCAGTCCTCTGGTCCTTAAGTCGGCATTGTGCAATTTGTATTAAATTCAGATGTAATTTCTGTGTTTCATCGTCAATAAGGAGGTCCAAGGGATACAGTAAACCTGAAGTGAAGCATCGGAATCTAAAACTGGACTCACAGGAGAGGTTCAAATCATGTAAAGTTAGAGTGTCACTCCTCTTGTACTTAAGCCGTTTTTGTGCCTTTTGTATTAATTTCGGATGCAATTTCTGTGCTTCATCGTCAATAAGAAGGTGCAAGGTATACAGTAAACGTGAAGTGAAGCATCGGAATCTAAAACTGGACTCACAGGAGAGGTTCAAATCGTAGAAAGTGAGAGTGTCAGTCTTCTTGTACATAAGTCGGTATTGTGCCTTCTGTATTAAATTTGGATGCAATTTCTGTGTTTCATCGTCAACAAGAAGGTGCAAGGTATACAGTAAATCTGAAGTGAAGCATCGGAAATTAAAACTGGACTCACAGGAGAGGTTCAAATCATAGAAATTGAATGTGTCAATCCTCTTTTACTTAAGTCGGCAATGTGCCTTTTGTAATCAATTCGGATGCAATTTCTGTGTTTCATCGTCAATAAGAAGGTCCAAGGGATACAGTAAACCTGAAGTGAAGCATGGGAATCTAAAACCGGACTAACAGGAGAGGTTCAAATCATAGAATGTGAGAGTGTCAGACCTCTGGTCCTTAAGTCGGCAATGTGCAATTTGTATTAAATTCGGATGTAATTTCTGTGTTTCATCGTCAATAAGAAGGTCCAAGGGATACAGTAAACCTGAAGTGAAGCATCGGAATCTAAAACTGGACTCACAGCAGAGGTTCAAATCGTATAAAGTTAGAGTGTCACTCCTCTTGTACTTAAGTGTTATTGTCCCTTTTGTATTAATTTCGGATGCAATTTCTGTGTTTCATCGTCAATAAGGACGTCCAAGGGATACAGTAAACCTGAAGTGAAGCATGGGAATCTAAAACTGGACTCGCAGGAGAGGTACAAATCATAGAAAGTTAGAGTGTCAGTCCTCTTGTACTTCAGTCGGCATTGTGCCTTTTGTATTAAATTCCGGTGCAATTTCTGTGTTTCATCGTCAATAAGAAGGTCCAAGGGATACAGTAAACCTGATGTGAAGCTTCGGAATCTAAAACTGGACACACAGGAGAGGTTCAAATCATAGAAAGCTAGAGTGTCAGTCCTCTTGTACTTAAGTCGTCATTGTGCCTTTTGTATTAAATACGGATGCAATCTCTGTGTCTCATCGTCAATAAGAAGGTCCAACAGATACAGTAAACCTGAAGTAAAGTTTCGGAATCTAAAACTGGACTCACAGGAGAGGTTCAAATCATAGAAAGTGAGAGTGTCAGTTCCCCTGCACTTAAATCGGCATTGTGCCTTTTGTATTAAATTCGGATGCAATTTCTGTGTTCCATCGTCAATAAGAAGGTGCAAGGTATACAGTAATCTTGAATTGAAGCATCGGAACCTAAAACTGGGCTCACAGGAGAGGTTCAAATCGTAGAAAGTGATAGTGTCAGTCCTCTTGTACTGAAGTCTGCATTGTGCCTTTTGTATTAAATTCGGATGCAATTTCTGTGCGTCATCGTCAATAAGAAGGTGCAAGGTATACAGTAAACTGAAGTGAAGCATCGGAATCTAAGACTGGACTCATAGGAGAGGTTCAAATCGTAGAAAGTGAGAGTGTCAGTCCTCTTGTACTTAAGTCGGCATTGTGCCTTCTGTATTAAATTCGGATGCAATTTCTGTGTTTCATCGTCAATAAGAATGTCCAAGGGATTCAGTAAACCTGAAGTGAAGCATCGGAATCTAAAAATGGACTCACAGGTGAGGTTCAAATCATAGAAAGTGAGGGTGTCTGTTCACTTGTACTTAAGTCGGAATTGTGGCTTTTGTATTAAATTCGGATGCAATTTCTGTGTTTCATCGTCAATAAGAAAGCGCAAGGTATACAGTAAACCTGAAGTGAAGCATCGGAATCTAAAACAATACTCACAGGAGAGGTTCAAAGCATAGATAGTTAGAGTGTCAGTCCTCTTGTACTTAAGTTGGCATTGTGCCTTTTGTATTATATTCGGATGCAATTTCTGTGTTTCATCGTCAATAAGAAGGTGCAATGTATACTGTAAACCTGAAGCGAAGCATCGGAATCTAAAACTGGACTCACAGGAGAGGTTCAAATCATAGAATGTGAGAGTGTCAGTACTCTTGTACTTGAGTCGGCATTGTGCCTTTTGTATGAAATTCGGATGCAATTTCTGTGTTTCATCGTCCATAAGAAAGTCCAAGGGATACAGTAAACCAGAAGTGAAGCATCGGAATCTAAAACTGGACTCACAGGTGAGGTTCAAATCATATAAAGTGAGAGTGTCAGTCCTCTGGTCCTTAAGTCGGCATTGTGCAATTTGTATTAATTTCAGATGTAATTTCTGTGTTTCATCGTCAATAAGAAGGTCCAAGGGATACAGTACATCTGAAGTGAAGCATCGGAATCTAAAGCTGGACTCAGAGGAGAGGTTCAAATCATAGAAAGTTAGAGTGTCAGTCCTCTTGTACTTCAGTCGGCATTGTGCCTTTTGCATTAAATTCCGGTGCAATTTTTGTGTTTCATCGTCAATAAGAAGGTCCAAGGGATACAGTAAACCTGAAATGAAGCATCGGAATCTAAAACTGGACACACAGGAGAGGTTCAAATCATAGATTGCTAGAGTGTCAATCCTCTTGTACTTAAGTCGGCCTTGTGCCTTTTGTATTAAATTCGGATGCAAACTCTGTGTCTCATCGTCAATAAGAAGGTCCAACAGATACAGTAAACCTGAAGTAAAGCTTCGGAATCTAAAACTGGACTCACAGGAGAGGTTCAAATCATAGAAAGTGAGAGTGTCAGTCCTCTTGTACTTAAATCGGCATTGTGCCTTTTGTATTAAATTCGGATGCAATTTCTGTGTTCCATCGTCAATAAGAAGGTGCAAGGTATACAGTAATCTTGAAGTGAAGCATCGGAATCAAAAACTGGACTCACAGGAGAGGTTCAAATCGTAGAAAGTGAGAATGTCAGTCCTCTTGTACTTAAGTCGGCATTGTTCCTTTTGTATTAAATTCAGATGCAATTTCTGTGTTTCATCGTCAATAAGAAGGTGCAAGGTATACAGTAAACCTGAAGTGAAGCATCGCAATCTAAAACTGGACTCACAGGAGAGGTTCAAATCATAGAAAGTGAGAGCGTCAGTCCTCTTGTACTTAAGTCGGCTTTGTGCCTTTTGTATTAAATTCGGATGCAATTCCTGTGTTTCATCGTCAATAAGAAGGTGCAAAGTATACAACAAACCTCAAGTGCAGCATTGGAATCTAAAACTGGACTCACAGGAGAGGTTCAAATCGTAGAAAGTGAGAGTGCCAGTCCTCTTGTTCTTAAGACGGCATTGTGCCCTTTGTATTAAATTGGGATGCAATTTCTGTGTTTCATCGTCCAATAAGAGGGTGCAAGGTATACAGTAAATCTGAAGTGATGCATCGGAATCTAAAACTGGACTCACAGGAGAGGTTCAAATCATAGAAAGTGAGAGTGTCAGTAATCTTGTACTTAAGTCGGCATTGTTCCTTTTGTATTAAATTCGGATGCAATTTCTGTGCTTCATCGTCATTAAGAAGGTGCAAGGTATACAGTAAAACCTGAAGTGAAGCATCGGAATCTAAAACTGGACTCACTGGTGAGGTTCAAATCATACAAAGTGAGAGTGTCACTTCACTTGTACTTATGTCGGAATTGTGCCTTTAGTATTAAATTCGGATGCAATTTCTGTGTTTCATCGTCAATAAGAAGGCGCATGGTATACAGTAAACCAGGAGTGAAGCATCGGAATCTAAAACAGGACTCACAGGAGAGGTTCAAAGCATAGAAGGTTAGAGTGTCAGTCCTCTCGTACCTAAGTCGGCATTGTGCCTTTTGTATTAAATTCGGATGTAATTCTTGTGTTTCATCGTCAATAAGAAGGTCCAAGGGATACAGTAAACCTGAAGTGAAGCATCGGAATCTAAAACTGGACTCACAGGAGTGGTTCAAATCGTAGAAAGTTAGAGTGTCAGTCCTCTTGTACTTAAGTCGGCGATATGCCTTTAGTATTAAATTCAGATGAGATTTCTGTGTTTCATCGTCAATAAGAAGGTCCATTGGATACAGTAAACCTGAAGTGAAGCATCGGAATTAAAAACTGGACTCACAGAAGAGGTTCAAATCGTAGAAAGTGAGAGTGTCAGTCCTATTGTACTTAAGTCGGCAGTGTGCCTTTTGTATTAAATTCGGATGCAATTTTTGTGTTTCATCGTCAATACGAAGGTCCAAGGGATACAGTAAACCTGAAGTGAAGCATCGGAAACTAAAACTGAACTCACAGAAGAGGTTCAAATCGTAGAAAGTGAGAGTGTCAGTCCTCTTGTACTTAAGTCGGCATTGTGCTTTTTGTATTACATTTGGATGCAATTTCTGTATTTCATCGTCAATAAGAAGGTGCAAGGTATACAGTAATCGTCAGGTGAAGTATCTGAATCTAAAACTGGACTCACAGGAGAGGTTCAAATCGTAGAAAGAGAGAGTGTCAGTCCTCTTGTACTTAAGCGGCATGGTGCCTTTTGTATTAAATTCGGATGCAATTTCTGTGTTTCATCGTCAATAAGAAGGTAAACGGTATACAGTAAACCTGAAGTGAAGCATCGGAATCTAAAACTGGACTCACAGGAGAGATACAAATCATAGAAAGTGAGAGGGTCAGTCCGCATGTACTTAAGTAGGCATTGTGCCTTTTGTATTAAATTCGGATGCAATTTCTGTGTTTCATCGTCAATAAGAGGGTCCAAGGGATACAGTAAACCTGAAGTGAAGCATCGGAATCTAAAACTGGACTCACAGGAGAGGTTCAAAACATAGAAATTGGGAGTGTCAGTCCTCTTGTACTTAAGTCGGCATTGTGCCTTTTGTAATAAATTCGGATGCAATTTCTGTGTTTCATCGTCAATACAAAGACACAAGGTATATAGTAAACCTGAAGTGAAGCATCGGAATCTAAAACTGGACTAACTGGAGAGATTCAAATCATAGAGGGTGAGAGTGTCAGTCCTCTTGTACATAGGTCGGCATTGTGCCTTTTGTATTAAATTCGGATGCAATTTCTGGGTTTCATCGTCAATAAGAAGGCGCAAGGTATACAGTAAACCTGAAGTGAAGCATCGGAATCTAAAACAGGACTCACAGAAGAGGTTCAAAGCATAGAATGTTAGGGTGTCAGTCCTCTTGTACTTAAGTCGGCATTGTGACCTTTGTATTAAATTCGGATGCAATTTCTGTGTTTCATCGTCAATAAGAACGTCCAAGGGATACAGTAAACCTGAAGTGAAGCATCGGAATCTAAAACTGGACTCACAGGTGAGGTTCAAATCATATAAAGTTAGAGTGTCACTCCTCTTGTACTTAACCCGTTTTTGTGCCTTTTGTATTAATTTCGGATGCAATTTCTGTGTTTCATCATCAATAAGAAGGTCCAAGGGATACAGTAAACCTGAAGTGATGCATGGGAATCTAAAACTGGACTCACAGGAGAGGTTCAAATCATAGAAAGTTAGAGTGTCAGTCCTCTTGTACTTCAGTCGACATTGTGCCTTTTGTATTAAATTCCGGTGCAATGTCTGTGTTTCATCGTCAATAAGAATGTCCAAGGGATACAGTACATCTGAAGTGAAGCATCGGAATCTAAAACTGGACTCACAGGAGAGGTTCAAATCATAGAAAGTTAAAGTGTCAGTCCTCTTGCACTTCAGTCGGCAATGTGCCTTTTGTATTAAATTCCGGTGCAATTTTTGTGTTTCATCGACAATAAGAAGGTCCAAGGGATACAGTAAACCTGAAATGAAGCATCGGAATGTAAAACTGGACACACAGGAGAGGTTCAAATCATAGATTGCTAGAATGTCAATCCTCTTGTACTTAAGTCGGCGTTGTGCCTTTTGTATTAAATTCGGATGCAAACTCTGTGTCTCATCGTCAATAAGAAGGTCCAACAGATACAGTAAACCTGAAGTAAAGCTTCGGAATCTAAAACTGGACTCACAGGAGAGATTCAAATCATAGAAAGTGAGAGTGTCAGTCCTCTTGTACTTAAATCGGCATTGTGCCTTTTGTATTAAATTCGGATGCAATTTCTGTGTTCCATCGTCAATAAGAAGGTGCAAGGTATACAGTAATCTTGAAGGGAAGCATGGGAATCAAAAACTGGACTCACAGGAGAGATTCAAATCGTAGAAAATGAGAGTGTCAGTCCTCTTGTACTTAAGTCGGCATTGTTCCTTTTGTATTAAATTCGGATGCAATTTCTGAGTTTCATCGTCAATAAGAAGGTGCAAGGTATACAGTAAACCTGAAGTGAAGCATCGCAATCTAAAACTGGACTCACAGGAGAGATTCAAATCATAGAAAGTGAGAGTGTCAGTCCTCTTGTACTTAAATCGCCATTGTGCCTTTTGTAATAAATTCGGATGCAAGTCCTGTGTTACATCGTCAATAAGAAGGTGCAAAGTATACAACAAACCTCAAGTGCAGCATTAAAATCTAAAACTGGACTCACAGGAGAGGTTCAAATCGTAGAAAGTGAGAGTGTCAGTCTTCTTGTTCTTAAGACGGCATTGTGCCCTTTGTATTAAATTGGGATGCAATTTCTGTGTTTCATCGTCAATAAGAAGGTGCAAGGTATACAGAAAATCTGAAGTGATGCATCGGAATCTAAAACTGGACTCACAGGAGAGGTTCAAATCATAGAAAGTGCGAGTGCCAGTCCTCTTGTACTTAAGTCATCATTGTTCCTTTTGTATTAAATTCGGATGCAATTTCTGTGCCTCATCGTCATTAAGAAGGTGCAAGGTATACAGTAAACTTGAAGTGAAGCATCGGAATCTATAACTGGACTCACAGGATAGGTTCAAATCGTAGAAAGTGAGAGTGTCAGCCCTCTTGTACTTAAGTCGGCATTGTGCCTTCTGTATTAAATTCGGATGCAATTTCTGTGTTTCATCGTCAATAAGAAGGTGCAAGGTATACAGTAAACCTGAAGTGAAGCATCGGAATCTACAACTGGACTCACAGGAGCGGTTCAAATCGTAGAAAGTTAGAGTGTCAGTCCTCTTGTACTTAAGTCGGCGATATGCTTATTGTACTAAATTCAGATGAAATTTCTGTGTTTCATCGTCAATAAGAAGGTCCATTGGATACAGTAAACCTGAAGTGAAGCATCGGAATTAAAAACTGGACTCACAGTAGAGGTTCAAATCGTAGAAAGTGAGAGTGTCAGTCCTATTGTACTTAAGTCGGAAGTGTGCCTTTTGTATTAAATTCGGAAGCAATTTCTGTGTTTCATCATCAATACGAAGGTCCAAGGGATACAGTAAACCTGAAGTGAAGCATCGGAAACTAAAACTGAACTCACAGGAGAGGTTCAAATCGTAGAAAGAGAGAGTGTCAGTCCTCTTGTACTTAAGTCGGCATGGTGCCTTTTGTATTAAATTCGGATGCAAGTCCTGTGTTACATCGTCAATAAGAAGGTGCAAAGTATACAACAAACCTCAAGTGCAGCATTAAAATCTAAAACTGGACTCACAGGAGAGGTTCAAATCGTAGAAAGTGAGAGTGTCAGTCTTCTTGTTCTTAAGACGGCATTGTGCCCTTTGTATTAAATTGGGATGCAATTTCTGTGTTTCATCGTCAATAAGAAGGTGCAAGGTATACAGAAAATCTGAAGTGATGCATCGGAATCTAAAACTGGACTCACAGAAGAGGTTCAAATCATAGAAAGTGCGAGTGCCAGTCCTCTTGTACTTAAGTCATCATTGTTCCTTTTGTATTAAATTCGGATGCAATTTCTGTGCCTCATCGTCATTAAGAAGGTGCAAGGTATACAGTAAACTTGAAGTGAAGCATCGGAATCTATAACTGGACTCACAGGATAGGTTCTAATCGTAGAAAGTGAGAGTGTCAGCCCTCTTGTACTTAAGTCGGCATTGTGCCTTCTGTATTAAATTCGGATGCAATTTCTGTGTTTCATCGTCAATAAGAAGGTGCAAGGTATACAGTAAACCTGAAGTGAAGCATCGGAATCTACAACTGGACTCACAGGAGCGGTTCAAAACGTAGAAAGTTAGAGTGTCAGTCCTCTTGTACTTAAGTCGGCGATATGCCTATTGTACTAAATTCAGATGAAATTTCTGTGTTTCATCGTCAATAAGAAGGTCCATTGGATACAGTAAACCTGAAGTGAAGCATCGGAATTAAAAACTGGACTCACAGTAGAGGTTCAAATCGTAGAAAGTGAGAGTGTCAGTCCTATTGTACTTAAGTCGGAAGTGTGCCTTTTGTATTAAATTCGGAAGCAATTTCTGTGTTTCATCGTCAATACGAAGGTCCAAGGGATACAGTAAACCTGAAGTGAAGCATCGGAAACTAAAACTGAACTCACAGGAGAGGTTCAAATCGTAGAAAGAGAGAGTGTCAGTCCTCTTGTACTTAAGTCGGCATGGTGCCTTTTGTATTAAATTCGGATGCAATTTCTGTATTTCATCGTCAATAAGAAGGTAAAAGGTATACAGTAAACCTGAAGTTAAGCATCGGAATCTAAAACTGGACTCACAGGAGAGGTACAAATCATAGAAAGAGAGAGGGTCAGTCTGCATGTACTTAAGTATGCATTGTGCCTTTTGTATTAAATTCGGATGCAATTTCTGTGTTTCATCGTCAATAAGAGGGTCCAAGGGATACAGTAAACCTGAAGTGACGCATCGAATTCTAAAACTGGACTCACAGGATAGGTTCAAATCATAGAAAGTTAGAGTGTCAGTCCTCTTGTACTTAAGTCGGCATTGTGCCTTTTGTATTAAATTCGGATGCAATATCTGTGTTTCATCGTCAATACGAAGACCCAAGGGATATAGTAAACCTGAAGTGAAGCATCGGAATCTAAAACTGGACTAACTGGAGAGATTCAAATCATAGAAAGTGAGAGTGTCAGTCCTCTTGTACATAGGTCGGCATTGTGCCTTTTGTATTAAATTCGGATGCAATTTCTGGGGTCCATCGTCAATAAGAAGGTGCAAGGTATACAGTAAACCTGAAGTGAAGCATCGGAATCTAAAACAGGACTCACAGGAGAGGTTCAAATCATAGACTGAGAGAGTGTCAGTCCTCTTGTACTTGAGTCGGCATTGTGCCTTTTGTATTAAATTCGGATGCAATTTCTGTGTTTCATCGTCAATAAGAAGGTCCAAGGGATACAGTAAACCTGAAGTGAAGCATCAGAATCTAAAACTGGACTCACAGGAGAGGTTCAAATCATAGAAAGGGAGATCGTCAGTCCTCTGGTCCTTAAGTCGGCATTGTGCCACTTGTATTAAATTCGGATGTAATTTCTGTGTTTCATCGTCAATAAGAAGGTCCAAGGGATACAGTAAACCTGAAGTGAAGCTTTGGAAACTAAAACTGGACTCACAGGAGATGTTCAAATCATATAAAGTTAGAGTGTCACTCCTCTTGTACTTAAGTCGTTATTGTGCCTTTTGCATTAAAATCGGATGCAATTTCTGTGTTTCATCGTCAATAAGAAGGTCCAAGATATACAGTAAACCTGAAGTGGAGCATGGGAATCTAAAACTGGACTCACAGGAGAGGTTCAATTGATAGAAAGTTAGAGTGTCTGTCCTCTTGTACTTTAGTCGGCATTGTGCCTTTTGAATTTAATTCCGATGCAATATCTGTGTTACATCGTCAATAAGAAGGATCAAGGTATACAGTAAACCTGACGTGAAGCATCGGAATCTAAAACTCGACTCACAGGAGAGTTTCAAATCATAGAAAGTGAAAGTGTCAGTCCTCTTTAATTCAGTCGGCTTTGTGCTTTTGTATTAATTTCGGATGCTATTTCTGTGTTTCATCGTCAATAAAAAGGACCAAGGGATACAGTAAACCTGAAGTGGTGCATCGGAATCTAAAACTGGACTCACACTAGAGGTTCAAATCATAGAAAGTTAGAGTGTCAGTCCGCTTGTACTTAAATCGGCATTGTGCCATTTGTATTTAATTCGGATGCAAACTCGGTGTCTCATCGTCAATAAGAAGGTCCAACGGATACAGTAAACCTGAAGTGAAGCATCGGAATCTAAAACTAATCTCACAGGAGAGGTTCAAATCATAGAAAGTGAGAAAATCAGTCCTCTTGTATTTAGGTCGGCATTGTGCCTTATGTATTAAATACGGATGCAATTTCTGTGTTTCATCGTCAATAAGTACGTGCAAGGTATACAGTAATCATGCATTGAAGCATCGGAATCCAAAACCGGACTCACAGGAGAGGTTCAAATCATAGAAAGTTAGAGTGTCAGTCCTCTTGTACTTCAGTCGGCATTGTACCTTTTGTATTAAATTCCGGTGCAATTTTTGTGTTTCATCGTCAATAAGAAGGTCCAACAGATACAGTAAACCTGAAATGAAGCATCGGAATCTAAAACTGGACACACAGGAGAGGTTCAAATCATAGATTGCTAGAATGTCAATCCTCTTGTACTTAAGTCGGCATTGTGCCTTTTGTATTAAATTCGGATGCAAACTCTGTGTGTCATCGTCAATAACAAGGTCCAATAGATACAATAAACCTGAAGTAAAGCTTCGGAATCTAAAACTGGACTCACAGGAGAGATTCAAATCATAGAAAGTGAGAGTGTCAGTCCTCTTGTACTTAAATCGGCATCGTGCCTTTTGTATTAAATTCGGATGCAATTTCTGTGTTCCATCGTCAATTAGAAGGTGCAAGGTATACAGTAATCTTGAAGTGAAGCATGGGAATCAAAAACTGGACTCACAGGAGAGGTTCAAATCGTAGAAAGTGAGAGTGTCAGTCCTCTTGTACTTAAGTCGGCATTGTTCCTTTTGTATTAAATTCGGATGCAATTTCTGTGTTTCATCGTCAATAAGAAGGTGCAAGGCATATAGTAAACCTGAAGTGAAGCATCGCAATCTAAAACTGGACTCTCAGGAGAGATTCAAATCAAAGAAAGTGAGTGTGTCAGTCCTCTTGTACTTAAATCGGCATTGTGCCTTTTGTAATAAATTCGGATGCAAGTCCTGTGCTTCATCGTCAATAACAAGGTGCAAAGTATACAACAAACCTCAAGTGCAGCATTAAAATCTAAAACTGGACTCACAGGGGAGGTTCAAATCGTAGAAAGTGAGAGTGTCAGTCCTCTTGTTCTTAAGACGGCATTGTGCCCTTTGTATTAAATTGGGATGCAATTTCTGTGTTTCATCGTCAATAAGAAGGTGCAAGGTATACAGTAAATCTGAAGTGATGCATCGGAATCTAAAACTGGAATCACAGGAGAGGTTCAAATCATAGAAAGTGAGAGTGCCAGTCCTCTTGTACTTAAGTCATCATTGTTCCTTTTGTATTAAATTCGGATGCAATTTCTGTGCTTCATCGTCATTAAGAAGGTGCAAGGTATACAGTTAACTTGAAGTGATGCATCGGAATCTATAACTGGACTCACAGGATAGGTTCAAATCGTAGAAAGTGAGAGTGTCAGTCCTCTTGTACTTAAGTCGGCGATATGCTTTTTGTACTAAATTCAGATGAAATTTCTGTGTTTCATCGTCAATAAGAAGGTCCATTGGATACAGTAAACCTGAAGTGAAGCATCGGAATTAAAAACTGGACTCACAGTAGAGGTTCAAATCGTAGAAAGTGAGAGTGTCAGTCCTATTGTACTTAAGTCGGCAGTGTGCCTTTTGTATTAAATTCGGATGCAATTTCTGTGTTTCATCGTCAATACGAAGGTCCAAGGGATAGTGTAAACCTGAAGTGAAGCATCGGAAACTAAAACTGAACTCACAGGAGAGGTTCAAATCGTAGAAAGAGAGAGTGTCAGTCCTCTTGTACTTAAGTCGGCATGGTGCCTTTTGTATTAAATTCGGATGCAATATTTGTGTTTCATCGTCAATACGAAGACCCAAGGGATATAGTAAACCTGAAGTGAAGCATCGGAATCTAAAACTGGACTAACTGGAGAGATTCAAATCATAGAAAGTGAGAGTGTCAGTCCTCTTGTACATAGGTCGGCATTGTGCCTTTTGTATTAAATTCGGATGCAATTTCTGGGTTTCATCGTCAATAAGAAGGTGCAAGGTATACAGTAAACCTGAAGTGAAGCATCGGAATCTAAAACAGGACTCACAGGAGAGGTTCAAATCATAGTCTGTGAGAGTGTCAGTCCTCTTGTACTTGAGTCGGCATTGTGCCTTTTGTATTAAATTCGGATGCAATTTCTGTGTTTCATCGTCAATCAGAACGTCCAAGGGATACAGTAAACCTGAAGTGAAGCATCAGAATCTAAAACTGGACCCACAGGACAGGTTCAAATCATAGAAAGGGAGAACGTCAGTCCTCTGGTACTTAAGTCGGCATTGTGATACTTGTATTAAATTCGGATGTAATTTCTGTGTTTCATCGTCAATAAGAAGGTCCAAAGGATACAGTAAACCCGAAGTGAAGCTTTGGAATCTAAAACTGGACTCACAGGAGAGGTTCAAATCATATAAAGTTAGAGTGTCACTCCCCTTGTACTTAAGTCGTTATTGTGCCTTTTGCATTAAAATCGGATGCAATTTCTGTGTTTCATCGTCAATAAGAAGGTTCAAGATGAACAGTAAACCTGAAGTGGAGCATGGGAATCTAAAACTGGACTCACAGGAGAGGTGCAAATCATAGAAAGTTAGAGTGTCTGTCCTCTTGTACTTTAGCCGGCACTTTGCCTTTTGAATTTAATTCCGATGCAATATCTGTGTTACATCGTCAATAAGAAGGATCAAGGTATACAGTAAACCTGACGTGAAGCATCGGAATCTAAAACTCGACTCACAGGAGAGTTTCAAATCATAGAAAGTGAGAGTGTCAGTCCTCTTTAATTCAGTCGGCTTTGTGATTTGTATTAATGTCGGATGCTATTTCTGTGTTTCATCGTCAATAAAAAGGACCAAGGGATACAGTAAACCTGAAGTGGTGCATCGGAATCTAAAACTGTACTCACACTAGAGGTTCAAATCATAGAAAGTTAGAGTGTCAGTCCGCTTGTACTTAAATCGGCATTGTGCCATTTGTATTAAATTCGGATGCAAACTCGGTGTCTCATCGTCAATAAGAAGGTCCAAGGTATACAGTAAACCTGAAGTGAAGCATCGGAATCTAAAACTAAACTCACAGGAGAGGTTCAAATCATAGAAAGTGAGAGTATCAGTCCTCTTGTATTTAGTTCGGCATTGTGCCTTATGTATTAAATACGGATGCAATATCTGTGTTTCATCGTCAATAAGTAGGTGCAAGGTATACAGTAATCATGCATTGAAGCATCGGAATCCAAAACCGGACTTACAGGAGAGGTTGAAATCGTTGAAAGTAATAGTGTCAGTCCTCTTGTACTTAAGTCGGCAATGTGCCTTTTGTATTACATTGGGATGCAATGTCTGTGCTTCATCGTCAATAAGTTGGTGCAAGGTATACAGTAAACGTGAAGTGAAGCTTCGGAATCTAAAACTGGACTCACAGGAGAGGTTCAAATCGTAGAAAGTGAGAGTGTCAGTTATCTTGTACTTAAGTCGGCATTGTGCATTCTGTATTAAATTCGGATGCAATTTCTGTGTTTCATCGTCAATAAGAAGGTGCAAGGTATACAGTAAACCTGAAGTGAAGCATCGGAATCTAAAACTGGACTCACACGAGAGGTTCAAATCACAGAAAGTGAAAGTGTCAGTCCTCTATTTCTTAAGTCGGCAATGTGCCTTTTGTATTAAATTCGGATGCAATTTCTGTGTTTCATCGTCAATAAGAATGTCCAAGGGATTCAGTAAACCTGAAGTGAAGCATCGGAATCTAAAACTGGACTCACAGGTGAGGTTAAAATCATAGAAAGTGAGAGTGTCAGTCCTCTGGTCCTTAAGTCGGCATTGTTCCTTTTGTATTAAATTCGGATGCAATTTCTGTGTTTCATCGTCAAATAGAAGGTGCAAGGTATACAGTAAACCTGAAGTGAAGCATCGGAATCTAAAACTGGACTCACAGGAGAGGTCCAAATCATAGGAAGTGAGAGTGTCTGTCCTCTTGAACTTAAGTCGACTTTGTGCCTTTTGAATTAAATTCGGATGCAATTTCTGTGTTTCATCGTCAATAAGAACGTGCAAGGTATACAGTAAACCTCTAGTGTAGCATCACAATCTAAAACTTGACTCACAGGAGAGGTTCAAATCGTAGAAAGTGAGAGTGTCAGTCCACTTGTCCTTAAAACGGCAATGTGCCGTTTGTATTAAATATGGATGCAATTTCTGTGTTTCATCGTCAATAAGAAGGTGCAAGGTATACAGTACATCTGAAGTGAAGCATCGGAATCTAAAACTGGACTCACACGAGAGGTTCAAATCATAGAAAGTGATAGTGTCAGTCCTCATTTACTTAAGTCGGCAATGTGCCTTTTGTATTAAATTCGGATGCAATTTCTGTGTTTCATCGTCAATAAGTAGGTGCAAGGTATACAGTAATCTTGAAGTGAAGCATCGGAATCCAAAACCGGACTCACAGGAGAGGTTCAAATCGTAGAAAGTAATAGTGTCAGTCCTCTTGTACTTAAGTCGGATTGTGCCTTTTGTATTAAATTCCGATGCAATTTCTGTGTTTCATCGTCAATAAGAAGGTCCAAGGGATACAGTAAACCTGAAGTGAAGCA
The DNA here is from genome assembly GCF_021461385.2 of Schistocerca piceifrons. Lineage (NCBI taxonomy): Eukaryota > Metazoa > Arthropoda > Insecta > Orthoptera > Acrididae > Schistocerca > Schistocerca piceifrons. Next base: position 1,099,622 of record NW_025728148.1, on the reverse strand, counting down.
TCGGAATCTAAAACTGGACTCACAGGAGAGGTTCAAATCTTAGAATGTTAGAGTGTCAGTCCTCTTGTACATATGTCGGCATTGTGCCATTTGTATTAAATTCGGATGCAAACTCTGTGTCTTATCGTCAATAAGAAGGTCCAACGGATACAGTAAACCTGAAGTGAAGCTTCGGAATCTAAAACTGGACCCACAGGAGAGGTTCAAATCGTAGAAAGTGAGAGTGTCAATCCGTTTGTACTTAAATCGTCATTGTGCCTTTTGTATTAAATTCGGATGCAATTTCTGTATTCCATCGTCAATAAGAAGGTGCAAGGTATACAGTAATCTTGAAGTGAAGCATTGGAAACCAAAACTGGACTCACAGGAGAGGTTCAAATCGTAGAAAGTGAGAGTGCCAGTCCTCTTGTACTTATGTCGGCATTGTGGCTTTTGTATTAAATTCGGATGCAATTTCTGTGTTTCATCGTCAATAAGAAGGTCGAAGGGATACAGTTAACCTGAAGGAAGCATCGGAATCTAAAACTGGTCTCACAGGAGAGGTTCAAATCATAGAAAGTGAGAGTGTCAGTCCTCTGGTCCTTAAGTCGGCATTGTGCAATTTGTATTAAATTCGGATGTAATTTCTGTGTTTCATCGTCAATAAGAAGGTCCAAGGGATACAGTAAACCTGAAGTGAAGCATCGGAATCTAAAACCGGACTCACAGGAGAGGTTCAAATCATATAAAGTTAGAGTGTCACTCCTCTTGTACTTAAGTCGTTATTGTGCTTTTGTATTAATTTCGGATGCAATTTTTGTGTTTCATCGTCAGTAAGATGGTCCAAGGGATACAGTAAACCTGAAGTGAAGCATGGGGATCTAAAACTTGACTCACAGGCCAGGTTCAAATCATAGAAAGTTAGAGTGTCAGTCCTCTTGTACTTCAGTCGGCATTGTGCCTTGTGTATTAAATTCGGATGCAAACTCTGTGTCTCATCGTCAATAAGAAGGTCCAACAGATACAGTAAACCTGAAGTAAAGCTTCGCAATCTAAATCTGGACTCACAGGAGAAATTCAAATCATAAAAAGTGAGAGTGTCAGTCCTCTAGTACTTAAATCGGCAATGTGCCTTTTGTATTGAATTCGGATGTAATTTGTGTGTTCCATCGTCAATAAGAAGGTGCAAGGTATACTGTAATCTTGAAGTGAAGCATCGGAATCAAAAACTGGACTCACAGGAGAGGTTCAAATCATAGAAAGTAAGATGGTCAATCCTCTTGTACTGAAGTCGGCTTTGTGTCTTTTGTATTAGATTCGGATGCGATTCCTGTGTTTCATCGTCAATAAGAAGGTGCAAGGTATACAGTAAACCTCAAGTGTAGCATCGGAATCTAAAACTGGACTCAGAGGAGAGGTTCAAATCGTAGAAAGTGAGAGTGTCAGTCCTCTTGTACTTAAGACGGCATTGTGCCTTTTGTATTAAATTCGGATGCAATTTCTGTGTTTCATCGTCAATAAGAAGTTGCAAGGTATACAGTAAATCTGAAGTGAAGCATCGGAATCTAAAACTGGACTCACAGGAGAGGTTCAAATCATAGGAAGTGAGAGTGTCAGTCCTCTTGTACTTAGGTCGGCATTGTGCCTTTTGTATTAAACTCGGATACAATTTCTGTGCTTCATAGTCATTAAGATGGTGCAAGGTATACAGTAAACTTGAAGTGAAGCATCGGAATCTAAAACTGGACTCACAGGAGAGGTTCAAATCGTAGAAAGTGAGAGTGTCAGTCCTCCAGTACTTAAGTCGGCATTGTGCCTTCTGTATTAAATTCAAATGCAATTTCTGTGTTTCATCATCAATAAGAAGGTGCAAGGTATACAGTAAACCTGAAGTGAAGCATCGGAATCTACAACTGGACTCACAGGAGAGGTTCAAATCATAGAAAGTGAAAGTGTCAGTCCTCTTTTACTTAAGTCGGCAATGTGCCTTTTGTATTAAATTCGAATGCAATTTCTATGTCTCATCGTCAATAAGAATGTCAAAGGGAATCAGTAAACCTGAAGTGAAGCATCGGAATCTAAAACTGGACTCACAGGTATGGTTCAAATCATAGAAAGTAAGAGTGTCAGTCCACTTGTACTGAAGTCGGAATTGTGCCTCTTGTATTAAATTCGGATGCAATTTTTGTGTTTCATCGTCAATAAGAAGACGCAAGGTATACAGTAAACGAAGTGAAGCATCGGAATCTAAAACAGGACTCACAGGAGAGGTTCAAAACACAAAAAGTTACAGTGTCAGTCCTCTTGTACTTAAGTCGGCATTGTGCCTTTTTTATTAATTTCGGATGCAATTCTTGTGTTTCATCGTCAATAAGAAGGTCCAAAGAATACAGTAAACCTGAAGTGAAGCATCGGAAACTAAAACTGGACTCACAGGAGAGGTTCAAATCGTAGAAAGTGAGGGTGTCAGTCTTCTTGTACTTAAGTCGGCATTGTACCTTTTATATTAAATTCGAATGCAATTTCTGTGTTTCATCGCCAATAAGAAGGTCCAAGGGATACAGTAAACCTGAAGTAAAGCATCGGAATCTTAAACTGGACCCACACGAGAGGTTCAAATCATAGATAGATAGAGTCTCAGTCCTCTTGTAAATAAGTCGGCATTGTGCCTTTTGTACTAAATTAGGATGCAAACTCTGTGTTTCATCGTCTATAAGAAGTTCCAAGGGATAGAGTAAACCTGAAGTGAAGCATCGGAATCTTAAACTGGACTCACAGGAGAGGTTCAAATCATAGAAAGTGGGTGTGCCAGTCCTCCTGTACTTAAGTCGGCATTGTGCCTTTTGTATTGAATTCGGATGCAATTTCTGTGTTTCATCGCCAATACGAAGGTCCAAGGGATATAGTAAACCTTAAGTGAAGCATCGGAATCCAAAACTGGACTAACTGGAGAGATTCAAATCATAGAAAGTTAGAGTGTCAGTCCTCTTGTACTTAAGTCGGCATTGTGCCTTTTGTATTAAGTTCGGATGCAATTTCTGTGTTTCATAGTCAATAAGAAGGTGCAAGGTATACAGTAAACCTGAAGTTAAGTATTGGAATCTAAAAGTGGACTCGCAGGAGAGGTTCAAATCATAGAATGTGAGAGTGTCAGTCCTCTTGTACTTGAGTCGGCATTGTGCCTTTTGTATTAAATTCGGATGCAATTTCTGTGTTTCATCGTCTATAAGAAGTTCCAAGGGATGCAGTAAACCTGAAGTGAAGCATAGGAATCTAAAACTGGACTCAAGAGAGAGGTTCAAATCATAGAAAGTGAGAGTGTCAGCTCTCTGGTCCTTAAGTCGCATTGTGCCATTTGTATTAAATTCGGATTTAATTTCTGTGTTTCATCGTCAATAAGAAGGTCCAAAGGATACAGTAAACCTGAAGTGAAGAATCGGAATCTAAAACTGGACTCACAGGAGAGGTTCAAATCATAGAATGTTAGAGTGTCAGTCCGCTTTTACTTAAGTCGGCATAGTGCCTTTTGTATTAAATTCGGATGCAATTTCTGTGTTTCATCGTCAATAAGAAGGTGCAAGGAATACAGTAAACCTGAAGTGAAGCATCGGAATCTAAAACAGGACTCACAGGAGAGGTTCAAATCATAGAAAGTGAGAGTTTCAGTCCTCTTGTACTTAAGTCGGCATAGTGCCATTTGTATTAAATTAGGATTCAATTTCTGTGTTTCATCGTCAATAAGTAGGTCCAAGGGATACAGTATATCTGAAGTTAAGCATCGGAATCTAAAACTGTACTCACAGGAGAGGTTCAAATCATAGAAAGTGAGAGTGTCAGTCCTCTTGTACTTAAGTCGGCATTGTGCATTTTGTATTAAATTCGGATGCAATTTCTGTGTTTCATCGTCAATAAGAAGGTCCAAGGGATAAAGTATATCTGAAGTTAAGCATCGGAATCTAAAACTGGACTCACAGGAGAGGTTCAAATCGTAGAAAGTGAGAGAGTCAGTCCTCTTGTACTTAAGTCGGCATGGTGCCTTTTGTATTAAATTCGGATGCAATTTCTGTGTTTCATCGTCAATAAGATGGTAAAAGGTATACAGTAAACCTGTAGTGAAGCATCGGAATCCAAAACTGGACTCACAGGAGAGGTACAAATCATAGAATGTGAGAGGGTCAGTCCGTATGTACTTAAGTGGGCATTGTGCCTTTTGTATTAAATTCGGATTCAATTTCTGTGTTTCATCGTCAATAAGAGGGTCCAAGGGATACAGTAAACCTGAAGAGACGCATCGAATTCTAAAACTGGCCTCACAGGATAGGTTCAAATAATAGAAAGTTAGAGTGTCAGTCCTCTTGTCCTTAAGTCGGCATTGTGCCTTTTGTATAAAATCGGATGCAATTTCTATGTTTACTCGTCAATAAGAAGGTCCAAGGGATACAGTAAACCTGAACTGACGCATCGGAATCTGAAACTGGACTCACAGGAGAGGTTCAAATCATAGAAAGTGGGAGTGTCAGTCCTCTTGTACTTAAGTCGGCATTGTGCCTTTTGTATTAAATTCGGATGCAATTTCTGTGTTTCATCGTCAATACGAAGGTCCAAGGGATATAGTAAACCTGAAGTGAAGCATCGGAATCTAAAACTGGACTAACTGGAGAGATTCAAATCATAGAAATAGAGAGTGTCAGTCCTCTTATGTTTAAGTCGGCATTGTGCCTTTTGTATTAATTTCGGATGTAATTTCTGTGTTTCATCGTCAATAAGAAGGTGCAAGGTATACAGTAAACCTGAAGTGAAGCATCGGAATCTGAAACTGGACTCACAGGAGAGGTTCAAATCATAGAATGTGAGAGTGTCAGTCCTCTTGTACTTGAGTCGGCATTGTGCCTTTTGTATTAAATTCGGGTGCAATTTCTGTGTTTCATCGTCACTAAGAGGGTCCAAGGGATACAGTAAACCTGAAGTGAAGCATCGGAATTAAAAACTGGACTCACATTAGAGGGTCAAACCATAGAAAGTGAGAGCGTCAGTCCTCTGGTCCTTAAGTCGGCATTGTGCCATTTGTATTAAATTCGGATGTAATTTCTGTGTTTCATCGTCAATAAGAAGGTCCAAGGGATATAGTAAACCTGAAGTGAAGCATTGGAATCTAGAACTGGACTCACAGGAGAGGTTCAAATCATATAAAGTTAGAGAGTCACTCCTCTTGTACTTAAGTCGTTATTGTGCCTTTTGCATTAAAATCGGATGCAATTTCTGTGTTTCATCGTCACTAAGAAGGTCCAAGGCATACAGTAAACCTGAAGTGAAGCATCGGAATCTAAAACTGGACTCACAGGAGAGGTTCAAATCATAGAAAGTTAGAGTGTCAGTCCTCTTGTACCTAAGTCGGCATTGTGCCTTTTGTACTAAATTAGGATGCAAACTCTGTGTTTCATCGTCTATAAGAAGGTCCAAGGGATACAGTAATCCTGAAGTGGAGCATCGGAATCCGAAACTGGACTCACTGGAGAGGTTTAAATCATACAAAGTGAGAGTGTCAGTCCTCTTGTACTTAAGTCGGCATTGTGCCTTTACTATTAAATTCGGATGCAATTTCTGTGTTTCCTCGTCAATAAGAAGGTGCAAGGAATACAGTAAACCTGAAGTGAAGCATAGGAATCTAAAACTGGACTCACAGGAGAGGTTCAAATCATAGAAAGTGGGTGTGCCAGTCCTCCTGTACTTAAGTCGGCATTGTGCCTTTTGTATTAAATTCGGGTGCAATTTCTGTGTTTCATCGTCAATACGAAGGTCCAAGGGATATAGTAAACCTGAAGTGAAGCATAGGAATCTAAAACTGGACTAACTGGAGAGATTCAAATCATAGAAAAGGAGAGTGTCAGTCCTCTTATGTTTAAGTCGGCATTGTGCCTTTTGTATTAAATTCGGATGCAATTTCTGTGTTTCATCGTCAATAAGAAGGTGCAAGGTATACAGTAAACCTGAAGTGAAGCATCGGAATCTAAAACTGGACTCACAGGAGAGGTTCAAATCATAGAATGTGAGAGTGTCAGTCCTCTTGTACTTGAGTCGGCATTGTGCCTTTTGTATTAAATTCGGGTGCAATTTCTGTGTTTCATCGTCACTAAGAGGGTCCAAGGGATACAGTAAACCTGAAGTGAAGCATCGGAATTAAAAACTGGACTCACATTAGAGGGTCAAACCATAGAAAGTGAGAGCGTCAGTCCTCTGGTCCTTAAGTCGGCATTGTGCCATTTGTATTAAATTCGGATGTAATTTCTGCGTTTCATCGTCAATAAGAAGGTCCAAGGGATATAGTAAACCTGAAGTGAAGCATTGGAATCTAGAACTGGACTCACAGGAGAGGTTCAAATCATATAAAGTTAATGAGTCACTCCTCTTGTACTTAAGTCGTTATTGTGCCTTTTGCATTAAAATCGGATGCAATTTCTGTGTTTCATCGTCACTAAGAAGGTCCAAGGCATACAGTAAACCTGAAGTGAAGCATCGGAATCTAAAACTGGACTCACAGGAGAGGTTCAAATCATTGAAAGTTAGAGTGTCAGTCCTCTTGGACTTTAGTCGGCATTGTGCCTTTTGAATTTAATTCCGATGCAATATCTGTGTGACATCGTCAATAAGAAGGTGCAAGGTATACAGTAAACCTGACGTGAAGCATCGGAATCTAAAACTGGACTCACAGGAGAGTTTCAAATCATAGAAAGTGAGAGTGTCAGTCCTTTTTTACTTCAGTCGGCATTGTGCTTTTGTATTAATTTCGGATGCAATTTCTGTGTTTCATCGTCAATAAGATGGACCAAGGGATACAGTAAACCTGAAGTGAAGCATCGGAATCTTAAACTGGACTCACAGGAGAAGTACAAATCATGGAAATGTAGAGTGGCAGTGTTCTTGTACTTAAGTCGGCATTGTGCCTTTTTTATTAAATTCGAAGCAATTTCTGTAGTTCATCGCCAATAAGAAGGTCCAAGGGATACAGTAAATGTGAAGTGAAGCATCGGAATCTTAAACTGGACCCACACAAGAGGTTCAAATCATAGTAAGTTAGAGTGTCAGTCCTCTTGTACCTAAGTCGGCATTGTGCCTTTTGTACTGAATTAGGATCCAAACTCTGTGTTTCATCGTCTATAAGAAGGTGCAAGGTATACAGTAAACCTGAAGTGAAGCATTGGAATCTAAAACTAGACTCACAGGAGAGGTTCAAATCATAGAATGTGAGAGTGTCAGTCCTCTTGTACTTGAGTCGGCATTGTGCCTTTTGTATTATATTCGGATGCAATTTCTGTGTTTCATCGTCAATAAGAAGGTCCAAGGGATACAGTAAACCTGAAGTGAAGCATCGGAATCAAAAACTGTACTCACAGTAGAGGTTCAAATCGTAGAAAGTGAGGGTGTCAGTCTTTTTGTACTTAAGTCGGCATTGTAACATTTATATTAAATTCGAATGCAATTTCTGTGTTACATCGCCAATAAGAAGGTCCAAGGGATACAGTAAACCTGAAGTGAAGCATCGGAATCTTAAACTAGACCCACACGAGAGGTTCAAATCATAGATAGATAGAGTCTCAGTCCTCTTGTAAATAAGTCGGCATTGTGCCTTTTGTACTAAATTAGGATGCAAACTCTGTGTTTCATCGTCTACAAGAAGGTCCAAGGGATAGAGTAAACCTGAAGTGAAGCATCGGAATCTGAAACTGGACTCACTGGAGAGGTTTAAATCATAGAAAGTGAGAGTGTCAGTCCTCTTGTACTTAAGTCGGCATTGTGCCATTTGTATTAAATTCGGATTCAATTTCTGTGTTTCATCGTCAATAAGAAGGTGCAAGGTATACAGTAACCCTGAAGTGAAGCATTGGAATCTAAAACTGAACTCACAGGAGAGGTTCAAATCATATAAAGTTAGAGAGTCACTCCTCTTGTACTTAAGTCGTTATTGTGCCTTTTGCATTAAAATCGGATGCAATTTCCGTGTTTCATCGTCACTAAGAAGGTCCAAGGCATACAGTAAACCTGAAGTGAAGCATCGGAATCTAAAACTGGACTCACAGGAGAGGTTCAAATCATAGAAAGTTAGAGTGTTAGTCCTCTTGTACTTTAGTCGGCATTGTGCCTTTTGAATATAATTCCGATGCAATATCTGTGTGACATCGTCAATAAGAAGGTGCAAGGTATACAGTGAACCTGACGTGAAGCATCGGAATCTAAAACTGGACTCACAGGAGAGTTTCAAATCATAGAAAGTGAGAGTGTCAGTCCTTTTTTACTTCAGTCGGCATTGTGCTTTTGTATTAATTTCGGATGCAATTTCTGTGTTTCATCGCCAATACGAAGGTCCATGGGACATAGTAAACCTGAAGTGAAGCATCGGAATCTAAAACTGGACTAACTGGAGAGATTCAAATCATAGAAAGTTAGAGTGTCAGTCCTCTTGTACTTAAGTCGGCATTGTGCCTCTTGTATAAGTTCGGATGCAATTTCTGTGTTTCATAGTCAATAAGAAGGTGCAAGGTATACAGTAAACCTGAAGTGAAGCATTGGAATCTAAAAGTGGACTCGCAGGAGAGGTTCAAATCATAGAATCTGAGAGTGTCAGTCCTCTTGTACTTGAGTCGGCATTGTGCCTTTTGTATTAAATTCGGATGCAATTTCTGTGTTTCATCGTCAATAAGAAGTTCCAAGGGATGCAGTAAACCTGAAGTGAAGCATAGGAATCTAAAACTGGACTCAAGAGAGAGGTTCAAATCATAGAAAGTGAGAGTGTCAGCTCTCTGGTCCTTAAGTCGCCATTGTGCCATTTATATTAAATTCGGATGCAATTTCTATGTTTCATCGTCAATAAGAAGGTCCAAGGGATACAATAAACCTGAAGTGAAGCATCGGAAACTAAAACTGGACTCACAGGAGAGGTTCAAATCATAGAAAGTGGGAGTGTCAGTCCTCTTGTACTTATGTCGGCATTGTGCCTTTTGTATTAAATTCGGATGCAATTTCTGTGTTTCATCGTCAATAAGAAGGTGCAAGGTACACAGTAAACCTGAAGTGAAGCATCGGACTCTAAAACTGGACTTACAGGAGAGGTTCAAATCATAGAAAGTGAGAGTGTCAGTCCTCTTGTACTTAAGTCGCATTGTGCCATTTGTATTAAATTCGGATTTAATTTCTGTGTTTCATCGTCAATAAGAAGGTCCAAAGGATACAGTAAAACCTGAAGTGAAGAATCGGAATCTAAAACTGGACTCACAGGAGAGGTTCAATTAATAGAATGTTAGAGTGTCAGTCCGCTTTTACTTAAGTCGGCATAATGCCTTTTGTATTAAATTCGGATGCAATTTCTGTGTTTCATCGCCAATAAGAAGGTGCAAGGAATACAGTAAACCTGAAGTGAAGCATCGAAATCTAAAACAGGACTCGCAGGAGAGGTTCAAATCATAGAAAGTGAGAGTTTCAGTCCTCTTGTACTTAAGTCGGCATAGTGCCATTTGTATTAAATTCGGATTCAATTTCTGTGTTTCATCGTCAATAAGAAGGTCCAAGGGATACAGTATATCTGAAGTTAAGCATCGGAATCTAAAACTGTACTCACAGGAGAGGTTCAAATCATAGAAAGTGAGAGTGTCAGTCCTCCTGTACTTAAGTCGGCATTGTGCATTTTGTATTAAATTCGGATGCAATTTCTGTGTTTCATCGTCAATAAGAAGGTCCAAGGGATACAGTATATCTGAAGTTAAGCATCGGAATCTAAGACTGGACTCACAGGAGAGGTTCAAATCGTAGAAAGTGAGAGTGTCAGTCCTCTTGTACTTAAGTTGGCATGGTGCCTTTTGTATTAAATTCGGATGCAATTTCTGTGTTTCATCGTCAATAAGATGGTAAAAGGTATACAGTAAACCTGTAGTGAAGCATCGGAATCTAAAACTGGACTCACAGGAGAGGTACAAATCATAGAATGTGAGAGGGTCGGTCCGTATGTACTTAAGTGGGCATTGTGCATTTTGTATTAAATTCGGATGCAATTTCTGTGTTTCATCGTCAATAAGAGGGTCCAAGGGATACAGTAAACCTGAAGAGACGCATCGAATTCTAAAACTGGACTCACAGGATAGGTTCAATTAATAGAAAGTTAGAGTGTCAGTCCTCTTGTCCTTAAGTCGGCATTGTGCCTTTTGTATAAAATCGGATGCAATTTCTGTGTTTCCTCGTCAATAAGAAGGGCCAAGGGATACAGTAAACCTGAACTGACGCATCGGAATCTGAAACTGGACTCACAGGAGAGGTTCAAATCATAGAAAGTGGGAGTGTCAGTCCTCTTGTACTTAAGTCGGCATTGGGCCTTTTGTATTAAATTCGGATGCAATTTCTGTGTTTCATCGTCAATACGAAGGTCCAAGGGATATAGTAAACCTGAAGTGAAGCATCGGAATCTAAAACTGGACTAACTGGAGAGATTCAAATCATAGAAAAAGAGAGTGTCAGTCCTCTTGTGTTTAAGTCGGCATTGTGCATTTTGTATTAAATTCGGATGCAATTTCTGTGTTTCATCGTCAATAAGAAGGTGCAAGGTATACAGTAAACCTGAAGTGAAGCATCGGAATCTAAAACTGGACTCACAGGAGAGGTTCAAATCATAGAATGTGAGAGTGTCAGTCCTCTTGTACTTGAGTCGGCATTATGCCTTTTGTATTAAATTCGGGTGCAATTTCTGTGTTTCATCGTCACTAAGAGGGTCCAAGGGATACAGTAAACCTGAAGTGAAGCATCGGAATTAAAAACTGGACTCACATTAGAGGTTCAAATCATAGAAAGTGAGAGCGTCAGTCCTCTGGTCCTTAAGTCGGCATTGTGCCATTTGTATTAAATTCGGATGTAATTTCTGTGTTTCATCGTCAATAAGAAGTTCCAAGGGATATAGTAAACCTGAAGTGAAGCATCGGAATCTAAAACCGGACTCACAGGAGAGGTTCAAATCATATAAAGTTAGAGTGTCACTCCTCTTGTACTTAAGTCGTTATTGTGCCTTTTGTATTAATTTCGGATGCAATTTTTGTGTTTCATCGTCAGTAAGATGGTCCAAGGGATACAGTAAACCTGAAGTGAAGCATGGGAATCTAAAACTTGACTCACAGGCCAGGTTCAAATCATAGAAAGTTAGAGTGTCAGTCCTCTTGTACTTCAGTCGGCATTGTGCCTTTTGTATTAAATTGCGGTGCAATTTCTGTGTTTCATCGTCAATAAGAAGGTCCAAGGGATACAGTAAACCTGAAGTGAAGCATCGGAATCTAAAACTGGACACACAGGAGTGGTTCAAATCATAGAATGTTAGAGTGTCAGTCCTCTTGTACTTAAGTCGGCATTGTGCCTTTTGTATTAAATTCAGATGCAAACTCTGTGTCTCATCGTCAATAAGAAGGTCCAACACATACAGTAAACCTGAAGTAAAGCTTCGCAATCTAAATCTGGACTCACAGGAGAGATTCAAATCATAAAAAGTGAGAGTGTCAGTCCTCTAGTACTTAAATCGGCAATGTGCCTTTTGTATTGAATTCGGATGTAATTTCTGTGTTCCATCGTCAATAAGAAGGTGCAAGGTATACTGTAATCTTGAAGTGAAGCATCGGAATCAAAAACTGGACTCACAGGAGAGGTTCGAATCATAGAAAGTAAGATGGTCAATCCTCTTGTACTGAAGTCGGCTTTGTGTCTTTTGTATTAGATTCGGATGCGATTCCTGTGTTTCATCGTCAATAAGAAGGTGCAAGGTATACAGTAAACCTCAAGTGTAGCATCGGAATCTAAAACTGGACTCAGAGGAGAGGTTCAAATCGTAGAAAGTGAGAGTGTCAGTCCTCTTGTACTTAAGACGGCATTGTGCCTTTTGTATTAAATTCGGATGCAATTTCTGTGTTTCATCGTCAATAAGAAGTTGCAAGGTATACAGTAAATCTGAAGTGAAGCATCGGAATCTAAAACTGGACTCACAGGAGAGGTTCAAATCATAGAAAGTGAGAGTGTCAGTCCTCTTGTACTTAGGTCGGCATTGTGCCTTTTGTATTAAACTCGGATACAATTTCTGTGCTTCATAGTCATTAAGATGGTGCAAGGTATACAGTAAACTTGAAGTGAAGCATCGGAATCTAAAACTGGACTCACAGGAGAGGTTCAAATCGTAGAAAGTGAGAGTGTCAGTCCTCCAGTACTTAAGTCGGCATTGTGCCTTCTGTATTAAATTCAAATGCAATTTCTGTGTTTCATCATCAATAAGAAGGTGCAAGGTATACAGTAAACCTGAAGTGAAGCATCGGAATCTACAAGTGGACTCACAGGAGAGGTTCAAATCATAGAAAGTGAAAGTGTCAGTCCTCTTTTACTTAAGTCGGCAATGTGCCTTTTGTATTAAATTCGAATGCAATTTCTATGTCTCATCGTCAATAAGAATGTCAAAGGGAATCAGTAAACCTGAAGTGAAGCATCGGAATCTAAAACTGGACTCACAGGTATGGTTCAAATCATAGAAAGTAAGAGTGTCAGTCCACTTGTACTGAAGTCGGAATTGTGCCTTTTGTATTAAATTCGGATGCAATTTTTGTGTTTCATCGTCAATAAGAAGACGCAAGGTATACAGTAAACGAAGTGAAGCATCGGAATCTAAAACAGGACTCACAGGAGAGGTTCAAAACACAGAAAGTTACAGTGTCAGTCCTCTTGTACTTAAGTCGGCATTGTGCCTTTTTTATTAATTTCGGATGCAATTCTTGTGTTTCATCGTCAATAAGAAGGTCCAAAGAATACAGTAAACCTGAAGTGAAGCATCGGAATCTAAAACTGGACTCACAGGAGAGGTTCAAATCGTAGAAAGAGAGGGTGTCAGTCTTCTTGTACTTAAGTCGGCATTGTACCTTTTATATTAAATTCGAATGCAATTTCTGTGTTTCATCGCCAATAAGAAGGTCCAAGGGATACAGTAAACCTGAAGTGAAGCATCGGAATCTTAAACTGGACCCACACGAGAGGTTCAAATCATAGATAGATAGAGTCTCAGTCCTCTTGTAAATAAGTCGGCATTGTGCCTTTTGTACTAAATTAGGATGCAAACTCTGTGTTTTCATCGTCTATAAGAAGGTCCAAGGGATAGAGTAAACCTGAAGTGAAGCATCGGAATCTGAAACTGGACTCACTGGAGAGGTTTAAATCATAGAAAGTGAGAGTGTCCAGTCCTCTTGTACTTAAGTCGGCATTGAGCCTTTTGTATTAAATTCGGATGCAATTTCTGTGTTTCATCGTCAATAAGAAGGTGCAAGGGATACAGTAATCTTGAAGTGAAGCATCGGAATCTAAAACTGGACTAACTGGAGAGATTCAAATCATAGAAAAAGAGAGTGTCAGTCCTCTTGTGTTTAAGTCGGCATTGTGCCTTTTGTATTAAATTCGGATGCAATTTCTGTGTTTCATCGTCAATAAGAAGGTGCAAGGTATACAGTAACCCTGAAGTGAAGCATCGGAATCTAAAACTGGACTCACAGGAGAGGTTCAATCATAGAATGTGAGAGTGTCAGTCCTCTTGTACTTAAGTCGGCATTGTGCCTTTTGTATTAAATTCGGATGCAATTTCTGTGTTCATCGTCACTAAGAGGGTCCAAGGGATACAGTAAACCTGAAGTGAAGCATCGGAATTCAAAACTGGACTCACATTAGAGGTTCAAATCATAGAAAGTGAGAGCGTCAGTCCTCTGGTCCTTAAGTCGGCATTGTGTCATTTGTATTAAATTCGGATGTAATTTCTGTGTTTCATCGTCAATAAGAAGGTCCAAGGGATATAGTAACCCTGAAGTGAAGCATTGGAATCTAAAACTGAACTCACAGGAGAGGTTCAAATCTTATAAAGTTAGAGTGTTAGTCCTCTTGTACTTTAGTCGGCATTGTGCCTTTTGAATATATTTCCGATGCAATATCTGTGTGACATCGTCAATAAGAACGTGCACGGTATACAGTAAACCTGACGTGAAGCATCGGAATCTAAAACTGGACTCACAGGAGAGTTTCAAATCATAGAAAGTGAGAGTGTCAGTCCTTTTTTACTTCAGTCGGCATTGTGCTTTTGTATTAATTTCGGATGCAATTTCTGTGTTTCATCATCAATAAGATGGACCAAGGGATACAGTAAACCTGAAGTGAAGCATCGGAATCTTAAACTGGACTCACAGGAGAGGTTCAAATCATAGAAAGTGGGTGTGCCAGTCCTCCTGTACTTAAGTCGGCATTGTGCCTTTTGTATTGAATTCGGATGCAATTTCTGTGTTTCATCGCCAATACGAAGGTCCAAGGGATATAGTAAACCTTAAGTGAAGCATCGGAATCCAAAACTGGACTAACTGGAGAGATTCAAATCATAGAAAGTTAGAGTGTCAGTCCTCTTGTACTTAAGTCGGCATTGTGCCTTTTGTATTAAGTTCGGATGCAATTTCTGTGTTTCATCGTCAATAAGAAGGGGCAAGGTATACAGTAAACCTGAAGTGAAGCATCGGAAACTAAAACTGGACTCACAGGAGAGGTTCAAATCATAGAAAGTGAGAGTGTCAGCTCTCTGGTCCTTAAGTCGCCATTGTGCCATTTATATTAAATTCGGATGCCATTTCTATGTTTCATCGTCAATAAGAAGGTCCAAGGGATACAATAAACCTGAAGTGAAGCATCGGAAACTAAAACTGGACTCACAGGAGAGGTTCAAATCATAGAAAGAGGGAGTGTCAGTCCTCTTGTACTTATGTCGGCATTGAGCCTTTTGTATTAAATTCGGATGCAATTTCTGTGTTTCATCGTCAATAAGAAGGAGCAAGGTATACAGTAAACCTGAAGTGAAGCATTGGACTCTAAAACTGGACTTACAGGAGAGGTTCAAATCATAGAAAGTGAGAGTGTCAGTCCTCTTGTACTTAAGTCGCATTGTCCCATTTGTATTAAATTCGGATTTCATTTCTGTGTTTCATCGTCAATAAGAAGGTCCAAAGGATACAGTAAACCTGAAGTGAAGAATCGGAATCTAAAACTGGACTCACAGGAGAGGTTCAAATCATAGAATGTTAGAGTGTCAGTCCGCTTTTACTTAAGTCGGCATAGTGCCTTTTGTATTAAATTCGGATGCAATTTCTGTGTTTCATCGTCAATAAGAAGGTGCAAGGAATACAGTAAACCTGAAGTGAAGCATCGGAATCTAAAACAGGACTCACAGGAGAGGTTCAAATCATAGAAAGTGAGAGTTTCAGTCCTCTTGTACTTAAGTCGGCATAGTGCCATTTGTATTAAATTCGGATTCAATTTCTGTGTTTCATCGTCAATAAGAAGGTCCAAGGGATACAGTATATCTGAAGTTAAGCATCGGAATCTAAAACTGTACTCACAGGAGAGGTTCAAATCATAGAAAGTGAGAGTGTCAGTCCTCTTGTACTTAAGTCGGCATTGTGCATTTTGTATTAAATTCGGATGCAATTTCTGTGTTTCATCGTCAATAAGAAGGTCCAAGGGATAAAGTATATCTGAAGTTAAGCATCGGAATCTAAAACTGGACTCACAGGAGAGGTTCAAATCGTAGAAAGTGAGAGAGTCAGTCCTCTTGTACTTAAGTCGGCATGGTGCCTTTTGTATTAAATTCGGATGCAATTTCTGTGTTTCATCGTCAATAAGATGGTAAAAGGTATACAGTAAACCTGTAGTGAAGCATCGGAATCCAAAACTGGACTCACAGGAGAGGTACAAATCATAGAATGTGAGAGGGTCAGTCCGTATGTACTTAAGTGGGCATTGTGCCTTTTGTATTAAATTCGGATTCAATTTCTGTGTTTCATCGTCAATAAGAGGGTCCAAGGGATACAGTAAACCTGAAGAGACGCATCGCATTCTAAAACTGGCCTCACAGGATAGGTTCAAATAATAGAAAGTTAGAGTGTCAGTCCTCTTGTCCTTAAGTCGGCATTGTGCCTTTTGTATAAAATCGGATGCAATTTCTATGTTTACTCGTCAATAAGAAGGTCCAAGGGATACAGTAAACCTGAACTGACGCATCGGAATCTGAAACTGGACTCACAGGAGAGGTTCAAATCATAGAAAGTGGGAGTGTCAGTCCTCTTGTACTTAAGTCGGCATTGTGCCTTTTGTATTAAATTCGGATGCAATTTCTGTGTTTCATCGTCAATACGAAGGTCCAAGGGATATAGTAAACCTGAAGTGAAGCATCGGAATCTAAAACTGGACTAACTGGAGAAATTCAAATCATAGAAAAGGAGAGTGTCAGTCCTCTTATGTTTAAGTCGGCATTGTGCCTTTTGTATTAAATTCGGATGCAATTTCTGTGTTTCATCGTCAATAAGAAGGTGCAAGGTATACAGTAAACCTGAAGTGAAGCATCGGAATCTAAAACTGGACTCACAGGAGAGGTTCAAATCATAGAATGTGAGGGTGTCAGTCCTCTTGTACTTGAGTCGGCATTGTGCCTTTTGTATTAAATTCGGGTGCAATTTCTGTGTTTCATCGTCACTAAGAGGGTCCAAGGGATACAGTAAACCTGAAGTGAAGCATCGGAATTAAAAACTGGACTCACATTAGAGGGTCAAACCATAGAAAGTGAGAGCGTCAGTCCTCTGGTCCTTAAGTCGGCATTGTGCCATTTGTATTAAATTCGGATGTAATTTCTGTGTTTCATCGTCAATAAGAAGGTCCAAGGGATATAGTAAACCTGAAGTGAAGCATTGGAATCTAGAACTGGACTCACAGGAGAGGTTCAAATCATACAAAGTTAGAGAGTCACTCCTCTTGTACTTAAGTCGTTGTTGTGCCTTTTGCATTAAAATCGGATGCAATTTCTGTGTTTCATCGTCACTAAGAAGGTCCAAGGCATACAGTAAACCTGAAGTGAAGCATCGGAATCTAAAACTGGACTCACAGGAGAGGTTCAAATCATAGAAAGTTAGAGTGTCAGTCCTCTTGTACCTAAGTCGGCATTGTGCCTTTTGTACTAAATTAGGATGCAAACTCTGTGTTTCATCGTCTATAAGAAGGTCCAAGGGATACAGTAATCCTGAAGTGGAGCATCGGAATCCGAAACTGGACTCACTGGAGAGGTTTAAATCATAGAAAGTGAGAGTGTCAGTCCTCCTGTACTTAAGTCGGCATTGTGCCCTTTGTATTAAATTCGGATGCAATTTCTGTGTTTCATCGTCAATAAGAAGGTGCAAGGTATACAGTAATCTTGAAGTGAAGCATCGGAATCGAAAACTGGGCTCACAGGAGAGGTTCAAATCGTAGAAAGTGAGAGTGTCAGTCCTCTTGTACTTAAGTCGGCATAGTGCCTTTTGTATTAAATTCGGATGCAATTTCTGTGTTTCATCGTCAATAAGAAGGTAAAAGGTATACAGTAAACCCGAAGTGAAGCATCGGAATCTAAAACTGGACTCACAGGAGAGGTACAAATCATAGAAAGTGAGAGGGTCAGTCCGCATGTACTTAAGTAGGCATTGTGCCTTTTGTGTTAAATTCGGATGCAATTTCTGTGTTCCATCGTCAGAAAGAGGGTCCAAGGGATACAGTAAACCTGAAGTGACGCATCGAATTCTAAAACTGGACTCACAGGATAGGTTTAAATCATAGAAAGTTAGAGTGTCAGTCCTCTTGCTCTTAAGTCGGCATTGTGCCTTTAGTATTAAATTCGGATGCAATTTCTGTGTTTCCTTGTCAATAAGAAGGTGCAAGGAATACAGTAAACCTGAAGTGAAGCATAGGAATCTAAAACTGGACTCACAGGAGAGGTTCAAATCATAGAAAGTGGGTGTGCCAGTCCTCCTGTACTTAAGTCGGCATTGTGCCTTTTGTATTAAATTCGGGTGCAATTTCTGTGTTTCATCGTCAATACGAAGGTCCAAGGGATATAGTAAACCTGAAGTGAAGCATCGGAATCTAAAACTGGACTAACTGGAGAGATTAAAATCATAGAAATGGAGAGTGTCAGTCCTCTTATGTTTAAGTCGGCATTGTGCCTTTTGTATTAAATTCGGATGCAATTTCTGTGTTTCATCGTCAATAAGAAGGTGCAAGGTATACAGTAAACCTGAAGTGAAGCATCGGAATCTAAAACTGGACTCACAGGAGAGGTTCAAATCATAGAATGTGAGAGTGTCAGTCCTCTTGTACTTGAGTCGGCATTGTGCCTTTTAGTATTAAATTCGGGTGCAATTTCTGTGTTTCATCGTCACTAAGAGGGTCCAAGGGATACAGTAAACCTGAAGTGAAGCATCGGAATTAAAAACTGGACTCACATTAGAGGGTCAAACCATAGAAAGTGAGAGCGTCAGTCCTCTGGTCCTTAAGTCGGCATTGTGCCATTTGTATTAAATTCGGATGTAATTTCTGTGTTTCATCGTCAATAAGAGGGTCCAAGGGATATAGTAAACCTGAAGTGAAGCATTGGAATCTAGAACTGGACTCACAGGAGAGGTTCAAATCATATAAAGTTAGAGAGTCACTCCTCTTGTACTTAAGTCGTTATTGTGCCTTTTGCATTAAAATCGGATGCAATTTCTGTGTTTCATCGTCACTAAGAAGGTCCAAGGCATACAGTAAACCTGAAGTGAAGCATCGGAATCTAAAACTGGACTCACAGGAGAGGTTCAAATCATAGAAAGTTAGAGTGTCAGTCCTCTTGGACTTTAGTCGGCATTGTGCCTTTTGAATTTAATTCCGATGCAATATCTGTGTGACATCGTCAATAAGAAGGTGCAAGGTATACAGTAAACCTGACGTGAAGCATCGGAATCTAAAACTGGACTCACAGGAGAGTTTCAAATCATAGAAAGTGAGAGTGTCAGTCCTTTTTTACTTCAGTCGGCATTGTGCTTTTGTATTAATTTCGGATGCAATTTCTGTGTTTCATCGTCAATAAGATGGACCAAGGGATACAGTAAACCTGAAGTGAAGCATCGGAATCTTAAACTGGACTCACAGGAGAAGTACAAATCATGGAAAGGTAGAGTGTCAGTGTTCTTGTACTTAAGTCGGCATTGTGCCTTTTTTATTAAATTCGAAGCAATTTCTGTAGTTCATCGCCAATAAGAAGGTCCAAGGGATACAGTAAATGTGAAGTGAAGCATCGGAATCTTAAACTGGACCCACACAAGAGGTTCAAATCATAGTAAGTTAGAGTGTCAGTCCTCTTGTACCTAAGTCGGCATTGTGCCTTTTGTACTAAATTAGGATGCAAACTCTGTGTTTCATCGTCTATAAGAAGGTCCAAGGGATACAGTAAACCTGAAGTGGAGCATCGGAATCCGAAACTGGACTCACTGGAGAGGTTTAAATCATAGAAAGTGAGAGTGTCAGTCCTCTTGTACTTAAGTCGGCATTGTGCCCTTTGTATTAAATTCGGATGCAATTTCTGTGTTTCATCGTCAATAAGAAGGTGCAAGGTATACAGTAATCTTGAAGTGAAGCATCGGAATCTAAAACTGGGCTCACAGGAGAGGTTCAAATCGTAGAAAGTGAGAGTGTCAGTCCTCTTGTACTTAAGTCGGCATAGTGCCTTTTGTATTAAATTCGGATGCAATTTCTGTGTTTCATCGTCAATAAGAAGGTAAAAGGTATACAGTAAACCCGAAGTGAAGCATCGGAATCTAAAACTGGACTCACAGGAGAGGTACAAATCATAGAAAGTGAGAGGGTCAGTCCGCATGTACTTAAGTAGGCATTGTGCCTTTTGTGTTAAATTCGGATGCAATTTCTGTGTTCCATCGTCAGAAAGAGGGTCCAAGGGATACAGTAAACCTGAAGTGACGCATCGAATTCTAAAACTGGACTCACAGGATAGGTTTAAATCATAGAAAGTTAGAGTGTCAGTCCTCTTGCTCTTAAGTCGGCATTGTGCCTTTAGTATTAAATTCGGATGCAATTTCTGTGTTTCCTCGTCAATAAGAAGGTGCAAGGAATACAGTAAACCTGAAGTGAAGCATAGGAATCTAAAACTGGACTCACAGGAGAGGTTCAAATCATAGAAAGCGGGTGTGCCAGTCCTCCTGTACTTAAGTCGGCATTGTGCCTTTTGTATTAAATTCGGATTGCAATTTCTGTGTTTCATAGTCAATAAGAAGCTGCAAGGGATATAGTAAACCTAAAGTGAAGCATCGGATTCTAAAACTGGACTAACTGGAGAGATTCAAATCATAGAAAGTGAGAGTGTCAGTCCTCTTGTACTTAAGTCGGCATTGTGCCTTTTGTATTAAATTCGGATTACAATTTCTGTGTTTCATAGTCAATAAGAAGGTGCAAGGTATACAGTAAACCTGAAGTGAAGCATTGGAATCTAAAACTGGACTCACAGGAGAGGTTCAAATCATAGAATGTGAGAGTGTCAGTCCTCTTGTACTTGAGTCGGCATTGTGCCTTTTGTATTATATTCGGATGCAATTTCTGTGTTTCATCGTCAATAAGAAGGTCCAAGGGATACAGTAAACCTGAAGTGAAGCATCGGAATCAAAAACTGTACTCACAGTAGAGGTTCGAATCGTAGAAAGTGAGGGTGTCAGTCTTTTTGTACTTAAGTCGGCATTGTACCTTTTATATTAAATTCGAATGCAATTTCTGTGTTACATCGCCAATAAGAAGGTCCAAGGGATACAGTAAACCTGAAGTGAAGCATCGGAATCTTAAACTAGACCCACACGAGAGGTTCAAATCATAGATAGATAGAGTCTCAGTCCTCTTGTAAATAAGTCGGCATTGTGCCTTTTGTACTAAATTAGGATGCAAACTCTGTGTTTCATCGTCTACAAGAAGGTCCAAGGGATAGAGTAAACCTGAAGTGAAGCATCGGAATCTGAAACTGGACTCACTGGAGAGGTTTAAATCATAGAAAGTGAGAGTGTCAGTCCTCTTGTACTTAAGTCGGCATTGTGCCATTTGTATTAAATTTGGATTCAATTTCTGTGTTTCATCGTCAATAAGAAGGTGCAAGGTATACAGTAACCCTGAAGTGAAGCATTGGAATCTAAAACTGAACTCACAGGAGAGGTTCAAATCATATAAAGTTAGAGAGTCACTCCTCTTGTACTTAAGTCGTTATTGTGCCTTTTGCATTAAAATCGGATGCAATTTCCGTGTTTCATCGTCACTAAGAAGGTCCAAGGCATACAGTAAACCTGAAGTGAAGCATCGGAATCTAAAACTGGACTCACAGGAGAGGTTCAAATCATAGAAAGTTAGAGTGTTAGTCCTCTTGTACTTTAGTCGGCATTGTGCCTTTTGAATATAATTCCGATGCAATATCTGTGTGACATCGTCAATAAGAAGGTGCAAGGTATACAGTGAACCTGACGTGAAGCATCGGAATCTAAAACTGGACTCACAGGAGAGTTTCAAATCATAGAAAGTGAGAGTGTCAGTCCTTTTTTACTTCAGTCGGCATTGTGCTTTTGTATTAATTTCGGATGCAATTTCTGTGTTTCATCGCCAATACGAAGGTCAATGGGACATAGTAAACCTGAAGTGAAGCATCGGAATCTAAAACTGGACTAACTGGAGAGATTCAAATCATAGAAAGTTAGAGTGTCAGTCCTCTTGTACTTAAGTCGGCATTGTGCCTCTTGTATTAAGTTCGGATGCAATTTCTGTGTTTCATAGTCAATAAGAAGGTGCAAGGTATACAGTAAACCTGAAGTGAAGCATTGGAATCTAAAAGTGGACTCGCAGGAGAGGTTCAAATCATAGAATGTGAGAGTGTCAGTCCTCTTGTACTTGAGTCGGCATTGTGCCTTTTGTATTAAATTCGGATGCAAATTCTGTGTTTCATCGTCAATAAGAAGTTCCAAGGGATGCAGTAAACCTGAAGTGAAGCATAGGAATCTAAAACTGGACTCAAGAGAGAGGTTCAAATCATAGAAAGTGAGAGTGTCAGCTCTCTGGTCCTTAAGTCGCCATTGTGCCATTTATATTAAATTCGGATGCAATTTCTATGTTTCATCGTCAATAAGAAGGTCCAAGGGATACAATAAACCTGAAGTGAAGCATCGGAAACTAAAACTGGACTCACTGGAGAGGTTCAAATCATAGAAAGTGGGAGTGTCAGTCCTCTTGTACTTATGTCGGCATTGTGCCTTTTGTATTAAATTCGGATGCAATTTCTGTGTTTCATCGTCAATAAGAAGGTGCAAGGTATACAGTAAACCTGAAGTGAAGCATCGGACTCTAAAACTGGACTTACAGGAGAGGTTCAAATCATAGAAAGTGAGAGTGTCAGTCCTCTTGTACTTAAGTCGCATTGTGCCATTTGTATTAAATTCGGATTTAATTTCTGTGTTTCATCGTCAATAAGAAGGTCCAAAGGATACAGTAAACCTGAAGTAAAGAATCGGAATCTAAAACTGGACTCACAGGAGAGGTTCAAATCATAGAATGTTAGAGTGTCAGTCCGCTTTTACTTAAGTCGGCATAATGCCTTTTGTATTAAATTCGGATGCAATTTCTGTGTTTCATCGCCAATAAGAAGGTGCAAGGAATACAGTAAACCTGAAGTGAAGCATCGGAATCTAAAACAGGACTCACAGGAGAGGTTCAAATCATAGAAAGTGAGAGTTTCAGTCCTCTTGTACTTAAGTCGGCATAGTGCCATTTGTATTAAATTCGGATTCAATTTCTGTGTTTCATCGTCAATAAGAAGGTCCAAGGGATACAGTATATCAGAAGTTAAGCATCGGAATCTAAAACTGTACTCACAGGAGAGGTTCAAATCATAGAAAGTGAGAGTGTCAGTCCTCCTGTACTTAAGTCGGCATTGTGCATTTTGTATTAAATTCGGATGCAATTTCTGTGTTTCATCGTCAATAAGAAGGTCCAAGGGATACAGTATATCTGAAGTTAAGCATCGGAATCTAAGACTGGACTCACAGGAGAGGTTCAAATCGTAGAAAGTGAGAGTGTCAGTCCTCTTGTACTTAAGTTGGCATGGTGCCTTTTGTATTAAATTCGGATGCAATTTCTGTGTTTCATCGTCAATAAGATGGTAAAAGGTATACAGTAAACCTGTAGTGAAGCATCGGAATCTAAAACTGGACTGACAGGAGAGGTACAAATCATAGAATGTGAGAGGGTCGGTCCGTATGTACTTAAGTGGGCATTGTGCCTTTTGTATTAAATTCGGATGCAATTTCTGTGTTTCATCGTCAATAAGAGGGTCCAAGGGATACAGTAAACCTGAAGAGACGCATCGAATTCTAAAACTGGACTCACAGGATAGGTTCAATTAATAGAAAGTTAGAGTGTCAGTCCTCTTGTCCTTAAGTCGGCATTGTGCCTTTTGTATAAAATCGGATGCAATTTCTGTGCTTCCTCGTCAATAAGAAGGGCCAAGGGATACAGTAAACCTGAACTGACGCATCGGAATCTGAAACTGGACTCACAGGAGAGGTTCAAATCATAGAAAGTGGGAGTGTCAGTCCTCTTGTACTTAAGTCGGCATTGTGCCTTTTGTATTAAATTCAGATGCAATTTCTGTGTTTCATCGTCAATACGAAGGTCCAAGGGATATAGTAAACCTGAAGTGAAGCATCGGAATCTAAAACTGGACTAACTGGAGAGATTCAAATCATAGAAAAAGAGAGTGTCAGTCCTCTTGTGTTTAAGTCGGCATTGTGCATTTTGTATTAAATTCGGATGCAATTTCTGTGTTTCATCGTCAATAAGAAGGTGCAAGGTATACAGTAAACCTGAAGTGAAGCATCGGAATCTAAAACTGGACTCACAGGAGAGGTTCAAATCATAGAATGTGAGAGTGTCAGTCCTCTTGTACTTGAGTCGGCATTGTGCCTTTTGTATTAAATTCGGGTGCAATTTCTGTGTTTCATCGTCACTAAGAGGGTCCAAGGGATACAGTAAACCTGAAGTGAAGCATCGGAATTAAAAACTGGACTCACATTAGAGGTTCAAATCATAGAAAGTGGGAGTGTCAGTCCTCTTGTACTTAAGTCGGCATTGTGCCTTTTGTATTAAATTCGGATGCAATTTCTGTGTTTCATCGTCAATACGAAGGTCCAAGGGATATAGTAAACCTGAAGTGAAGCATCGGAATCTAAAACTGGACTAACTGGAGAGATTCAAATCATAGAAAAAGAGAGTGTCAGTCCTCTTGTGTTTAAGTCGGCATTGTGCATTTTGTATTAAATTCGGATGCAATTTCTGTGTTTCCTCGTCAATAAGAAGGTGCAAGGAATACAGTAAACCTGAAGTGAAGCATAGGAATCTAAAACTGGACTCACAGGAGAGGTTCAAATCATAGAAAGTGGGTGTGCCAGTCCTCCTGTACTTAAGTCGGCATTGTGCCTTTTGTATTAAATTCGGATTGCAATTTCTGTGTTTCATAGTCAATAAGAAGCTGCAAGGGATATAGTAAACCTAAAGTGAAGCATCGGATTCTAAAACTGGACTAACTGGAGAGATTCAAATCATAAAAAGTGAGAGTGTCAGTCCTCTTGTACTTAAGTCGGCATTGTGCCTTTTGTATTAAATTCGGATTGCAATTTCTGTGTTTCATAGTCAATAAGAAGGTGCAAGGTATACAGTAAACCTGAAGTGAAGCATTGGAATCTAAAACTGGACTCACAGGAGAGGTTCAAATCATAGAATGTGAGAGTGTCAGTCCTCTTGTACTTGAGTCGGCATTGTACCTTTTATATTAAATTCGAATGCAATTTCTGTGTTACATCGCCAATAAGAAGGTCCAAGGGATACAGTAAACCTGAAGTGAAGCATCGGAATCTTAAACTAGACCCACACGAGAGGTTCAAATCATAGATAGATAGAGTCTCAGTCCTCTTGTAAATAAGTCGGCATTGTGCCTTTTGTACTAAATTAGGATGCAAACTCTGTGTTTCATCGTCTACAAGAAGGTCCAAGGGATAGAGTAAACCTGAAGTGAAGCATCGGAATCTGAAACTGGACTCACTGGAGAGGTTTAAATCATAGAAAGTGAGAGTGTCAGTCCTCTTGTACTTAAGTCGGCATTGTGCCATTTGTATTAAATTCGGATTCAATTTCTGTGTTTCATCGTCAATAAGAAGGTGCAAGGTATACAGTAACCCTGAAGTGAAGCATTGGAATCTAAAACTGAACTCACAGGAGAGGTTCAAATCATATAAAGTTAGAGAGTCACTCCTCTTGTACTTAAGTCGTTATTGTGCCTTTTGTATTGAAATCGGATGCAATTTCCGTGTTTCATCGTCACTAAGAAGGTCCAAGGCATACAGTAAACCTGAAGTGAAGCATCGGAATCTAAAACTGGACTCACAGGAGAGGTTCAAATCATAGAAAGTTAGAGTGTTAGTCCTCTTGTACTTTAGTCGGCATTGTGCCTTTTGAATATAATTCCAATGCAATATCTGTGTGACATCGTCAATAAGAAGGTGCAAGGTATACAGTGAACCTGACGTGAAGCATCGGAATCTAAAACTGGACTCACAGGAGAGTTTCAAATCATAGAAAGTGAGAGTGTCAGTCCTTTTTTACTTCAGTCGGCATTGTGCTTTTGTATTAATTTCGGATGCAATTTCTGTGTTTCATCGCCAATACGAAGATCCATGGGACATAGTAAACCTGAAGTGAAGCATCGGAATCTAAAACTGGACTAACTGGAGAGATTCAAATCATAGAAAGTTAGAGTGTCAGTCCTCCTGTACTTAAGTCGGCATTGTGCATTTTGTATTAAATTCGGATGCAATTTCTGTGTTTCATCGTCAATAAGAAGGTCCAAGGGATACAGTATATCTGAAGTTAAGCATCGGAATCTAAGACTGGACTCACAGGAGAGGTTCAAATCGTAGAAAGTGAGAGTGTCAGTCCTCTTGTACTTAAGTTGGCATGGTGCCTTTTGTATTAAATTCGGATGCAATTTCTGTGTTTCATCGTCAATAAGATGGTAAAAGGTATACAGTAAACCTGTAGTGAAGCATCGGAATCTAAAACTGGACTCACAGGAGAGGTACAAATCATAGAATGTGAGAGGGTCGGTCCGTATGTACTTAAGTGGGCATTGTGCCTTTTGTATTAAATTCGGATGCAATTTCTGTGTTTCATCGTCAATAAGAGGGTCCAAGGGATACAGTAAACCTGAAGAGACGCATCGAATTCTAAAACTGGACTCACAGGATAGGTTCAATTAATAGAAAGTTAGAGTGTCAGTCCTCTTGTCCTTAAGTCGGCATTGTGCCTTTTGTATAAAATCGGATGCAATTTCTGTGTTTCCTCGTCAATAAGAAGGGCCAAGGGATACAGTAAACCTGAACTGACGCATCGGAATCTGAAACTGGACTCACAGGAGAGGTTCAAATCATAGAAAGTGGGAGTGTCAGTCCTCTTGTACTTAAGTCGGCATTGTGCCTTTTGTATTAAATTCGGATGCAATTTCTGTGTTTCATCGTCAATACGAAGGTCCAAGGGATATAGTAAACCTGAAGTGAAGCATCGGAATCTAAAACTGGACTAACTGGAGAGATTCAAATCATAGAAAAAGAGAGTGTCAGTCCTCTTGTGTTTAAGTCGGCATTGTGCATTTTGTATTAAATTCGGATACAATTTCTGTGTTTCATCGTCAATAAGAAGGTGCAAGGTATACAGTAAACCTGAAGTGAAGCATCGGAATCTAAAACTGGACTCACAGGAGAGGTTCAAATCATAGAATGTGAGAGTGTCAGTCCTCTTGTACTTGAGTCGGCATTGTGCCTTTTGTATTAAATTCGGGTGCAATTTCTGTGTTTCATCGTCACTAAGAGGGTCCAAGGGATACAGTAAACCTGAAGTGAAGCATCGGAATTAAAAACTGGACTCACATTAGAGGTTCAAATCATAGAAAGTGGGAGTGTCAGTCCTCTTGTACTTAAGTCGGCATTGTGCCTTTTGTATTAAATTCGGATGCAATTTCTGTGTTTCATCGTCAATACGAACGTCCAAGGGATATAGTAAACCTGAAGTGAAGCATCGGAATCTAAAACTGGACTAAATGGAGAGATTCAAATCATAGAAAAAGAGAGTGTCAGTCCTCTTGTGTTTAAGTCGGCATTGTGCATTTTGTATTAAATTCGGATGCAATTTCTGTGTTTCCTCGTCAATAAGAAGGTGCAAGGAATACAGTAAACCTGAAGTGAAGCATAGGAATCTAAAACTGGACTCACAGGAGTGGTTCAAATCATAGAAAGTGGGTGTGCCAGTCCTCCTGTACTTAAGTCGGCATTGTGCCTTTTGTATTAAATTCGGATTGCAATTTCTGTGTTTCATAGTCAATAAGAAGCTGCAAGGGATATAGTAAACCTAAAGTGAAGCATCGGATTCTAAAACTGGACTAACTGGAGAGATTCAAATCATAGAAAGTGAGAGTGTCAGTCCTCTTGTTCTTAAGTCGGCATTGTGCCTTTTGTATTAAATTCGGATTGCAATTTCTGTGTTTCATAGTCAATAAGAAGGTGCAAGGTATACAGTAAACCTGAAGTGAAGCATTGGAATCTAAAACTGGACTCACAGGAGAGGTTCAAATCATAGAATGTGAGAGTGTCAGTCCTCTTGTACTTGAGTCGGCATTGTACCTTTTATATTAAATTCGAATGCAATTTCTGTGTTACATCGCCAATAAGAAGGTCCAAGGGATACAGTAAACCTGAAGTGAAGCATCGGAATCTTAAACTAGACCCACACGAGAGGTTCAAATCATAGATAGATAGAGTCTCAGTCCTCTTGTAAATAAGTCGGCATTGTGCCTTTTGTACTAAATTAGGATGCAAACTCTGTGTTTCATCGTCTACAAGAAGGTCCAAGGGATAGAGTAAACCTGAAGTGAAGCATCGGAATCTGAAACTGGACTCACTGGAGAGGTTTAAATCATAGAAAGTGAGAGTGTCAGTCCTCTTGTACTTAAGTCGGCATTGTGCCATTTGTATTAAATTCAGATTCAATTTCTGTGTTTCATCGTCAATAAGAAGGTGCAAGGTATACAGTAACCCTGAAGTGAAGCATTGGAATCTAAAACTGAACTCACAGGAGAGGTTCAAATCATATAAAGTTAGAGAGTCACTCCTCTTGTACTTAAGTCGTTATTGTGCCTTTTGTATTGAAATCGGATGCAATATCCGTGTTTCATCGTCACTAAGAAGGTCCAAGGCATACAGTAAACCTGAAGTGAAGCATCGGAATCTAAAACTGGACTCACAGGAGAGGTTCAAATCATAGAAAGTTAGAGTGTTAGTCCTCTTGTACTTTAGTCGGCATTGTGCCTTTTGAATATAATTCCGATGCAATATCTGTGTGACATCGTCAATAAGAAGGTGCAAGGTATACAGTGAACCTGACGTGAAGCATCGTAATCTAAAACTGGACTCACAGGAGAGTTTCAAATCATAGAAAGTGAGAGTGTCAGTCCTTTTTTACTTCAGTCGGCATTGTGCTTTTGTATTAATTTCGGATGCAATTTCTGTGTTTCATCGCCAATACGAAGGTCCATGGGACATAGTAAACCTGAAGTGAAGCATCGGAATCTAAAACTGGACTAACTGGAGAGATTCAAATCATAGAAAGTTAGAGTGTCAGTCCTCTTGTACTTAAGTCGGCATTGTGCCTCTTGTATTAAGTTCGGATGCAATTTCTGTGTTTCATAGTCAATAAGAAGGTGCAAGGTATACAGTAAACCTGAAGTGAAGCATTGGA
The DNA here is from genome assembly GCF_021461385.2 of Schistocerca piceifrons. NCBI lineage: Eukaryota > Metazoa > Arthropoda > Insecta > Orthoptera > Acrididae > Schistocerca > Schistocerca piceifrons. Next base: position 1,070,906 of record NW_025728148.1, on the reverse strand, counting down.
ATCTAAAAGTGGACTCGCAGGAGAGGTTCAAATCATAGAATGTGAGAGTGTCAGTCCTCTTGTACTTGAGTCGGCATTGTGCCTTTTGTATTAAATTCGGATGCAATTTCTGTCTTTCATCGTCAATAAGAAGTTCCAAGGGATGCAGTAAACCTGAAGTGAAGCATAGGAATCTAAAACTGGACTCAAGAGAGAGGTTCAAATCATAGAAAGTGAGAGTGTCAGCTCTCTGGTCCTTAAGTCGCCATTGTGCCATTTATATTAAATTCGGATGCAATTTCTATGTTTCATCGTCAATAAGAAGGTCCAAGGGATACAATAAACCTGAAGTGAAGCATCGGAAACTAAAACTGGACTCACAGGAGAGGTTCAAATCATAGAAAGTGGGAGTGTCTGTCCTCTTGTACTTATGTCGGCATTGTGCCTTTTGTATTAAATTCGGATGCAATTTCTGTGTTTCATCGTCAATAAGAAGGTGCAAGGTATACAGTAAACCTGAAGTGAAGCATCGGACTCTAAAACTGGACTTACAGGAGAGGTTCAAATCATAGAAAGTGAGAGTGTCAGTCCTCTTGTACTTAAGTCGCATTGTGCCATTTGTATTAAATTCGGATTTAATTCTGTGTTTCATCGTCAATAAGAAGGTCCAAAGGATACAGTAAACCTGAAGTGAAGAATCGGAATCTAAAACTGGACTCACAGGAGAGGTTCAAATCATAGAATGTTAGAGTGTCAGTCCGCTTTTACTTAAGTCGGCATAATGCCTTTTGTATTAAATTCGGATGCAATTTCTGTGTTTCATCGCCAATAAGAAGGTGCAAGGAATACAGTAAACCTGAAGTGAAGCATCGGAATCTAAAACAGGACTCACAGGAGAGGTTCAAATCATAGAAAGTGAGAGTTTCAGTCCTCTTGTACTTAAGTCGGCATAGTGCCATTTGTATTAAATTCGGATTCAATTTCTGTGTTTCATCGTCAATAAGAAGCTCCAAGGGATACAGTATATCTGAAGTTAAGCATCGGAATCTAAAACTGTACTCACAGGAGAGGTTCAAATCATAGAAAGTGAGAGTGTCAGTCCTCCTGTACTTAAGTCGGCATTGTGCATTTTGTATTAAATTCGGATGCAATTTCTGTGTTTCATCGTCAATAAGAAGGTCCAAGGGATACAGTATATCTGAAGTTAAGCATCGGAATCTAAGACTGGACTCACAGGAGAGGTTCAAATCGTAGAAAGTGAGAGTGTCAGTCCTCTTGTACTTAAGTTGGCATGGTGCCTTTTGTATTAAATTCGGATGCAATTTCTGTGTTTCATCGTCAATAAGATGGTAAAAGGTATACAGTAAACCTGTAGTGAAGCATCGGAATCTAAAACTGGACTCACAGGAGAGGTACAAATCATAGAATGTGAGAGGGTCGGTCCGTATGTACTTAAGTGGGCATTGTGCCTTTTGTATTAAATTCGGATGCAATTTCTGTGTTTCATCGTCAATAAGAGGGTCCAAGGGATACAGTAAACCTGAAGAGACGCATCGAATTCTAAAACTGGACTCACAGGATAGGTTCAATTAATAGAAAGTTAGAGTGTCAGTCCTCTTGTCCTTAAGTCGGCATTGTGCCTTTTGTATAAAATCGGATGCAATTTCTGTGTTTCCTCGTCAATAAGAAGGGCCAAGGGATACAGTAAACCTGAACTGACGCATCGGAATCTGAAACTGGACTCACAGGAGAGGTTCAAATCATAGAAAGTGGGAGTGTCAGTCCTCTTGTACTTAAGTCGGCATTGTGCCTTTTGTATTAAATTCGGATGCAATTTCTGTGTTTCATCGTCAATACGAAGGTCCAAGGGATTTAGTAAACCTGAAGTGAAGCATCGGAATCTAAAACTGGACTAACTGGAGAGATTCAAATCATAGAAAAAGAGAGTGTCAGTCCTCTTGTGTTTAAGTCCACATTGTGCATTTTGTATTAAATTCGGATGCAATTTCTGTGTTTCATCGTCAATAAGAAGGTGCAAGGTATACAGTAAACCTGAAGTGAAGCATCGGAATCTAAAACTGGACTCACAGGAGAGGTTCAAATCATAGAATGTGAGAGTGTCAGTCCTCTTGTACTTGAGTCGGCATTGTGCCTTTTGTATTAAATTCGGGTGCAATTTCTGTGTTTCATCGTCACTAAGAGGGTCCAAGGGATACAGTAAACCTGAAGTGAAGCATCGGAATTAAAAACTGGACTCACATTAGAGGTTCAAATCATAGAAAGTGGGAGTGTCAGTCCTCTTGTACTTAAGTCGGCATTGTGCCTTTTGTATTAAATTCGGATGCAATTTCTGTGTTTCATCGTCAATACGAAGGTCCAAGGGATATAGTAAACCTGAAGTGAAGCATCGGAATCTAAAACTGGACTAACTGGAGAGATTCAAATCATAGAAAAAGAGAGTGTCAGTCCTCTTGTGTTTAAGTCGGCATTGTGCATTTTGTATTAAATTCGGATGCAATTTCTGTGTTTCCTCGTCAATAAGAAGGTGCAAGGAATGCAGTAAACCTGAAGTGAAGCATAGGAATCTAAAACTGGACTCACAGGAGAGGTTCAAATCATAGAAAGTGGGTGTGCCAGTCCTCCTGTATTTAAGTCGGCATTGTGCCTTTTGTATTAAATTCGGATTGCAATTTCTGTGTTTCATAGTCAATAAGAAGCTGCAAACGATATAGTAAACCTAAAGTGAAGCATCGGATTCTAAAACTGGACTAACTGGAGAGATTCAAATCATAGAAAGTGAGAGTGTCAGTCCTCTTGTACTTAAGTCGGCATTGTGCCTTTTGTATTAAATTCGGATTGCAATTTCTGTGTTTCATAGTCAATAAGAAGGTGCAAGGTATACAGTAAACCTGAAGTGAAGCATTGGAATCTAAAACTGGACTCACAGGAGAGGTTCAAATCATAGAATGTGAGAGTGTCAGCCCTCTTGTACTTGAGTCGGCATTGTGCCTTTTGTATTATATTCGGATGCAATTTCTGAGTTTCATCGTCAATAAGAAGGTCCAAGGGATACAGTAAACCTGAAGTGAAGCATCGGAATCAAAAACTGTACGCACAGTAGAGGTTCAAATCGTAGAAAGTGAGGGTGTCAGTCTTTTTGTACTTAAGTCGGCATTGTACCTTTTATATTAAATTCGAATGCAATTTCTGTGTTACATCGCCAATAAGAAGGTCCAAGGGATACAGTAAACCTGAAGTGAAGCATCGGAATCTTAAACTAGACCCACACGAGAGGTTCAAATCATAGATAGATAGAGTCTCAGTCCTCTTGTAAATAAGTCGGCATTGTGCCTTTTGTACTAAATTAGGATGCAAACTCTGTGTTTCATCGTCTACAAGAAGGTCCAAGGGATAGAGTAAACCTGAAGTGAAGCATCGGAATCTGAAACTGGACTCACTGGAGAGGTTTAAATCATAGAAAGTGAGAGTGTCAGTCCTCTTGTACTTAAGTCGGCATTGTGCCATTTGTATTAAATTCGGATTCAATTTCTGTGTTTCATCGTCAATAAGAAGGTGCAAGGTATACAGTAACCCTGAAGTGAAGCATTGGAATCTAAAACTGAACTCACAGGAGAGGTTCAAATCATATAAAGTTAGAGAGTCACTCCTCTTGTACTTAAGTCGTTATTGTGCCTTTTGTATTGAAATCGGATGCAATTTCCGTGTTTCATCGTCACTAAGAAGGTCCAAGGCATACAGTAAACCTGAAGTGAAGCATCGGAATCTAAAACTGGACTCACAGGAGAGGTTCAAATCATAGAAAGTTAGAGTGTTAGTCCTCTTGTACTTTAGTCGGCATTGTGCCTTTTGAATATAATTCCGATCCAATATCTGTGTGACATCGTCAATAAGAAGGTGCAAGGTATACAGTGAACCTGACGTGAAGCATCGGAATCTAAAACTGGACTCACAGGAGAGTTTCAAATCATAGAAAGTGAGAGTGTCAGTCCTTTTTTACTTCATTCGGCATTGTGCTTTTGTATTAATTTCGGATGCAATTTCTGTGTTTCATCGCCAATACGAAGGTCCATGGGACATAGTAAACCTGAAGTGAAGCATCGGAATCTAAAACTGGACTAACTGGAGAGATTCAAATCATAGAAAGTTAGAGTGTCAGTCCTCTTGTACTTAAGTCGGCATTGTGCCTCTTGTATTAAGTTCGGATGCAATTTCTGTGTTTCATAGTCAATAAGAAGGTGCAAGGTATACAGTAAACCTGAAGTGAAGCATTGGAATCTAAAAGTGGACTCGCAGGAGAGGTTCAAATCATAGAATGTGAGAGTGTCAGTCCTCTTGTACTTGAGTCGGCATTGTGCCTTTTGTATTAAATTCGGGTGCAATTTCTGTGTTTCATCGTCAATAAGAAGGTCCAAGGGATACAATAAACCTGAAGTGAAGCATCGGACTCTAAAACTGGACTTACAGGAGAGGTTCAAATCATAGAAAGTGAGAGTGTCAGTCCTCTTGTACTTAAGTCGCATTGTGCCATTTGTATTAAATTCGGATTTAATTTCTGTGTTTCATCGTCAATAAGAAGGTCCAAAGGATACAGTAAACCTGAAGTGAAGAATCGGAAACTAAAACTGGACTCACAGGAGAGGTTCAAATCATAGAAAGTGGGAGTGTCAGTCCTCTTGTACTTATGTCGGCATTGTGCCTTTTGTATTAAATTCGGATGCAATTTCTGTGTTTCATCGTCAATAAGAAGGTGCAAGGTATACAGTAAACCTGAAGTGAAGCATCGGACTCTAAAACTGGACTTACACGAGAGGTTCAAATCATAGAAAGTGAGAGTGTCAGTCCTCTTGTACTTAAGTCGCATTGTGCCATTTGTATTAAATTCGGATTTAATTTCTGTGTTTCATCGTCAATAAGAAGGTCCAAAGGATACAGTAAACCTGAAGTGAAGAATCGGAATCTAAAACTGGACTCACAGGAGAGGTTCAAATCATAGAATGTTAGAGTGTCAGTCCGCTTTTACTTAAGTCGGCATAATGCCTTTTGTATTAAATTCGGATGCAATTTCTGTGTTTCATCGCCAATAAGAAGGTGCAAGGAATACAGTAAACCTGAAGTGAAGCATCGGAATCTAAAACAGGACTCACAGGAGAGGTTCAAATCATAGAAAGTGAGAGTTTCAGTCCTCTTGTACTTAAGTCGGCATAGTGCCATTTGTATTAAATTCGGATTCAATTTCTGTGTTTCATCGTCAATAAGAAGGTCCAAGGGATACAGTATATCTGAAGTTAAGCATCGGAATCTAAAACTGTACTCACAGGAGAGGTTCAAATCATAGAAAGTGAGAGTGTCAGTCCTCCTGTACTTAAGTCGGCATTGTGCATTTTGTATTAAATTCGGATGCAATTTCTGTGTTTCATCGTCAATAAGAAGGTCCAAGGGATACAGTATATCTGAAGTTAAGCATCGGAATCTAAGACTGGACTCACAGGAGAGGTTCAAATCGTAGAAAGTGAGAGTGTCAGTCCTCTTGTACTTAAGTTGGCATGGTGCCTTTTGTATTAAATTCGGATGCAATTTCTGTGTTTCATCGTCAATAAGATGGTAAAAGGTATACAGTAAACCTGTAGTGAAGCATCGGAATCTAAAACTGGACTCACAGGAGAGGTACAAATCATAGAATGTGAGAGGGTCGGTCCGTATGTACTTAAGTGGGCATTGTGCCTTTTGTATTAAATTCGGATGCAATTTCTGTGTTTCATCGTCAATAAGAGGGTCCAAGGGATACAATAAACCTGAAGAGACGCATCGAATTCTAAAACTGGACTCACAGGATAGGTTCAATTAATAGAAAGTTAGAGTGTCAGTCCTCTTGTCCTTAAGTCGGCATTGTGCCTTTTGTATAAAATCGGATGCAATTTCTGTGTTTCCTCGTCAATAAGAAGGGCCAAGGGATACAGTAAACCTGAACTGACGCATCGGAATCTGAAACTGGACTCACAGGAGAGGTTCAAATCATAGAAAGTGGGAGTGTCAGTCCTCTTGTACTTAAGTCGGCATTGTGCCTTTTGTATTAAATTCGGATGCAATTTCTGTGTTTCATCGTCAATACGAAGGTCCAAGGGATATAGTAAACCTGAAGTGAAGCATCGGAATCTAAAACTGGACTAACTGGAGAGATTCAAATCATAGAAAAAGAGAGTGTCAGTCCTCTTGTGTTTAAGTCGGCATTGTGCATTTTGTATTAAATTCGGATGCAATTTCTGTGTTTCATCGTCAATAAGAAGGTGCAAGGTATACAGTAAACCTGAAGTGAAGCATCGGAATCTAAAACTGGACTCACAGGAGAGGTTCAAATCATAGAATGTGAGAGTGTCAGTCCTCTTGTACTTGAGTCGGCATTGTGCCTTTTGTATTAAATTCGGGTGCAATTTCTGTGTTTCATCGTCACTAAGAGGGTCCAAGGGATACAGTAAACCTGAAGTGAAGCATCGGAATTAAAAACTGGACTCACATTAGAGGTTCAAATCATAGAAAGTGAGAGCGTCAGTCCTCTGGTCCTTAAGTCGGCATTGTGCCATTTGTATTAAATTCGGATGTAATTTCTGTGTTTCATCGTCAATAAGAAGTTCCAAGGGATATAGTAAACCTGAAGTGAAGCATTGGAATCTAAAACTGGACTCACAGGAGAGGTTCAAATCATATAAAGTGAGAGAGTCACTCCTCTTGTACTTAAGTCGTTATTGTGCTTTTTGCATTAAAATCGGATGCAATTTCTGTGTTTCATCGTCACTAAGAAGGTCCAAGGCATACAGTAAACCTGAAGTGAAGCATCGGAATCTAAAACTGGACTCACAGGAGAGGTTCAAATCATAGAAAGTTAGAGTGTCAGTCCTCTTGGACTTTAGTCGGCATTGTGCCTTTTGAATATAATTCCGATGCAATATCTGTGTGACATCGTCAATAAGAAGGTGCAAGGTATACAGTGAACCTGACGTGAAGCATCGGAATCTAAAACTGGACTCACAGGAGAGTTTCAAATCATAGAAAGTGAGAGTGTCAGTCCTTTTTTACTTCAGTCGGCATTGTGCTTTTGTATTAATTTCGGATGCAATTTCTGTGTTTCATCGCCAATACGAAGGTCCATGGGACATAGTAAACCTGAAGTGAAGCATCGGAATCTAAAACTGGACTAACTGGAGAGATTCAAATCATAGAAAGTTAGAGTGTCAGTCGTCTTGTACTTAAGTCGGCATTGTGCCTCTTGTATTAAGTTCGGATGCAATTTCTGTGTTTCATAGTCAATAAGAAGGTGCAAGGTATACAGTAAACCTGAAGTGAAGCATTGGAATCTAAAAGTGGACTCGCAGGAGAGGTTCAAATCATAGAATGTGAGAGTGTCAGTCCTCTTGTACTTGAGTCGGCATTGTGCCTTTTGTATTTAATTCGGATGCAATTTCTGTCTTTCATCGTCAATAAGAAGTTCCAAGGGATGCAGTAAACCTGAAGTGAAGCATAGGAATCTAAAACTGGACTCAAGAGAGAGGTTCAAATCATAGAAAGTGAGAGTGTCAGCTCTCTGGTCCTTAAGTCGCCATTGTGCCATTTATATTAAATTCGGATGCAATTTCTATGTTTCATCGTCAATAAGAAGGTCCAAGGGATACAATAAACCTGAAGTGAAGCATCGGAAACTAAAACTGGACTCACAGGAGAGGTTCAAATCATAGAAAGTGGGAGTGTCAGTCCTCTTGTACTTATGTCGGCATTGTGCCTTTTGTATTAAATTCGGATGCAATTTCTGTGTTTCATCGTCAATAAGAAGGTGCAAGGTATACAGTAAACCTGAAGTGAAGCATCGGACTCTAAAACTGGACTTACAGGAGAGGTTCAAATCATAGAAAGTGAGAGTGTCAGTCCTCTTGTACTTAAGTCGCATTGTGCCATTTGTATTAAATTCGGATTTAATTTCTGTGTTTCATCGTCAATAAGAAGGTCCAAAGGATACAGTAAACCTGAAGTGAAGAATCGGAATCTAAAACTGGACTCACAGGAGAGGTTCAAATCATAGAATGTTAGAGTGTCAGTCCGCTTTTACTTAAGTCGGCATAATGCCTTTTGTATTAAATTCGGATGCAATTTCTGTGTTTCATCGCCAATAAGAAGGTGCAAGGAATACAGTAAACCTGAAGTGAAGCATCGGAATCTAAAACAGGACTCACAGGAGAGGTTCAAATCATAGAAAGTGAGAGTTTCAGTCCTCTTGTACTTAAGTCGGCATAGTGCCATTTGTATTAAATTCGGATTCAATTTCTGTGTTTCGTCGTCAATAAGAAGGTCCAAGGGATACAGTATATCTGAAGTTAAGCATCGGAATCTAAAACTGTACTCACAGGAGAGGTTCAAATCATAGAAAGTGAGAGTGTCAGTCCTCCTGTACTTAAGTCGGCATTGTGCATTTTGTATTAAATTCGGATGCAATTTCTGTGTTTCATCGTCAATAAGAAGGTCCAAGGGATACAGTATATCTGAAGTTAAGCATCGGAATCTAAGACTGGACTCACAGGAGAGGTTCAAATCGTAGAAAGTGAGAGTGTCAGTCCTCTTGTACTTAAGTTGGCATGGTGCCTTTTGTATTAAATTCGGATGCAATATCTGTGTTTCATCGTCAATAAGATGGTAAAAGGTATACAGTAAACCTGTAGTGAAGCATCGGAATCTAAAACTGGACTCACAGGAGAGGTACAAATCATAGAATGTGAGAGGGTCGGTCCGTATGTACTTAAGTGGGCATTGTGCCTTTTGTATTAAATTCGGATGCAATTTCTGTGTTTCATCGTCAATAAGAGGGTCCAAGGGATACAGTAAACCTGAAGAGACGCATCGAATTCTAAAACTGGACTCACAGGATAGGTTCAAATAATAGAAAGTTAGAGTGTCAGTCCTCTTGTCCTTAAGTCGGCATTGTGCCTTTTGTATAAAATCGGATGCAATTTCTGTGTTTCCTCGTCAATAAGAAGGGCCAAGGGATACAGTAAACCTGAACTGACGCATCGGAATCTGAAACTGGACTCACAGGAGAGGTTCAAATCATAGAAAGTGGGAGTGTCAGTCCTCTTGTACTTAAGTCGACATTGTGCCTTTTGTATTAAATTCGGATGCAATTTCTGTGTTTCATCGTCAATACGAAGATCCAAGGGATATAGTAAACCTGAAGTGAAGCATCGGAATCTAAAACTGGACTAACTGGAGAGATTCAAATCATAGAAAAAGAGAGTGTCAGTCCTCTTGTGTTTAAGTCGGCATTGTGCATTTTGTATTAAATTCGGATGCAATTTCTGTGTTTCATCGTCAATAAGAAGGTGCAAGGTATACAGTAAACCTGAAGTGAAGCATCGGAATCTAAAACTGGACTCACAGGAGAGGTTCAAATCATAGAATGTGAGAGTGTCAGTCCTCTTGTACTTGAGTCGGCATTGTGCCTTTTGTATTAAATTCGGGTGCAATTTCTGTGTTTCATCGTCACTAAGAGGGTCCAAGGGATACAGTAAACCTGAAGTGAAGCATCGGAATTTAAAACTGGACTCACATTAGAGGTTCAAATCATAGAAAGTGAGAGCGTCAGTCCTCTGGTCCTTAAGTCGGCATTGTGCCATTTGTATTAAATTCGGATGTAATTTCTGTGTTTCATCGTCAATAAGAAGTTCCAAGGGATATAGTAAACCTGAAGTGAAGCATTGGAATCTAAAACTGGACTCACAGGAGAGGTTCAAATCATATAAAGTGAGAGAGTCACTCCTCTTGTACTTAAGTCGTTATTGTGCCTTTTGCATTAAAATCGGATGCAATTTCTGTGTTTCATCGTCACTAAGAAGGTCCAAGGCATACAGTAAACCTGAAGTGAAGCATCGGAATCTAAAACTGGACTCACAGGAGAGGTTCAAATCATAGAAAGTTAGAGTGTCAGTCCTCTTGGACTTTAGTCGGCATTGTGCCTTTTGAATATAATTCCGATGCAATATCTGTGTGACATCGTCAATAAGAAGGTGCAAGGTATACAGTGAACCTGACGTGAAGCATCGGAATCTAAAACTGGACTCACAGGAGAGTTTCAAATCATAGAAAGTGAGAGTGTCAGTCCTTTTTTACTTCAGTCGGCATTGTGCTTTTGTATTAATTTCGGATGCAATATCTGTGTTTCATCGCCAATACGAAGGTCCATGGGACATAGTAAACCTGAAGTGAAGCATCGGAATCTAAAACTGGACTAACTGGAGAGATTCAAATCATAGAAAGTTAGAGTGTCAGTCCTCTTGTACTTAAGTCGGCATTGTGCCTCTTGTATTAAGTTCGGATGCAATTTCTGTGTTTCATAGTCAATAAGAAGGTGCAAGGTATACAGTAAACCTGAAGTGAAGCATTGGAATCTAAAAGTGGACTCGCAGGAGAGGTTCAAATCATAGAATGTGAGAGTGTCAGTCCTCTTGTACTTGAGTCGGCATTGTGCCTTTTGTATTAAATTCGGATGCAATTTCTGTCTTTCATCGTCAATAAGAAGTTCCAAGGGATGCAGTAAACCTGAAGTGAAGCATAGGAATCTAAAACTGGACTCAAGAGAGAGGTTCAAATCATAGAAAGTGAGAGTGTCAGCTCTCTGGTCCTTAAGTCGCCATTGTGCCATTTATATTAAATTCGGATGCAATTTCTATGTTTCATCGTCAATAAGAAGGTCCAAGGGATACAATAAACCTGAAGTGAAGCATCGGAAACTAAAACTGGACTCACAGGAGAGGTTCAAATCATAGAAAGTGGGAGTGTCAGTCGTCTTGTACTTATGTCGGCATTGTGCCTTTTGTATTAAATTCGGATGCAATTTCTGTGTTTCATCGTCAATAAGAAGGTGCAAGGTATACAGTAAACCTGAAGTGAAGCATCGGACTCTAAAACTGGACTTACAGGAGAGGTTCAAATCATAGAAAGTGAGAGTGTCAGTCCTCTTGTACTTAAGTCGCATTGTGCCATTTGTATTAAATTCGGATTTATTTTCTGTGTTTCATCGTCAATAAGAAGGTCCAAAGGATACAGTAAACCTGAAGTGAAGAATCGGAATCTAAAACTGGACTCACAGGAGAGGTTCAAATCATAGAATGTTAGAGTGTCAGTCCGCTTTTACTTAAGTCGGCATAATGCATTTTGTATTAAATTCGGATGCAATTTCTGTGTTTCATCGCCAATAAGAAGGTGCAAGGAATACAGTAAACCTGAAGTGAAGCATCGGAATCTAAAACAGGACTCACAGGAGAGGTTCAAATCATAGAAAGTGAGAGTTTCAGTCCTCTTGTACTTAAGTCGGCATAGTGCCATTAGTATTAAATTCGGATTCAATTTCTGTGTTTCATCGTCAATAAGAAGGTCCAAGGGATACAGTATATCTGAAGTTAAGCATCGGAATCTAAAACTGTACTCACAGGAGAGGTTCAAATCATAGAAAGTGAGAGTGTCAGTCCTCCTGTACTTAAGTCGGCATTGTGCATTTTGTATTAAATTCGGATGCAATTTCTGTGTTTCATCGTCAATAAGAAGGTCCAAGGGATACAGTATATCTGAAGTTAAGCATCGGAATCTAAGACTGGACTCACAGGAGAGGTTCAAATCGTAGAAAGTGAGAGTGTCAGTCCTCTTGTACTTAAGTTGGCATGGTGCCTTTTGTATTAAATTCGGATGCAATTTCTGTGTTTCATCGTCAATAAGATGGTAAAAGGTATACAGTAACCCTGTAGTGAAGCATCGGAATCTAAAACTGGACTCACAGGAGAGGTACAAATCATAGAATGTGAGAGGGTCGGTCCGTATGTACTTAAGTGGGCATTGTGCCTTTTGTATTAAATTCGGATGCAATTTCTGTGTTTCATCGTCAATAAGAGGGTCCAAGGGATACAGTAAACCTGAAGAGACGCATCGAATTCTAAAACTGGACTCACAGGATAGGTTCAATTAATAGAAAGTTAGAGTGTCAGTCCTCTTGTCCTTAAGTCGGCATTGTGCCTTTTGTATAAAATCGGATGCAATTTCTGTGTTTCCTCGTCAATAAGAAGGGCCAAGGGATACAGTAAACCTGAACTGACGCATCGGAATCTGAAACTGGACTCACAGGAGAGGTTCAAATCATAGAAAGTGGGAGTGTCAGTCCTCTTGTACTTAAGTCGGCATTGTGCCTTTTGTATTAAATTCGGATGCAATTTCTGTGTTTCATCGTCAATACGAAGGTCCAAGGGATATAGTAAACCTGAAGTGAAGCATCGGAATCTAAAACTGGACTAACTGGAGAGATTCAAATCATAGAAAAAGAGAGTGTCAGTCCTCTTGTGTTTAAGTCGGCATTGTGCATTTTGTATTAAATTCGGATGCAATTTCTGTGTTTCATCGTCAATAAGAAGGTGCAAGGTATACAGTAAACCTGAAGTGAAGCATCGGAATCTAAAACTGGACTCACAGGAGAGGTTCAAATCATAGAATGTGAGAGTGTCAGTCCTCTTGTACTTGAGTCGGCATTGTGCCTTTTGTATTAAATTCGGGTGCAATTTCTGTGTTTCATCGTCACTAAGAGGGTCCAAGGGATACAGTAAACCTGAAGTGAAGCATCGGAATTAAAAACTGGACTCACATTAGAGGTTCAAATCATAGAAAGTGAGAGCGTCAGTCCTCTGGTCCTTAAGTCGGCATTGTGCCATTTGTATTAAATTCGGATGTAATTTCTGTGTTTCATCGTCAATAAGAAGTTCCAAGGGATATAGTAAACCTGAAGTGAAGCATTGGAATCTAAAACTGGACTCACAGGAGAGGTTCAAATCATATAAAGTGAGAGAGTCACTCCTCTTGTACTTAAGTCGTTATTGTGCCTTTGCATTAAAATGGGATGCAATTTCTGTGTTTCATCGTCACTAAGAAGGTCCAAGGCATACAGTAAACCTGAAGTGAAGCATCGGAATCTAAAACTGGACTCACAGGAGAGGTTCATATCATAGAAAGTTAGAGTGTCAGTCCTCTTGGACTTTAGTCGGTATTGTGCCTTTTGAATTTAATTCCGATGCAATATCTGTGTGACATCGTCAATAAGAAGGTGCAAGGTATACAGTAAACCTGACGTGAAGCATCGGAATCTAAAACTGGACTCACAGGAGAGTTTCAAATCATAGAAAGTGAGAGTGTCAGTCCTTTTTTACTTCAGTCGGCGTTGTGCTTTTGTATTAATTTCGGATGCAATTTCTGTGATTCATCGTCAATAAGATGGACCAAGGGATACAGTAAACCTGAAGTGAAGCATCGGAATCTTAATCTGGACTCACAGGAGAGGTACGAATCATGGAAAGTTAGAGTGTCAGTGTCCTTGTACTTAAGTCGGCATTGTGCCTTTTTTATTAAATTCGAAGCAATTTCTGTAGTTCATCGCCAATAAGAAGGTCCAAGGGATACAGTAAATGTGAAGTGAAGCATCGGAATCTTAAACTGGACCCACACAAGAGGTTCAAATCATAGAAAGTTAGAGTGTCAGTCCTCTTGTACCTAAGTCGGCATTGTGCCTTTTGTACTAAATTAGGATGCAAACTCTGTGTTTCATCGTCTATAAGAAGGTCCAAGGGATACAGTAAACCTGAAGTGAAGCATCGGAATCCGAAACTGGACTCACTGGAGAGGTTTAAATCATAGAAAGTGAGAGTGTCAGTCCTCTTGTACTTAAGTCGGCATTGTGCCTTTTGTATTAAATTCGGATGCAATTTCTGTGTTTCATCGTCAATAAGAAGGTGCAAGGTATACAGTAATCTTGAAGTGAAGCATCGAATCTAAAACTGGACTCACAGGAGAGGTTCAAATCGTAGAAAGTGAGAGTGTCAGTCCTCTTGTACTTAAGTCGGCATAGTGCCTTTTGTATTAAATTCGGATGCAATTTCTGTGTTTCATCGTCAATAAGAAGGTAAAAGGTATACAGTAAACCTGAAGTGAAGCATCGGAATCTAAAACTGTACTCACTGGAGAGGTACAAGTCATAGAAAGTGAGAGGGTCAGTCCGCATGTACTTAAGTGGGCATTGTGCCTTTTGTGTTAAATTCGGATGCAATTTCTGTGTTCCATCGTCAAAAAGAGGGTCCAAGGGATACAGTAAACCTAAAGTGACGCATCGAATTCTAAAACAGGACTCACAGGATAGGTTTAAATCATAGAAAGTTAGAGTGTCAGTCCTCTTGTTCTTAAGTCGGCATTGTGCCTTTTGTATTAAATTCGGATTGCAATTTCTGTGTTTCATAGTCAATAAGAAGGTGCAAGGTATACAGTAAACCTGAAGTGAAGCATTGGAATCTAAAACTGGACTCACAGGAGAGGTTCAAATCATAGAATGTGAGAGTGTCAGTCCTCTTGTACTTGAGTCGGCATTGTGACTTTTTGTATTAAATTCGGGTGCAATTTCTGCGTTTCATCGTCAATAAGAGGATCCAAGGGATACAGTAAACTTGAAGTGAAGCATAGGAAACTAAAACTGGACTCACAGGAGAGGTTTAAATCATAGAAAGTGAAAGTGTCACTTCTCTGGTCCTTAAGTCTTCATTGTGGCATTTGTATTAAATTCGGATGTAATTTCTGTGTTTCATCGTCAATAAGAAGGTCCAAGGGATACAGTAAACCTGAAGTGAAGCATTGGAAACTAAAACTGGACTCACAGGAGAGGTTCAAATCATATAAAGTTAGAGTGTCACTCCTCTTGTACTTAAGTCGTTATTGTGCCGTTTGCATTAAAATCGGATGCAATTTCTGTGTTACATCGTCAATAAGAAGGTCCAAGCGATACAGTAAACCTGAAGTGAAGCATGGGAACCTAAAACTGGACTCACAGGAGAGGTTCAAATCATAGAATGTGAAAGTGTCAGTCCTCGTGTACTTAAGTCGGCATTGTGTCTTTTGTATTAAATTCGGATTTAATTTCTGTGTTTCATCGCCAATAACAAGGTCCAAGGGATACAGTACACCTGAAGTGAAGAATCGGAATCTAAAACTGGACTCACTGGAGAGGTTCAAATCATAGAATGTTACAGTGTCAGTCCGCATTTACTTAAGTCGGCATTGTGCCTTTTGTATTAAATTCGGATGCAATTTCTGTGTTTCATCGTCAATAAGAAGGTGCAAGGTATACAGTAAATCTGAAGTGAAGCATCGGAATCAAAAACAGGACTCACAGGAGAGGTTCAAATCATAGAAAGTGAGAGTGTCAGTCCTCTTGTACTTGAGTCGGCATAGTGCCATTTGTATTAAATTCGAATGCAGTTTCTGTGTTTCATCGTCAATAAGAAGGTCCAAGTGTTTACAGTAAACCTGAAGTTAAGCATCGGAATCTAAAACTGGACTCACAGGAGAGGTTCAAATCATAGAAAGTAAGAGTGTGAGTCCGCTTGTACTTAAGTCGGCATTGTGCCATTTGCATTAAAATCGGATGCAATTTCCGTGTTTCATCGTCAATAAGAAGGTCCAAGGGATACAGTAAACCTGAAGTGAAGCATCGGAATCTAAAACTGGACTCACAGGAGAGGTTCAAATCATATAAAGTTAGAGAGTCACTCCTCTTGTACTTTAGTCGTTATTGTGCCTTTTGCATTAAAATCGGATGCAATTTCTGTGTTTCATCGTCACTAAGAAGGTCCAAGGCATACAGTAAACCTGAAGTGAACCATCGGAATCTAAAACTGGACTCACAGGAGAGGTTCAAATCATAGAAAGTTAGAGTGTCAGTCCTCTTGTACTTTAGTCGGCATTGTGCCTTTTGAATTTAATTCCGATGCAATATCTGTGTGCAATCGTCAATAGGAAGGTGCAAGGTATACAGTAAACCTGACGTGAAGCATCGGAATCTAAAACTGGACTCACAGGAGAGTTTCAAATCATAGAATGTGAGAGTGTCAGTCTTTTTTTACTTCAGTCGGCATTGTGCTTTTGTATTAATTTCTGATGCAATTACTATGTTTCATCGTCAATAAGAAGGACCAAGGGATACAGTAAACCTGAAGTGATGCATCGGAATCTAAAACTGGACTCACACGAGAGGTTTAAATTATAGAAAGTGAGAGTGTCATTCCTCTTGTACTTAAGTCGGCATTGTGCATGTGTGTTAAATTCGGATGCAGTTTCTGTGTTTCACCGTCAATAAGAAGGTCCAAGGTATACAGTAAATGTGAAGTGAAGTATCGGAATCTTAAACTGGACCCACACGAGAGGTTCAAATCATAGAAAGTTAGAGTGTCAGTCCTCTTGTACCTAAGTCGGCATTGTGCCTTTTGTACTAAATTAGGATGCAAACTCTGTGTTTCATCGTCTATAAGAAGGTCCAAGGGATACAGTAAACCTGAAGTGAAGCATCGGAATCCGAAACTGGACTCACTGGAGAGGTTCAAATCATAGAAAGTGAGAGTGTCAGTCCTCTTGTACTTAAGTCGTTATTGTGCCTTTTGCATTAAAATCGGATGCAATTTCTGTGTTACATCGTGAATAAGAACGTCCCAGGGATACAGTAAACCTGAAGTGAAGCTTCGGAATCTAAAACTGGACTCACAGGAGAGGTTCAAGTCATAGAAAGTGAGAGTGTCAGTCGTCTTGTACTTAAGTCGGCATTGTGCAATTTGTATTAAATTCGGATGCAATTTCTGTGTTTCATCGTCAATAAGAAGGTCCAAGGGATACAGTAAATCGAAGTTAAGCATCGGAATCTAAAACTGGACTCACAGGAGAGGTTCAAATCGTAGAAAGTGAGAGTGTCAGGCCTCTTGTACTTAAGTCGGCATTGTGCCTTTAGTATTAAATTCGGATGCAATTTCTGTGTTTCCTCGTCAATAAGAAGGTCCAAGGGATACAGTAAACCTGAAGTGAAGCATCGGAATCTAAAACTGGACTCACAGGAGAGGTTAAAATCATAGAAAGTGGGAGTGTCAGTCCTCTTGTACTTAAGTCGGCATTGTGCCTTTTGTATTAATTTCGGATGCAATTTCTGTGTTTCATCGTCA
This sequence comes from Schistocerca piceifrons, assembly GCF_021461385.2. Taxonomy (NCBI): domain Eukaryota; kingdom Metazoa; phylum Arthropoda; class Insecta; order Orthoptera; family Acrididae; genus Schistocerca; species Schistocerca piceifrons. The sequence continues at coordinate 1,053,867 of NW_025728148.1, read as the reverse complement.
ATACGAAGGTCCAAGGGATATAGTAAACCTGAAGTGAAGCATCGGAATCTAAATCTGGACTAACTGGAGAGATTCAAATCATAGAAAGTGAGAGTGTCAGTCCTCTTGTACCTAAGTCGGCATTGTGCCTTTTGTATTAAATTCGGATGCAATTTCTGTGTTTCATCGTCAATAAGAAGGTCCAAGGGATACAGTAAACCTGAAGTGAAGCATCGGAATCTAAAACTGGACTCACAGGAGAGGTTCAAGTCATAGAATGTGAGAGTGTCAGTCCTCTTGTACTTGAGTCGGCATTGTGCCTTTTGTATTAAATTCGGATGCAATTTCTGTGTTTCATCGTCACTAAGAAGGTCCAAGGGATACAGTAAACCTGAAGTGAAGCATCGGAATCTAAAACTGGACTCACAGGAGAGGTTCAAATCATAGAAAGTGACAGTGTCAGTCCTCTGGTCCTTAAGACGGCATTGTGCCATTTGTATTAAATTCGGATGTAATCTCTGTGTTTCATCGTCTATAAGAAGGTCCAAGGGATACAGTAAACCTGAAGTGAAGCATCGGAAATCGAAACTGGACTCACTGGAGAGGTTCAAATCATAGAAAGTGAGAGTGTCAGTCCTCTTGTACTTAAGTCGTTATTGTGCCTTTTGCATTAAAATCGGATGCAATTTCTGTGTTACATCGTGAATAAGAAGGTCCAAGGGATACAGTAAACCTGAAGTGAAGCATGGGAATCTAAAACTGGACTCACAGGAGAGGTTCAAATAATAGAAAGTGAGAGTGTCAGTCCTCTTGTACTTAAGTCGGCATTGTGCCTTTTGTATTAAATTCGGATTTAATTTCTGTGTTTCATCGCCAATAAGAAGGTCCAAGGGATACAGTAAACCTGAAGTGAAGAATCGGAATCTAAAACTGGACTCACAGGAGAGGTTCAAATCGTAGAATGTTAGAGTGTCAGTCCGCTTTTTCTTAAGACGGCATTGTGCCTTTTGTATTAAATTCGGATGCAATTTCTGTGTTTCATCGTCAATAAGAAGGTGCAAGGTATACAGTAAACCTGAAGTGAAGCATCGGAATCAAAAACAGGGCTCACAGGAGAGGTTCAAATCATAGAATGTGAGAGTGTCAGTCCTCTTGTACTTAAGTCGGCATAGTGCCATTTGTATTAAATTCGGAAGCAGTTTCTGTGTTTCATTGTCAATAAAAAGGTCCAAGGGTTTACAGTAAATCTGAAGTTAAGCATCGGAATCTAAAACTGGACTCACAGGAGAGGTTCAAATCATAGAAAGTAAGAGTGTGAGTCCTCTTGTACTTAAGTCGGCATTGTGCCATTTGCATTAAAATCGGATTCAATTTCCGTGTTTCATCGTCAATAAGAACGTCCAAGGGATACAGTAAACCTGAAGTGAAGCTTCGGAATCTAAAACTGGACTCACAGGAGAGGTTCAAATCATAGAAAGTGAGAGTGTCAGTCCTCTTGTACTTAAGTCGGCATTGTGCATTTTGTATTAAATTCGGATGCAATTTCTGTGTTTCATCGTCAATAAGAAGGTTCAAGGGATACAGTAAATCCGAAGTTAAGCATCGGAATCTAAAACTGGACTCACAGGAGAGGTTCAAATCGTAGAAAGTGAGAGTGTCAGTCCTCTTGTACTTAAGTCGGCATTGTGCCTTTAGTATTAAATTCGGATGCAATTTCTGTGTTTCCTCGTCAATAAGAAGGTATAAGGGATACAGTAAACCTGAAGTGAAGCATCGGAATCTAAATCTGGACTAACTGGAGAGACTCAAATCATGGAAAGTGAGAGTGTCAGTCCTCTTGTACTTAAGTCGGCATTGTGCCTTTTGTATTAAATTCGGATGCAATTTCTGTGTTTCATCGTCAATAAGAAGGTGCAAGGTATACAGTAAACCTGAAGTGAAGCATCGGAATCTAAAACTGGACTCACAGGAGAGGTTCAAGTCATAGAATGTGAGAGTGTCAGTCCTCTTGTACTTGAGTCGGCATTGTGCCTTTTGTATTAAATTCGGATGCAATTTCTGTGTTTCATCGTCACTAAGAAGGTCCAAGGGATACAGTAAACCTGAAGTGAAGCATCGGAATCTAAAACTGGACTCACAGGAGAGGTTCAAATCATAGAAAGTGAGAGTGTCAGTCCTCTGGTCCTTAAGACGGCATTGTGCCATTTGTATTAAATTCGGATGTAATTTCTGTGTTTCATCGTCAATAAGAAGGTCCAAGGTATACAGTAAACCTGAGGTGAAGCATTGGAATCTAAAACTGGACTCACAGGAGAGGTTCAAATCATATAAAGTTAGTGTGTCACTCCCCTTGTACTTATGTCGATATTGTGCCTTTTGCATTAAAATCGGATCCTATTTCTGTGTTCCATCGTCACTAAGAAGGTCCAAGGGATACAGTAAACCTGAAGTGAAGCATCGGAATCCAAAGCTGGACTTACAGGAGAGGTTCTAATCATAGAAAGTTAGAGTGTCAGTCCTCTTGTACTTTAGTCGGCATTGTGCCTTTTGAATTTAATTCCGATGCAATATCTGTGTTTCAACGTCAATAAGAATGTGGAAGGTATACAGTAAACCTGACGTGAAGCATCGGAATCTAAAACTGGACTCACAGGAGAGTTTCAAATCATAGAAAGTGAGAGTGTGAGTCCTTTTTTACTTCAGTCGGCATTGGGGCTTTTGTATTAAATTCGGATGCATTTTCTGTGTGTCATCGTCAATAAGAAGGTCCAAGGTATACAGTAAACCTGAAGTGAAGCATCGAAATCTAAAACTAGACTCACAGGAGAGGTTCAAATCATAGAAAGTAAGAGTGTCAGTCCTCTTGTACTTAAGTCGGCATTGTGCCATTTGCATTAAAATCGGATGCAAATTCCGTGTTTCATCGTCAATAAGAAGGTCCCAGGGATACAGTAAACCTGAAGTGAAGCATCAGAATCTAAAACTGGACTCACAGGAGAGGTTCAAATCATAGAAAGTGAGAGTGTCAGTCCTCTTGTACTTAAGTCGGCATTGTGCACTTTGTATTAAATTCGGATGCAATTGCTGTGTTTCATCGTCAGTAAGAAGGTCCAAGGGATACAGTAAATCTGAAGTTAAGCATCGGAATCTAAAACTGGACTCACAGGAGAGGTTCAAATCGTAGAAAGTGAGAGTGTCAGTCCTCTTGTACTTATCTCTGCATGGTGCCTTTTGTATTAAATTCGGATGCAATTTCTGTGTTTCATCGTCAATAAGAAGGCAAAAAGGTATACCGTAAACCTGAAGTGAAGCATCGGAATCTAAAACTGGACTCACAGAATAGGTTCAAATAATAGAAAGTTAGAGTGTCAGTCCTCTTGTCCTTAAGTCGCCATTGTGCCTTTATTATTAAATTCGGATGCAATTTCTGTGTTTCCTCGTCAATAAGAATGTCCAAGGGATACAGTAAACCTGAAGTGAAGCATCGGAGTCTAAAACTGGACTCACAGGAGAGGTTCAAATCATAGAAAGTGGGAATGTCCGTCCTCTTGTACTTAAGTCGGCATTGAGCCTTTTGTATTAAATTCGGATGCAATTTCTGTGTTTCATCGTCAATACGAAGGTCCAAGGGATATAGTAAACCTGAAGTGAAGCATCGGAATCTAAAACTGGACTAACTGGAGAGATTCAAATCATAGAAAGTGAGAGTGTCAGTCCTCTTGTATTTAAGTCGGCATTGTGCCTTTTGTATTAAATTCGGATGCAATTTCTGTGTTTCATCGTCAATAAGCAGGTGCAAGGTATACTATAAACCTGAAGTGAAGCATCGGAATCTAAAACTGGACTCTCAGGAGAGGTTCAAATCATAGAAAGTGAGAGTGTCAGTCCTCTGGTCCTTAAGTCGGCATTGTGCCATTTGTATTAAATTCGGATGTAATTTCTGTGTTTCATCGTCAATAAGAAGGTCCAAGGGATACAGTAAACCTGAAGTGTAGCATCGGAATCTAAAACTGGACTCACAGGAGAGGTTCAAATCATAGAAAATTAGCGTGTCAGTCCTCTTGTACTTTAGTCGGCATTGTGCCTTTTGAATTTAATTCCGATGCAATATCTGTGTGACATCGTCAATTAGAAGGTGCAAGGTATACAGTAAACCTGACAATAAGCATCGGAATCTAAAACTGGACTCACAGGAGGGATTCAAATCATATAAAGTGAGAGTGTCAGTGCTTTTTTACCTCAGTCGGCATTGTGCTTTTGTATTAATTTCGGATGCAATTTCTGTGTTTCATCGTCAATAAGAAGGACAAAGGGATACAGTAAACCTGAAGTGATGCATCGGAATCTAAAACTGGACTCACAGGAGAGGTTTAAATTATAGAAAGTGAGAGTGTCAGTCCTCTTGTACTTAAGTCGGCATTGTGCCTTTTGTATTAAATTCGGATGCAATTTCTGGTCTTCATCGTCAATAAGAATGTCCAAGGTATACAGTAAACCTGAAGTGATGCATCGGAATCTAAAACTGGACTCACAGGAGAGGTTCAAATCATAGAAAGTGAGAGTGTCAGTCCTCTGGTCGTTAAGACGGCATTGTGCCATTTGTATTAAATTCGGATGTAATTTCTGTGTTTCATCGTCTATAAGAAGGTGCAAGGTATACAGTAAACCTGAAGTGAAGCATCGGAATCAAAAACAGGACTCACAGGAGAGGTTCAAATCATAGAATGTGAGAGTGTTAGTCCTCTTGTACTTAAGTCGGCATAGTGCCATTTGTATTAAATTCGGAAGCAGTTTCTGTGTTTCATCGTCAATAAAAAGGTCCAAGGGTTTACAGTAAATCTGAAGTTAAGCATCGGAATCTAAAACTGGACTCACAGGAGAGGTTCAAATCATAGAAAGTAAGAGTGTGAGTCCTCTTGTACTTAAGTCGGCATTGTGCCATTTGCATTAAAATCGGATTCAATTTCCGTGTTTCATCGTCAATAAGAACGTCCCAGGGATACAGTAAACCTGAAGTGAAGCTTCGGAATCTAAAACTGGACTCACAGGAGAGGTTCAAATCATAGAAAGTGAGAGTGTCAGTCCTCTTGTACTTAAGTCGGCATTGTGCATTTTGTATTAAATTCGGATGCAATTTCTGTGTTTCATCGTCAATAAGAAGGTTCAAGGGATACAGTAAATCCGAAGTTAAGCATCGGAATCTAAAACTGGACTCACAGGAGAGGTTCAAATCGTAGAAAGTGAGAGTGTCAGTCCTCTTGTACTTAAGTCGGCATTGTGCCTTTACTATTAAATTCGGATGCAATTTCTGTGTTTCCTCGTCAATAAGAAGGTATAAGGGATACAGTAAACCTGAAGTGAAGCATCGGAATCTAAATCTGGACTAACTGGAGAGACTCAAATCATGGAAAGTGAGAGTGTCAGTCCTCTTGTACTTAAGTCGGCATTGTGCCTTTTGTATTAAATTCGGATGCAATTTCTGTGTTTCATCGTCAATAAGAAGGTGCAAGGTATACAGTAAACCTGAAGTGAAGCATCGGAATCTAAAACTGGACTCACAGGAGAGGTTCAAGTCATAGAATGTGAGAGTGTCAGTCCTCTTGTACTTGAGTCGGCATTGTGCCTTTTGTATTAAATTCGGATGCAATTTCTGTGTTTCATCGTCACTAAGAAGGTCCAAGGGATACAGTAAACCTGAAGTGAAGCATCGGAATCTAAAACTGGACTCACAGGAGAGGTTCAAATCATAGAAAGTGAGAGTGTCAGTCCTCTGGTCCTTAAGACGGCATTGTGCCATTTGTATTAAATTCGGATGTAATTTCTGTGTTTCATCGTCAATAAGAAGGTCCAAGGTATACAGTAAACCTGAGGTGAAGCATTGGAATCTAAAACTGGACTCACAGGAGAGGTTCAAATCATAGAATGTGAGAGTGTTAGTCCTCTTGTACTTAAGTCGACATAGTGCCATTTGTATTAAATTCGGAAGCAGTTTCTGTGTTTCATCGTCAATAAAAAGGTCCAAGGGTTTACAGTAAATCTGAAGTTAAGCATCGGAATCTAAAACTGGACTCACAGGAGAGGTTCAAATCATAGAAAGTAAGAGTGTGAGTCCTCTTGTACTTAAGTCGGCATTGTGCCATTTGCATTAAAATCGGATTCAATTTCCGTGTTTCATCGTCAATAAGAACGTCCCAGGGATACAGTAAACCTGAAGTGAAGCTTTTGAATCTAAAACTGGACTCACAGGAGAGGTTCAAATCATAGAAAGTGAGAGTGTCAGTCCTCTTGTACTTAAGTCGGCATTGTGCCTTTTGTATTAAATTCGGATGCAATTTCTGGTCTTCATCGTCAATAAGAAGGTCCAAGGTATACAGTAAACCTGAAGTGATGCATCGGAATCTAAAACTGGACTCACAGGAGAGGTTCAAATCATAGAAAGTGAGAGTGTCAGTCCTCTGGTCGTTAAGACGGCATTGTGCCATTTGTATTAAATTCGGATGTAATTTCTGTGTTTCATCGTCAATAAGAAGGTCCAAGGTATACAGTAAACCTGAGGTGAAGCATTGGAATCTAAAACTGGACTCACAGGAGAGGTTCAAATCATAGAATGTGAGAGTGTTAGTCCTCTTGTACTTAAGTCGGCATAGTGCCATTTGTATTAAATTCGGAAGCAGTTTCTGTGTTTCATCGTCAATAAAAAGGTCCAAGGGTTTACAGTAAATCTGAAGTTAAGCATTGGAATCTAAAACTGGACTCACAGGAGGGATTCAAATCATATAAAGTGAGAGAGTCAGTGCTTTTTTACCTCAGTCGGCATTGTGCTTTTGTATTAATTTCGGATGCAATTTCTGTGTTTCATCGTCAATAAGAAGGACAAAGGGATACAGTAAACCTGAAGTGATGCATCGGAATCTAAAACTGGACTCACAGGAGAGGTTTAAATTATAGAAAGTGAGAGTGTCAGTCCTCTTGTACTTAAGTCGGCATTGTGCCTTTTGTATTAAATTCGGATGCAATTTCTGGTCTTCATCGTCAATAGGAAGGTCCAAGGTATACAGTAAACCTGAAGTGAAGCATCGGAAACTAAAACTGGACTCACAGGAGACGTTCAAATCATAGAAAGTGAGAGTGTCAGTCCTTTTGTACTTAAGTCGCCATTGTGCCATTTATATTAAATTCGGATGCAATTTCTATGTTTCATCGTCAATAAGAAGGTCCAAGGGATACAATAAACCTGAAGTGAAGCATCGGAAACTACAACTGGACTCACAGGAGAGGTTCAAATCATAGAAATTGAGAGTGTCAGTCCTCTTGTACTTATGTCGGCATTGTGCCTTTTGTATTAAGTTCAAATGCAATTTCTGTGTTTCATCGTCAATAAGAAGGTGCAAGGTATACAGTAAACCTGAAGTGAAGCATGGGACTCTAAAACTGGACTTACAGGAGAGGTTCAAATCATAGGAAGTGAACGTGTCGGTCCTCTTGTACTTAAGTCGGCATTGTGCCATTTGTATTAAATTCGGATTTAATTTCTGTGTTTCATCGTCAATAAGAAGGTCCAAGGGATACAGTAAACCTGAAGTGAAGCATCGGAATCTAAAACTGGACTCACAGGAGAGGTTCAAATCATAGAAAGTGGGAGTGTCAGTCCTCTTGTGCTTAAGTCGGCATTGAGCCTTTTGTATTAAATTCTGATGCAATTTCTGTGTTTCATTGTCAATACGAAGGTCCAAGGGATATAGTAAACCTGAAGTGAAGCATCGGAATCTAAAACTGGACTAACTGGAGAGATTCAATTCATAGAAAGTGAGAGTGTCAGTCCTCTTGTACGTAAGTCGGCATTGTGCCTTTTGTATTAAATTCGGATGCAATTTCTGTGTTTCATCGTTAGTAAGAAGGTGCAAGGTATACAATAAACCTGAAGTGAAGCATCGGAATCTAAAAACTGGACACACAGGAGAGGTTCAAATCATAGAATATGAGAGTGTCAGTCCTCTTGTACTTGAGTCGGCATTGTGCCTTTTGTATTAAATTCGGATGCAATTTCTGTGTTTCATCGTCACTGAGAGTGTCCAAGGGATACAGTAAACCTGAAGTGAAGCATCGGAATCTAAAACTGGACTCACAGGAGAGGTTCAAATCATAGAAAATTAGCGTGTCATTCCTCTTGTACTTTAGTCGACATTGTGCATTTTGAATTTAATTCCCATACAATATCTGTGTGACATCGTCAATAAGAAGGTGCAAGGTATACAGTAAACCTGACATGAAGCATCGGAATCTAAAACTGGACTCACAGGAGGGTTTCAAATCATAGAAAGTGAGAGTGTCAGTCCTTTTTTACTTCAGTCGGCATTGTGCTTGTGTATTGATTTCGGATGCAATTTCTGTGTTTCATCGTCAATAAGAAAGACAAAGGGATACAGTAAACCTGAAGTGATGCATCTGAATCCAAAACTGGACTCACAGGAGAGGTTTAAATTATAGAAAGTGAGAGTGTCAGTCCTCTTGTACTTAAGTCGGCATTGTGCTTTTGTATTAAATTCGGATGCAATTTCTGTGTTTCATCATCAATAAGAAGGTCCAAGGTATACATTAAACCTGAAGTGAAGCATCGAAATCTAAGACTAGACTCACAGCAGAGGTTCAAATCATAGGAAGTGAGAGTGTCTGTCCTTTTGTACTTAAGTCGCCATTGTGCCATTTATATTAAATTCGGATGCAATTTCTGTGTTTCATCGTCAATAAGAATGTCCTAGGGATACAATAAACCTGAAGTGAAGCATCGGAAACTAAAACTGGACTCACGGGAGAGGTTCAAATCATAGAAAGTGAGAGTGTCAGTCCTCTTGTACTTTTGTCAGCATTGTGCCTTTTGTATTAAGTTCGGGTGCAATTTCTGTGTTTCATCGTCAATAAGAAGGTGCAAGGTATACAGTAAACCTGAAGTGAAGCATCGGACTCTAAAACTGGACTTACAGGAGAGGTTCAAATCATAGGAAGTGAGCGTGTCCGTCCTCTTGTACTTAAGTCGGCATTGAGCCATTTGTATTAAATTCGGATTTAATTTCTGTGTTTCATCGTCAATAAGAATGTCCAAGGGATACAGTTAACCTGAAGTGAAGCATCGGAATCTAAAACTGGACTCACAGGAGAGGTTCAAATCATAGAATGTTAGAGTGTCAGTCCGCTTTTACTTAAGTCGGCATTGTGCCTTTTGTATTAAATTCGGATGCAATTTCTGTGTTTCATCGTCAATAAGAAGGTGCACGGTATACAGTAAACCTGAAGTGAAGCATCGGAATCTAAAACAGGACTCACTGGAGAGGTTCAAATCAAAGAAAGTGAGAGTGTCAGTCCTGTTGTACTTAAGTCGGCATTGTGCCATTAGTATTAATATCGGATGAAGTTTCTGTGCTCATCGTCAATAAGAAGGTCCAAGGGATACAGTAATTCTGAAGTTAAGCATCGGAATCTAAAACTGGACTCACAGGAGAGGTTCAAATCATAGAAAGTAAGAGTGTCAGTCCTCTTGTACTTAAGTCGGCATTGTGCCATTTGCATTAAAATCGGATGCAATTTCCGTGTTTCATCGCCAATAAGTAGGTCCCAGGGATACAGTAAACCTGATGTGAAGCAACGGAATCTAAAACTGGACTCACAGGAGAGGTTCAAATCATAGAAAGTGAGAGTGTCAGTCCCCCTGTACTTAAGTCGGCATTGTGCATTTTGTATTAAATTCGGATGCAATTGCTGTGTTTCATCGTCAATAAGAAGGTCCAAGGGATACAGTTAATCTGAAGTTAAGCATCGGAATCTAAAACTGGACTCACAGGAGAGGTTCAAATCGTAGAAAGTGAGAGTGTCAGTCCTCTTGTCCTTAAGTCGCCATTATGCCTTTAGTATTAAATTCAGATGCAATTTCTGTGTTTCCTCGTCAATAAGAATGTCCAAGGGATACAGTAAACCTGAAGTGAAGCATCGGAATCTAAAACTGGACTCACAGGAGAGGTTCAAATCATAGAAGGTGGGAGTGTCAGTCCTCTTGTGCTTAAGTCGGCATTGAGGCTTTTGTATTAAATTCGGATGCAATTTCTGTGTTTCATTGTCAATACGAAGGTCCAAGGGATATAGTAAACCTGAAGTGAAGCATCGGAATCTAAAACTGGACTCACAGGAGAGGTTCAAATCATAGAATGTGAGAGAGTCAGTCCTCTTGTACTTGAGTCGGCATTGTGCCTTTTGTATTAAATTCGGATGCAATTTCTGTGTTTCATCGTCACTAAGAGGGTCCAAGGAATACAGTAAACCTGAAGTGAAGCATCGGAACCTAAAACTGGACTCACAGGAGAGGTTCAAATCATAGAAAATTAGCGTGTCATTCCTCTTCTACTTTAGTCGGCATTGTGCATTTTGAATTTAATTCCGATACAATATCTGTGTGACATCGTCAATAAGAAGGTGCAAGGTATACAGTAAACCTGACATGAAGCATCGGAATCTAAAACTGGACTCACAGGAGGGTTTCAAATCATAGAAAGTGAGAGTGTCAGTCCTTTTTTACTTCAGTCGGCATTGTGCTTTTGTATTGATTTCGGATGCAATTTCTGTGTTTCATCGTCAATAAGAAGGACAAAGGGATACAGTAAACCTGAAGTGATGCATCTGAATCCAAAACTGGACTCACAGGAGAGGTTTAAATTATAGAAAGTGAGAGTGTCAGTCCTCTTGTACTTAAGTCGGCATTGTGCCTTTTGTATTAAATTCGGATGCAATTTCTGTGTTTCATCATCAATAAGAAGGTCCAAGGTATACATTAAACCTGAAGTGAAGCATCGAAATCTAAAACTAGACTCACAGCAGAGGTTCAAATCATAGAAAGTGAGAGTGTCTGTCCTTTTGTACTTAAGTCGCCATTGTGCCATTTATATTAAATTCGGATGCAATTTCTGTGTTTCATCGTCAATAAGAATGTCCAAGGGATACAATAAACCTGAAGTGAAGCATCGGAAACTAACACTGGACTCACAGGAGAGGTTCAAATCGTAGAAAGTGAGAGTGTCAGTCCTCTTGTACTTATGTCAGCATTGTGCCTTTTGTATTAAGTTCGGGTGCAAATTCTGTGTTTCATCGTCAATAAGAAGGTGCAAGGTATACAGTAAACCTGAAGTGAAGCATCGGACTCTAAAACTGGACTTACAGGAGAGGTTCAAATCATAGGAAGTGAGCGTGTCGGTCCTCTTGTACTTAAGTCGGCATTGTGCCATTTGTATTAAATTCGGATTTAATTTCTGTGTTTCATCGTCAATAAGAAGGTCCAAGGGATACAGTTAACCTGAAGTGAAGCATCGGAATCTAAAACTGGACTCACAGGAGAGGTTCAAATCATAGAATGTTAGAGTGTCAGTCCGCTTTTACTTAAGTCGGCATTGTGCCTTTTGTATTAAATTCGGATGCAATTTCTGTGTTTCATCGTCAATAAGAAGGTGCACGGTATACAGTAAACCTGAAGTGAAGCATCGGAATCTAAAACAGGACTCACAGGAGAGGTTCAAATCAAAGAAAGTGAGAGTGTCAGTCCCCTTGTACTTAAGTCGGCATTGTGCCATTTGTATTAATATCGGATGCAGTTTCTGTGCTCATCGTCAATAAGAAGGTCCCAGGGATACAGTAAATCTGAAGTTAAGCATCGGAATCTAAAACTGGACTCACAGGACAGGTTCAAATCATAGAAAGTAAGAGTGTCAGTCCTCTTGTACTTAAGTCGGCATTGTGCCATTTGCATTAAAATCGGATGCAATTTCCGTGTTTCATCGTCAATAAGTAGGTCCCAGGGATACAGTAAACCTGAAGTGAAGCAACGGAATCTAAAACTGGACTCACAGGAGAGGTTCAAATCATAGAAAGTGAGAGTGTCAGTCCTCTTGTACTTAAGTCGGCATTGTGAATTTTGTATTAAATTCGGATGCAATTGCTGTGTTTCATCGTCAATAAGAAGGTCCAAGGGATACTGTTAATCTGAAGTTAAGCATCGGAATCTAAAACTGGACTCACAGGAGAGGTTCAAATCGTAGAAAGTGAGAGTGTCAGTCCTCTTGTACTTATGTCGGCATGGTGCCTTTTGTATTAAATTTGGATGCAATTTCTGTGTTTCATCGTCAATAAGAAGGTAAAAGGTATACCGTAAACCTGAAGTGAAGCATCGGAATCTAAAACTGGACTCTCAGAATAGGTTCAAATAATAGAAAGTTAGAGTGTCAGTCCTCTTGTCCTTAAGTCGCCATTATGCCTTTAGTATTAAATTCAGATGCAATTTCTGTGTTTCCTCGTCAATAAGAATGTCCAAGGGATGCAGTAAACATGAAGTGAAGCATCGGAATCTAAAACTGGACTCACAGGAGAGGTTCAAATCATAGAATGTGGGAGTGTCAGTCCTCTTGTGCTTAAGTCGGCATTGAGCCTTTTGTATTAAATTCGGATGCAATTTCTGTGTTTCATTGTCAATACGAAGGTCCAAGGGATATAGTAAACCTGAAGTGAAGCATCGGAATCTAAAACTGGGCTAACTGGAGAGATTCAAATCATAGAAAGTGAGAGTGTCAGTCCTCTTGTACTTAAGTCGGCATTGTGCCTTTTGTATTAAATTCGGATGCAATTTCTGTGTTTCATCGTCAATAAGAAGGTGCAAGGTATACAATAAACCTGAAGTGAAGCATCGGAATCTAAAACTGGACTCACAGGAGAGGTTCAAATCATAGAATGTGAGAGTGTCAGTCCTCTTGTACTTGAGTCGGCATTGTGCCTTTTGTATTAAATTCGGATGCAATTTCTGTGTTTCATCGTCACTAAGAGGGTCCAAGGGATACAGTAAACCTGAAGTGAAGCATCGGAATCTAAAACTGGACTCACAGGAGAGGTTCAAATCATAGAAAATTAGCGTGTCATTCCACTTGCACTTTAGTCGGCATTGTGCATTTTGAATTTAATTCCGATACAATATCTGTGTGACATCGTCAATAAGAAGGTGCAAGGTATACAGTAAACCTGACATGAAGCATCGGAATCTAAAACTGGACTCACAGGAGGGTTTCAAATCATAGAAAGTGAGAGTGTCAGTCCTTTTTTACTTCAGTCGGCATTGTGCTTTTGTATTGATTTCGGATGCAATTTCTGTGTTTCATCGTCAATAAGAAGGACAAAGGGATACAGTAAACCTGAAGTGATGCATCTGAATCCAAAACTGGACTCACAGGAGAGGTTTAAATTATAGAAAGTGAGAGTGTCAGTCCTCTTGTACTTAAGTCGGCATTGTGCCTTTTGTATTAAATTCGGATGCAATTTCTGTGTTTCATCATCAATAAGAAGGTCCAAGGTATACATTAAACCTGAAGTCAAGCATCGAAATCTAAGACTAGACTCACAGCAGAGGTTCAAATCATAGGAAGTAAGAGTGTCTGTCCTTTTGTACTTAAGTCGCCATTGTACCATTTATATTAAATTCGGATGCAATTTCTGTGTTTCATCGTCAATAAGAATGTCCAAGGGATACAATAAACCTGAAGTGAAGCATCGGAAACTAAAACTGGACTCACAGGAGAGGTTCAAATCATAGAAAGTGAGAGTGTCAGTCCTCTTGTACTTTTGTCAGCATTGTGCCTTTTGTATTAAGTTCGGGTGCAATTTCTGTGTTTCATCGTCAATAAGAAGGTGCAAGGTATACAGTAAACCTGAAGTGAAGCATCGGACTCTAAAACTGGACTTACAGGAGAGGTTCAAATCATAGGAAGTGAGCGTGTCGGTCCTCTTGTACTTAAGTCGGCATTGTGCCATTTGTATTAAATTCGGATTTAATTTCTGTGTTTCATCGTCAATAAGACTGTCCAAGGGATACAGTAAACCTGAAGTGATGCATCGGAATCTAAAACTGGACTCACAGGAGAGGTTCAAATCATAGAATGTTAGAGTGTCAGTCCGCTTTTACTTAAGTCGGCATTGTGCCTTTTGTATTAAATTCGGATGCAATTTCTGTGTTTCATCGTCAATAAGAAGGTGCACGGTATACAGTAAACCTGAAGTGAAGCATCGGAATCTAAAACAGGACTCACAGGAGAGGTTCAAATCAAAGAAAGTGAGAGTGTCAGTCCTCTTGTACTTAAGTCGGCATTGTGCCATTTGTATTAATATCGGATGCAGTTTCTGTGCTCATCGTCAATAAGAAGGTCCAAGGGATACAGTAATTCTGAAGCTAAGCCTCGGAATCTAAAACTGGACTCACAGGAGAGGTTCAAATCATAGAAAGTAAGAGTGTCAGTCCTCTTGTACTTAAGTCGGCATTGTGCCATTTGCATTAAAATCGGATGCAATTTCCGTGTTTCATCGTCAATAAGTAGGTCCCAGGGATACAGTAAACCTGAAGTGAAGCAACGGAATCTAAAACTGGACTCACAGGAGAGGTTCAAATCATAGAAAGTGAGAGTGTCAGTCCCCTTGTACTTAAGTTGGCATTGTGCATTTTGTATTAAATTCGGATGCAATTGCTGTGTTTCATCGTCAATAAGAAGGTCCAAGGTATACAGTTAATCTGAAGTTAAGCATCGGAATCTAAAACTGGACTCACAGGAGAGGTTCAAATCGTAGAAAGTGAGAGTGTCAGTCCTCTTGTACTTATGTCGGCATGGTGCCTTTTGTATTAAATTCGGATGCAATTTCTGTGTTTCATCGTCAATAAGAAGGTAAAAGGTATACCGTAAACCTGAAGTGAAGCATCGGAATCTAAAACTGGACTCACAGAATAGGTTCAAATAATAGAAAGTTAGAGTGTCAGTCCTCTTGTCCTTAAGTCGCCATTATGCCTTTAGTATTAAATTCAGATGCAATTTCTGTGTTTCCTCGTCAATAAGAATGTCCAAGGGATACAGTAAACCTGAAGTGAAGCATCGGAATCTAAAACTGGACTCACAGGAGAGGTTCAAATCATAGAAGGTGGGAGTGTCAGTCCTCTTGTGCTTAAGTCGGCATTGAGCCTTTTGTATTAAATTCGGATGCAATTTCTGTGTTTCATTGTCAATACGAAGGTCCAAGGGATATAGTAAACCTGAAGTGAAGCATCGGAATCTAAAACTGGACTAACTAGAGAGATTCAAATCATAGAAAGTGAGAGTGTCAGTCCTCTTGTACTTAAGTCGGCATTGTGCCTTTTGTATTAAATTCGGATGCAATTTCTGTGTTTCATGGTCAATAAGAAGGTGCAAGGTATACAATAAACCTGAAGTGAAGCATCGGAATCTAAAACTGGACTCACAGGAGAGGTTCAAATCATAGAATGTGAGAGTGTCAGTCCTCTTGTACTTCAGTCGGCATTGTGCCTTTTGTATTAAATTCGGATGCAGTTTCTGTGTTTCATCGTCACTAAGAGGGTCCAAGGGATACAGTAAACCTGAAGTGAAGCATCGGAATCTAAAACTGGACTCACAGGAGAGGTTCAAATCATAGAAAATTAGCGTGTCATTACTCTTGTACTTTAGTCGGCATTGTGCATTTTGAATTTAATTCCGATACAATATCTGTGTGACATCGTCAATAAGAAGGTGCAAGGTATACAGTAAACCTGACATGAAGCATCGGAATCTAAAACTGGACTCACAGGAGGGTTTCAAATCATAGAAAGTGAGAGTGTCAGTCCTTTTTTACTTCAGTCGGCATTGTGCTTTTGTATTGATTTCGGATGCAATTTCTGTGTTTCATCGTCAATAAGAAGGACAAAGGGATACAGTAAACCTGAAGTGATGCATCTGAATCCAAAACTGGACTCACAGGAGAGGTTTAATTTATAGAAAGTGAGAGTGTCAGTCCTCTTGTACTTAAGTCGGCATTGTGCCTTTTGTATTAAATTCGGATGCAATTTCTGTGTTTCATCATCAATAAGAAGGTCCAAGGTATACATTAAACCTGAAGTGAAGCATCGAAATCTAAAACTAGACTCACAGCAGAGGTTCAAATCATAGAAAGTGAGAGTGTCAGTCCTCTTGTACTTTTGTCAGCATTGTGCCTTTTGTATTAAGTTCGGGTGCAATTTCTGTGTTTCATCGTCAATAAGAAGGTGCAAGGTATATAGTAAACCTGAAGTGAAGCATCGGACTCTAAAACTGGACTTACAGGAGAGGTTCAAATCATAGGAAGTGAGCGTGTCGGTCCTCTTGTACTTAAGTCGGCATTGTGCCATTTGTATTAAATTCGGATTTAATTTCTGTGTTTCATCGTCAATAAGAAGGTCCAAGGGATACAGTAAACCTGAAGTGAAGCATCGGAATCTAAAACTGGACTCACAGGAGAGGTTCAAATCATAGAATGTTAGAGTGTCAGTCCGCTTTTACTTAAGTCGGCATTGTGCCTTTTGTATTAAATTCGGATGCAATTTCTGTGTTTCATCGTCAATAAGAAGGTGCACGGTATACAGTAAACCTGAAGTGAAGCATCGGAATCTAAAACAGGACTCACAGGAGAGGTTCAAATCAAAGAAAGTGAGAGTGTCAGTCCCCTTGTACTTAAGTCGGCATTGTGCCATTTGTATTAATATCGGATGCAGTTTCTGTGCTCATCGTCAATAAGAAGGTCCCAGGGATACAGTAATTCTGAAGTTAAGCATCGGAATCTAAAACTGGACTCACAGGACAGGTTCAAATCATAGAAAGTAAGAGTGTCAGTCCTCTTGTACTTAAGTCGGCATTGTGCCATTTGCATTAAAATCGGATGCAATTTCCGTGTTTCATCGTCAATAACTAGGTCCCAGGGATACAGTAAACCTGAAGTGAAGCAACGGAATCTAAAACTGGACTCACAGGAGAGGTTCAAATCATAGAAAGTGAGAGTGTCAGTCCTCTTGTACTTAAGTCGGCATTGTGAATTTTGTATTAAATTCGGATGCAATTGCTGTGTTTCATCGTCAATAAGAAGGTCCAAGGGATACAGTTAATCTGAAATTAAGCATCGGAATCTAAAACTGGACTCACAGGAGAGGTTTAAATCGTAGAAAGTGAGAGTGTCAGTCCTCTTGTACTTATGTCGGCATGGTGCCTTTTGTATTAAATTCGGATGCAATTTCTGTGTTTCATCGTCAATAAGAAGGTAAAAGGTATACCGTAAACCTGAAGTGAAGCATCGGAATCTAAAACTGGACTCACAGAATAGGTTCAAATAATAGAAAGTTAGAGTGTCAGTCCTCTAGTCCTTAAGTCGCCATTATGCCTTTAGAATTAAATTCAGATGCAATTCCTGTGTTTCCTCGTCAATAAGAATGTCCAAGGGATACAGTAAACATGAAGTGAAGCATCGGAATCTAAAACTGGACTCACAGGAGAGGTTCAAATCATAGAAGGTGGGAGTGTCAGTCCTCTTGTGCTTAAGTCGGCATTGAGCCTTTTGTATTAAATTCGGATGCAATTTCTGTGTTTCATTGTCAATACGACTGTCCAAGGGATATAGTAAACCTGAAGTGAAGCATCGGAATCTAAAACTGGACTAACTGGAGAGATTCAAATCATAGAAAGTGAGAGTGTCAGTCCTCTTGTACTTAAGTCGGCATTGTGCCTTTTGTATTAAATTCGGATGCAATTTCTGTGTTTCATCGTCAATAAGAAGGTGCAAGGTATACAATAAACCTGAAGTGAAGCATCGGAATCTAAAACTGGACTCACAGGAGAGGTTCAAATCATAGAATGTGAGAGTGTCAGTCCTCTTGTACTTGAGTCGGCATTGTGCCTTTTGTATTAAATTCGGATGCAATTTCTGTGTTTCATCGTCACTAAGAGGGTCCAAGGGATACAGTAAACCTGAAGTGAAGCATCGGAATCTAAAACTGGACTCACAGGAGAGGTTCAAATCATAGAAAGTGAGAGCGTCAGTCCTCTGAGTCTTAAGTCGGCATTATGCCATTTGTATTAAATTCGGATGTAATTTCTGTGTTTCATCGTCAATAAGAAGGTCCAAGGGATACAGTAAACCTGAAGTGAAGCATTGGAATCTAAAACTGGACTCACAGGAGAGGTTCAAATCATATAAACTTAGAGTGTCACTCCTCTTGTACTTAAGTCGTTATTGTGCCTTTTGTATTAAATTCGGATGCAATTTCTGTGTTTCATCGTCACTAAGAGGGTCCAAGGGATACAGTAAACCTGAAGTGAAGCATCGGAATCTAAAACTGGACTCACAGGAGAGGTTCAAATCATAGAAAGTGAGAGCGTCAGTCCTCTGGTTCTTAAGTCGGCATTGTGCCATTTGTATTAAATTCGGATGCAATTTCTGTGTTTCATCGTCAATAAGAAGGTGCAAGGTATACAATAAACCTGAAGTGAAGCATCGGAATCTAAAACTGGACTCACAGGAGGGTTTCAAATCATAGAAAATGAGAGTGTCAGTCCTTTTTTACTTCAGTCGGCATTGTGCTTTTGTATTAATTTAGGATGCAATTTCTGTGTTTCATCGTCAATAAGAACGACAAAGGGATACAGTAAACCTGAAGTGATGCATCGGAATCTTAAACTGGACTCACAGGAGAGGTTTAAATTATAGAAAGTGAGAGTGTCAGTCCTCTTGTACTTAAGTCGGCATTGTGCCTTTTGTATTAAATTCGGATGCAATTTCTGTGTTTCATCGTCAATAAGAATGTCCAAGGTATACATTAAACCTGAAGTGAAGCATCGAAATCTAAAACTAGACTCACAGGAGAGGTTCAAATCATAGAAAGTGAGAGTGTCTGTCCTTTTGTACTTAAGTCGCCATTGTGCCATTTATATTAAATTCGGATGCAATTTCTGTGTTTCATCGTCAATAAGAATGTCCAAGGGATACAATAAACCTGAAGTGAAGCATCGGAAACTAAAACTAGACTCACAGGAGAGGTTCAAATCATAGAAAGTGAGAGTGTCAGTCCTCCTGTACTTAAGTCGGCATTGTGCCATTTGTATTAAATTCGGATGCAATTTCTGTGTTTCATCGTCAGTAAGAAGGTCCAAGGGATACAGTAAACCTGAAGTTAAGCATCGGTATCTAAAACTGGACTCACAGGAGACGTTCAAATCACAGAAAGTGAGAGTGTCAGTCCTCTTGTACTTAAGTCGGCATTGTGCCATTTGCATTAAAATCGGATGCAATTTCTGTGTTTCATCGTCAATAAGAAGGTCCCAGGGATACAGTAAACCTGGAGTGAAGCATCAGAATCTGAAACTGGTCTCACAGGAGAGGTTCAAATCATAGAAAGTGAGAGTGTCAGTCCTCTTGTACTTAAGTCGGCATTGTGCATTTTGTTTTAAATTCGGATGCAATTTCTGTGTTTCATCGTCAAAAAGAAGGTCCAAAGGTTACTGGAAACCTGAAGAGAAGCATCGGAATCTAAAACTGAACTCACAGGAGGTCTTCAAATCATAGAAACTTGGAGTGTCAGTCCTCTTGTACTTAAGTCGGCATTGTGACTTTTGAATTTAATTCGGATGCAATTTCCGTGTTTCATCGTCAATAAGAAGGTCCAAGGTATACAGTAAACCTGAAGTGAAGCATCGGAATCAAAAATTGGACTCACAGGAGAGGTTCAAATCATAGAAAGTTAGAGTGTCAGTCCTCTTGTACTTAAGTCGGCATTGTGCCTTTTGTATTACATTCGAATGCAATTTCTGTGTTTCATCGTTAATAAGAAGGTGCAAGGTATACAGTTAACCTGAAGTGAAGCATCGGAATCTAACATTGGTCTCACAGGAGAGGTTCAAATCATAGAAAGTTAGAGTTTCAGTCCTCTTGTACTTCAGTCGGCATTGTGCCTTTTATATTAAATTCGGATGCAATTTCTGTGTTTCATCGTCAATAAGAAGGTCCAAGGGATACAGTAAACCTGAAGGGAAGGATCGGAATCTAAAACTGGAGTCACAGGAGAGGTTCAAATCATAGAATGTTAGAGTCTCAGTCCGCTTGTACTTAAGTCGGCATTGTGCCTTTTTCATTTAATTCTGATGCAATTTCTGTGCTTCATCGTCAATAAGACGGTCCATGGTTTACAGTTAACCTGAAGTGTAACATCGGCATCTAAAACTGGACTCACAGGAGAGTTTAAAATCATACAAAGTTAGGGTGTCAGTCCTCTTGTACTTAAGTCAGCATTGTGCCTTTTGAATTTAATACCGATGCAATTTCTGTATTTCATCGTCAATAAGAAGGTCAAAGGGATACAGTAAACCTGAAGAGAAGCATCGGAATCTAAAACTGGTCTCACAGGAGAGGTTCAAATCTAAGAAAGTTAGAGTGTCAGTCCTCTTGTACTAAACTCGGCATTGTGCCTTTTGAATTTAATTTCGATGCAATTTCTGTGCTACTTCGTCAATAAGAAGGTCCAAGGTACACAGTAAACCTTAAGTGAAGCATCGTTATCTAAAACTGGACTCACAGGAGAGGTTCAAATCATAGGAAGTTAGAGTCTCAGTCCTCTTGTACTTAAGTCGGCATTGTGCCTTATGAATTTAATTCCGATGCAATTTCTGTGTTTCAACGTCAATCCGAAGGTCCAAGGTATACAGTAAACCTGACGTTAGGCATCGGAATCTAATACTGGACTCACAGGCCAGGTTCAAATCATAGAAAGATAGAGTGTCAGTCCTCTTGTACTTAGGTCGGCATTGTGGCTTTTGTATTAAATTCGGATGCAATATCTGTGTTTCATCGTCAATAACAAGGTCCAAGGGATACAGTAAACCTGAGGTGAAGCATCGGAATCTAAAACTGGACTCACAGGAGAGGTTCAAATCATAGAAAGTTAGAGTCTCACTCCTCTTGTACTTAAGTCGGCATTGTGCCTTTTGAATTTAATTCCAATGCAATTTCTTTGCTTCATCGACAATAAGAAGGTCCAAGGAACACAGTAAACCTGATGTGAAGCATCGGAATCTAAAACTGGACTCACAGGAGAGGTTCAAATCATAGAAAGTTAGAGTGTCAGTCCTCTTGTACTTAACCCGGCATTGTGCCTTTTGAATTTAATTCCGATGCAATTTCTGTGTTTCATCGTCAATACGAAGGTCCAAGGTATACAGTAAACCTGAAGTGAAGCGTCGGAATCTAAAACTGGGCTCACAGGAGAGGTTCAAATCATAGAAAATTAGAGTGTCCGTCCTCTTGTACTTAAGTCGGCATTGTGCCTTTTGTATAAAATTCATATGCAATTTCTGTGTTTCGTCTTCAATAAGAAGGTGCGAGGTATACAGTAAACCTGAAGTGAAGCATCGGAATCTAAAACTGGACTCACAGGAGAGGTTCAAATCATAGGAAGTGAGAGTGTCAGTCCTCTCGTACTTAAGTCGGCATTGTGCCATTTGTATTAAATTCGGATTTAATTTCTGTGTTTCATCGTCAATAAGAAGGTCCAAGGGATACAGTAAACCTGAAGTGAAGCATCGGAATCTAAAACTGGACTCACAGGAGAGGTTCAAATCATAGAATGTTAGAGTGTCAGTCCGCTTTTACTTGAGTCGGCATTGTGCCTTTTGTATTAAATTCGGATGAAATTTGTGTGTTTCATCGTCAATAAGAAGGTGCAAGGTATACAGTAAACCTGAAGTGAAGCATCGGAATCTAAAACAGGACTTACAGGAGAGGTTCAAATCATAGAAAGTGAGAGTGTCTGTCCTCTTGTACTTAAGTCGGCATAGTGCCATTTGTATTAAATTCGGTTGCAGTTTCTGTGTTTCATAGTCAATAAGAAGGTCCAAGGGATACAGTAATTCTGAAGTTAAGCATCGGAATCTAAAACTGGACTCACAGGAGAGGTTCAAATCATAGAAAGTAAGAGTGTCAGTCCTCTAGTACTTAAGTCGGCATTGTGCCATTTGCATTAAAATCGGATGCAATTTCCGTGATTCATCGTCAATAAGAAGTCCCAGGGATACAGTAAACCTGAAGTGAAGCATCGGAATCTAAAACTGGACTCACAGGAGAGGTTCAAATCATAGAATGTGAGAGTGTCAGTGCTCTTGTACTTAAGTCGGCAGTGTGCCTTTTGTATTAAATTCGGATGCAGTTTCTGTGTTTCATCGTCAATAAGAAGGTGCAAGGTATACAGTAAACCTGAAGTGAAGCATCGGAATCTAAAACTGGACTCACAGGAGAGGTTCAAATCATAGAATGTGAGAGTGTCAGTCCTCTTGTACTTGAGTCGGCATTGTGCCTTTTGTATTAAATTCGGATGCAATTTCTGTATTTCATCGTCACTAAGAGGGTCCAAGGGATACAGTAAACCTGAAGTGAAGCATCGGAATCTAAAGCTGGACTCACAGGAGAGGTTCAACTCATAGAATGTTAGAGTGTCAGTCCTCTTGTACTAAATTCGGCATTGTGCCTTTTGAATTTAATTTCGATGCAATTTCTGTGCTACTTCGCCAATAAGAAGGTCCAAGGTACACAGTAAACCTTAAGTGAAGCATCGTTATCTAAAACTGGACTCACAGGAGAGGTTCAAATCATAGGAAGTTAGAGTCTCAGTCCTCTTGTACTTAAGTCGGCATTGTGCCTTATGAATTTAATTCCGATGCAATTTCTGTGTTTCAACGTCAATACGAAGGTCCAAGGTATACAGTAAACCTGACGTTAGGCATCGGAATCTAATACTGAACTTACAGGAGAGGTTCAAATCATAGAGTGTCAGTCCTCTTGTACTTAGGTCGGCATTGTGACTTTTGTATTAAATTCGGATGCAATATCTGTGTTTCATCGTCAATAACAAGGTCCAAGGGATACAGTAAACCTGAAGTGAAGCTTCGGATTCTAAAACTGGTCTCACAGGAGAGGTTGAAATCATAGAAAGTTAGCGTGTCAGTCCTCTTGTACCTAAGTCAGCATTGTGCCTTTTGCATTAAATTCGCATACAATTTCTGTGTTTCATCGTCAATAAGAAGGCCCAAGGGATACAGTAATCCTGAAGTGAAGCATCGGAATCTAAATCTGGACTCACAGGAGAGGTTCAAATCATAGAAAGTTAGAGTGTTAGTCCTCTTGTACTTAAGTCGGCATTGTGCTTTTTGAATTTTATTCCGATGCAATTTCTGTGTTTCATCGTCAATAAGAAGGTGCGAGGTATACAGTAAACCTGAAGTTAAGCATCGGAATCTAAAACTGGACTCACAGGAGAGGTTCAAATCATAGAAAGTGAGAGTATCAGTCCTCTGGTCCTTAAGTCGGCATTGTGCCATTTGTATTAAATTCGGATGTACTTTCTGTGTTTCATCGTCAATAAGAAGGTGCAAGGTATACAGTAAACCTGACATGAAGCATCGGAATCTAAAACTGGACTCACAGGAGAGTTTCAAATCATAGAAAGTGAGAGTGTCAGTCCTTATTTACTTCAGTCGGCATTGTGCTTTTGTATTAATTTCGGATGCAATTTCTGTGTTTCATCGTCAATAAGAAGGACAAAGGGATACAGAAAACCTGAAGTGATGCATCGGAATCTAAAACTGGACTCGCAGGAGAGGTTTAAATTATAGAAAGTGGGAGTGTCAGTCCTCTTGTACTTATGTCGGCATTGTGCCTTTTGTATTACATTCGGATGCAATTTCTGTGTTTCATCGTCAATAAGAAGGTCCATGGTATACAGTAAACCTGAAGTGTAACATCGGCATCTAAAGCTGGACTCGCAGGAGAGGTTAAAATCATACAAAGTTAGAATATCACTCCTCTTGCTCTTATGTCGGCATTGTGCCATTTGTATTAATTTCGGATGCAATTTCTGTGTTTCATCGTCAATAAGAAGGTCCAACCGATACAGTAAAACTGAAGTGAAGAATCGGAATCTAAAACTGGACTCACAGGAGAGGTTCAAATCACAGATAGTGAGAGTGTCAGTCCTCTTGTACTTAAGTCGGCATTGTGCCATTTGCATTAAAATCGGTTGCAATTTCTGTGTTTCATCGTCAATAAGAAGGTCCCAGGGATACAGTAAACCTGGAGTGAAGCATCGGAATCTAAAACTGGACTCACAGGAGAGGTTCAAATCATAGAAAGTGAGAGTGTCAGTCCTCTTGTACTTAAGTCGGCATTGTGCATTTCGTTTTAAATTCGGATGCAATTTCTGTGTTTCATCGTCAAAAAGAAGGTCCAAAGGTTACTGGAAACCTGAAGAGAAGCATCGGAATCTAAAACTGAACTCACAGGAGAGCTTTAAATCATAGAAACTTAGAGTTTCAGTCCTCTTGTACTTAAGTCGGCACTGTGACTTTTGAATTGACTTCGGATGCAATTTCTGTGTTTCATCGTCAATAAGAAGGTCCAAGGTATACAGTAAACCTGAAGTGAAACATCGGAATCAAAAACAGGACTCACAGAAGAGGTTCAAATGATAGAAAGTGAGAGTGTCAGTCCTCTTGTACTTAAGTCGGCATTGTGCCTTTTGTATTAAATTCGGATGCAATTTCTGTGTTTCATCGTTAATAAGTAGGTGCAAGGTATACAGTAAACCTGAAGTGAAGCATCGGAATCTAACATTGGACTCACAGGAGAGGTTCAAATTATAGAAAGTTAGAGTGTCAGTCCTCTTGTACTTAAGTCGACATTGTGCCTTTTGTATTAAATTCGAATGCACTTTCTGTGTTTCATCGTCAATAAGAAGGTCCAAGGGATACAGTAAACCTGATGAGAAGGATCGGAATCTAAAACTGGAGTCACAGGAGAGTTTCAAATCATAGAATGTTAGAGTCTCAGTCCTCTTTTACTTAAGTCGGTATTGTGCCTTTTTAATTTAATTCCGATGCAATTTCTGTGTTTCAACGTCAATACGAAGGTCCAAGGTATACAGTAATCCTGACGTTAGGCATCGGAATCTAATACTGGACTCACAGGAGAGGTTCAAATCATAGAAAGATAGAGTGTCAGTCCTCTCGTACTTAGGTCGGCATTGTGACTTTTGTATTAAATTCGGACGCAATATCTGTGTTTCATCGTCAATAACATGGTCCAAGGGATACAGTAAACCTGAAGTGAAGCTTCGGAATCTAAAACTGGTCTCACAGGAGCTGTTCAAATCATAGAAGGTGAGAGTGTCACTCCGCTTGTACTTAAGATGGCACTGTGCCTTTTGTATTAAATTCTGATGCAATTTCTGTGTCATCGTCATTAAGGAGGTCCAAGGGATACAGTAAACCTGAAGTGAAGCATCGTTATCTAAAACTGGACTCACAGGAGACGTTCAAATTATAGGAAGTTAGAGTCTCAGTCCTCTTGTACTTAAGTCGGCATTGTGCCTTATGAATTTAATTCCGATGCAATTTCTGTGTTTCAACGTCAATACGAAGGTCCAAGGTATACAGTAAACCTGACGTTATTCATCGGAATCTAATACTGTACTCACAGGAGAGGTTCATATCATAGAAAGATAGAGTGTCTGTCCTCTTGTACTTAGGTCGGCAATGTGACTTTTGTATTAAATTCGGATGCAATATCTGTGTTTCATCGTCAATAAGAAGGTCCAAGGGATACAGTAAACCTGAAGTGAAGCTTCGTAATCTAAAACTGGACTCACAGGAGAGGTTGAAATCATAGAAATTTAGCGTGTCAGTCCTCTTGTACCTATGTCGGCATTGTGCCTTTTGCATTAAATTCGCATTCAATTTCTGTGTTTCATCGTCAATAGGAAGGTTCAAGGGATACAGAAAAAATGAAGTGAAGCATCGGAAGCTAAATCTGGACTCACAGGAGAGGTTCAAATCATAGAAAGTTAGAGTGTCAGTCCTCTTGTACTTAAGTCGGCATTGTGCCATTTGCATTAAAATCGGTTGCAATTTCTGTGTTTCATCGTCAATAAGAAGGTCCCAGGGATACAGTAAACCTGGAGTGAAGCATCGGAATCTAAAACTGGACTCACAGGAGAGGTTCAAATCATAGAAAGTGAGAGTGTCAGTCCTCTTGTACTTAAGTCGGCATTGTGCATTTCGTTTTAAATTCGGATGCAATTTCTGTGTTTCATCGTCAAAAAGAAGGTCCAAAGGTTACTGGAAACCTGAAGAGAAGCATCGGAATCTAAAACTGAACTCACAGGAGAGCTTTAAATCATAGAAACTTAGAGTTTCAGTCCTCTTGTACTTAAGTCGGCACTGTGACTTTTGAATTGACTTCGGATGCAATTTCTGTGTTTCATCGTCAATAAGAAGGTCCAAGGTATACAGTAAACCTGAAGTGAAACATCGGAATCAAAAACAGGACTCACAGAAGAGGTTCAAATGATAGAAAGTGAGAGTGTCAGTCCTCTTGTACTTAAGTCGGCATTGTGCCTTTTGTATTAAATTCGGATGCAATTTCTGTGTTTCATCGTTAATAAGTAGGTGCAAGGTATACAGTAAACCTGAAGTGAAGCATCGGAATCTAACATTGGACTCACAGGAGAGGTTCAAATTATAGAAAGTTAGAGTGTCAGTCCTCTTGTACTTAAGTCGACATTGTGCCTTTTGTATTAAATTCGAATGCACTTTCTGTGTTTCATCGTCAATAAGAAGGTCCAAGGGATACAGTAAACCTGATGAGAAGGATCGGAATCTAAAACTGGAGTCACAGGAGAGTTTCAAATCATAGAATGTTAGAGTCTCAGTCCTCTTTTACTTAAGTCGGTATTGTGCCTTTTTAATTTAATTCCGATGCAATTTCTGTGTTTCAACGTCAATACGAAGGTCCAAGGTATACAGTAATCCTGACGTTAGGCATCGGAATCTAATACTGGACTCACAGGAGAGGTTCAAATCATAGAAAGATAGAGTGTCAGTCCTCTCGTACTTAGGTCGGCATTGTGACTTTTGTATTAAATTCGGACGCAATATCTGTGTTTCATCGTCAATAACATGGTCCAAGGGATACAGTAAACCTGAAGTGAAGCTTCGGAATCTAAAACTGGTCTCACAGGAGCTGTTCAAATCATAGAAGGTGAGAGTGTCACTCCGCTTGTACTTAAGATGGCACTGTGCCTTTTGTATTAAATTCTGATGCAATTTCTGTGTCATCGTCATTAAGGAGGTCCAAGGGATACAGTAAACCTGAAGTGAAGCATCGTTATCTAAAACTGGACTCACAGGAGACGTTCAAATTATAGGAAGTTAGAGTCTCAGTCCTCTTGTACTTAAGTCGGCATTGTGCCTTATGAATTTAATTCCGATGCAATTTCTGTGTTTCAACGTCAATACGAAGGTCCAAGGTATACAGTAAACCTGACGTTATTCATCGGAATCTAATACTGTACTCACAGGAGAGGTTCATATCATAGAAAGATAGAGTGTCTGTCCTCTTGTACTTAGGTCGGCAATGTGACTTTTGTATTAAATTCGGATGCAATATCTGTGTTTCATCGTCAATAAGAAGGTCCAAGGGATACAGTAAACCTGAAGTGAAGCTTCGTAATCTAAAACTGGACTCACAGGAGAGGTTGAAATCATAGAAATTTAGCGTGTCAGTCCTCTTGTACCTATGTCGGCATTGTGCCTTTTGCATTAAATTCGCATTCAATTTCTGTGTTTCATCGTCAATAGGAAGGTTCAAGGGATACAGAAAAAATGAAGTGAAGCATCGGAAGCTAAATCTGGACTCACAGGAGAGGTTCAAATCATAGAAAGTTAGAGTGTCAGTCCTCTTGTACTTAAGTCGGCATTGTGCCTTTTGATTTTAATTCCGATGCAATTTCTGTGTTTCATCGTCAATAAGAAGGTGCGAGGTATACAGTAAACCTGAAGTGAAGCATCGGAATCTAAAACTGGACTCACAGAAGCTGTTCAAATCATAGAAGGTGAGAGTATCACTTCGCTTGTACTTAAGATGGCACTGTGGCTTTTGTATTAAATTCGGATGCAATTTCTGTGTTTCATCGTCATTAAGAAGGTCCAAGGGAGACAGTAAACCAGAAGTGAAGCATCGGAATCTAAAACTGGACACAGAGGAGAGGTTCAAATCATAGGAAGTGAGAGTGTCTGTCCTCTTGTACTTAAGTCGGCATTGTGCCTCATGTATTACATTATGATGCAATTTCTGTGTTTCATCGTCAATAAGAATGTGCAAGGTATACAGTAAACCTGAAGTGAAGCATCGGAATCTATAACTGGACTCACAAGAGAGGTTCAAATCATAGAAAGTGAGAGTGTCAGTCCTCTTGTACTTATGTCGGCATTATGCATTTGGAATTTAATTCCGATGCAATTTCTGTGCTTCATCGTCAATAAGAAAATCCATGGTATACAGTAAACCTGAAGTGTAACATTGGCATCTAAAACTGGACTCACAGAGGAGGTTCAAATCATGGAAACTTAGAGTGTCACTTCTCATGTACTTAAGTCGGCATTGTGGCTTTTGAATTTAATTCCGATGCAATGTCTGTGCTTCATCGTCAAAAAGAAGGTCAAAGGGATACAGTAAACCTGAAGTGAAGCCTCGGTATCTAAAACTGGACCTACATTAGATGTTCAAATCATAGAAAGTTATAGTATCAGTCCTCTTGTACATAAGTCGGCATTGTGCCTTTTGTATTAAATTCGGATGCAATTTCTATGTTTCATCGTCAATAAGAAGGTCCAAGGGATACAGTAAACCTGAAGTGAAGCATCGGAATCTAAAACTTGGCTCACAGGAGAGGTTCATTTCATAGAAAGTTAGAGTGTCAGTCCTCTTGTACTTAAGTCGGCATTGTGCCTTTTGAATTTGATTCCGATGCAATTTCTGTGTTTCTTCGTCAACAAGAATGTCCTAGGTATACAGTAAACCTGAAGTGAAGCATCGGAATCTAAAACTGGACTCACAGGAGAGGTTCAAATCATAGAAAGTTAGAGTGTCAGTCCTCTTGTACTTTAGTCGGCATTGTGCCCTTTGAATTTAATTCCGATGCAATTTCTGTGTTTCATCGTCAATACGAATGCCCAAGGTATACAGTAAACATGAAGTGAACCATCGGAATCTAAAACTGGACTCACAGGAGCGGTTCAAATCATAGAAGGTGAGAGTGTCACTCCGCTTGTACTTAAGATGGCATTGTGCCTTTTGTATTAAATTCGGATGCAATTTCTGTGTTTCATCGTCATTAAGAAGGTCCATGGGATACAGTAAACCAGAAGTGAAGCATCGGAATCTAAAACTGGACTCACATTAGATGTTCAAATTATAGAAAGTTATAGTATCAGTCCTCTTGTACATGAGTCGGCATTGTGCCTTTTGTAATAAATTCGGATGCAATTTCTGTGTTTCATCGTCAATAAGAAGGTCCAAGGAATACAGTAAACCTGAAGTGAAACATCGGAATGTAAAGCTGAACTCACAGAAGAGGTTCAAATCATAGAAAGTTAGAGTGTCAGTCCTCTTGTACTTCAGTCGGTATTGTGCCTTTTGAATTTAATTCCGATGCAATTTCTGTGCTTCATCGACAATAAGAAGGTCCAAGGTACACAGTAAACCTGATGTGAAGCATCGGAATCTAAAACTGGACTCACAGGAGAGGTTCAAATCTTAGAAAGTTAGAGTGTCAGTCCTCTTGTACTTAACTCGGCATTGTGCCTTTTGAATTTAATTCCGATGCAATTTCTGTGTTTCATGGTCAATACGAAGGTCGAAGCTATACAGTAAACCTGAAGTGAAGCATCGGAATCTAAAACTCGACTCACAGGAGAGGTTCAAATCATAAAAACTTAGAGTGTCACTTCTCATGTACTTAAGTCGGCATTGTGGCTTTTTAATTTAATTCCGATGCAATTTCTGTGCTTCATGGTCAAAAAGAAGGTCAAAGGGATACAGTAAACCTGAAGTGAAGCATCGGAATCTAAAACTGGACTCACATTAGATGTTCAAATCATAGAAAGTTACAGTATCAGTCCTCTTGTACATAAGTCGGCATTGTGCCTTTTGTATTAAATTCGGATGCAATTTCTGTGTTTCATCGTCAATAAGAAGGTCCAAGGGATACAGTAAACCTGAAGTGAAACATCGGAATCTAACGCTGAACTCACAGGAGAGGTTCAAATCATAGAAAGATAGAGTGTCAGTCCTCTTGTACTTAAGTCGGCATTGTGCTTTTTGAATTTAATTCCGATGCAATTTCTGTGCTTCATCGACAATAAGAAGGTCCAAGGTACACAGTAAACCTGACGTTAGGCATCGGAATCTAAAACTGGACCCACAGGAGAGGTTCAAAGCATAGAATGTTAGAGTGTCAGTCCTCTTGTACTTAGGTCGGCATTGTAACTTTTGTATTAAATTCGGATGCAATTTCTGTGTTTCATCGTCAATAAGAAGGTCCAAGGTATTCAGTAAACTTGAAGTGAAGCTTCGGAATCTAAAACTGGACTCAGAGGAGAGGTTCAAATCATAGAAAGAAGGAATGTCAGTCCGCTTCTACTTAAGTCGGCATTGAGCCTTTTGTATTAAATTCGGTTACAATTTCTGTGTTTCATCGTCAATAAGAAGGTCCAAGCTACACAGTAAACCTGATGTGAAGCATCGGAATCTGAAACTGGACTCACAGGAGAGGTTCAAATCATAGAAAGTTAGAGTGTCAGTCCACTTGTACTTAACTCGGCTTTGTGCCATTTGAATTTAATTCCGATGCAATTTCTGTGTTTCATCGTCAATTCGAAGGTCCAAGGTATACAGTAAACCTGAAGTGAAGCATCGGAACCTAAAACTCGACTCACTGGAGAGGTTCAAATCATAGAAAGTTAGAGTGTCAGACCTCTTGTACTTAAGTCGGCATTGTGACTTTTGTATTAAATTCAGATGCAATTTCAGTGTTTCATCATCAATAAGAAGGTCCATGGTATACAGTATACCCGAAGTGTAGCATCGGAATCTAAAACTGGACTCACAGGAGGGGATCAAATCATAGAAAGTTAGATTGTCCGTCCTCTTGTACTTAAGTCGAATTGTGCCTTTTGAATTTAATTCCGATGCAATTTCTATGTTTCATCGTCAATAAGAAGGTCCAATATATACAGTAAACCTGAAGTAGAGCATCGGAATCTAAAACTGGACGCACAGGAGAGGTTCAAATCATAGAAAGTTAGAGTCTCAGTCCTCTTGTACTTAAGTCGGCATTGTGCCTTTGGAACTTAATTCCGATGGAATTTCTGTGCTTCATCGACAATAAGAAGGTCCAAGGTAAACAGTAAACCTGAACTGAGGCGTCGGAATCTAAAACTGGACTCACAGGAGTGGTTCAAATCATAGAAAGTTAGAGTGTCAGTCCTCTTGTACTTAACTCGGCATTGTGCCTTTTGAATTTAATTCCGATGCAATTTCTGTGTTTCATGGTCAATACGAATGTCCAAGGTATACAGTAAACCTGAAGTGAAGCATCGGAATCTAAAACTCGACTCACAGGAGAGGTTCCAATCATAGAAAGTTAGAGTGTCAGTCCTCTTGTACTTAAGTCGGCATTGTGACTTTTGTATTAAATTCAGATGCAATTTCAGTGTTTCATCATCAATAAGAAGGTCCAAGGGAATACAGTAAACCTGAAGTGAAGCTTCGGAATCTAAAACTGGATTCACAGGAGAGGTTCAAATCATAGAAAGTTAGAGTGTCAGTCCTCTTATACTTATGTCGGCATTGTGCTATGTTGATTTTAATTCCGATGCAATTTCTGTATTTCATCGCCAATAAGAAGGTCCATGGTATACAGTAATCCTGAAGTGTAGCATCGGAATCTAAAACTGGACTCACAGGTGGGGATCAAATCATAGAAAGTTAGATTGTCCGTCCTCTTGTACTTAAGTCGGAATTGTGCCTTTTGAATTTATTTCCGATGCAATTTCTGTGTTTCATCGTCAATAAGAAGGTCCAAGGCATACAGTAAACCTGAAGTGGAGCATCGGAATCTAAAACTGGACTCACAGGAGAGGTTCAAATCATAGAAAGTTAGAGTCTCAGTCCTCTTGTACTTAAGTCGGCATTGTGACATTTGAATTTAATTCCGATGCAATTTCTGTGCTTCATCGACAATAAGAATGTCCAAGGTACACAGTAAACCTGATCTGAAGCCTCGGAATCTAAAACTGGACTCACAGTAGAGGTTCAAATCACAGAAAGTTAGAGTGTCAGTCCTCTTGTACTTAACTCGGCATTGTGCCTTTTGAATTTAATTCCGATGCAATTTCTGTGTTACATCGTCAATACGAAGGTCCAAGGTATACAGTAAACCTGAAGTGAAGCATTGGAATCTAAAACTGGACTCACAGGAGAGGTTCAAATCATAGAAAGTAAGAGTGTCAGTCCTCTTGTACTTAAGTCAGCATTGTGCTATGTTGAATTTAATTCCGATGCAATTTCTGTATTTCATCGCCAATTAGAAGGTCCATGGTATACAGTAAACCTGAAGTGTAGCATCGGAATCTAAAACTGGACTCACAGGAGGGAATCAAATCATAGAAAGTTAGATTTACCGTCCTCTTGTACTTAAGTCGGTATTGTGCCTTTTGAATTTAATTCCGATGCAATTTCTGTGCTTCATCGTCAATAAGAAGGTCCATGGTATACAGTAAACCTGAAGTGTAACATCGGCATCTAAAACTGGACTCACAGAGGAGGTTCAAATCATAGAAACTTAGAGTGTCACTTCTCATGTACTTAAGTCGGCATTGTGGCTTTTTAATTTAATTCCGATGCAATTTCTGTGCTTCATGATCAAAAAGAAGGTCATAGGGATACTGTAAACCTGAAGTGAAGCATCGGAATCTAAAACTGGACTCACATTAGATGTTCAAATCATAGAAAGTTACAGTATCAGTCCTCTTGTACATAAGTCGGCATTGTGCCTTTTGTATTAAATTCGGATGCAATTTCTGTGTATCATCGTCAATAAGAAGGTCCAAGGGATACAGTAAACCTGAAGTGAAACATCGGAATCTAACGCTGAACTCACAGGAGAGGTTCAAATCATAGAAAGTTAAAGTGTCAGTCCTCTTGTACTTAAGTCGGCATTGTGCCTTTTGAATTTAATTCCGATGCAATTTCTGTGCTTCATCGACAATAAGAAGGTCCAAGGTACACAGTAAACCTGACGTTAGGCATCGGAATCTAAAACTGCACCCACAGGAGAGGTTCAAAGCATAGAAAGTTAGAGTGTCAGTCCTCTTGTACTTAGGTCGGCATTGTAACTTTTGTATTAAATTCGGATGCAATTTCTGTTTTTCATCGTCAATAAGAAGGTCCAAGGTATACAGTAAACTTGAAGTGAAGCTTCGGAATCTAAAACTGGACTCAGAGGAGAGGTTCAAATCATAGAAAGAAGGAATGTCAGTCCTCTTCTACTTAAGACGGCATTGAGCCTTTGTATTAAATTCGGTTACAATTTCTGTGTTTCATCGTCAATAAGAAGGTCCAAGGTACACAGTAAACCTGATGTGAAGCATCGGAATCTAAAACTGGACCCACAGGAGAGGTTCAAATCATAGAAAGTTAGAATGTCAGTCCACTTGTACTTAACTCGGCATTGTGCCATTTGAATTTATTTCCGATGCAATTTCTGTGTTTCATCGTCAATACGAAGGTCCAAGGTATACTGTAAACCTGAAGTGAAGCATCGGAATCTAAAACTCGAATCACAGGAGAGGTTCAAATCATAGAAAGTTAGAGTGTCAGTCCTCTTGTACTTAAGTCGGCATTGTGACTTTTGTATTAAATTCAGATGCAATTTCAGTGTTTCATCATCAATAAGAAGGTCCAAGGGATACAGTAAACCTGAAGTGAAGCTTCGGAATCTAAAACTGGATTCACAGGAGAGGTTCAAATGATAGAAAGTTAGAGTGTCAGTCCTCTTGTACTTAAGTCGGCATTGTGCTATATTGAATTTAATTCCGATGCAATTTCTGTATTTCATCGCCAATAAGAAGGTCCATGGTATACAGTAAACCTGAAGTGTAGCATCGGAATCTAAAACTGGACTCACAGGACGGGATCAAATCATAGAAAGTTAGATTGTCCGTCCTCTTGTACTTAAGTCGAATTGTGCCTTTTGAATTTAATTACGATGCAATTTCTGTGTTTCATCGTCAATAAGAAGGTCCAATGTAAACAGTAAACCTGAAGTGGAGCATCGGAATCTAAAACTGGACTCACAGGAGAGGTTCAAATCATAGAAAGTTAGAGTCTCAGTCCTCTTGTACTTAAGACGGCATTGTGCCTTTGGAACTTAATTCCGATGCAATTTCTGTGCTTCATCGTCAATAAGAAGGTCCAAGGGATACAGTAAACCTGAAGTGAAACATCGGAATCTAAAGCTGAACTCACAGGAGAGGTTCAAATCATAGAAAGTTAGAGTGTCAGTCCTCTTGTACTTAAGTCGGCATTGTGCCTTTTGAATTGATTACGATGCAATTTCTGTGCTTCATCGACAATAAGAAGGTCCAAGGTTCACAGTAAACCTGAACTGAAGCGTGGGAATCTAAAACTGGACTCACAGGAGAGATTCAAATCATAGAAAGTTAGAGTCTCAGTCCTCTTGTACTTAAGTCGGCATTGTGCCTCTTCGATTTACTTCCGATGCAATTTCTGCGCTACATCGTCAATAAGAAGGTCCAAGGTACACAGTAAACCTGAGGTGAAGCATCGGAATCAAAAACTGGACTCACAGGAGAGGTTCAAATCATACAGAGTTAGAGTGTCAGTCCTCCTGTACTTTAGTCGGCATTGTGCCTTTTGTATTACATTCGGATGCAATTTCAGTGTTTCATCGTCAATAACAAGGTCCAAGGGTTACAGTAAACCGGAGGTGCAGCATCGGAATCTAAAACTGGACTCACAGGAGAGGTTCAAATCGTAGACATTTAGAGTGCCAGTCCTCTTGTACTTATGTCGGCATTGAGCCTTCTGTATTAATTTTGGTTACAATTTCTGTGTTTCATCGTCAATAAGAGGTCCAAGGGATACAGTAAACCTGAAGTGAAGCATTGGAATCTAAAACTGGACTCACAGGAGAGGTTCAAATCATAGAAAGTTAGAGTGTCAGTCCTCTTGTACTTAAGTCGGCATTGTGCCTTTTGAATTTAATACCGATGAAAGTTCTGTGTTTCATCGTTAATAAGAAGGTCCTAGGTATACAGTAAACCTGAAGTGAAGCATCGGAATCTAAAACTGGACTCACAGGAGAGGTTCAAATCATAGAAAATTAGAATGTCAGTCCTCTTGTACTTAAGTCGGCATTGAGCCTTCTGTATTAATTTTGGTTACAATTTCTGTGTTTCATCGTCAATAAGAAGTCCAAGGGATACAGTAAACCTGAAGTGAAGCATTGGAATCTAAAACTGGATTCACAGGAGAGGTTCAAATCATAGAATGTTAGAGTGTCAGTCCTCTTGTACTTAAGTCGGCATTGTGCCTTTTGAATTTAATACCGATGCAATTTCTGTGTTTCATCGATAATAAGAAGGTCCTAGGTATACAGTAAACCTGAAGTGAAGCATCGGAACCTAAAACTGGACTCACAGGAGAGGTTCAAATCATAGAAGGTTAGAGTGTCAGTCCTCTTGTACTTAAGTCGGCATTGTGCCTTTTGAATTTGATTCCGGTGCAGTTTCTGTGTTTCTTCGTCAATAAGAAGGTCCTAGGTATACAGTAAACCTGAAGTGAAGCATCGGAATCTAAAACTGGGCTCACAGGAGAGGTTCAAATCATAGAAAGTTAGAGTGTCAGTCCTCTTGTACTTAAGTCGGCATTGTGCCTTTTGTATAAAATTCATATGCAATTTCTGTGTTTCGTCGTCAATGAGAAGGTGCGAGGTATACAGTAAACCTGAAGTGAAGCATCGGAATCTAAAACTGGACTCACAGGAGAGGTTCAAATCATTGAGAGTTAGAGTGTCAGTCCTCCTGTACTTAATTCGGCATTGTGCCTATTGTATTAAATTCGGATGCAAATTCAGTGTTTCATCGTCAATAAGAAGGTCCAAGGGATACAGTAAACCGGAAGTGCAGCATCGGAATCTAAAACTGGACTCACAGGAGAGGTTCAAATCGTAGACTTTTACAGTGTCAGTCCTCTTGTACTTAAGTCGGCATTGTGCTATGTTGAATTTAATTCAGATGCAATTTCTGTATTTCATCATCAATAAGAAGGTCCAAGGTATACAGTACACCTGAAGTGGAGCATCGGAATCTAAAACTGGACTCACAGGAGAGGTTCAAATCATAGAAAGTTAGAAACTCAGGCCTCTTGTACCTATGTCGGCATTGTGCCTTGGAATTTAATTCCGATTCAATTTCTGTGCTTCATCGTCAATAAGAAGGTCCATGATATACAGTAAACCTGAAGTGTAGCATCGGAATCTAAAACTGGACTCACAGGAGGGGATCACATTATAGAAAGTTAGATTGTCCGTCCTCTTGTACTTAAGTCGGAATCGTGCATTTTGAATTTAATTCCGATGCAATTTCTGTGTTTTATCATCAATAAGAAGGTCCAAGGTATACAGTAAACCTGAAGTGAAGCATCGGTATTTAAAACGGGACTCACAGCAGTGGTTCAAATCATAGAATGTTAGTCTCAGTCCTCTTGTACTTATGTCGGCATTGTGCCTCTTGAATTTACTTCCGATGCAATTTCTGTGCCACATCATCAATAAGAAGGTCCAAGGTACACAATAATCCTGAAGTGAAGCATCGGAATCTAAAACTGGGCTCACAGGAGAGGTTCAAATCATAGGAAGTTAGAGTGTCAGTCCTCTTGTACTTAAGTCGGCATTGTGCCTTTTGAATTTAATTCCGATGCAATTTCTGTGTTTCATCGTCAATAAGAAGGTCCTAGGTATACAATAAACCTGAAGTGAAGCATCGAAATCTAAAACTGGACTCACAGGAGTGATTCAAATCATAGA
Organism: Schistocerca piceifrons; assembly: GCF_021461385.2. Lineage (NCBI taxonomy): Eukaryota > Metazoa > Arthropoda > Insecta > Orthoptera > Acrididae > Schistocerca > Schistocerca piceifrons. The sequence goes on along the minus strand of NW_025728148.1, from coordinate 1,017,041 downwards.
AAGTTAGAGTGGCAGTCCTCTTGTACGTAAGTCGGCATTGTGCCTTTGAATTGAATTCCCATGTACTTCTGTGTTTCATCGTCAATACGAAGGTCCATGGTATACAGTTAGCCTGACGTTAGGCATCGGAATCTAAAACTGGACCCACAGGAGAGGTTCAAAGCATAGAAAGTTAGAGTGTCAGTCCTCTTGTACTTAAGTCGGCATTGTGCCTTTTGAATTTAATTCCAATGCAATTTCTGTGTTTCATCGTCAATAAGAAGGTCCTAGGTATACAGTAAACCTGAAGTGAAGCATCGAAATCTAAAACTGGACTCACAGGAGAGATTCAAATCATAGAAAGTTAGAGTGTCAGTCCTCTTGTACTTAAGTCGGCATTGTGCCTTTTGAATTTGATTCCGATGCAATTTCTGTGTTTCATCGTCAATACGAAGGTCCTAGGTATACAGTAAACCTGAAGTGAAGCATCGGAATCTAAAACTGGGCTCACAGGAGAGGTTCAAATCATAGAAAGTTAGAGTGTCAGTCCTCTTGTACTTAAGTCGGCATTGTGCTTTTTCTATTAAATACGGATGCAATTTCTGTGTTTCATCGTCAATAAGAAGGTCCACGGGATACAGTAAACCTGAAGTGATGCATCGGAATCTAAAGCTGGACTCACAGGAGAGGTTCTACTCATAGAAAGTTAGAGTGTCTGTCCTCTTGTACTTAAGTCGGCATTGTGCCTTTAGAATTTAATTCCGATGCAATTTCTGTGCTACATCGACAATAAGAAGGTCCAAGGTACACAGTAAACCTGATGTGAAGCATCGGAATCTAAAACTGGACTCACAGGAGAGGTTCAAATCATAGAAACTTAGGTTGTCAGTCCTCTTGTACTTAACTTGGCATTGTGCCTTTTGAATATAATTCCGATGCAATTTCTGTGTTTCGTCGTCAACACGAAGGTCCAAGGTATACAGTCAACCTGAAGTGAAGCATCGGAATCTAAAACTGGACTCACAGGAGAGGTTCAAATCATAGAAAGTTAGAGTGTCAGTCCTCTTGTACTTAAGTCGGCATTGTGACTTTTGTATTAAATTCAGATGCAATTTCTGTGTTTCATCATCAATAAGAAGGTCCAAAGGATACAGTAAACCTGAAGTGAAGCTTCGGAATCTAAAACAGGATTCACAGGAGAGGTTCAAATCATAGAAAGTTAGAGTGTCAGTCCTCTTGTAATTAAGTCGGCATTGTGCTATGTTGAATTTAATTCCGATGCAATTTCTGTATTTCATCGCCAATAAGAAAGCCCATGGTATACAGTAAACCTGAAGTGTAGCATCGGAATCTAAAACTGGACTCACAGGAGGGGATCACATCATAGAAAGTTAGATTGTCCGTCCTCTTGTACTTAAGTCGGAATCGTGCATTTTGAATTTAATTCCGATGCAATTTCTGTTTTATCATCAATAAGAAGGTCCAAGGTATACAGTAAACCTGAAGTGAAGCATCGGTATTTAAAACGGGACTCACAGCAGTGGTTCAAATCATAGAATGTTAGTCTCAGTCCTCTTGTACTTATGTCGGCATTGTGCCTCTTGAATTTACTTCCGATGCAATTTCTGTGCCACATCATCAATAAGAAGGTCCAAGGTACACAGTAATCCTGAAGTGAAGCATCGGAATCTAAAACTGGGCTCACAGGAGAGGTTCAAATCATAGAAAGTTAGAGTGTCAGTCCTCTTGTACTTAAGTCGGCATTGTGCCTTTTGAATTTAATTCCGATGCAATTTCTGTGTTTCATCGTCAATAAGAAGGTCCTAGGTATACAGTAAACCTGAAGTGAAGCATCGAAATATAAAACTGGACTCACAGGAGAGATTCAAATCATAGAAAGTTAGAGTGTCAGTCCTCTTGTACTTAAGTCGGCATTGTGCCTTTTGAATTTGATTCCGATGCAATTTCTGTGTTTCATCGTCAATAAGAAGGTCCTAGGTATACAGTACACCTGAAGTGAAGCATCGGAATCTAAAACTGGGCTCACAGGAGAGGTTCAAATCATAGAAAGTTAGAGTGTCAGTCCTCTTGTACTTAAGTCGGCATTGTGCCTTTTGTATAAAATTCATATGCAATTTCTGTGTTTCGTCGTCAATACGAAGGTGCGAGGTATACAGTAAACCCGAAGTGAAGCATCGGAGTCTAAAACTGGACTCACAGGAGCGGTTCAAATCATAGAAGGTGAGAGTGTCACTCCGCTTGTACTTAAGATGGCATTGTGCCTTTTGTATTAAATTCGGATGCAATTTCTGTGTTTCATCGTCATTAAGAAGGTCCAAGGGATACAGTAAACCAGAAGTGATGCATCGGAATCTAAAACTGGAGTCACAGGAGAGGTTCAAATCATAGAAAGTGAGAGTGTCAGTCCTCTTGTACTTAAGTTGGCATTGTGCCTTTTGTATTAAATTCGAATGCAATTTCTGTGTTTCATCGTCAATAAGAAGGTGCAAGGTATACAGTAAACATGAGGTGAAGCATCGGAATCTAAAACTGGACTCACAGGACAGGTTCAAATCATTGAGGGTTAGAGTGTCAGTCCTCTTGTACTTAAGTCGGCATTGTGCTATTTTGAATTTAATTCAGATGCAATTTCTGTATTTCATCGTCAATAAGATGGTCCAAGGTATACAGTAAACCTGAAGTGGAGCATCGGAATCTAAAACTGGACTCACAGGAGAGGTTCAAATCATAGAAAGTTAGAGTCTCATTCCTCTTGTACCTAGGTCGGCATTGTGCCTTTGGAATTTAATACCGATGCAATTTCTGTGCTTCATCGTCAATAAATAGGTCCATGATATACAGTAAACCTGAAGTGTAACATCGGCATCTAAAACTGGACTCACAGGAGAGGTTGAAAACATAGAAAGTTATAGTATCAGTCCTCTTGTACATAAGTCGGCATTGTGCCTTTCGTATTAAATTCGGATGCAATTTCTGTGTTTCATCGTCAATAAGAAGGTCCACGGGATACAGTAAACCTGAAGTGATGCTTCGGAATCTAAAGCTGGACTCACAGGAGAGGTTCTACTCATAGAAAGTTAGAGTGTCAGTCCTCTTGTACTTAAGTTGGCATTGTGCCTTTTGAATTTGATTCCGATGCAATTTCTGTCCTACATCGACAATAAGAAGGTAAAAGGTACACAGTAAACCTGACGTTAGGCATCGGAATGCAATACTGGACTCACAGGAGAGGTTCAGAGCATAGAAAATTAGAATGTCGTTCCTCTTGTACTTAGGTCGGCATTGTTACTTTTGTATTAAATTCGGATGCAATTTCTGTGTTTCATCGTCAATAAGAAGGTCCAAGGGATACAGTAAACCTGAAGTGAAGCTTGGGAGTGTAAAACTGGACTCACAGGAGAGGTTCAAATCATAGAAAGTTATAGTATCTGTCCTCTTGTACATAAGTCGACATTGTGCCTTTTGTATTAAATTCGGATGCAATTTCTGTGTTTCGTCGTCAATAAGAAGGTGCGAGGTATACAGTAAACCTGAAGTGAACCATCGGAATCTAAAACAGGACTCACAGGGGCGGTTCAAATCATAGAAATTGAGAGTGTCACTCCGCTTGTACTTAAGTTGGCATTGTGCCTTTTGTATTCAATTCGGATGTAATTTCTGTGTTTCATCGTCAATAAGAAGGTTCAAGGTATACAGTAAACCTGACATTAAGCATCGGAATCTAAAACTGGACTCTCAGGAGAGTTTCAAATCATAGAAAGTGAGAGTGTCAGTCCTTATTTACATCAGTCGGCATTGTGCTTTTGTATTAATTTCGGATGCAATTTCTGTGTTTCATCGTCAATAAGAAGGACAAAGGGATACAGTAAAGCTGAAGTGTAACATCGGCATCTAAAACTGGACTCACAGGAGTGGTTAAAATCATACAAAGTTAGAGTTTCACTCCTCTTGCACTTAAGTCGGCATTGTGCCATTTGTATTAATTGCGGATGCAATTTCTGTGTTTTATCGTCAATAAGAAGGTCCAACCGATACAGTAAAACTGAAGTGAAGAATCGGAATCTAAAACTGGACTCACAGGAGAGGTTTAAATCACAGAATGTTAGAGTGTCAGTCCGCTTTTACTTAAGTCGGCATTGTGCCTTTTGTATTAAATTCGGATGCAATTTTTGTGTTTCATCGTCAATACGAAGGTGCAAGGTATACAGTAAACCAGAAGTGAAGCATCGGAATCTAAAACAGGACTCACAGAAGAGCTTCAAATCATAGAAAGTGAGAGTGTCAGTCCTCTTGTACTTAAGTCGGCATTGTGCCATTTGTATTAAATTCGGATGCAATTTCGGTGTTTCATCGTCAATAAGAAGGTCCAAGTGATACAGTAAACCTGAAGTTAAGCATCGGAATCTAAAACTGGACTCACAGGAGAGGTTCAAATCACAGAAAGTGAGAGTGTCAGTCCTCTAGTACTTAAGTCGGCATTGTGCCATTTGCATTAAAATCGGTTGCAATTTCTGTGTTTCATCGTCAATAAGAAGGTCCCAGGGATACAGTAAACCTGGAGTGAAGCATCGGAATCTAAAACTGGACTCACAGGAGAGGTTCAAATCATAAAAAGTGAGAGTGTCAGTCCTCTTGTACTTAAGTCGGCATTGTGCATTTCGTTTTAAATTCGGATGCAATTTCTGTGTTTCATTGTCAAAAAGAAGGTCCAAAGGTTACTGGAAACCTGAAGAGAAGCATCGGAATCTAAAACTGAACTCACAGGAGAGCTTCAAATCATAGAAACTTAGAGTGTCAGTCCTCTTGTACTTAAGTCGGCACTGTGACTTTTGAATTTAAATCGGATGCAATTTCTGTGTTTCATCGTCAATAAGAAGGTCCAAGGTATACAGTAAACCTGAAGTGAAGCATCGGAATCAAAAACAGGACCCACAGTAGGGGTTCAAATGATAGAAAGTGAGAGTGTCAGTCCTCTTGTACTTAAGTCGGCATTGTGCCTTTTGTATTAAATTCGGATGCAATTTCTGTGTTTCATCGTTAATAAGTAGATGCAAGGTATACAGTAAACCTGAAGTGAAGCATCGGAATCTAACATTGGACTCACAGGAGAGGTTCAAATTATAGAAAGTTAGAGTTTCAGTCCTCTTGTACTTAAGTCGGCATTGTGCCTTTTGTATTAAATTCGAATGCAATTTCTGTGTTTCTTCGTCAATAAGAAGGTCCAAGGGATACCGTAAACCTAATGTGAAGGATCGGAAACTAAAACTGGAGTCACAGGAGAGGTTCAAATCATAGAATGTTAGAGTCTCAGTCCTCTTTTACTTAAGGCGGCATTGTGCCTTTTTCATTTAATTCCGATGCAATTTCTGTGTTTCAACGTCAATACGAAGGTCCAAGGTATACAGTAAACCTGACGTTAGGCAACGGAATCTAATACTGGACTCACAGGAGAGGTTCAAATCATAGAAAGATAGAGTGTCAGTCCTCTTGTACTTAGGTCGGCATTGTGACTTTTGTATTAAATTCGGACGCAATATCTGTGTTTCATCGTCAATAACAAGGTCCAAGGGATACAGTAAACCTGAAGTGAAGCTTCGGAATCTAAAACTGGTCTCACAGGAGCTGTTCAAATCATAGAAGGTGAGAGTGTCACTCCGCTTGTACTTTAGATGGCACTGTGCCTTTTGTATTAAATTCTGATGCAATTTCTGTGTTTCATCGTCATTAAGGAGGTCCAAGGGATACAGTAAACCTGAAGTTAAGAATCTTTATCTAAAACTGGATTCACAGGAGACGTTCAAATCATAGGAAGTTAGAGTGTCAGTCCTCTTGTACTTAAGTCGGCATTGTGCCTTATGAATTAAATTCCGATGCAATTTCTGTGTTTCAACGTCAATACGAAGGTCCAAGGTATACAGTAAACCTGACGTTATTCATCGGAATCTAATACTGTACTCACAGGAGAGGTTCAAATCATAGAAAGATAGAGTGTCAGTCCTCTTGTACTTAGGTCGGCAATGTGACTTTTGTATTAAATTCGGATGCAATATCTGTGTTTCATCGTCAATAAGAAGGTCCAAGGGATACAGTAAACCTGAAGTGAAGCTTCGTAATCTAAAACTGGACTCACAGGAGAGGTTGAAATCATAGAAAGTTAGCGTGTCAGGCCTCTTGTACCTATGTCGGCATTGTGCCTTTTGCATTAAATTCGCATTCAATTTCGGTGTTTCATCGTCAATAGGAAGGTCCAAGGGATACAGAAAAAATGAAGTGAAGCATCGGAAGCTAAATCTGGACTCACAGGAGAGGTTCAAATCATAGAAAGTGAGAGTGTCAGTCCTCTTGTACTTAAGTCGGCGTTGTGCCTTTTGATTTTAATTCCGATGCAATTTCTGTGTTTCATCGTCAATAAGAAGGTGCGAGGTATACAGTAAACCTGAAGTGAAGTATCGGAATCTAAAACTGGACTCACAGAAGCTGTTCAAATCATAGAAGGTGAGAGTATCACTCCGCTTGTACTTAAGATGGCACTGTAGCTTTTGTATTAAATTCGGATGCAATTTCTGTGTTTCATCGTCATTAAGAAGGTCCAAGGGATACAGTAAACCAGAAGTGAAGCATCGGAATCTAAAACTGGACACAGAGGAGAGGTTCAAATCATAGGAAGTGAGAGTGTCTGTCCTCTTGTACTTAAGTCGGCATTGTGCCTCATGTATTACATTATGATGCAATTTCTGTGTTTCATCGTCAATAAGAATGTGCAAGGTATACAGTAAACCTGAAGTGAAGCATCGCAATCTATAACTGGACTCACAAGAGAGGTTCAAATCATAGAAAGTTAGAGTCTCAGTCCTCTTGTACTTAAGTCGGCATTATGCATTTGGAATTTAATTCCGATGCAATTTCTGTGCTTCATCGTCAATAAGAAGGTCCATGGTATACAGTAAACCTGAAGTGTAACATCGGCATCTAAAACTGGACTCACGGAGGAGGTTCAAATCATAGAAACTTAGAGTGTCACTTCTCATGTACTTAAGTCAGCATTGTGGCTTTTGAATTTAATTCCGATGCAATGTCTGTGATTCATCGTCAAAAAGAAGGTCAAAGGGATACAGTAAACCTGAAGTGAAGCATCGGAATCTAAAACTGGACCTACATTAGATGTTCAAATCATAGAAAGTTATAGTATCTGTCCTCTTGTACATAAGTCGGCATTGTGCCTTTTGTATTGAATTCGGATGCAATTTCTGTGTTTCATCGTCAATAAGAAGGTCCAAGGGATACAGTAAACCTGAAGTGAAACATCGGAATCTAAAGGTGAACTCACAGGAGAGGTTCAAATCATAGAAAGTTAGAGTGTCAGTCCTCTTGTACTTAAGTCGGCATTGTGCCTTTTGAATTTGATTCCGATGCAATTTCTGTGTTTCATCGTCAATAAGAAGGTCCTAGGTATACAGTAAACCTGAAGTGAAGCATCATAATCTAAAACTTGGCTCACAGGAGAGGTTCAAATCATAGAAAATTAGAGTGTCAGTCCTCTTGTACTTAAGTCTGCATTGTGCCTTTTGAATTTGATTCCGATGCAATATCTGTGTTTCTTCGTCAACAAGAAGGTCCTAGGTATACAGTAAACCTGAAGTGAAGCATCGGAATCTAAAACTGGGCTCACAGGAGAGGGACAAATCATAGAAAGTTAGAGTGTCAGTCCTCTTGTACTTACGTCGGCATTGTGCCTTTTGTATAAAATTGATATGCAATTTCTGTGTTTCGTCCTCAATAAGAAGGTGCGAAGTATACAGTAAACGTGAAGTGAAGCATCGGAATCTAAAACTGGACTCACAGGAGCGGTTCAAATCATAGAAGGTGAGAGTGTCACTCCGCTTGTACTTAAGATGGCATTGTGCCTTTTGTATTAAATTCGCATACAATTTCTGTGTTACATCGTCAATAAGAAGGTCCAAGGGATACAGTAAACCTGAAGTGAAGCATTGGAATCTAAAACTGGACACACAGGAGAGGTTCAAATCAAAGGAAATTAGAGTGTCAGTCCTCTTGTACTTAAGTCGTCATTGTGCCTTTTGAATTTAATTCCGATGCTATTTCTGTGTTTCATCGTCAATAAGAACGTCCTACGTATACAGTAAACCTGAAGTGAAGCATCGGAATCTAAAACTGGGCTCACAGGAGAGGTTCAAACAATAGAAAGTTAGAGTGTCAGTCCTCTTGCACTTAAGTCGGCATTGTGCCTTTTGTATAAAATTCATATGCAATTTCTGTATTTCGTCGTCAATGAGAAGGTGCGAGGTATACAGCAAACCTAAAGTGAAGCATCGGAAACTAAAACTGGACTCATAGGAGAGGTTCAAATCTTAGAAAGTTAGAGTGTCAGTCGTCTTGTACTTTAGTCGGCATTGTGGCCTTTGAATTTAATTCCGATGCAATTTCTGTGTTTCATCGTCAATACGAATGCCCAAGGTATACAGTAAACATGAAGTGAACCATCGGAATCTAAAACTGGACTCACAGGAGCGTCTCAAATCATAGAAAGTGAGAGTGTCACTCCGCTTGTACTTAAGATGGCATTGTGCCTTTTGTATTAAATTCGGATGCAATTTCTGTGTTTCATCGTCATTAAGAAGGTCCATGGGATACAGTAAACCAGAAGTGAAGCATCGGAATCTAAAACTGGACTCACATTAGATGTTCAAATTATAGAAAGTTATAGTATCAGTCCTCTTGTACATGAGTCGGCATTGTGCCTTTTGTATAAAATTCGGATGCAATTTCTGTGTTTCATCGTCAATAAGAAGGTCCAAGGAATACAGTAAACCTGAAGTGAAACATCGGAATGTAAAGCTGAACTCACAGAAGAGGTTCAAATCATAGAAAGTTAGAGTGTCAGTCCTCTTGTACTTCAGTCGGTATTGTGCCTTTTGAATTTAATTCCGATGCAATTTCTGTGCTTCATCGACAATAAGAAGGTCCAAGGTACACAGTAAACCTGATGTGAAGCATCGGAATCTAAAACTGGACTCACAGGAGGGGTTCTAATCGAAGAAAGTTAGAGTGTCAGTCCTCTTGTACTTAACTCGGCAATGTGCCTTTTGAATTTAATTCCGATGCAATTTCTGTGTTTCATGGTCAATACGAAGGTCCAAGGTATACAGTAAACCTGAAGTGAAGCATCAGAATCTAAAACTCGACTCACAGGAGAGGTTCAAATCATAAAAACTTAGAGTGTCACTTGTCATGTACTTAAGTCGGCATTGTGCTTTTTGAATTTAATTCCTATGCAATTTCTGTGCTTCATCGACAATAAGAAGGTCCAAGGTACACAGTAAACCTGACGTTAGGCATCGGAATCTAAAACTGGACCCACAAGAGAGGTTCAAATCATAGAAAGTTAGAGTGTCAGTCCTCTTGTACTTAGGTCGGCATTGTAACTTTTGTATTAAATTCGGATGCAATTTCTGTGTTTCATCGTCAATAAGAAGGTCCAAGGTATACAGTACACTTGAAGTGAAGCTTCGGAACCTAAAACTGGACTCAGAGGAGAGGTTCAAATCATAGAAAGAAGGAATGTCAGTCCTCTTCTACTTAAGTCGGCATTGAGCCTTTTGTATTAAATTCGGTTACAATTTCTGTGTTTCATCGTCAATAAGAAGGTCCAAGGTACACAGTAAACCTGATGTGAAGCATCGGAATCTAAAACTGGACTCACAGGAGAGGTTCAAATCATAGAAAGTAAGAGTGTCAGTCCACTTGTACTTAACTCGGCTTTGTGCCATTTGAATTTAATTCCGATGCAATTTCTGTGTTTCATCGTCAATACGAAGGTCCAAGGTATACAGTAAACCTGAAGTGAAGCATCGGAATCTAAAACTCGACTCACTGGAGAGGTTCAAATCATAGAAAGTTAGAGTGTCAGTCCTCTTGTACTTAAGTCGGCATTGTGACTTTTGTATTAATTCAGATGCAATTTCAGTGTTTCATCATCAATAAGAAGGTCCAAGGGATACAGTAAACCTGAAGTGAAGCTTCGGAATCTAAAACTGGTCTCACAGGAGCTGTTCAAATCATAGAAGGTGAGAGTGTCACTCCGCTTGTACTTAAGATGGCACTGTGCCTTTTGTATTAAATTCTGATGCAATTTCTGTGTTTCATCGTCATTAAGGAGGTCCAAGGGATACAGTAAACCTGAAGTTAAGCGTCGTTATCTAAAACTGGACTCACAGGAGACGTTCAAATCATAGGAAGTTAGAGTGTCAGTCCTCTTGTACTTAAGTCGGCATTGTGCCTTATGAATTAAATTCCGATGCAATTTCTGTGTTTCAACGTCAATACGAAGGTCCAAGGTATACAGTAAACCTGACGTTATTCATCGGAATCTAATACTGTACTCACAGGAGAGGTTCAAATCATAGAAAGATAGAGTGTCAGTCCTCTTGTACTTAGGTCGGCAATGTGAATTTTGTATTAAATTCGGATGCAATATCTGTGTTTCATCGTCAATAGTAAGGTCCAAGGGATACAGTAAACCTGAAGTGAAGCTTCGTAATCTAAAACTGGACTCACAGGAGAGGTTGAAATCATAGAAAGTTAGCGTGTCAGGCCTCTTGTACCTATGTCGGCATTGTGCCTTTTGCATTAAATTCGCATTCAATTTCTGTGTTTCATCGTCAATAGGAAGGTCCAAGGGATACAGAAAAAATGAAGTGAAGCATCGGAAGCTAAATCTGGACTCACAGGAGAGGTTCAAATCATAGAAAGTGAGAGTGTCAGTCCTCTTGTACTTAAGTCGGCGTTGTGCCTTTTGATTTTAATTCCGATGCAATTTCTGTGTTTCATCGTCAATAAGAAGGTGCGAGGTATACAGTAAACCTGAAGTGAAGCATCGGAATCTAAAACTGGACTCACAGAAGCTGTTCAAATCATAGAAGGTGAGAGTATCACTCCGCTTGTACTTAAGATGGCACTGTGGCTTTTGTATTAAATTCGGATGCAATTTCTGTGTTTCATCGTCATTAAGAAGGTCCAAGGGATACAGTAAACCAGAAGTGAAGCATCGGAATCTAAAACTGGACACAGAGGAGAGGTTCAAATCATAGGAAGTGAGAGTGTCTGTCCTCTTGTACTTAAGTCGGCATTGTGCCTCATGTATTACATTATGATGCAATTTCTGTGTTTCATCGTCAATTAGAATGTGCAAGGTATACAGTAAACCTGAAGTGAAGCATCGGAATCTATAACTGGACTCACAAGAGAGGTTCAAATCATAGAAAGTTAGAGTCTCAGTCCTCTTGTACTTAAGTCGGCATTATGCATTTGGAATTTAATTCCGATGCAATTTCTGTGCTTCATCGTCAATAAGAAGGTCCATGGTATACAGTAAACCTGAAGTGTAACATCGGCATCTAAAACTGGACTCACAGAGGAGGTTCAAATCATAGAAACTTAGAGTGTCACTTCTCATGTACTTAAGTCGGCATTGTGGCTTTTGAATTTAATTCCGATGCAATGTCTGTGATTCATCGTCAAAAAGAAGGTCAAAGGGATACAGTAAACCTGAAGTGAAGCATCGGAATCTAAAACTGGACCTACATTAGATGTTCAAATCATAGAAAGTTATAGTATCAGTCCTCTTGTACATAAGTCGGCATTGTGCCTTTTGTATTGAATTCGGATGCAATTTCTGTGTTTCATCGTCAATAAGAAGGTCCAAGGGATACAGTAAACCTGAAGTGAAACATCGGAATCTAAAGCTGAACTCACAGGAGAGGTTCAAATCATAGAAAGTTAGAGTGTCAGTCCTCTTGTACTTAAGTCGGCATTGTGCCTTTTGAATTTGATTCCGATGCAATTTCTGTGTTTCATCGTCAATAAGAAGGTCCTAGGTATACAGTAAACCTGAAGTGAAGCATCATAATCTAAAACTTGGCTCACAGGAGAGGTTCAAATCATAGAAAATTAGAGTGTCAGTCCTCTTGTACTTAAGTCTGCATTGTGCCTTTTGAATTTGATTCCGATGCAATATCTGTGTTTCTTCGTCAACAAGAAGGTCCTAGGTATACAGTAAACCTGAAGTGAAGCATCGGAATCTAAAACTGGGCTCACAGGAGAGGGACAAATCATAGAAAGTTAGAGTGTCAGTCCTCTTGTACTTACGTCGGCATTGTGCCTTTTGTATAAAATTGATATGCAATTTCTGTGTTTCGTCCTCAATAAGAAGGTGCGAAGTATACAGTAAACGTGAAGTGAAGCATCGGAATCTAAAACTGGACTCACAGGAGCGGTTCAAATCATAGAAGGTGAGAGTGTCACTCCGCTTGTACTTAAGATGGCATTGTGCCTTTTGTATTAAATTCGCATACAATTTCTGTGTTACATCGTCAATAAGAAGGTCCAAGGGATACAGTAAACCTGAAGTGAAGCATTGGAATCTAAAACTGGACACACAGGAGAGGTTCAAATCAAAGAAAATTAGAGTGTCAGTCCTCTTGTACTTAAGTCGTCATTGTGCCTTTTGAATTTAATTCCGATGCTATTTCTGTGTTTCATCGTCAATAAGAACGTCCTACGTATACAGTAAACCTGAAGTGAAGCATCGGAATCTAAAACTGGGCTCACAGGAGAGGTTCAAACAATAGAAAGTTAGAGTGTCAGTCCTCTTGCACTTAAGTCGGCATTGTGCCTTTTGTATAAAATTCATATGCAATTTCTGTATTTCGTCGTCAATGAGAAGGTGAGAGGTATACAGCAAACCTGAAGTGAAGCATCGGAATCTAAAACTGGACTCATAGGAGAGCTTCAAATCTTAGAAAGTTAGAGTGTCAGTCGTCTTGTACTTTAGTCGGCATTGTGGCCTTTGAATTTAATTCCGATGCAATTTCTGTGTTTCATCGTCAATACGAATGCCCAAGGTATACAGTAAACATGAGGTGAACCATCGGAATCTAAAACTGGACTCACAGGAGCGTCTCAAATCATAGAAAGTGAGAGTGTCACTCCGCTTGTACTTAAGATGGCAATGTGCCTTTTGTATTAAATTCGGATGCAATTTCTGTGTTTCATCGTCATTAAGAAGGTCCATGGGATACAGTAAACCAGAAGTGAAGCATCTGAATCTAAAACTGGACTCACATTAGATGTTCAAATTATAGAAAGTTATAGTATCAGTCCTCTTGTACATGAGTCGGCATTGTGCCTTTTGTTTAAAATTCGGATGCAATTTCTGTGTTTCATGGTCAATAAGAAGGTCCAAGGAATACAGTAAACCTGAAGTGAAACATCGGAATGTAAAGCTGAACTCACAGAAGAGGTTCAAATCATAGAAAGTTAGAGTGTCAGTCCTCTTGTACTTCAGTCGGTATTGTGACTTTTGAATTTAATTCCGATGCAATTTCTGTGCTTCATCGACAATAAGAAGGTCCAAGGTACACAGTAAACCTGATGTGAAGCATCGGAATCTAAAACTGGACTCACAGGAGAGGTTCAAACCGAAGAAAGTTAGAGTGTCAGTCCTCTTGTACTTAACTCGGCATTGTGCCTTTTGAATTTAATTCCGATGCAATTTCTGTGTTTCATGGTAAATACGAAGGTCCAAGGTATACAGTAAACCTGAAGTGAAGCATCGGAATCTAAAACTCGACTCACAGGAGAGGTTCAAATCATAAAAACTTAGAGTGTCACTTCTCATGTACTTAAGTCGGCATTGTGGCTTTTTAATTTAATTCCGATGCAATTTCTGTGCTTAATGGTCAAAAAGAAGGTCAAAGGGATACAGTAAACAGGATGTGAAGCATCGGAATCTAAAACTTTACTCACATTAGATGTTCAAATCATAGAAAGTTACAGTATCAGTCCTCTTGTACATAAGCCGGCATTGTGCCTTTTGTATTAAATTCGGATGCAATTTCTGTGTTTCTTCGTCAATAAGAAGGTCCAAGGGATACCGTAAACCTAATGTGAAGGATCGGAATCTAAAACTGGAGTCACAGGAGAGGTTCAAATCATAGAATGTTAGAGTCTCAGTCCTCTTTTACTTAAGGCGGCATTGTGCCTTTTTCATTTAATTCCGATGCAATTTCTGTGTTTCAACGTCAATACGAAGGTCCAAGGTATACAGTAAACCTGACGTTAGGCAACGGAATCTAATACTGGACTCACAGGAGAGGTTCAAATCATAGAAAGATAGAGTGTCAGTCCTCTTCTACTTAGGTCGGCATTGTGACTTTTGTATTAAATTCGGACGCAATATCTGTGTTTCATCGCCAATAACAAGGTCCAAGGGATACAGTAAACCTGAAGTGAAGCTTCGGAATCTAAAACTGGTCTCACAGGAGCTGTTCAAATCATAGAAGGTGAGAGTGTCACTCCGCTTTTACTTAAGATGGCACTGTGCCTTTTGTATTAAATTCTGATGCAATTTCTGTGTTTCATCGTCATTAAGGAGGTCCAAGGGATACAGTAAACCTGAAGTTAAGCATCGTTATCTAAAACTGGACTCACAGGAGACGTTCAAATCATAGGAAGTTAGAGTGTCAGTCCTCTTGTACTTAAGTCGGCATTGTGCCTTATGAATTAAATTCCGATGCAATTTCTGTGTTTCAACGTCAATACGAAGGTCCAAGGTATACAGTAAACCTGACGTTATTCATCGGAATTTAATACTGTACTCACAGGAGAGGTTCAAATCATAGAAAGATAGAGTGTCAGTCCTCTTGTACTTAGGTCGGCAATGTGACTTTTGTATTAAATTCGGATGCAATATCTGTGTTTCATCGTCAATAAGAAGGTCCAAGGGATACAGTAAACCTGAAGTGAAGCTTCGTAATCTAAAACTGGACTCACAGGAGAGGTTGAAATCATAGAAAGTTAGCGTGTCAGGCCTCTTGTACCTATGTCGGCATTGTGCCTTTTGCATTAAATTCGCATTCAATTTCTGTGTTTCATCGTCAATAGGAAGGTCCAAGGGATACAGAAAAAATGAAGTGAAGCATCGGAAGCTAAATCTGGACTCACAGGAGAGGTTCAAATCATAGAAAGTGAGAGTGTCAGTCCTCTTGTACTTAAGTCGGCGTTGTGCCTTTTGATTTTAATTCCGATGCAATTTCTGTGTTTCATCGTCAATAAGAAGGTGCGAGGTATACAGTAAACCTGAAGTGAAGCATCGGAATCTAAAACTGGACTCACAGAAGCTGTTCAAATCATAGAAGGTGAGAGTATCACTCCGCTTGTACTTAAGATGGCACTGTGGCTTTTGTATTAAATTCGGATGCAATTTCTGTGTTTCATCGTCATTAAGATGGTCCAAGGGATACAGTATACCAGAAGTGAAGCATCGGAATCTAAAACTGGACACAGAGGAGAGGTTCAAATCATAGGAAGTGAGAGTGTCTGTCCTCTTGTACTTAAGTCGGCATTGTGCCTCATGTATTACATTATGATGCAATTTCTGTGTTTCATCGTCAATAAGAATGTGCAAGGTATACAGTAAACCTGAAGTGAAGCATCGGAATCTATAACTGGACTCACAAGAGAGGTTCAAATCATAGAAAGTTAGATTGTCCGTCCTCTTGTACTTAAGTCGGCATTATGCATTTGGAATTTAATTCCGATGCAATTTCTGTGCTTCATCGTCAATAAGAAGGTCCATGGTATACAGTAAACCTGAAGTGTAACATCGGCATCTAAAACTGGATTCACAGAGGAGGTTCAAATCATAGAAACTTAGAGTGTCACTTCTCATGTACTTAAGTCGGCATTGTGGCTTTTGAATTTAATTTTGATGCAATGTCTGTGATTCATCGTCAAAAAGAAGGTCAAAGGGATACAGTAAACCTGAAGTGAAGCATCGGAATCTAAAACTCGACTCACAGGAGAGGTTCAAATCATAAAAACTTAGAGTGTCACTTCTCATGTACTTAAGTCGGCATTGTGGCTTTTTAATTTAATTCCGATGCAATTTCTGTGCTTAATGGTCAAAAAGAAGGTCAAAGGGATACAGTAAACAGGATGTGAAGCATCGGAATCTAAAACTTTACTCACATTAGATGTTCAAATCATAGAAAGTTACAGTATCAGTCCTCTTGTACATAAGCCGGCATTGTGCCTTTTGTATTAAATTCGGATGCAATTTCTGTGTTTCATCGTCAATAAGAAGGTCCAAGGGATAAGGTAAACCTGAAGTGAAACATCGGAATCTAACGCTGAACTCACAGGAGAGGTTCAAATCATAGAAAGATAGAGTGTCAGTCCACTTGTACTTAAGTAGGCATTGTGCTTTTTGAATTTAATTCCTATGCAATTTCTGTGCTTCATCGACAATAAGAAGGTCCAAGGTACACAGTAAACCTGACGTTAGGCATCGGAATCTAAAACTGGACCCACAGGAGAGGTTCAAATCATAGAAAGTTAGAGTGTCAGTCCTCTTGTACTTAGGTCGGCATTGTAACTTTTGTATTAAATTCGGATGCAATTTCTGTGTTTCATCGTCAATAAGAAGGTCCAAGGTATACAGTACACTTGAAGTGAAGCTTCGGAACCTAAAACTGGACTCAGAGGAGAGGTTCAAATCATAGAAAGAAGGAATGTCAGTCCTCTTCTACTGAAGTCGGCATTGAGCCTTTTGTATTAAATTCGGTTACAATTTCTGTGTTTCATCGTCAATAAGAAGGTCCAAGGTACACAGTAAACCTGATGTGAAGCATCGGAATCTAAAACTGGACTCACAGGAGAGGTTAAAATCATAGAAAGTTAGAGTGTCGGTCCACTTGTACTTAACTCGGCTTTGTGCCATTTGAATTTAATTCCGATGCAATTTCTGTGTTTCATCGTCAATACGAAGGTCCAAGGTATACAGTAAACCTGAAGTGAAGCATCGGAATCTAAAACTCGACTCACTGGAGAGGTTCAAATCATAGAAAGTTAGAGTGTCAGTCCTCTTGTACTTAAGTCGGCATTGTGACTTTTGTATTAATTCAGATGCAATTTCAGTGTTTCATCATCAATAAGAAGGTCCAAGGGATACAGTAAACCTGAAGTGAAGCTTCGGAATCTAAAACTGGATTCACAGGAGAGGTTCAAATCATAGAAAGTTAGAGTGTCAGTCCTCTTGTACTTAAGTCGGCATTGTGCCTTTTGAATTTAATTCCGATGCAATTTCTGTGCTTCATCGACAATAAGAAGGTCCAAGGTACACAGTAAAACTGAACTGAGGCGTCGGAATCTAAAACTGGACTCAAAGGAGAGGTTCAAATCATAGAAAGTTAGAGTCTCAGTCCTCCTGTACTTAACTCGGCATTGTGCCTTTTGAATTTAATTCCGATGCAATTTCTGTGTTTCATGGTCAATACGAATGTCCAAGGTATACAGTAAACCTGAAGTGAACCATCGGAATCTAAAACTCGACTCACAGGAGAGGTTCAAATCATAGAAAGTTAGAGTGTCAGTCCTCTTGTACTTAAGTCGGCTTGTGACATTTGTATTAAATTCAGATGCAATTTCTGTGTTTCATCATCAATAAGAAGGTCCAAGTGAATACAGTAAACCTGAAGTGAAGCTTCGGAATCTAAAACTGGATTCACAGGAGAGGTTCAAATCATAGAAAGTTAGAGTGTCAGTCCTCTTGTACTTAAGTCGGCATTGTGCTATGTTGATTTTAATTCCGATGCAATTTCTGTATTTCATCGCCAATAAGAATTCCATTGTATACAGTAAACCTGAAGTGTAGCATCGGAATCTAAAACTGGACTCACAGGTGGGGATCAAATCATAGAAAGTTAGATTGTCCGTCCTCTTGTACTTAAGGCGGAATTGTGCCTTTTGAATTTAATTCCGATGCAATTTCTGTGTTTCATCGTCAATAAGAAGGTCCAATGTATACAGTAAACCTGAGGTGGAGCATCGGAATCTAAAACTGGACTCACAGGAGAGGTTCAAATGATAGAAAGTTAGAGTCTCAGTCCTCTTGTACTTAAGTCGGCATTGTGCCTTTGGAACTTAATTCCGATGCAATTTCTGTGCTTCATCGTCAATAAGAAGGTCCAAGGGATACAGTAAACCTGAAGTGAAACATCGGAATCTAAAGCTGAACTCACAGGAGAGGTTCAAATCATAGAAAGTTAAAGTGTCAGTCCTCTTGTACTTAAGTCGGCATTGTGCCTTTTGAATTTAATTCCGATTCAATTTCTGTGCTTCATCGTCAATAAGAAGGTCCATGATATACAGTTAACCTGAAGTGTAACATCGGCATCTAAAACTGGACTAACAAAAGAGGTTCAAATCATAGAAAGTTGGAGTGTCAGTCCTCTTGTACTTAGGTCGGCATTGTAACTTTTGTATTAAATTCGGTTACAATTTCTGTGTTTCATCGTCAATAAGAAGTCCAAGGGATACAGTAAACCTGAAGTGAAGCATTGGAATCTAAAACTGGACTCACAGGAGAGGTTCAAATCATAGAAAGTTAGAGTGTCAGTCCTCTTGTACTTAAGTCGGCATTGTGCCTTTTGAATTTAATACCGATGAAAGTTCTGTGTTTCATCGTTAATAAGAAGGTCCTACGTATACAATAAACCTGAAGTGAAGCATCGGAATCTAAAACTGGGCTCACAGGAGAGGTTCAAATCATAGAAAATTAGAATGTCAGTCCACTTGTACTTAAGTCGGCATTGAGCCTTTTGTATTAAATGTGGTTACAATTTCTGTGTTTCATCGTCAATAAGAAGTCCAAGGGATACAGTAAACCTGAAGAGAAGCATCGGAATCTAAAACTGGATTCACAGGAGAGGTTCAAATCATAGAATGTTAGAGTGTCAGTCCTCTTGCACTTAAGTCGGCATTGTGCCTTTTGAATTTAATACCGATGCAATTTCTGTGTTTCATCGATAATAAGAAGGTCCTAGGTATACAGTAAACCTGAAGTGAAGCATCGGAACCTAAAACTGGACTCACAGGAGAGGTTCAAATCATAGAAGGTTAGAGTGTCAGTCTTCTTGTACTTAAGTCGGTATTGTGCCTTTTGAATTTGATTCCGGTGCAATTTCTGTGTTTCTTCGTCAATAAGAAGGTCCTAGGTATACAGTAAACCCGATGTGAAGCATCGGAATCTAAAACTGGGCTCACAGGAGAGGTTCATATCATAGAAAGTTAGAGTGTCAGTCCTCTTGTACTTAAGTCGGCATTGTGCCTTTTGTATAAAATTCAAATGCAATTTCTGTGTTTCGTCGTCAATTAGAAGGTGCGAGGTATACAGAAAACCTGAAGTGAAGCATCGGAATCTAAAACTGGACTCACAGGAGAGGTTCAAATCGTAGACATTTACAGTGTCTGTCCTCTTGTACTTAAGTCGGCATTGTGCTTTTAGAATTTAATTCCGATGCAATTTCTGCGCTACATCAAAAATAAGAAGGTCCACGGGATACAGTAAATCTGTAGTGATGCATCGGAATCTAAAGCTGGACTCACAGGAGAGGTTCTACTCATAGAAAGTTAGAGTGTCTGTCCTCTTGTACTTAAGTCGGCATTGTGCCTTTAGAATTTAATTCCGATGCAATTTCTGCGCTACATCAAAAATAAGAAGGGCCAAGGTACACAGTAAACCTGATGTGAAGCATCGGAATCTAAAACTGGACTCACAGGAGAGGTTCAAATCATAGAAAGTTAGATTGTCAGTCCTCTTGTACTTAACTTGGCATTGTGCCTTTTGAATATAATTCCGATGCAATTTCTGTGTTTCGTCGTCAACACGAAGGTCCAAGGTATACAGTCAACCTGAAGTGAAGCATCGGAATCTAAAACTGGACTCACAGGAGAGGTTCAAATCATAGAAAGTTAGAGTGTCAGTCCTCTTGTACTTAAGTCGGCATTGTGTCTTTTGTATTAAATTCAGATGCAATTTCTGTGTTTCATCATCAATAAGAAGGTCCAAAGGATACAGTAAACCTGAAGTGAAGCTTCGGAATCTTAAACAGGATTCACAGGAGAGGTTCAAATCATAGAAAGTTAGAGTGTCAGTCCTCTTGTAATTAAGTCGGCATTGTGCTATGTTGAATTTAATTCCGATGCAATATCTGTATTTCATCGCCAATAAGAAAGCCCATGGTATACAGTAAACCTGAAGTGTAGCATCGGAATCTAAAACTGGACTCACAGGAGGGGTCACATCATAGTAAGTTAGATTGTCCGTCTTCTTGTACTTAAGTCGGAATCGTGCATTTTGAATTTAATTCCGATGCAATTTCTGTGTTTTATCACCAATAAAAAGGTCCAAGGTATACAGTAAACCTGAAGTGAAGCATCGGTATTTAAAACGAGACTCACAGAAGTGATTCAAATCATAGAATGTTAGTCTCAGTCCTCTTGTACTTATGTCGGCATTGTGCCTCTTGAATTTACTTCCGATGAAATTTCTGTGCTACATCATCAATAAGAAGGTCCAAGGTACACAGTAATCCTGAAGTGAAGCATCGGAATCTAAAACTGGGCTCACAGGAGAGGTTCAAATCATAGGAAGTTAGAGTCTCAGTCCTCTTGTACGTAAGTCGGCATTGTGCCTTTGAATTGAATTCCGATGTACTTTCTGTGTTTCATCGTCAATACGAAGGTCCATGGTATACAGTTAGCCTGACGTTAGGCATCGGAAACTAAAACTGGACCCACAGGAGAGGTTCAAAGCATAGAAAGTTAGAGTGTCAGTCCTCTTGTACTTAAGTCGGCATTGTGCCTTTTGAATTTAATTCCGATGCAATTTCTGTGTTTCATCGTCAATAAGAAGGTCCTAGGTATACAGTAAACCTGAAGTGAAGCATCGAAATCTAAAACTGGACTCACAGGAGAGATTCAAATCATAGAAAGTTAGAGTGTCAGTCCTCTTGTACTTAAGTCGGCATTGTGCCTTTTGAATTTGATTCCGATGCAATTTCTCTGTTTCATCGTCAGTAAGAAGGTCCTAGGTATACAGTAAACCTGAAGTGAAGCATCTGAATCTAAAACTGGGCTCACAGGAGAGGTTCAAATCATAGAAAGTTAGAGTGTCAGTCCTCTTGTACTTAAGTCGGCATTGTGCCTTTTGTATAAAATTCATATGCAATTTCTGTGTTTCGTCGTCAATACGAAGGTGCGAGGTATACAGTAAACCTGAAGTGAAGCATCGGGATCTAAAACTGGACTCACAGGAGCGGTTCAAATCATAGAAGGTGAGAGTGTCACTCCGCTTGTACTTAAGATGGCATTGTGCCTTTTGTAATAAATTCGGATGCAATTTCTGTGTTTCATCGTCATTAAGAAGGTCCAAGGGATACAGTAAACCAGAAGTGATGCATCGGAATCTAAAACTGGAGTCACAGGAGAGGTTCAAATCATAGAAAGTGAGAGTGTCAGTCCTCTTGTACTTAAGTTGGCATTGTGCCTTTTGTATTAAATTCGAATGCAATTTCTGTGTTTCATCGTCAATAAGAAGGTGCAAGGTATACAGTAAACATGAGGTGAAGCATCGGAATCTAAAACCGGACTCACAGGACAGGTTCAAATCATTGACTGTTAGAGTGTCAGTCCTCTTGTACTTAAGTCGGCATTGTGCTATTTTGAATGTAATTCAGATGCAATTACTGTATTTCATCGTCAATAAGAAGGTCCAAGGTATACAGTAAACCTGAAGTGGAGCATCGGAATCTAAAACTGGACTCACAGGAGAGGTTCAAATCATAGAAAGTTAGAGTCTCAGTCCTCTTGTACCTAAGTCGGCATTGTGCCTTTGGAATTTATTTCCGATGCAATTTCTGTGCTTCATCGTCAATAAGAAGGTCCATGATATACAGTAAACCTGAAGTGTAACATCGGCATCTAAAACTGGACTCACAGGAGAGGTTCAAAACATAGAAAGTTATAGTATCAGTCCTCTTGTACATAAGTCGGCATTGTGCCTTTTGTATTAAATTCGGATGCAATTTCTGTGTTTCATCGTCAATAAGAAGGTCCACGGGATACAGTAAACCTGAAGTGATGCTTCGGAATCTAAAACTTTACTCACAGGAGAGGTTCTACTCATAGAAAGTTAGAGTGTCAGTCGTCTTGTACTTAAGTTGGCATTGTGCCTTTTGAATTTAATTCCGATGCAATTTCTGTCCTACATCGACAATAAGAAGGTAAAAGGTACACAGTAAACCTGACGTTAGGCATCGGAATGCAATACTGGACTCACAGGAGAGGTTCAGAGCATAGAAAATTAGAATGTCAGTCCTCTTGTACTTAGGTCAGCATTGTAACTTTTGTATTAAATTCGGATGCAATTTCTGTGTTTCATCGTCAATAAGAACGTCCAAGGGATACAGTAAACCTGAAGTGAAGCTTCGGAGTGTAAAACTGGACTCACAGGAGAGGTTCAAATCATAGAAAGTTATAGTATCAGTCCTCTTGTACATAAGTCGACATTGTGCCTTTTGTATTAAATTCGGACGCAATTTCTGTGTTTCATCGTCAATAAGAAGGTCGACGGGTTACAGTAAACCTGAAGTGATGCATCTTAATCTAAAGCTGGACTCACAGGAGAGGTTCCACTCATAGAAAGTTAGAGTGTCAGTCCTCTTGCACTTAAGTCGGCATTGTGCCTTTTGTATTAAATTCATATGCAATTTCTGTGTTTCGTCGTCAATAAGAAGGTGCGAGGTATACAGTAAACCTGAAGTGAACCATCGGAATCTAAAACAGGACTCACAGGAGCGGTTCAAATCATTGAAATTGAGAGTGTCACTCCGCTTGTACTTAAGTTGGCATTGTGCCTTTTGTATTAAATTCGGTTGCAATTTCTGTGTTCCATCGTCATTAAGAACGTCCAAGGGATACAGTAAACCTGAAGTGAAGCATCGGAATCTAAAACTGGACTCAGAGGAGAGGTTCAAATCATAGAAAAAGAGAGTGTCAGTCCACTTGTACTTAAGTCGGCATTGTGCCTTTTGTAATAAATTCGGATGCTATTTCTGCGTTTCATCGTCAAAAAGAAGGTCCAAGGAATACAGTAAACCTGAAGTGAAGCATCGGAATCAACAACTGGACTCACAGGAGAGGTTCAAATCTTAGAAAGTGAGAGTGTCAGTCCTCTTTTACTTAAGTCAGCCATGTGCCTTTTGTATTAAATTCGGATGCAATTTCTGTGTTTCATCGTCAATAAGAAGGTCCATGGGAAACAGTAAACCTGAAGTTAAACATCGGAATCAAAAACTGGACTCACAGGAGAGGTTCAAATCATAGAAAGTGAGAGTGTCAGTCCTATTATACTTAAGTCGGCATTGTGCCTTTTGTATTACATTCTGATGCAATTACTGTGTTTCATCGTCAATAAGAAGGTGCGGGGTATACAGTAAACGTGAAGTGAAGCATCGGAATCTAAAATTGGACTCACAGGAGAGGTTCAAATCATAGAAAGTTAGAGTGTCCGTCCTCTTGTACTTAAGTCGGCATTGTGCTATGTTGAATTTAATTCCGATGCAATTTCTGTGCTTCATCGACAATAAGAAGGTCCAAGGTACACAGTAAACCTGATGTGAAGCAACGGAATCTAAAATTGGACTCACAGGAGAGGTTCAAATCATAGAAAGTTAGAGTGTCAGTCCTCTTGTACTTAAGTCGTCGTTGTGCCTTTTGAGTTTAATTCCGACGCAATTTCTGTGCGTCATCGTCAGTAAGAAGGTCCATGGTATACAGTAAACCTGAAGTGTAACATCGACATCTAAAACTGGACTCACAGGAGGGTTAATATCATAGAAAGTTACAGTGTCACTCCTCTTGTACTTAAGTCGGCATTGTGGCTTTTGAGTTTATTTCCCATGCTATTCCTGTGTTTCATCGTCAATAAGAAGGCCCAACGGATACAGTAAACCTGAAGTGAAGCATCGGAATCTAAAACTGGACTCACAGGAGAGGTTCTACTCATAGAAAGTTAGAGTGTCTGTCCTCTTGTACTTAAGTCGGCATTGTGCCTTTAGAATTTAATTCCGATGCAATTTCTGCGCTACATCAAAAATAAGAAGGGCCAAGGTACACAGTAAACCTGATGTGAAGCATCAGAATCTAAAACTGGACTCACAGGAGAGGTTCAAATCATAGAAAGTTAGATTGTCAGTCCTCTTGTACTTAACTTGGCATTGTGCCTTTTGAATATAATTCCGATGCAATTTCTGTGTTTCGTCGTCAACACGAAGGTCCAAGGTATACAGTCAACCTGAAGTGAAGCATCGGAATCTAAAACTGGACTCACAGGAGAGGTTCAAATCATAGAAAGTTAGAGTGTCAGTCCTCTTGTACTTAAGTCATCATTGTGTCTTTTGTATTAAATTCAGATGCAATTTCTGTGTTTCATCATCAATAAGAAGGTCCAAAGGATACAGTAAACCTGAAGTGAAGCTTCGGAATCTTAAACAGGATTCACAGGAGAGGTTCAAATCATAGAAAGTTAGAGTGTCAGTCCTCTTGTAATTAAGTCGGCATTGTGCTATGTTGAATTTAATTCCGATGCAATATCTGTATTTCATCGCCAATAAGAAAGCCCATGGTATACAGTAAACCTGAAGTGTAGCATCGGAATCTAAAACTGGACTCACAGGAGGGGATCACATCATAGTAAGTTAGATTGTCCGTCTTCTTGTACTTAAGTCGGAATCGTGCATTTTGAATTTAATTCCGATGCAATTTCTGTGTTTTATCACCAATAAAAAGGTCCAAGGTATACAGTAAAAATGAAGTGAAGCATCGGTATTTAAAACGAGACTCACAGAAGTGATTCAAATCATAGAATGTTAGTCTCAGTCCTCTTGTACTTATGTCGGCATTGTGCCTCTTGAATTTACTTCCGATGCAATTTCTGTGCTACATCATCAATAAGAAGGTCCAAGGTACACAGTAATCCTGAAGTGAAGCATCGGAATCTAAAACTGGGCTCACAGGAGAGGTTCAAATCATAGGAAGTTAGAGTCTCAGTCCTCTTGTACGTAAGTCGGCATTGTGCCTTTGAATTGAATTCCGATGTACTTTCTGTGTTTCATCGTCAATACGAAGGTCCATGGTATACAGTTAGCCTGACGTTAGGCATCGTAAACTAAAACTGGACCCACAGGAGAGGTTCAAAGCATAGAAAGTTAGAGTGTCAGTCCTCTTGTACTTAAGTCGGCATTGTGCCTTTTGAATTTAATTCCGATGCAATTTCTGTGTTTCATCGTCAATAAGAAGGTCCTAGGTATACAGTAAACCTGAAGTGAAGCATCGAAATCTAAAACTGGACTCACAGGAGAGATTCAAATCATAGAAAGTTAGAGTGTCAGTCCTCTTGTACTTAAGTCGGCATTGTGCCTTTTGTATAAAATTCATATGCAATTTCTGTGTTTCGTCGTCAATACGAAGGTGCGAGGTATACAGTAAACCTGAAGTGAAGCATCGGGATCTAAAACTGGACTCACAGGAGCGGTTCAAATCATAGAAGGTGAGAGTGTCACTCCGCTTGTACTTAAGATGGCATTGTGCCTTTTGTAATAAATTCGGATGCAATTTCTGTGTTTCATCGTCATTAAGAAGGTCCAAGGGATACAGTAAACCAGAAGTGATGCATCGGAATCTAAAACTGGAGTCACAGGAGAGGTTCAAATCATAGAAAGTGAGAGTGTCAGTCCTCTTGTACTTAAGTTGGCATTGTGCCTTTTGTATTAAATTCGAATGCAATTTCTGTGTTTCATCGTCAATAAGAAGGTGCAAGGTATACAGTAAACATGAGGTGAAGCATCGGAATCTAAAACTGGACTCACAGGACAGGTTCAAATCATTGAGGGTTAGAGTGTCAGTCCTCTTGTACTTAAGTCGGCATTGTGCTATTTTGAATGTAATTCAGATGCAATTACTGTATTTCATCGTCAATAAGAAGGTCCAAGGTATACAGTAAACCTGAAGTGGAGCATCGGAATCTAAAACTGGACTCACAGGAGAGGTTCAAATCATAGAAAGTTAGAGTCTCAGTCCTCTTGTACCTAAGTCGGCATTGTGCCTTTGGAATTTATTTCCGATGCAATTTCTGTGCTTCATCGTCAATAAGAAGGTCCATGATATACAGTAAACCTGAAGTGTAACATCGGCATCTAAAACTGGACTCACAGGAGAGGTTCAAAACATAGAAAGTTATAGTATCAGTCCTCTTGTACATAAGTCGGCATTGTGCCTTTTGTATTAAATTCGGATGCAATTTCTGTGTTTCATCGTCAATAAGAAGGTCCAAGGGATACAGTAAACCTGAAGTGAAGCTTCGGAGTGTAAAACTGGACTCACAGGAGAGGTTCAAATCATAGAAAGTTATAGTATCAGTCCTCTTGTACATAAGTCGACATTGTGCCTTTTGTATTAAATTCGGACGCAATTTCTGTGTTTCATCGTCAATAAGAAGGTCGACGGGATACAGTAAACCTGAAGTGATGCATCTTAATCTAAAGCTAGACTCACAGGAGAGGTTCCACTCATAGAAAGTTAGAGTGTCAGTCCTCTTGCACTTAAGTCGGCATTGTGCCTTTTGTATTAAATTCATATGCAATTTCTGTGTTTCGTCGTCAATAAGAAGGTGCGAGGTATACAGTAAACCTGAAGTGAACCATCGGAATCTAAAACAGGACTCACAGGAGCGGTTCAAATCATTGAAATTGAGAGTGTCACTCCGCTTGTACTTAAGTTGGCATTGTGCCTTTTGTATTAAATTCGGTTGCAATTTCTGTGTTCCATCGTCATTAAGAACGTCCAAGGGATACAGTAAACCTGAAGTGAAGCATCGGAATCTAAAACTGGACTCAGAGGAGAGGTTCAAATCATAGAAAAAGAGAGTGTCAGTCCTCTTGTACTTAAGTCGGCATTGTGCCTTTTGTAATAAATTCGGATGCTATTTCTGCGTTTCATCGTCAAAAAGAAGGTCCAAGGAATACAGTAAACCTGAAGTGAAGCATCGGAATCAACAACTGGACTCACAGGAGAGGTTCAAATCTTAGAAAGTGAGAGTGTCAGTCCTCTTTTACTTAAGTCAGCCATGTGCCTTTTGTATTAAATTCGGATGCAATTTCTGTGCTTCATCGACAATAAGAAGGTCCAAGGTACACAGTAAACCTGATGTGAAGCAACGGAATCTAAAATTGGACTCACAGGAGAGGTTCAAATCATAGAAAGTTAGAGTGTCAGTCCTCTTGTACTTAAGTCGGCGTTGTGCCTTTTGAGTTTAATTCCGACGCAATTTCTGTGCGTCATCGTCAGTAAGAAGGTCCATGGTATACAGTAAACCTGAAGTGTAACATCGACATCTAAAACTGGACTCACAGGAGGGTTAATATCATAGAAAGTTACAGTGTCACTCCTCTTGTACTTAAGTCGGCATTGTGGCTTTTGAGTTTATTTCCCATGCTATTCCTGTGTTTCATCGTCAATAAGAAGGCCCAACGGATACAGTAAACCTGAAGTGAAGCATCGGAATCTAAAACTGGACTCACAGGAGAGGTTCAAATCATAGAAAGTGAGAGTGTCAGTCCTCCTGTACTTAAGTCGGCATTGTTCCTTTTGAATTTAATTCCGATGCAATTTCTGTGCTCCATCGTCAATAAGAAGGTCCATGGTATAGAGTAAACCTGAAGTGTAACATCGGCATCTAAAACTGGACTCACAGGAGAGGTTCAAATCTTAGAAAGTTAGAATGTCACGCCTCTTGTAATTAAGTCGGCTTGTGGCTTTTAAATTTAATTCCGATGCAATTTCTGTGTTTCATCGTCAATAAGAAGGTCCAAGAGATACAGTAAACCTGTAGTGAAGCATCGGAATCCAAAACTGGACTCACAGGAGAGGTTCAAATCATAGAAAGTGAGAGTGTCAGTCCTCTTGTACTTAAGTCGGCATTGTGCCTTTTGTTTTAAATTCGGATGCAATTTCTGTGTTTCGTCGTCAATAAGAAGGTCCAAGGGATACAGTAAACCTGAAGTGAAGCATCGGAATCTAAAACAGGACTCACAGGAGAGGTTCAAATCATAGAAAGTTAGAATCTCAGTCCTCTTGTACTTAAGTCGGCATTATAACCTTTGTATTAAATTCGGATGCGATTTCTGTGTTTCATCGTCAATAAGACGGTGCAAGGTAAACAGTAAACCTGAAGTGAAGCATCGGGATCTAAAACTGTACTCACAGGAGAGGTTCAAACCATAGACAGTTAGAGTCTGAGTCCTCTTGTGCTTAAGTCGGCATTGTTCTTTTTGAATTTAATTCTGATGCAGTTTCTGTGCTTCATCGTCAATAAGAAGGTCCTTGGTATACAGTAAACCTGAAGTGTAACATCGGCATCTAAAACTGGACTGACAGGAGAGGTTCAAATCATAGAAAGTGAGAGTGTCAGTCCTCTTGTACTTATGTCGGCATTCTGCCTTTTGTATTAAATTCGGAAGCAATTTCTGTGTATCATCGTCAATAGGAAGGTGCAAGGGATACAGTAAACCTGAAGTGAAGCATCGGAATCTAAAACAGGACTCACAGGAGAGGTTCAAATCATAGAAAGTTAGAATCTCTGTCCTCTTGTACTTAAGTCGGCATTGTGCCTTTTTGAATTTAATTCCGATGCAATTTCTGTGTTTCATCGTCAATAAGAAGGTCCAAAGGATACAGTAAACCTGAGTTGAAGCATCGGAATGTAAAACTGGACTCACAGGAGAGGTTCAAATCATAGAAAGTGAGAGTCTCACTCCTCTTGTACTTAAGTCTTCATTATGCACTTTGTATTAAATTCGGATGCGATTTCTGTGTTTCATCGTCAATAAGAAGGCCCAAAGGATACAGTAAACCTGAAGTGAAGCATCGGAATGTAAAACTGGACTCACAGTAGAGGTAGAAATCATAGATAGTTAGAGTATCAGTCCTCTTGTACTTATCTCGGCATTGTGCCTTTTGAATTTAATTCCGATGCAATTTCTGTGTTTCATCGTCAATAAGAAAGTGCAAGATATACAGTAAACCTGAAGTGAAGCATCGGAATCTAAAACTGGACTCACAGGAGAGGTTCAAATCATAGAAAGTGAGAGTCTCAGTCCTCTTGTACTTAAGTCGGCATTGTGCTTTTTAAATTTAATTCCGATGCAATTTCTGTGCTCTATCGTCAATAAGAAGGTCCATGGTATACTGTAAACCTGAAGTGTAACATCGGCATCTAAAACTGGACTCACAGGAGAGGTTCAAATAATATAAAGTTAGAGTGTCACTCCTCTTGCACTTAAGTCGGCATTGTGGCATTTGAATTTAATTCCGATGCAATTCCTAAGTTTCATCGTCAATAAGAAGGCCCAAGGTATACATGAAACCTGAAGTGAAGCATCGGAATCTAAAACTCTACTCACTGGAGAGGTTTAAATCATAGAAAGTGAGAGTGTCAGTCCTCTTGTACTTATGTCGACATTGTGCCTTTTGTATTAAATTCGGATGCAATTTCTGTGTTTCATCGTCACTAAGAAGTTCCAAGGGATACAGTAAACCTGAAGTGAAGCATCGGAATCTAAAACTGGACTCACAGGAGAGGTACAAATCATAGAAAGTGAGAGTGTCAGTCCTCTTGTACTTAAGTCGCCTTTGTGCATTTTGTAATAAATTCGGATGCACTTTCTGTGTTTCATCGTCAATAAGAAGGTCCAATGCATCCCTTAAACCTGAAGTGAAGAATCGGAATCTAAAGCTGGACTCACAGGAGAGGTTCAAATCATAGAAAGTTAGAGTGTCAGTGCTCTTGTACTTAAGTCGGCATTATGCCTTTTGTATTAAATTTGGAATGCAATTTCTGTTTTTCATCGTCAATAAGAAGGTGCAAAGTATACAGTCAACCTGAAGTGAAGCAATGGAATCTAAAACTGGTCTCACAGGAGAGGTTCAAATCATAGAAAGTGAGAGTGATAGTCCTCTTTTACATAAGTCTACATTGTGCCTTTCGTATTAAATTGGGATGCAATTTCTGTGTTTCATCGTCAATAAGAAGGTTCAAGGGATACAGTAAGCCTGAAGTGAAGCATCTTAGTCCAAAACTGGACTCACAGGAGAGGTTCAAATCATAGAAAGGCAGAGTGTCAGTCCTCTTGTACTTAAGTCGGCAATGTGCCTTTGGTATTATATTCGGATGCTACTTCTGTGTTTCATCGTCAATTAGAAGGCCCAAGGGATACAGTAAACCTGAAGTGAAGCATCGGAATCTAGAACTCGACTCACAGGGGAGGTTCAAATCATAGAAAGTTAGAGTGTCTATCCTCTTGTACTTAAGTCGGCATTGTGCCTTT
The DNA here is from genome assembly GCF_021461385.2 of Schistocerca piceifrons. Classification (NCBI taxonomy): domain Eukaryota; kingdom Metazoa; phylum Arthropoda; class Insecta; order Orthoptera; family Acrididae; genus Schistocerca; species Schistocerca piceifrons. The sequence continues at coordinate 986,739 of NW_025728148.1, read as the reverse complement.
TGTATTAAATTCGGATGCAATTTCTGTGTTTCATCTTCAATAGCAAGGTGCAAGGTATATAGTAAACCTGAAGTGAAGCATCGGAATCTAAAACTGGACTCACAGGAGAGGTTCAAATCTTAGAAATTGAAAGTGTCAGGCCTCTTGTACTTAAGTCGGCATTGTTCCTTTTGTATTAACTTGGGATGCAATTTCTGTGTTTCATCGTCCATAAGATGGTCCAAAGGATACAGTAAACCTGATGTGAAGCATCGGAATGTAAAACTGGACTAACAGGTGAGGTTCAAATCATAGAAAGTTAGAGTGTCAGTCCTCTTTTACGTAAGTCGGCATTGTGCCTTTTGAATTTAATGCTGATGCAATTTCTGTGTTTCATCGTCAATAATAAGGTGCAAGGTATACAGTAAACCTGAAGTGAAGCATCGGGATCTAAAACTGGACTCACAGGAGAGGTTCAAATCATAGAAAGTTAGAGTCTCAGTCCTCTTGTGCTTAAGTCGGCATTGTGCCTTTTGAATTTAATTCCGATGCAGTTTCTGTGCTTCATCGTCAATAAGAAGGTCCTTTGTATACAGTAAACCTGAAGTGTAACATCGGCATCTAAAACTGGACTCACAGGAGAGGTTCAATCATAGAAAGTGAGAGTGTCAGTCCTCTTGTACCTCAGTAGGCATTGTGCCTTTTGTATTAAATTCGGATGCAATTTCTGTGTTTCATCTTCAATAGCAAGGTGCAAGGTATACAGTAAACCTGAAGTGAAGCATCGGAAACTAAAACTGGACTCACAGGAGAGGTTCAAATCATAGAAATTGAAAGTGTCAGGCCTCTTGTACTTAAGTCGGCATTGTTCCTTTTGTATTAACTTGGGATGCAATTTCTGTGTTTCATCGTCAGTAAGAAGGGCCAAAGGATACAGTAAACCTGAAGTGAAGCGTCGGAATGTAAAACTGGACTCACAGGAGAGGTAGATATCATAGAAGTTAGAGTGTCAGTCCTCTTGTACTTAACTCGGCATTGTGCCTTTTGAATTTAATTCCGATGCAATTTCTGTGTTTCATCGTCAAAAAGAATGTGCAACGTATACAGTAAACTTGAAGTGAGGCATCGGAATCTAAAACTGAACTCACAGGAGAGGTTCAAATCATAGAAAGTTAGAGGGTCAGTCCTCTTGTACTTAAGTCGGCATTGTGCCTTTTGTATTAAATTCGGATGCACTTTCTGTGTTACATCGTCAATAAGATGGTCCGAGGGATACAGGAAACCTAAAGTGAAGTACCGGAATCTAAAACAGGACTCACAGGAGCGGTTCAAATCATAGAAAGTTAGAGTCTCAGCCCTCTTGTACTTAAGTCGGCATTGTGCCTTTTTGAATTTAATTCCGATGCAATTTCTGTGCTCCATCGTCAATATGAAGGTCTAAGGGATACAGTAAACCTGAGGTGAAGCGTTGGAATCTTAAACTGGACTCACATTTGAGGTTTAAATCATAGAAAGTTAGAGTGTCAGTCCGTTTGTGCTTAAGTCGGCATTGTGCCTTTTGTATTAAATTCGGATGCAATTTCTGTGGTCATCGTCAATAACAATGTCCAAAGGATACAGTAAACCTGAAGTGAAGCATCGGAATCTAAAACTGAACTCACAGGAGAGGTTCAAATCATTGAAAGTGAGAGTGTCAGTCCTCTTGTACTTAAGTCGGCATTGTGCTTTTTGTAATAAATTCGAATGGAATTTCTGTGTTTCATCGTCAATAAGAAGGTGCAAGGTATACAGTAAACCTGAAGTGAAGCATCGGAATCTAAAACTGGACTCACAGGAGAGGTTCAAATCATAGAAAGTGAGAGTCTCAGTCATCTTGTACTTAAGTCGGCATTGTGCCTTTTGAATTTAATTCCGATGCAATTTCTGTGCTCCATCGTCAATAAGAAGGTGCAAGGTATACAGTAAACATGAAGTGAAGCAATGGAATCTAAAACCGGTCTCACAGGAGGGGTTCAAATCACAGAAAGTGAGAGTGATAGTCCTCTTTTACATAAGTCTACATTGTGCCTTGTGTAATTAATTGGGATGCAATTTCTGTGTTTCGTCGTCAATAAGAAGGTTGAAGGGATACAGTAAGCCTGAAGTGAAGCATCGGAATCTAAAACTGGACACACAGGACAGGTTCAAATCATAGAAAGGGAGAGTGTCAGTCTTCTTGTACTTAAGTCGGCAATGTCCTTTGGTATTAATTTCGGATGCAATTTCTGTGTTTCATCGTCAATAAGAAGGTGCAAGGTATACTGTAAACCTGAAGTGAAGCATCGTAATCTAAAACTGGACTCACAGGAGAAGTTCAAATAATAGAAAGTGAGAGTGTCAGCCCCTTGTACTTAAGTCGACATATTGCCTATTGTATTAAATTCGGATGCAATTTCTGTGGTTCATCGTCAATAAGAAGGTCCTAGGGATACAGTAAACCTGAAGTGAAGCATCGGAATGTAAAACTGGACTCACAGGAGGTGTTCAAATCATAGTAAGTTAGAGTGTCAGACCCCTTGTACTTAAGTCGGCATTGTGCCTTTTGAATTTAATTCCGATGCAATTTCTGTGCTCCATCGTCAATAAGAAGGTGCAAGGTATACAGTAAACCTAAAGTGAGGCAATGGAATCTAAAACCGGTCTCACAGGAGAGGTTCAAATCATAGAAAGTGAGAGTGATAGTCCTCTTTTACATAAGTCTACATTGTGCCTTTAGTATTAAATTGGGATGCAATTTCTGTGTTTCATCGTCAATAAGAAGGTGCAAGGTATACAGTAAACCTGAAGTGAAGCATCGGAATCTAAAACAGGACTCACAGGAGAGGTTCAAATAATAGAAAGTTAGAGTGTCACACATCTTGTACTTAAGTCGGCATTGTGGCATTTGAATTTAATTCCGATGAAATTCCTAAGTTTCATCGTCAATAAGAAGGCCCAAGGTATACAGTAAACCTGAAGTGAAGCATCGGAATCTAAAACTCGACTCACAGGAGAGGTTCAATCACAGAAAATTAGAGTGTCTATCCTCTTGTACTTAAGTCGGCATTGTGCCATTTATATTAAATTCGGATGCAATTTCTGTGTTTCATCGTCAATAAGAAGGTGCAAGGTATACAGTAAACCTGTAGTGAAGCATCGGAATCTAAAACTAGACTCACAGGAGAGGTTCAAATCATAGAAAGTGAGAGTGTCAGTCCTCTTGTACTTAAGTCAGCATTGTGCCTTTTGTATTAAATTGGGATGCAATTTCGTTGTTACATCGTCAATAAGAAGGTCCAAGTGATACAGTAAACTTGAAGTGAAGCATCGGAATCTAAAACTGGACTCACAGGAGAGCTTCAAATCATAGAAAGTGAGAGTGTCAGTCCTCTTGCACTAAAGTCGGCATTGTGCGTTTTGTATTAAATTCGGATGCAATTTCTGTGTTTCATCGTCAATAAGAAGGTGCAAGAAATACAGTAAACCTGAAGTGAAGCATCGGATTTAAAAACTGGACTCACAGGAGAAGTTCAAATTATAGAAAGTGAGAGTGTCAGTCCTCTTGTACTTAAGTCAACATTGTGACTTTTTGTATTAAATTCGGATGTACTTTCTATGTTTCATCGTCACTAAGAAGTTCCAAGGGATACAGTAAACCTGAAGTGAAGCATCGGAATCCAAAACTGGACTCACAGATGAGGTTCAAATCATAGAAAGTGAGAGTGTCAGTCCTCTTGTACATAAGTCGGCATTGTGCCTTTTGTATTAAATTCTGATACAATTTCTGTGTTTCATCGTCAATAAGAAGGTCCAAGGCATAAAGTAAACCTGAAGTGAAGCATCCGAATCTGAAACAGGACTCACAGGAGAGGTTCAAATCATAGAAAGTGAGAGTGTCAGTCCTCTTGCACTTAAATCGGCATTGTGCCTTTTGTATTAAATTCGGATGCAATTTCTGTGTTTCATCGTCAATAAGAGGGTCCAAGGGATACAGTAAACCTTAAGTGAAGCATCGGAATCTAAAACTGGACTCACAGGAGAGGTTCAAATCATAGAAAGTGAGAGTGTCAGTCCTCTTGTACTTAAGTCGGCATTGCGCCTTTTGTATTAAATCCGGATGCAATTTCTGTGTTTGATCGTCAATAAGAAAGTGCAAGGTATACAGTAAACCTGAAGTGAAGCATCGGAATCTAAAACTGGACTCACAGGAGAGGTTCAAATCAAAGAAAGTGAGAGTGTCAGTCCTTTTGTACTTAAGTCGGCATTGTGCCTTTTGTATTAAATTCGGATGCAATTTCTGTGGTCATCGTCAATACCAATGTCCAAAGGATACAGTAAACCTGAAGTGAAGCATCGGAATGTAAAAGTGGACTCATAGGAGAGGTTGAAATCATAGAAAGTTAGAGTGTCAGTCCTCTTGTACTTAAGTCGGCATTGTGCCTTTTGATTTAATTCCGATGCAATATCTGTGTTTCATCGTCAATAAGAAGTTCCAAGGGATACAGTAAACTTGAAGTGAAGCATCGGAATCTAAAACTGGACTCACAGAAGAGGTTCAAATCATAGAAAGTTAGAGTGTCAGTCCTCGTGTACTTAAGTCGGCATTGTGCCTTTTGAATTTAATTCCGATGCAATTTCTGTGTTTCATCGTCAATAAGACGGTGCAGGGTATACAGTAAACCTGAAGTGAAGCATCGGAATCTAAAACTGGACTCACAGGAGAGGTTCAAACCATAGAAAGTGAGAGTGTCAGTCCTCTAGTACATAAGTCGGCATTGTGATTTTTTTATTAAATACAGATGCAATTTCTGTGTTTCATCGTCATTAAGAAGGTCCAAGGGATACAGTAAAGCTGAAGTGAAGCATCGGTTTCTACAACTGGACTCACAGGAGAGGTTCAAATCATTGAGAGTTAGAGTGTCAGTCCTGTTGTACTTAAGTAGGCATTGTGCTTTTTGAATTTAATTCCGATGCAATTTCTGTGTTTCATCGTCAATAAGAAGGTGCAAGGTATACAGTAAACCTGAAGTGAAGCATCGGAATCTAAAACTGGACTCTCATTAGGGGTTCAAATCATAGAAAGTTAGAGTCTCAGTCCTCTTGTACTTAAGTCGGCATTGTGCCTTTTAAATTTAATTCCGATGCAATTTCTGTGCTCCATCGTCAATAAGAAGGTCCATTTTATACTGTAAACCTGAAGTGTAACATCGGCATCTAAAACTGGACTCACAATAAAGGTTCAATCATAGACAGTGAGAGTGTCAGTCCACTTGTACCTCAGTAGGCATTGTGCCTTTTGTATTAAATTCGGATGCAATTTCTGTGTTTCATCTTCAATAGCAAGGTGCAAGGTATACAGTTAACCTGAAGTGAAGCATCGGAATCTAAAACTGGACTCACAGGAGAGGTTCAAATCATAGAAATTGAAAGTGTCAGGCCTCTTGTACTTAAGTCGGCATTGTTCCTTTTGTATTAACTTGGGATGCAATTTCTGTGTTTCATCGTCAATAAGAAGGGCCAAAGGATACAGTAAACCTGAAGTGAAGCATCGGAATGTAAAACTGGACTCACAGGAGAGGTAGATATCATAGAAAGTTAGAGTGTCAGTCCTCTTGTACTTAACTCGGCATTGTGCCTTTTGAATTTAATTCCGATGCAATTTCTGTGTTTCATCGTCAAAAAGAATGTGCAACGTATACAGTAAACTTGAAGTGAGGCATCGGAATCTAAAACTGAACTCACAGGAGAGGTTCAAATCATAGAAAGTTAGAGGGTCAGTCCTCTTGTACTTAAGTCGGCATTGTGCTTTTTGTATTAAATTCGGATGCACTTTCTGTGTTACATCGTCAATAAGATGGTCCGAGGGATACAGGAAACCTAAAGTGAAGTACCGGAATCTAAAACAGGACTCACAGGAGCGGTTCAAATCATAGAAAGTTAGAGTCTCAGCCCTCTTGTACTTAAGTCGGCATTGTGCCTTTTTGAATTTAATTCCGATGCAATTTCTGTGCTCCATCGTCAATATGAAGGTCTAAGGGATACAGTAAACCTGAGGTGAAGCGTTGGAATCTTAAACTGGACTCACATTTGAGGTTTAAATCATAGAAAGTTAGAGTGTCAGTCCGTTTGTGCTTAAGTCGGCATTGTGCCTTTTGTATTAAATTCGGATGCAATTTCTGTGGTCATCGTCAATAACAATGTCCAAAGGATACAGTAAACCTGAAGTGAAGCATCGGAATCTAAAACTGAACTCACAGGAGAGGTTCAAATCATTGAAAGTGAGAGTGTCAGTCCTCTTGTACTTAAGTCGGCATTGTGCTTTTTGTAATAAATTCGAATGGAATTTCTGTGTTTCATCGTCAATAAGAAGGTGCAAGGTATACAGTAAACCTGAAGTGAAGCATCGGAATCTAAAACTGGACTCACAGGAGAGGTTCAAATCATAGAAAGTGAGAGTCTCAGTCATCTTGTACTTAAGTCGGCATTGTGCCTTTTGAATTTAATTCCGATGCAATTTCTGTGCTCCATCGTCAATAAGAAGGTGCAAGGTATACAGTAAACATGAAGTGAAGCAATGGAATCTAAAACCGGTCTCACAGGAGGGGTTCAAATCACAGAAAGTGAGAGTGATAGTCCTCTTTTACATAAGTCTACATTGTGCCTTGTGTAATTAATTGGGATGCAATTTCTGTGTTTCGTCGTCAATAAGAAGGTTGAAGGGATACAGTAAGCCTGAAGTGAAGCATCGGAATCTAAAACTGGACACACAGGACAGGTTCAAATCATAGAAAGGGCGAGTGTCAGTCTTCTTGTACTTAAGTCGGCAATGTCCTTTGGTATTAATTTCGGATGCAATTTCTGTGTTTCATCGTCAATAAGAAGGTGCAAGGTATACTGTAAACCTGAAGTGAAGCATCGTAATCTAAAACTGGACTCACAGGAGAAGTTCAAATAATAGAAAGTGAGAGTGTCAGCCCCTTGTACTTAAGTCGACATATTGCCTATTGTATTAAATTCGGATGCAATTTCTGTGGTTCATCGTCAATAAGAAGGTCCTAGGGATACAGTAAACCTGAAGTGAAGCATCGGAATGTAAAACTGGACTCACAGGAGGTGTTCAAATCATAGTAAGTTAGAGTGTCAGACCCCTTGTACTTAAGTCGGCATTGTGCCTTTTGAATTTAATTCCGATGCAATTTCTGTGCTCCATCGTCAATAAGAAGGTGCAAGGTATACAGTAAACCTAAAGTGAGGCAATGGAATCTAAAACCGGTCTCACAGGAGAGGTTCAAATCATAGAAAGTGAGAGTGATAGTCCTCTTTTACATAAGTCTACATTGTGCCTTTAGTATTAAATTGGGATGCAATTTCTGTGTTTCATCGTCAATAAGAAGGTGCAAGGTATACAGTAAACCTGAAGTGAAGCATCGGAATCTAAAACAGGACTCACAGGAGAGGTTCAAATAATAGAAAGTTAGAGTGTCACACATCTTGTACTTAAGTCGGCATTGTGGCATTTGAATTTAATTCCGATGAAATTCCTAAGTTTCATCGTCAATAAGAAGGCCCAAGGTATACAGTAAACCTGAAGTGAAGCATCGGAATCTAAAACTCGACTCACAGGAGAGGTTCAATCACAGAAAATTAGAGTGTCTATCCTCTTGTACTTAAGTCGGCATTGTGCCATTTGTATTAAATTCGGATGCAATTTCTGTGTTTCATCGTCAATAAGAAGGTGCAAGGTATACAGTAAACCTGTAGTGAAGCATCGGAATCTAAAACTAGACTCACAGGAGAGGTTCAAATCATAGAAAGTGAGAGTGTCAGTCCTCTTGTACTTAAGTCAGCATTGTGCCTTTTGTATTAAATTGGGATGCAATTTCGTTGTTACATCGTCAATAAGAAGGTCCAAGTGATACAGTAAACTTGAAGTGAAGCATCGGAATCTAAAACTGGACTCACAGGAGAGCTTCAAATCATAGAAAGTGAGAGTGTCAGTCCTCTTGCACTAAAGTCGGCATTGTGCGTTTTGTATTAAATTCGGATGCAATTTCTGTGTTTCATCGTCAATAAGAAGGTGCAAGAAATACAGTAAACCTGAAGTGAAGCATCGGATTTAAAAACTGGACTCACAGGAGAAGTTCAAATTATAGAAAGTGAGAGTGTCAGTCCTCTTGTACTTAAGTCAACATTGTGACTTTTTGTATTAAATTCGGATGCACTTTCTATGTTTCATCGTCACTAAGAAGTTCCAAGGGATACAGTAAACCTGAAGTGAAGCATCGGAATCCAAAACTGGACTCACAGATGAGGTTCAAATCATAGAAAGTGAGAGTGTCAGTCCTCTTGTACATAAGTCGGCATTGTGCCTTTTGTATTAAATTCTGATACAATTTCTGTGTTTCATCGTCAATAAGAAGGTCCAAGGCATAAAGTAAACCTGAAGTGAAGCATCCGAATCTGAAACAGGACTCACAGGAGAGGTTCAAATCATAGAAAGTGAGAGTGTCAGTCCTCTTGCACTTAAATCGGCATTGTGCCTTTTGTATTAAATTCGGATGCAATTTCTGTGTTTCATCGTCAATAAGAGGGTCCAAGGGATACAGTAAACCTTAAGTGAAGCATCGGAATCTAAAACTGGACTCACAGGAGTGGTTCAAATCATAGAAAGTGAGAGTGTCAGTCCTCTTGTACTTAAGTCGGCATTGCGCCTTTTGTATTAAATCCGGATGCAATTTCTGTGTTTGATCGTCAATAAGAAAGTGCAAGGTATACAGTAAACCTGAAGTGAAGCATCGGAATCTAAAACTGGACTCACAGGAGAGGTTCAAATCAAAGAAAGTGAGAGTGTCAGTCCTTTTGTACTTAAGTCGGCATTGTGCCTTTTGTATTAAATTCGGATGCAATTTCTGTGGTCATCGTCAATACCAATGTCCAAAGGATACAGTAAACCTGAAGTGAAGCATCGGAATGTAAAAGTGGACTCATAGGAGAGGTTGAAATCATAGAAAGTTAGAGTGTCAGTCCTCTTGTACTTAAGTCGGCATTGTGCCTTTTGATTTAATTCCGATGCAATATCTGTGTTTCATCGTCAATAAGAAGTTCCAAGGGATACAGTAAACTTGAAGTGAAGCATCGGAATCTAAAACTGGACTCACAGAAGAGGTTCAAATCATAGAAAGTTAGAGTGTCAGTCCTCGTGTACTTAAGTCGGCATTGTGCCTTTTGAATTTAATTCCGATGCAATTTCTGTGTTTCATCGTCAATAAGACGGTGCAGGGTATACAGTAAACCTGAAGTGAAGCATCGGAATCTAAAACTGGACTCACAGGAGAGGTTCAAACCATAGAAAGTGAGAGTGTCAGTCCTCTAGTACATAAGTCGGCATTGTGATTTTTTTATTAAATACAGATGCAATTTCTGTGTTTCATCGTCATTAAGAAGGTCCAAGGGATACAGTAAAGCTGAAGTGAAGCATCGGTTTCTACAACTGGACTCACAGGAGAGGTTCAAATCATTGAGAGTTAGAGTGTCAGTCCTGTTGTACTTAAGTAGGCATTGTGCTTTTTGAATTTAATTCCGATGCAATTTCTGTGTTTCATCGTCAATAAGAAGGTGCAAGGTATACAGTAAACCTGAAGTGAAGCATCGGAATCTAAAACTGGACTCTCATTAGGGGTTCAAATCATAGAAAGTTAGAGTCTCAGTCCTCTTGTACTTAAGTCGGCATTGTGCCTTTTAAATTTAATTCCGATGCAATTTCTGTGCTCCATCGTCAATAAGAAGGTCCATTTTATACTGTAAACCTGAAGTGTAACATCGGCATCTAAAACTGGACTCACAATAAAGGTTCAATCATAGACAGTGAGAGTGTCAGTCCACTTGTACCTCAGTAGGCATTGTGCCTTTTGTATTAAATTCGGATGCAATTTCTGTGTTTCATCTTCAATAGCAAGGTGCAAGGTATACAGTTAACCTGAAGTGAAGCATCGGAATCTAAAACTGGACTCACAGGAGAGGTTCAAATCATAGAAATTGAAAGTGTCAGGCCTCTTGTACTTAAGTCGGCATTGTTCCTTTTGTATTAACTTGGGATGCAATTTCAGTGTTTCATCGTCAATAAGAAGGGCCAAAGGATACAGTAAACCTGAAGTGAAGCATCGGAATGTAAAACTGGACTCACAGGAGAGGTAGATATCATAGAAAGTTAGAGTGTCAGTCCTCTTGTACTTAACTCGGCATTGTGCCTTTTGAATTTAATTCCGATGCAATTTCTGTGTTTCATCGTCAAAAAGAAAGTGCAGCGTATACAGTAAACCTGAAGTGAGGCATCGGAATCTAAAACTGAACTCACAGGAGAGGTTCAAATCATAGAAAATGAGAGTGTCAGTCCTCTTGTACTTAAGTCGGCATTGTGACTTTTGTATTAAATTCGGATGCACTTTCTGTGTTACATCGTCAATAAGATGGTCCGAGGGATACAGGAAACCTAAAGTGAAGTACCGGAATCTAAAACAGGACTCACAGGAGCGGTTCAAATCATAGAAAGTTAGCGTCTCAGTCCTCTTGTACTTAAGTCGGCATTGTGCCTTTTTGAATTTAATTCCGATGCAATTTCTGTGCTCCATCGTCAAGGTCTAAGGGATACAGTAAACCTGAGGTGAAGCATTGGAATCTTAAACTGGACTCACATTTGAGGTTTAAATCATAGAAAGTGAGAGTGTCAGTCCGTTTGTGCTTAAGTCGGCATTGTGCCTTTTGTATTAAATTCGGATGCAATTTCTGTGGTCATCGTCAATAACAATGTCCAAAGGATACAGTAAACCTGAAGTGAAGCATCGGAATGTGAAAGTGGACTCATAGGAGTGGTTCAAATCATAGAAAGTTAGAGTGTCAGTCCACTTGTACTTAAGTCGGCATTGTGCCTTTTGAATTTAATTCCGATGCAATTACTGTGTTTCATCGTCAATAAGAAGGTCCAATGTAACCCTTAAACCTGAACTGAAGAATCGGAATCTAAAGCTGGACTCACAGGTGAGGTTCAAATCATAGAAAGTTAGAGTGTCAGTACTCTTGTACTTAAGTCGGCATTGTGCCTTTTGTATTAAATTGGGATGCAATTTCTGTGTTTCGTCGTCAATAAGAAGGTTCAAGGGATACAGTAAGCCTGACGTGAAGCATCGGATTCCAAAACTAGACTCACAGGTGAGGTTCAAATCATAGAAAGGGAGAGTGTCACTCCTCTTGTACTTAAGTCGGCAATATGCCTTTGGTATTAAATTCGGATGCCATTTCTGTGTTTCATCGTCACTAAGAAGTTCCAAGGGATACAGTAAACCTGAAGTGAAGCATCGGAATCTAAAACTGGACTCACAGGAGAGGTACAAATCATAGAAAGTGAGAGTGTCAGTCCTCTTGTACTTAAGTCGCCTTTGTGCATTTTGTAATAAATTCGGATGCAATTTCTGTGTTTCATCGTTAATAAGAAGGTCCAAGGCATAAAGTAAACCTGAAGTGAAGCATCGGAATCTAAAACAGGACTTACAGGAGAGGTTCAAATCATAGAAAGTGAGAGAGTCAGTCCTCTTTTACTTAAGTCGGCATTGTGCCTATTGTATTAAATACGGATGCAATTTCTGTGTTTCATCGTCAATAAGAAGGTCCAAGGGATACAGTAAACCTGAAGTGACGCATCGGAATCTAAAACTGAACTCACAGGAGAGGTTCAAATCATTGAAAGTGAGAGTGTCAGTCCTCTTGTACTTAAGTCGGCATTGTGTTTTTGTAATAAATTCGAATGGAATTTCTGTGTTTCATCGTCAATAAGAAGGTGCAAGGTATACAGTAAACCTGAAGTGAAGCATCGGAATCTAAAACTGGACTCACAGGAGAGGTTCAAATCATAGAAAGTGAGAGTGTCAGTCCTCTTGCACTTAAATCGGCATTGTGCCTTTTGTATTAAATTCGGATGCAATTTCTGTGTTTCATCGTCAATAAGAGGGTCCAAGGGATACAGTAAACCTTAAGTGAAGCATCGGAATCTAAAACTGGACTCACAGGAGAGGTTCAAATCATAGAAAGTGAGAGTGTCAGTCCTCTTGTACTTAAGTCGGCATTGCGCCTTTTGTATTAAATCCGGATGCAATTTCTGTGTTTGATCGTCAATAAGAAAGTGCAAGGTATACAGTAAACCTGAAGTGAAGCATCGGAATCTAAAACTGGACTCACAGGAGAGGTTCAAATCAAAGAAAGTGAGAGTGTCAGTCCTTTTGTACTTAAGTCGGCATTGTGCCTTTTGTATTAAATTCGGATGCAATTTCTGTGGTCATCGTCAATACCAATGTCCAAAGGATACAGTAAACCTGAAGTGAAGCATCGGAATGTAAAAGTGGACTCATGGGAGAGGTTGAAATCATAGAAAGTTAGAGTGTCAGTCCTCTTGTACTTAAGTCGGCATTGTGCCTTTTGAATTTAATTCCGATGCAATTTCTGTGTTTCATCGTCAATAAGTGGGTGCAAGGTATACAGTAAACCTGAAGTGAAGCATCGGAATCTAAAACTGGACTCACAGGAGAGGTTCAAATCATAGAAAGTGAGAGTGTCAGTCCTGTTGCAGATAAGTCGGCATTGTGCCTTTTGTATTAAATTCCGATGCAATTACTGTGTTTCATCGTCAATAAGAAGGTCCAAGGGATACAGTAAACCTGAAGTGAAGCATCGGAATCCAAAACTGGACTCACAGGAGAGGTTCAAATCATAGAAAGTTAGAGTGTCAGTACTCTTATACTTAAGTCGGCTTTGTGCCTTTTGAATTTAATTCCGATGCAATTACTGTGTTTCATCGTCAATAAGAAGGTGCAATGTATCCCTTAAACCTGAAGTGAAGAATCAGAATCTAACGCTGGACTCACAGGAGAGGTTCAAAACATAGTAAGTTAGAGTGTCAGTACTCTTGTACTTATGTCGGCATTGTGCATTTAATATTAAATTTGGAATGCAATTTCTGTTTTTCATCGTCAATAAGAAGGTGCCATGTATCCCTTAAACCTGAAGTGAAGAATCAGAATCTAACGCTGGACTCACAGGAGAGGTTCAAAACATAGTAAGTTAGAGTGTCAGTACTCTTGTACGTAAGTCGACATTGTGCCTTCTGTATTAAATTCGGATGCAATTTCTGTGTTTAATCGTCAATAATAAGGTCCAAGGTATACAGTAAACCTGAAGTGAAGCATTGGGATCTAAAACTGGACTCACAGGATAGGTTCAAATCTTAGATAGTTAGAGTGTCAGTCCTCTTGTACTTAAGTCGGCATTGTGCCTTTTGAATTTAATTCCGATGCAATATCTGTGTTTCATCGTCAATAAGAAGTTCCAAGGGATACAGTAAACTTGAAGTGAAGCATCGGAATCTAAAACTGGACTCACCGAAGAGGTTCAAATCATAGAAAGTTAGAGTGTCAGTCCTCGTGTACTTAAGTCGGCATTGTGCCTTTTGAATATAATTCCGATGCAATAACTGTGTTTCATCGCCAATAAGACGGTGCAGGGTATACAGTAAACCTGAAGTGAAGCATCGGAATCTAAAACTGGACTCACAGGAGAGGTTCAAACCATAGAAAGTGAGAGTGTCAGTCCTCTAGTACATAAGTCGGCATTGTGATTTTTTTATTAAATACAGATGCAATTTCTGTGTTTCATCGTCATTAAGAAGGTCCAAGGGATACAGTAAAAATGAAGTGAAGCATCGGTTTCTACAACTGGATTCACAGGAGAGGTTCAAATCATTGAGAGTTAGAGTGTCAGTCCTGTTGTACTTAAGTAGGCATTGTGCTTTTTGAATTTAATTCCGATGCAATTTCTGTGTTTCATCGTCAATAAGAAGGTGCAAGGTATACAGTAAACCTGAAGTGAAGCATCGGAATCTAAAACTGGACTCTCATTAGGGGTTCAAATCATAGAAAGTTAGAGTCTCAGTCCTCTTGTACTTAAGTCGGCATTGTGCCTTTTAAATTTAATTCCGATGCAATTTCTGTGCTCCATCGTCAATAAGAAGGTCCATTTTATACTGTAAACCTGAAGTGTAACATCGGCATCTAAAACTGGACTCAAAGGAGAGGTTCAAATAGCAGAAAGTTAGAGTGTCACTCCTCTTATACTTAAGTCGGCATTGTGGCATTTGAATTTAATTCCGATGCAATTCCTAAGTTTCATCGTCAATAAGAAGGCCCAAGGTATACAGTAAACCTGAAGTGAAGCATCGGGATCTAAAACTGGACTCACAGGAGAGGTTCAAATCATAGAAAGTTAGAGTCTCAGTCCTCTTGTGCTTAAGTCGGCATTGTGCCTTTTGAATTTAATTCCGATGCTGTTTCTGTGCTTCATCGTCAATAAGAAGGTCCTTTGTATACAGTAAACCTGAAGTGTAACATCGGCATCTAAAACTTGACTCACAATAGAGGTTCAATCATAGACAGTGAGAGTGTCAGTCCTCTTGTACCTCAGTAGGCATTGTGCCTTTTGTATTAAATTCGGATGCAATTTCTGTGTTTCATCTTCAATAGCAAGGTGCAAGGTGTACAGTAAACCTGAAGTGAAGCATCGGAATCTAAAACTGGACTCACAGGAGAGGTTCAAATCATAGAAATTGAAAGTGTCAGGCCTCTTGTACTTAAGTCGGCATTGTTCCTTTTGTATTAACTTGGGATGCAATTTCTGTGTTTCATCGTCAATAAGAAGGGCCAAAGGATACAGTAAACCTGAAGTGAAGCATCGGAATGTAAAACTGGACTCACAGGAGAGGTAGATATCATAGAAAGTTAGAGTGTCAGTCCTCTTGTACTTAACTCGGCATTGTGCCTTTTGAATTTAATTCCGATGCAATTTCTGTGTTTCATCGTCAAAAAGAAAGTGCAACGTATACAGTAAACCTGAAGTGAGGCATCGGAATCTAAAACTGAACTCACAGGAGAGGTTCAATTCATAGAAAATGAGAGTGTCAGTCCTCTTGTACTTAAGTCGGCATTGTGCCTTTTGTATTAAATTCGGATGCACTTTCTGTGTTACTTCGTCAATAAGATGGTCCGAGGTATACAGGAAACCTAAAGTGAAGTACCGGAATCTAAAACAGGACTCACAGGAGCGGTTCAAATCATAGAAAGTTAGCGTCTCAGTCCTCTTGTACTTAAGTCGGCATTGTGCCTTTTTGAATTTAATTCCGATGCAATTTCTGTGCTCCATCGTCAATATGAAGGTCTAAGGGATACAGTAAACCTGAGGTGAAGCATTGGAATCTTAAACTGGACTCACATTTGAGGTTTAAATGATAGAAAGTGAGAGTGTCAGTCCGTTTGTGCTTAAGTCGGCATTGTGCCTTTTGTATTAAATTCGGATGCAATTTCTGTGGTCATCGTCATTAACAATGTCCAAAGGATACAGTAAACCTGAAGTGAAGCATCGGAATGTGAAAGTGGACTCATAGGAGTGGTTCAAATCATGGAAAGTTAGAGTGTCAGTCCACTTGTACTTAAGTCGGCATTGTGCCTTTTGAATTTAATTTCGATGCAATTTCTGTGTTTCATCGTCACTAAGAAGGTCCAATGTATCATTTAAACCTGAACTGAAGAATCGGAATCTAAAGCTGGACTCACAGGTGAGGTTCAAATCATAGAAAGTTAGAGTGTCAGTACTCTTGTACTTGAGTCGGCATTGTGCCTTTTGTATTAAATTGGGATGCAATTTCTGTGTTTCGTCGTCAATAAGAAGGTTCAAGGGATACAGTAAGCCTGACGTGAAGCATCGGAATCCAAAACTAGACTCACAGGTGAGGTTCAAATCATAGAAAAGGAGAGTGTCACTCCTCTTGTACTTAAGTCGGCAATATGCATTTGGTATTAAATTCGGATGCCATTTCTGTGTTTCATCGTCACTAAGAAGTTCCAAGGGATACAGTAAACCTGAAGTGAAGCATCGGAATCTAAAACTGGACTCACAGGAGAGGTACAAATCATAGAAAGTGAGAGTGTCAGTCCTCGTGTACTTAAGTCGCCTTTGTGCATTTTGTAATAAATTCGGATGCAATTTCTGTGTTTCATCGTTAATAAGAAGGTCCAAGGCATAAAGTAAACCTGAAGTGAAGCATCGGAATCTAAAACAGGACTTACAGGAGAGGTTCAAATCATAGAAAGTGAGAGTGTCAGTCCTCTTTTACTTAAGTCGGCATTGTGCCTTTTGTATTAAATACGGATGCAATTTCTGTGTTTCATCGTCAATAAGAAGGTCCAAGGGATACAGTAAACCTGAAGTGACGCTTCGGAATCTAAAACTGAACTCACAGGAGAGGTTCAAATCATTGAAAGTGAGAGTGTCAGTCCTCTTGTACTTAAGTCGGCATTGTGCTTTTTGTAATAAATTCGAATGGAATTTCTGTGTTTCATCGTCAATAAGAAGGTGCAAGGTATACAGTAAACCTGAACTGAAGCATCGGAATCTAAAACTGGACTCACAGGAGAGGTTCAAATCATAGAAAGTGAGAGTCTCAGGCATCTTGTACTTAAGTCGGCATTGTGCCTTTTGAATTTAATTCCGATGCAATTTCTGTGCTCCATCGTCAATAAGAAGGTGCAAGGTATACAGTAAACCTGAAGTGAAGCAATGGAATCTAAAACCGGTCTCACAGGAGGGGTTCAAATCACAGAAAGTGAGAGTGATAGTCCTCTTTTACATAAGTCTACATTGTGCCTTGTGTAATTAATTGGGATGCAATTTCTGTGTTTCGTCGTCAATAAGAAGGTTGAAGGGATACAGTAAGCCTGAAGTGAAGCATCGGAATCTAAAACTGGACTCACAGATGAGGTTCAAATCATAGAAAGTGAGAGTGTCAGTCCTCTTGTACTTAAGTCGGCATTGTGCCTTTTGTATTAAATTCTGATACAATTTCTGTGTTTCATCGTCAATAAGAAGGTCCAAGGCATAAAGTAAACCTGCAGTGAAGCATCGGAATCTGAAACAGGACTCACAGGAGAGGTTCAAATCATAGAAAGTGAGAGTGTCAGTCCTCTTGCACTTAAATCGGCATTGTGCCTTTTGTATTAAATTCGGATCCAATTTCTGTGTTTCATCGTCAATAAGAGGGTCCAAGGGATACAGTAAACCTTAAGTGAAGCTTCGGAATCTAAAACTGGACTCACAGGAGAGGTTCAAATCATAGAAATTGAGAGTGTCAGTCCTGTTGTTCTTAAGTCGGCATTGCGCCTTTTGTATTAAATCCGGATGCAATTTCTGTGTTTGATCGTCAATAAGAAAGTGCAAGGTATACAGTAAACCTGAAGTGAAGCATCGGAATCTAAAACTGGACTCACAGGAGAGGTTCAAATCAAAGAAAGTGAGAGTGTCAGTCCTTTTGTACTTAAGTCGGCATTGTGCCTTTTGTATTAAATTCGGATGCAATTTCTGTGGTCATCGTCAATACCAATGTCCAAAGGATACAGTAAACCTGAAGTGAAGCATCGGAATGTAAAAGTGGACTCATAGGAGAGGTTGAAATCATAGAAAGTTAGAGTGTCAGTCCTCTTGTACTTAAGTCGGCATTGTGCCTTTTGAATTTAATTCCGATGCAATTTCTGTGTTTCATCGTCAATAAGTGGGTGCAAGGTATACAGTAAACCTGAAGTGAAGCATCGGAATCTAAAACTAGACTCACAGGAGAGGTTCAAATCATAGAAAGTGAGAGTGTCAGTCCTGTTGCAGTTAAGTCGGCATTGTGCCTTTTGTATTAAATTCCGATGCAATTACTGTGTTTCATCGTCAATAAGAAGGTCCAAGGCATACAGTAAACCTGAAGTGAAGCATTGGGATCTAAAACTGGACTCACAGGATAAGTTCAAATCTTAGATAGTTAGAGTGTCAGTCCTCTTGTACTTAAGTCGGCATTGTGCCTTTTGAATTTAATTCCGATGCAATATCTGTGTTTCATCGTCAATAAGAAGTTCCAAGGGATACAGTAAACTTGAAGTGAAGCATCGGAATCTAAAACTGGACTCACAGAAGAGGTTCAAATCATAGAAAGTTAGAGTGTCAGTCCTCGTGTACTTGAGTCGGCATTGTGCCTTTTGAATTTAATTCCGATGCAATTTCTGTGTTTCATCGTCAATAAGACGGTGCAGGGTATACAGTAAACCTGAAGTGAAATATCGGAATCTAAAACTGGACTCACAGGAGAGGTTCAAAGCATAGAAAGTGAGAGTGTCAGTCCTCTAGTACATAAGTCGGCATTGTGATTTTTTTATTAAATACAGATGCAATTTCTGTGTTTCATCGTCATTAAGAAGGTCCAAGGGATACAGTAAAGCTGAAGTGAAGCATCGGTTTCTACAACTGGACTCACAGGAGAGGTTCAAATCATTGAGGGTTAGAGTGTCAGTCCTGTTGTACTTAAGTAGGCATTGTGCTTTTTGAATTTAATTCCGATGCAATTTCTGTGTTTCATCGTCAATAAGAAGGTGCAAGGTATACAGAAAACCTGAAGTGAAGCATCGGAATCTAAAATTGGACTCTCATTAGCGGTTCCAATCATAGAAAGTTAAAGTCTCAGTCCTCTTGTACTTAAGTCGGCATTGTGCCTTTTAAATTTAATTCCGATGCAATTTCTGTGCTCCATCGTCAATAAGAAGGTCCATTTTATACTGTAAACCTGAAGTGTAACATCGGCATCTAAAACTGGACTCAAAGGAGAGGTTCAAATAGCAGAATGTTAGAGTGTCACTCCTCTTATACTTAAGTCGGCATTGTGGCATTTGAATTTAATTCCGATGCAATTCCTAAGTTTCATCGTCAATAAGAAGGACCAAGGTATACAGTAAACCTGAAGTGAAGCATCGTGATCTAAAACTGGACTCAGAGGAGAGGTTCAAATCATAGAAATTGAAAGTGTCAGGCCTCTTGTACTTAAGTCGGCATTGTTCCTTTTGTATTAACTTGGGATGCAATTTCTGTGATTCATCGTCAATAAGAAGGGCCAAAGGATACAGTAAACCTGAAGTGAAGCATCGGAATGTAAAACTGGACTCACAGGAGAGGTAGATATCATAGAAAGTTAGAGTGTCACTCCTCTTGTACTTAACTCGGCATTGTGCCTTTTGAATTTAATTCCGATGCAATTTCTGTGTTTCATCGTCAAAAAGAAAGTGCAACGTATACAGTAAACCTGAAGTGAGGCATCGGAATCTAAAACTGAACTCACAGGAGAGGTTCAAATCATAGAAAATGAGAGTGTCAGTCCTCTTGTACTTAAGTCGGCATTGTGAATTTTGTATTAAATTCGGATGCACTCTCTGTGTTTCATCTTCAATAGCAAGGTGCAAGGTATACAGTAAACCTGAAGTGAAGCATCGGAATCTAAAACTGGACTCACAGGAGAGGTTCAAATCATAGAAAGTTAGCGTCTCTGTCCTCTTGTACTTAAGTCGGCATTGTGCCTTTTGTATTAAATTCGGATGCAATTTCTGTGTTTCATCTTCAATAGCAAGGTGCAAGGTATACAGTAAACCTGAAGTGAAGCATCGGAATCTAAAACTGGACTCACAGGAGAGGTTCAAATCATAGAAATTGAAAGTGTCAGTCCACTTGTACTTAAGTCGGCATTGTGCCTTTTGAATTTAATTCCGATGCAATTTCTGTGTTTCATCGTCAATAAGAAGGTGCAAGGTATACAGTAAACCTGAAGTGAAGCATCGGAATCTAAAACTGGACTCACAGGAGAGGTTCAAATCATAGAAAGTAAGAGTCTCAGTCATCTTGTACTTAAGTCGGCATTGTGCCTTTTCAATTTAATTCCGATGCAATTTCTGTGCTCCATCGTCAATAAGAAGGTGCAAGGTATACAGTAAACCTGAAGTGAAGCAATGGAATCTAAAACCGGTCTCACAGGAGGGGTTCAAATCACAGAAAGTGAGAGTGATAGTCCTCTTTTACATAAGTCTACATTGTGCCTTGTGTAATTAATTGGGATGCAATTTCTGTGTTTCGTCGTCAATAAGAAGGTTGAAGGGATACAGTAAGCCTGAAGTGAAGCATCGGAATCTAAAACTGGACACACAGGAGAGGTTCAAATCATAGAAAGGGAGAGTGTCAGTCCTCTTGTACTTAAGTCGGCAATGTCCTTTGGTATTAATTTCGGATGCAATTTCTGTGTTTCATCGTCAATAAGAAGGTGCAAGGTATACTGTAAACCTGAAGTGAAGCATCGTAATCTAAAACTGGACTCACAGGAGAAGTTCAAATCATAGAAAGTGAGAGTGTCAGCCCCTTGTACTTAAGTCGACATATTGCCTATTGTATTAAATTCGGATGCAATTTCTGTGGTTCATCGTCAATAAGAAGGTCCTAGGGATACAGTAAACCTGAAGTGAAGCATCGGAATGTAAAACTGGACTCACAGGAGGTGTTCAAATCATAGTAAGTTAGAGTGTCAGACCCCTTGTACTTAAGTCGGCAATTGTGCCTTTTGAATTTAATTCCGATGCTATTTCTGCGTTTCATCGTCAATAAGAAGGTGCAAGGTATACAGTTAACCTGAAGTGAAGCATCAGATTCAAAAACTGGACTCACAGGAGAGGTTTAAATTATAGAAAGTGAGAGCGTCAGTCCTCTTGTACTTAAGTCGACATTGTGACTTTTGTATTAAATTCGGATGCAATGTCTGTATTCCATTGTCACTAAGAAGTTCCTAGGGATACAGTAAACCTGAAGTGACGCATCGGAATCTAAAACTGGACTCACAGGAGAGGTTCAAATCATAGAAAGTGAGAGTGTCAGTCCTCTTGCACTTAAGTCGGCATTGTGCTTTTTGTAATAAATTCGGATGGACTTTCTGTGTTACATCGTCAATAAGATGGTCCGAGGGATACAGGAAACCTAAAGTGAAGTACCGGAATCTAAAACAGGACTCACAGGAGCGGTTCAAATCATAGAAAGTTAGCGTCTCAGTCCTCTTGTACTTAAGTCGGCATTGTGCCTTTTGTATTAAATTCGGATGCAATTTCTGTGTTTCATCTTCAATAGCAAGGTGCAAGGTATACAGTAAACCTGAAGTGAAGCATCGGAATCTAAAACTGGACTCACAGGAGAGGTTCAAATCATAGAAATTGAAAGTGTCAGTCCACTTGTACTTAAGTCGGCATTGTGCCTTTTGAATTTAATTCCGATGCAATTTCTGTGTTTCATCGTCAATAAGAAGGTCCAATGTATCCCTTAAACCTGAACTGAAGAATCGGAATCTAAAGCTGGACTCACAGGTGAGGTTCAAATCATAGAAAGTTAGAGTGTCAGTACTCTTGTACTTAAGTCGGCATTGTGCCTTTTGTATTAAATTGGGATGCAATTTCTGTGTTTCATCGTCACTAAGAAGTTCCAAGGGATACAGTAAACCTGAAGTGAAGCATCGGAATCTAAAACAGGACTTACAGGAGAGGTTCAAATCATAGAAAGTGAGAGTGTCAGTCCTCTTTTACTTAAGTCGGCATTGTGCCTTTTGTATTAAATACGGATGCAATTTCTGTGTTTCATCGTCAATAAGAAGGTCCAAGGGATACAGTAAACCTGAAGTGACGCATCGGAATCTAAAACTGAACTCACAGGAGAGGTTCTAATCATTGAAAGTGAGAGTGTCAGTCCTCTTGTACTTAAGTCGGCATTGTGCTTTTTGTAATAAATTCGAATGGAATTTCTGTGTTTCATCGTCAATAAGAAGGTGCAAGGTATACAGTAAACCTGAAGTGAAGCATCGGAATCTAAAACTGGATCCACAGGAGAGGTTCAAATCATAGAAAGTGAGAGTCTCAGTCATCTTGTACTTAAGTCGGCATTGTGCCTTTTGAATTAAATTCCGATGCAATTTCTGTGCTCCATCGTCAATAAGAAGGTGCAAGGTATACAGTAAACCTGAAGTGAAGCAATGGAATCAAAAACCGGTCTCACAGGAGGGGTTCAAATCACAGAAAGTGAGAGTGATAGTCCTCTTTTACATAAGTCTACATTGTGCCTTGTGTAATTAATTGGGATGCAATTTCTGTGTTTCGTCGTCAATAAGAAGGTTGAAGGGATACAGTAAGCCTGAAGTGAAGCATCGGAATCTAAAACTGGACACACAGGAGAGGTTCAAATCATAGAAAGGGAGAGTGTCAGTCCTCTTGTACTTAAGTCGGCAATGTCCTTTGGTATTAATTTCGGATGCAATTTCTGTGTTTCATCGTCAATAAGAAGGTGCAAGGTATACTGTAAACCTAAAGTGAAGCATCGTAATCTAAAACTGGACTCACAGGAGAAGTTCAAATCATAGAAAGTGAGAGTGTCAGCCCCTTGTACTTAAGTCGACATATTGCCTATTGTATTAAATTCGGATGCAATTTCTATGGTTCATCGTCAATAAGAAGGTCCTAGGGATACAGTAAACCTGAAGTGAAGCATCGGAATGTAAAACTGGACACTCAGGAGGTGTTCAAATCATAGTAAGTTAGAGTGTCAGACCCCTTGTACTTAAGTCGGCAATTGTGCCTTTTGAATTTAATTCCGATGCTATTTCTGTGTTTCATCGTCAATAAGAAGGTGCAAGGTATACAGTTAACCTGAAGTGAAGCATCAGATTCAAAAACTGGACTCACAGGAGAGGTTTAAATTATAGAAAGTGAGAGTGTCAGTCCTCTTGTACTTAAGTCGACATTGTGACTTTTGTATTAAATTCGGATGCAATGTCTGTGTTCCATTGTCACTAAGAAGTTCCTAGGGATACAGTAAACCTGAAGTGACGCATCGGAATCTAAAACTGGACTCACAGGAGAGGTTCAAATCATAGAAAGTGAGAGTGTCAGTCCTCTTGCACTTAAGTCGGCATTGTGCTTTTTGTAATAAATTCGGATGGACTTTCTGTGTTACATCGTCAATAAGATGGTCCGAGGGATACAGGAAACCTAAAGTGAAGTACCGGAATCTAAAACAGGACTCACAGGAGCGGTTCAAATCATAGAAAGTTAGCGTCTCAGTCCTCTTGTACTTAAGTCGGCATTGTGCCTTTTGTATTAAATTCGGATGCAATTTCTGTGTTTCATCTTCAATAGCAAGGTGCAAGGTATACAGTAAACCTGAAGTGAAGCATCGGAATCTAAAACTGGACTCACAGGAGAGGTTTAAATCATAGAAATTGAAAGTGTCAGTCCACTTGTACTTAAGTCGGCATTGTGCCTTTTGAATTTAATTCCGATGCAATTTCTGTGTTTCATCGTCAATAAGAAGGTCCAATGTATCCCTTAAACCTGAACTGAAGAATCGGAATCTAAAGCTGGACTCACAGGTGAGGTTCAAATCATAGAAAGTTAGAGTGTCAGTACTCTTGTACTTAAGTCGGCATTGTGCCTTTTGTATTAAATTGGGATGCAATTTCTGTGTTTCGTCGTCAATAAGAAGGTTCAAGTGATACAGTAAGCCCGACGTGAAGCATCGGAATCCAAAACTAGACTCACAGGTGAGGTTCAAATCATAGAAAGGGAGAGTGTCACTCCTCTTGTACTTAAGTCGGCAATATGCCTTTGGTATTAAATTCGGATGCCATTTCTGTGTTTCATCGTCACTAAGAAGTTCCAAGGGATACAGTAAACCTGAAGTGAAGCATCGGAATCTAAAACAGGACTTACAGGAGAGGTTCAAATCATAGAAAGTGAGAGTGTCAGTCCTCTTTTACTTAAGTCGGCATTGTGCCTTTTGTATTAAATACGGATGCAATTTCTGTGTTTCATCGTCAATAAGAAGGTCCAAGGGATACAGTAAACCTGAAGTGACGCATCGGAATCTAAAACTGAACTCACAGGAGAGGTTCAAATCATTGAAAGTGAGAGTGTCAGTCCTCTTGTACTTAAGTCGGCATTGTGTTTTTTGTAATAAATTCGAATGGAATTTCTGTGTTTCATCGTCAATAAGAAGGTGCAAGGTATACAGTAAACCTGAAGTGAAGCATCGGAATCTAAAACTGGACTCACAGGAGTGGTTCAAATCATAGAAAGTGAGAGTCTCAGTCATCCTGTACTTAAGTCGACATTGTGCCATTTGAATTTAATTCCGATGCAATTTCTGTGCTCCATCGTCAATAAGAAGGTGCAAGGTATACAGTAAACCTGAAGTGAAGCAATGGAATCTAAAACCGGTCTCACAGGAGGGGTTCAAATCACAGAAAGTGAGAGTGATAGTCCTCTTTTACATAAGTCTACATTGTGCCTTGTGTAATTAATTGGGATGCAATTTCTGTGTTTCGTCGTCAATAAGAAGGTTGAAGGGATACAGTAAGCCTGAAGTGAAGCATCGGAATCTAAAACTGGACACACAGGAGAGGTTCAAATCATAGAAAGGGAGAGTGTCAGTCCTCTTGTACTTAAGTCGGCAATGTCCTTTGGTATTAATTTCGGATGCAATTTCTGTGTTTCATCGTCAATAAGAAGGTGCAAGGTATACTGTAAACTTGAAGTGAAGCATCGTAATCTAAAACTGGACTCACAGGAGAAGTTCAAATCATAGAAAGTGAGAGTGTCAGCCCCTTGTACTTAAGTCGACATATTGCCTATTGTATTAAATTCGGATGCAATTTCTGTGGTTCATCGTCAATAAGAAGGTCCTAGGGATACAGTAAACCTGAAGTGAAGCATCGGAATGTAAAACTGGACTCACAGGAGGTGTTCAAATCATAGTAAGTTAGAGTCTCAGTCCTCTTGTACTTAAGTCGGCATTGTGCCTTTTGAATTTAATTCCGATGCAATTTCTGTGCTCCAATGTCAATAAGAAGGTGCAAGGTATACAGTAAACCTAAAGTGAGGCAACGGAATCTAAAACCGGTCTCACAGGAGAGGTTCAAATCATAGAAAGTGAGAGTGATAGTCCTCTTTTACATAAGTCTACATTGTGCCTTTAGTATTAAATTGGGATGCAATTTCTGTGTTTCATCGTCAATAAGAAGGTTCAAGGGATACAGTAAGCATGAAGTGAAGCATCGGAATCTAAAACTGGATTCACAGGAGAGGTTCAAATCATAGAAAGGGAGAGTGTCAGTCCTCTTGTACTTAAGACGGCAATTTCTTTTGGTATTAAATTCGGATGCAATTTCTGTGGTTCATCGTCAATAAGAAGGTCCTAGGGATACATTAAACCTGAGGTGAAGCATCGGAATCTAAAACTGGACTCACAGGAGAGGTTCAAATCATAGAAAGTTAGAGTCTCTGTCCTCTTGCACTTAAGGCGGCATTGTGCCCTTTAAATTTAATTCCGATGCAATTTCTGTGCTCCATCGTCAATAGGAAGGTCCATGGTATACTGTAAACCTGAAGTGTTACATCGGCATCTGAAACTGGACTCACAGGAGAGGTTCAAATAATAGAAAGTTAGAGTGTCACACATCTTGTACTTAAGTCGGCATTGTGGCATTTGAATTTAATTCCGATGAAATTCCTAAGTTTCATCCTCAATAAGAAGGCCCAAGGTATACAGTAAACCTGAAGTGAAGCATCGGAATCTAAAACTCGACTCACAGGAGAGGTTCAGTCACAGAAAATTAGAGTGTCTATCCTCTTGTACTTAAGTCGGCATTGTGCCATTTGTATTAATTTCGGATGCAATTTCTGTGTTTCATCGTCAATAAGAAGGTGCAAGGTATACAGTAAACCTGAAGTGAAGCATTGGAAACTAAAACTGAACACACAGGAGAGGTTCAAATGATAGAAAGTTTGAGTGTCTGTCCTCTTGTACTTAAGTCGGCATTGTGGCTTTTGAATTTAATTCCGATGCAATTCCTAAGTGTCATTGACAATAAGAAGGCCCAAGGTATACAGTAAACCTGAAGTGAAGCATTGGAAACTAAAACTGAACACACAGGAGAGGTTCAAATGATAGAAAGTTAGAGTGTCAATCCTCTTGTACTTTAGTCGGCATTGTGCCTTTTGAATTTAATTCCGATGCAATTTCTGTGTTTCATCGTCAATAAGTGGGTGCAAGGTATACAGTAAACCTGAAGTGAAGCATCGGAATCTAAATCTGGACTCACAGGAGAGGTTCAAATCATAGAAAGTGAGAGTGTTAGTCCTGTTGCAGTTAAGTCGGCATTGTGCCTTTTGTATTAAATTCCGATGCAATTACTGTGTTTCATCGTCAATAAGAAGGTGCAAGGGATACAGTAAACCTGACGTGAAGCATCGGAATCCAAAACTGAACTCACAGAAGAGGTTCAAATCATAGAAAGTTAGAGTGTCAGTACTCTTATACTTAAGTCGGCTTTGTGCCTTTTGAATTTAATTCCGATGCAATTACTGTGTTTCATCGTCAATAAGAAGGTGCAATGTATCACTTAAACCTGAAGTGAAGAATCAGAATCTAACGCTGGACTCACAGGAGAGGTTCAAA
Organism: Schistocerca piceifrons; assembly: GCF_021461385.2. NCBI lineage: Eukaryota > Metazoa > Arthropoda > Insecta > Orthoptera > Acrididae > Schistocerca > Schistocerca piceifrons. Next base: position 960,315 of record NW_025728148.1, on the reverse strand, counting down.
ACATAGTAAGTTTGAGTGTCAGTACTCTTGTACCTATGTCGGCATTGTGCATTTAATATTAAATTTGGAATGCAATTTCTGTATTTCATCGTCAATAAGAAGGTGCAATGTATCCCTTAAACCTGAAGTGAAGAATCAGAATCTAACGCTGGACTCACAGGAGAGGTTCAAAACATAGTAAGTTAGAGTGTCAGTACTCTTGTACTTAAGTCGACATTGTGCCTTTTGTATTAAATTCGGATGCAATTTCTGTGTTTAATCGTCAATAATAAGGTCCAAGGTATACAGTAAACCTGAAGTGAAGCATTGGGATCTAAAACTGGACTCACAGGATAGGTTCAAATCTTAGATTGTTAGAGTGTCAGTCCTCTTGTACTTAAGTCGGCATTGTGCCTTTTGAATTTAATTCCGATGCAATATCTGTGTTTCATCGTCAATAAGAAGTTCCAAGGGATACAGTAAACTTGAAGTGAAGCATCGGAACCTAAAACTGGACTCACAGAAGAGGTTCAAATCATAGAAAGTTAGAGTGTCAGTCCTCGTGTACTTATGTCGGCATTGTGCCTTTTGAATTTAATTCCGATGCAATTTCTGTGTTTCATCGTCAATAAGACGGTGCAGGGTATACAGTAAACCTGAAGTGAAGCATCGGAATCTAAAACTGGACTCACAGGAGAGGTTCAAACCATAGAAAGTGAGAGTGTCAGTCCTCTAGTACATAAGTCGGCATTGTGATTTTTTTATTAAATACAGATGCAATTTCTGTGTTTCATCGTCATTAAGAAGATCCAAGGGATACAGTAAAGCTGAAGTGAAGCATCGGTTTCTACAACTGGACTCACAGGAGAGGTTCAAATCATTGAGAGTTAGAGTGTCAGTCCTGTTGTACTTAAGTAGGCATTGTGCTTTTTGAATTTAATTCCGATGCAATTTCTGTGTTTCATCGTCAATAAGAAGGTGCAAGGTATACAGTAAACCTGAAGTGAAGCATCGGAATCTAAAACTGGACTCTCATTAGGGGTTCAAATCATAGAAAGTTAGAGTCTCAGACCTCTTGTACTTAAGTCGGCATTGTGCCTTTTAAATTTAATTCCGATGCAATTTCTGTGCTCCATCGTCAATAAGAAGGTCCATTTTATACTGTAACCTGAAGTGTAACATCGGCATCTAAAACTGGACTCAAAGGAGAGGTTCAAATAGCAGAAAGTTAGAGTGTCACCCCTCTTATACTTAAGTCGGCATTGTGGCATTTGAATTTAATTCCGATGCAATTCCTAAGTTTCATCGTCAATAAGAAGGCCCAAGGTATACAGTAAACCTGAAGTGAAGCATCGGAATCTAAAACTCGACTCTCAGGAGAGGTTCAAATCATAGAAACTTAGAGTGTCTATCCCCTTGTACCTAAGTCGGCATTGTGCCTTTTGTATTATATTTGGATGCAATTTCTGTGTTTCATCGTCAATAAGCAGGTCCAAGGGATACAGTAAACCTTAAGTGAAGCATCGGAATATAAAACTGGACTGACTGGAGTGGTTCAAATCATAGAAAGTGAGAGTGTCAGTCCTCTTGTACTTAAGTCGGCATTGTGCCTTTTGTATTAAATTCGCATGCAATTTCTGTGGTCATCGTCAATAACAATGTCCAAAGGATACAGTAAACCTGAAGTGAAGCATCGGAATGTAAAAGTGGACTCATAGGAGAGCTTCAAATCATAGAAAGTTAGAGTGACAGTCCTCTTGTACTTAAGTCGGCATTGTGCCTTTTGAATTTAATTCCGATGCAATTTCTGTGTTTCATCGTCAATACGTAGGAGCAAGGTATACAGTAAACCCGAAGTGAAGCATCGGAATCTAAAACTGGAGTCACAGGAGAGTTTCAAATCATAGAAAGTGATAGTGTCAGTCCTGTTGCACTTAAGTCGGCAGTGTGCCTGTTGTATTAAATTCCGATGCAATCACTGTGTTTTATCGTCAATAAGAAGGTCCAAGGGATACAGTAAACCTGAAGTGAAGCATCGGAGTCTAAAACTGGTCTCACAGGAGAGGTTCAAATCATAGAAAGTGAGAGTGATAGTCCTCTTTTACATAAGTCTACATTGTGCCTTTTGTATTAAATTGGGATGCAATTTCTGTGTTTCATCGTCAATAAGAAGGTTCAAAGAATACAGTAAGACTGAAGTGAAGCGTCGGAATCTAAAACTGGACTCACAGGAGAGGTTCAAATCATAGATATGGAGAGTGTCAGTCCTCTTGTACTTAAGTCGGCAATGTGCCTTTGGTATTAAATTCGGACGCAATTTCTGTGTTTCATCGTCAATAAGGTCCTAGGGATACAGTAAACCTGAAGTGAAGCATCGGAACCTAAAACTGGACTCACAGAAGAGGTTCAAATCATAGAAAGTTAGAGTGTCACTCCTCTTGTACTTAAGTCAGCATTGTGCCATTTGAATTTAATTCCGATGCAATTCCTAAGTTTCATCGTCAACAAGAAGGAACAAGGTATACAGTAAACCTGAAGTGAAGCATCGGAATCTAAAACTCGACTCACAGGAGAGGTTCAATCATAGAAAGTTAGAGTGTCTATCCTCTTGTACTTAAGACGGCATTGTGCCTTCTGTATTAAATTCGGATCCAATTTCTGTGTTTCATCGTCAATAAGAAGGTGCAAGGTATACAGTAAACCTGAAGTGAAGCATTGGAAACTAAAACTGGACTCACAGGAGAGGTTCAAATCATAGAAAGTTAGAGTGTCTGTCCTCTTGTACTTAAGTCGGCATTGTGGCTTTTGAATTTAATTCCGATGCAATTCCTAAGTTTCATCGTCAATAAGAAGGCCCAAAGTATACAGTAAACCTAAAGTGAAGCATCAGAATCTAAAACTCGACTCACAGGAGAGGTTCATATCATAGAAAGTTAGTGTGTCTATCCTCTTGCACTTAAGTCGGCATTGTGCCTTTTGTATTAAATTCGGATGCAATTTCTGTGTCTCATCGTCAATAAGAAGGTGCATGGTATACTGTAAACCTGAAGTGAAGCATCGGAATCTAAAACTGGACTCACAGGAGAAGTTCAAATCTTAGAAATTGAGAGTGTCAGTCCTCTTGTACTTAAGTCGGCATTCTGCCTTTTGTATTAAATTCAGATGCAATATCTGTGTTTCATCGTCAATAAGATGGTCCTAGGGATACAGTAAACCTGAAGTGAAGCATCGGAATCTAATACTGGACTCACTGGAGAGGTTCAAATAATAGAAATTTAGAGTGTCACTCCTCTTGTACTTAAGTCTGCATTGTGCCATTTGAATTTAATTCCGAAGCAATTCCTAAGTTTCATCGTCAATTAGAAGGCCCAAGGTATACAGTAAACCTGAAGTGAAGCATCGGAATCTAAAACTCGACTCACAGGAGAGGTTCAAATCATAGAAAGTTAGAGTGTCTATCCTCTTCTACTTAAGTCGGCATTGTGCCTTTTGTATAAAATTCGGATGCAATTTCTGTGTTTCATCGTCAATAAGTAGGTGCAAGGTATACAGTAAACCTGAAGTGAAGCATCGGAATCTTAAACTGGACTCACAGGAGAGGTTCAAATCATAGAAAGTGCGAGTGTCAGTCCTTTTGTACTTAAGTCGGCATTGTGCCTTTTGTATTAAATTCGGATGCAATTTCCGTGGTCATCGTCAATAACAATGTCCAAAGGATACAGTAAACCTGAAGTGAAGCATAGGAATGTAAAAGTGGACTCATAGTAGAGGTTCAAATCATAGAAAGTTAGAGTGTCCGTCGTCTTGTACTTAAGTCGGCATTGTGCCTTTTGAATTTAATTTCGATGCAATTTCTATGTTTCATCGTCAATAAGAAGGTCCAATGTAACCCTTAAGCATGAAGTGAAGAATCGGAATCTAAAGCTGGACTTATAGGAGAGGTTCAAATCATAGAAAGTTAGAGTGTCAGTACTCTTAAACTTAAGTCGGCATTGTGCCTTTTGTATTAAATTCGGATGCACTTTCTGTGTTACATCGTCAATAAGAAGGTCCAAGGGATACAGTAAAACTGAAGTGAAGCATCGGAATCTAAAACAGGACTCACAGGAGAAGTTCAAATCATAGAAAGTGAGAGTGTCAGTCCTCTTTTACTTAAGTTGGCATTTTGCCTTCTGAATTTAATTCCGATGCAATTTCTGTGTTTCATCGTCAATAAGAAGGTGCAAGGTATACAGTAAACCTGAAGTGAGGCATCGGAATCTAAAACTGGACTCAGAGGAGAGTTTCAAATCATAGACAGTTAGAGTGTCAGTCCTCTTGTACTTAAGTCGGCATTGTGCCTTTTGAATTTAATTCCGATGTAATTTCTGTGTTTCATCGTCAATAAGAAGGTCCAATGTATCCCTTAAACCTGAAGTGATGAATCGGAATCTAAAGCTGGACTCACAGGAGAGGTTCAAATCACAGAAAGTGAGAGTGTCAGTCCTCTTTTACTTAAGTCGGCATTGTGCCTTTTGTATTAAATTCGGATGCAATCTCTGTGTTTCATCGTCAGTAAGAAGGCCCAAGGTATACAGTAAACCTGAAGTGAAGCATCGGAATCTAAAACTCGACTCACAGGAGAGGTTCAAATCATAGAAAGTTAGAGTGTCTATCCTCTTCTACTTAAGTCGGCATTGTGCCTTTTATATTAAATTCTGATGCAATTTCTGTGTTTCATCGTCAATAAGTAGGTGCAAGGTATACAGTAAACCTGAAGTGACGCATCGGAATCTAAAACTGGACTCACAGGAGAGGTTCAAATCATAGAAAGGGAGAGTGTCAGTCCTCTTGTACTTACGTCGGCAATGTGCCTTTGGTATTAAATTCGGATGCAATTTCTGTGTTTCATCGTCAATAAGAAGGTTCAAGGGATACAGTAAGCCTGAAGTGAAGCATCGGAATCTAAAACTCGACTCACAGGAGAGGTTCAAATCATAGAAAGTGAGAGTGTCAGTCCTCTTGTACTTAAGCCGGCATTGTGCCTTTTGTAATAAATTCGGATGCAATTTCTGTGTTTCATCGTCAATAAGAAGGTCCAAGGCATAAAGTAAACCTGAAGTGAAGCATCGGAATGTAAAACGGGACTTACAGCAGAGGCTCACATCATAGAAAGTGAGAGTGTCCGTCCTCTTTTACTTAAGTCGGCATTGTGCCTTTTGTATTAAATTCGGATGCAATTTCTGTGTTTCATCGTCAATAAGAAGGTCCAAGGAATACAGTAAACCTGAAGTGACGCATCGGAATCTAAAACTGGACTCACAGGAGAGGTTCAAATCATAGAAAGTGAGAGTGTCAGTCCTCTCGTACTTAAGTCGGCATTGTGCTTTTTGTAATATATTCGAATGGAATTTCTGTGTTTCATCGTCAATAAGAAAGTGCAAGGTATACAGTAAACCTGAAGTGAAGCATCGGAATCTAAAACTGGACTCACAGGAGAGGTTCAAATCGTAGAATGTGAGAGTCTCAGTCCTCTTGTACTTAAGTCGGCATTGTGCCTTTTGAATTTAATTCCGATGCAATTTCTGTGCTCCATCGTCAATAAGAAGGTGCAAGGAATACAGTAAACCTAAAGTGAAGCAATGGAATCTAAAACCGGTCTCACAGGAGAGGTTCAAATCATAGAAAGTGAGAGTGATAGTCCTCTTTTACATAAGTCTACATTGTGCCTTTAGTATTAAATTGGGATGCAATTTCTGTGTTTCATCGTCAATAAGAACGTCCTAGGGATACAGTACACCTGAAATGAAGCATCGGAATGTAAAACTGGACTCACAGAATGTGTTCATATCATAGTAAGTTAGAGTGTCAGACCCCTTGTACTTAAGTCGGCATTGTGCCTTTTGAATTTAATTCCGATGCAATTTCTGTGTTTCATCGTCAATAAGAAGGTGCAAGGTATAGAGTAAACCTGATGTGAAGCATCAGATTCAAAAACTGGACTCACAGGAGAGGTTCAAATTATAGAAAGTGAGAAAGTCAGTCCTCTTGTACTTAAGTCGACATTGTGACTTTTGTATTAAATTCGGATGCAATTTCTGTGTGCCATTGTCACTAAGAAGTTCCTAGGGATACAGTAAACCTGAAGTGACGCATCGGAATCTAAAACTGGACTCACAGGAGAGGTTCAAATCATAGAAAGTGAGAGTGTCAGTCCTCTTAAACTTAAGTCGGCATTGTGCCTTTTGTATTAAATTCGGATGCACTTTCTGTGTTACATCGTCAATAAGAAGGTCTAAGGGATACAGTAAAACTGAAGTGAAGCATCGGAATCTAAAACAGGACTCACAGGAGAAGTTCAAATCATAGAAAGTGAGAGTGTCAGCCCTCTTTTAGTTAAGTCGGCATTGTGCCTTCTGAATTTAATTCCGATGCAATTTCTGTGTTACATCGTCAATAAGAAGGTGCAAGGTATACAGTAAACCTGAAGTGAAGCATCGGAATATAAAACTGGACTCACAGGAGAGGTTCAAATCATAGAAAGTGAGAGTGTCAGTCCTCTTGTACTTAAGTCGGCATTGTGCCTTTTGTAATAAATCCCGAAGCAATAACTGTGTTTCATCGTCAATAAGATGGTCCAAGGGATACAGTAAACCTGAAGTGAAGCATCGGAATCTAAAACTGGACTCACAGGAGAGTTTCAAATCATAGAAGGTTAGAGTGTCAGTCCTCTTGTACTTAAGTCGGCATTGTGCCTTTTGAATTTAATTCCGATGCAATTTCTGTGTTTCATCGTCAATAAGAAGGTCCAATGTATCCCTCAAACCTGAAGTGAAGAATCGGAATCTGAAGCTGGACTCACAGGAGAGGTTCAAATCATAGAAAGTGAGAGTGTCAGTCCTCTTTTACTTAAGTCGGCATTGTGCCTTTTGTATTAAATTCGGATGCAATCTCTGTGTTTCATCGTCAATAAGAAGGCCCAAGGGATACAGTAAACTTGAAGTGACGCATCGGAATCTAAAACTGGACTCAAGGAGAGGTTCAAATCATAGAAAGTGAGAGTGTCAGTCCTCTTGTACTTAAGTCGACATTGTGCCTTTTGTATTAAATTCGGATGCAATTTCTGTGTTTCATCGGCACTAAGAAGTTCCAAGGGAAACAGTAAAACTAAAGTGAAGAATCGGAATCTAAAACTGGACTCACAGGAGAGGTTCAAATCATAGAAAGTGAGAGTGTCAGTCCTCTTGTACTTAAGCCGGCATTGTGCCTTTTGTAATATATTCGGATGCAATTTCTGTGTTTCATCGTCAATAAGAAGGTCCAAGGCATAAAGTATGTGGTGTCACCGCCAGACACCACACTTGCTAGGTGGTAGTTTAAATCGGCCGCGGTCCATGTAGTACATGTCGGACCCGCGTGTCGCCACTGTGATCGCAGACCTAGCGCCACCACCAAGGCAGGTCTCGTGATACGAGAGTGGCCTCGGCCCCCAGTGGTACGAGAACCAAGCTACCGCGCAGTTGTACGCGAACCTAGCTATCGCCCAGTTGTAGGAAGCCTTTCTCTCTCATTAGCCGAGAGACAGAATAGCCATCAGAAGTTAATGGCTACGAACTAACCAGGAGCCATTTGTATCAGTGCCTATAGCTTCGAGTATTCAAGAGAGATGTATTCCAAGGAATCAATAAAAGTTAAGTAAAAAGCATCTACATACTTTTCTTCGTATTCATTCATAAGTTCTCATGTTCCAGTCTTCACGCCCGTCTGCTTTATGCCGTGCGTGCACTATCGGCCACAGCGTTAGTCTAGCTTTCTTTTTCAGCCATCAACTCCACGGTGTCGGTCCTGCTACCGACACTACAATTAATGGCGACGAGGGAAAAGGACCTTTTTCTGATTGCTTACATTTATTTCTGATTGCTTACATTTATTTGTGTCATGGCTTCGCCACATTCTCCAGATGTACTGTCCGACTTTTATCGCTTGCAGACTCAGCAGACGCAGGCGTTACTGGATGCCCTTGGACAGCTCGTCCAGGGTCAACGTGCGCTGCACACCGATGCGGCCGCAGCCGCTTCACCGCTACCGCAGCCACAACCTGCCGTTGCACCGCCTTTTAGGCACTACGACCCGAACCACGAGACCTGGCAAGAGTGGTCTCGTCAGTTCACCTTCCACCTTGCTGCCTACAGAATTCAAGGTAATGAGCGGCAGCCGTTTTTGCTTTCTTGTGTCGGTGTGTCCACATACCGTGTGATAGTGAAATTGTTTCCCCGACGCGACGTAGCAACTTTGTCATACGAGGAAATTTTGTCTGCCTTAGATGCCTATTTCAAAGAAACAGTTAATGTGGTTGCAAAACGGTATACGTTTTTTCGTACAAAACGTACGGCCGGTCAAACTAATAGGGAGTGGGTAGCAACATTGCAAGGACTTACTAGGGACTGTGCCTTTGAATGTGACTGTGGTCTTTCTTATTCAGATACAATGGTGCGTGATGCAATTGCACAGAACGTTTCTGATGTTCGCATACGGGAGCAAATTTTGAACCTAGTTAATCCCTCCCTTCAACAAGTGATAGACATATTGGATCGACAGGACACACTTGACTGTGCTCAGGAATCTTTTGAAACTTCGCCAGCCGTGTGTAACATTAACCGGCCCGCTGGACGCGCTGCGCGGCCCGGTAACCGGGCCTCGCGCACGGACATACAGCGACCGCCGCGTGCTAAGCCAGGTGTGCCGCGCCAGCCCACAAATGCAGTGAAATCATGCCCGCGGTGTGCTACTAGACATTCGCGTGAACATTGCCCGTCACGCCAAGCTATTTGCTTTTTCTGCAATAAGAAAGGACATGTTCAAAGTGTTTGCCAGAAAAAGCTCAGATCAGACAATCACAATCATTCCAGGCCCTTTGCTTCGCGCCGGAATCGAACCAAGGACACTCAGGCTCGTGGACCTTCGCCTATGGACATTCATGTCGTTAATTCCACTTCGTCCAGTGACACTTTCTCTAACTGTAACTGTGTTCGTCCCACAAAAACTGTGCGTCGAAGTCGCCGGAAATCACGTCAATTAGCCGGTGATTCGGTACCAGTGTCTGTTCCAATTGCACAAAACAGTCGCTCTTGTCGTCAGCAGGACAATAAACTTTTTGTGGACTTAGACTTTGAAGGCAAAGTGATACCATTCCAGCTCGATACCGGAGCTGCAGTTTCATTGCTCAATCACGACACGTACAAACAACTGGGCGCACCTCCGTTGCGTGCCGCAAATGTTAAGCTAACTACATATTCCGGACAGAAAATTCCTGTGTTAGGACAGTGCAGCCTTCTTGCAACATTCAAGGGACAAACAAAACTTGTGTCATTTTACGTTCTTCGTTCTTCTTCTGCAGTGAACTTATTTGGTCTAGATTTATTTACGTTGTTTAACATGTCTATTGTCAATCAGGTCCTATCAGTGAATCAGAATGTGCCTACAGACAGTGTTTCTCGGCTGTGTGACGAATTTGCAGACATTTTTGCACCGGGCTTAGGTTGCGCTAAAAACTATGAAGCACATTTAGAACTGAAGGTAAACGCGCAACCGAAATTTTTCAGGGCGCGCAATGTTCCCCACGCATTGCGTGATGAGGTCGCAAGAACGTTACACGATCTCGAATCACAGGGTGTAATTGAACGTGTGCAAGCTTCTCTCTGGGCCTCACCCTTAGTCATTTTGCCAAAACCTTCCGGAAAATTGAGACTTTGCGTGGACTTCAAGGCCACAGTGAATCCACAGCTAGTGACTGCTACTTTTCCTTTGCCCCGCCCGGAAGATCTTTTTGCTAAACTGTGCCCGGGAAAATATTTTTCAAAGTTGGACCTAGCCGATGCGTACTTGCAAATACCGGTGGACGACGAATCCCAGCGCGTATTGGTGGTTAACACGCATCTTGGATTGTACCGCTTCAAAAGACTGCCATTCGGGTGTGCATCCGCCCCTGCCTTGTTTCAGCAATATTTACAAACTATTTGTGCGTCGGTCCCTACTGCAGCAAACTATCTGGACGATATAGTGATCTCCGGACAGACAGAAGAAGATCATCTTGCGAATTTACGAACATTATTTCAGGTCTTGCGGAAAATGCTCTTCGCTTGAGGAAGGACAAATGTGTGTTTTTTGCTCGTGACTTACCATACCTGGGACATGTCATTAATGCCCAAGGCATACATCCGAGTCCAGAGCACCTCCGTGCCATACACGATTTGCCTTCCCCTCAAAATCTGAAACAGCTACAGAGTGTGTTGGGTAAAATTAACTATTATCATAAATATGTGCGCAATGCCTCTTCCATTTCAGCTCCGCTTCATCGCTTACGCCGTAAAGGTGTTCCGTTCGTCTGGACGACGGAATGTGAACGCGCCTTTCGCCAGTTGAAATCGGCGTTGCTTTCTAATACTTGCCTTACGCCATTCGATCCCCAGAAACCCCTTTTGTTGATGGTAGATGCATCAGATTTCGGGATCGGTGCTGTGCTTGCGCACAAAGTTGGCTCACATGATCGCCCTATTGCCTTTGCGTCCAAATTGCTCTCGTCTGCGCAAAGAAATTATTCACAGATAGAGAAAGAAGCTTTGGCTCTCGTGTTTGGTGTTACTAAGTTCCATGATTTCTTGTATGGTCGTCACTTTACCATCATCACAGACCACAAACCTTTGACGTCGCTTTTTCATCCGACCAAGCCTGTACCTCCACGTACAGCGCAGAAATTCATTCGCTGGTCTATTTTCCTCTCGCAGTACCGCTACGATATCTTGTATCGGTCCACTGCTAAGCACGGAAACGCCGATGCGTTGTCCCGTTTGCCTGTTGCTGAGGATAAAGCATTCGATTCTTCCGAACTTGCTTGCATGTTCATTGATTCGGAAACCGATGAAGTGGTCGAATCGTTTCCGATTGATTTTCGTCGTGTCGCTACAGCCACAGCTGCTGACCCTGTCCTTGCTACTGTTTTACGTTTTGTTGCTACGCAATGGCCTTTGTCAAAGTCTCGGATCGAGGATCCGTTGGTTCGCCGATTTTTTGCTCACAAGGAGAGACTTTTTGTTCGACGTGGTGTTTTGTTGTTGCGTTCTGATAATGATCAGTCCAGAGTCGTGGTCCCACGTTCGTTACAGTCCTCTGTTTTACGGCTTCTTCACCAAGGACATTGGGGTTTAGTGCGAACGAAACAACTTGCTCGTCAGCACTGTACTTGGTTCGGAATCGATGCTGCGATTACGAATATGTGTTCTTCGTGCCCGGCGTGTGCCGAACAACAGTCCGCACCGCCGCGGAAAGCCTTTGCGTGGCCAAAAGCCACTTCCCCTTGGCAACGTTTGCACGTTGATTTTGCTGGTCCATTCTGGAATGCTCGATGGTTGGTTCTGGTCGACGCCTTCAGTAATTTTCCTTTTGTTGTCCGGATGTCTTCCACGACGTCCTCCGCCACCATCCAAGCGTTGTCTGCTATCTTTTGCATTGAAGGTCTTCCGCAGACTATTGTTTCCGACAATGGCCCACAATTCATGTCCGCAGAATTTCAGTCTTTCTGCCAGGCCAATGGTATTCAACATCTGACATCCGCGCCGTTTTCGCCTCAGTCCAACGGTGCCGCTGAACGATTGGTCCGGACTTTCAAGTCACAGATGTTGAAATTGAAAGAGTCGCATTCTCGGGAGGACGCATTGTTGCTCTTTTTGTCTTCGTATCGCTCTCAGCCCCGAGATGGTCGCTCGCCGGCTGAGTTGCTCCACGGTCGTCCTCATCGCACCTTGATGTCTTTGCTGCATCCGCCGCATCAGGTTCCTGTGCAGCGGCAGACTCCTGCTTTTGCTCCAGGCGACGTTGTATTTTATCGCAACTATCGCGGTTCACGGCGTTGGCTCGCAGGGCGCATTCTTCGCTGCCTCGGCCGCGCGCTGTATTTGGTTTTGGGGGCCTCTGGTGAGGTGCGTCGGCATCTCAATCAGCTGCGCCTCTGTCGTCGCTCGGGTTCTGCCGCTCCCCGTCTGCTTTCAGCGACGGTGCCGTCCGGTCAGCGCCCTGGGGACCCATCTACTGGCTCGCCTCATCCCCAGGTGTTACCGACAATGCCTTCCATTTTGCCCCATGGCGACGCGCCGCCGCCGCCGCAGCAGCAGCAGCAGCAGCAGCCGCCGCCGCCGCCGACCGCATTCGACGCTTCGTTGCAGCCGCCAAGCGCCTCCCGGGGTCACGCGCCGCCGATCGCTTCCCGTGACCAGCTGTCCTCCGCCATGGAACGCCCGCCCGCTCCGGACCACATGACGTCATCGCGCGTCGGCTACCCCGACGCCATGGACATCGACCCTTCGGTCCCTCATGTCTTATTACGGGCGCATACACCGCATGTTGACGTGCACCCTGGACTAGTTTTGCAGGCGTTTCCTAGCTCCCCTCGGACCGGATGGCCGGGTGCGGGTGGCACAGCCTCGCCTGTTGTTAGGCTCCCCACCTCATCGCATACGTCAACATGTGGTCCTCCCCACGGCGGGCGGAAGCCTTATCTCACGACCGTTCGCCGATTTGCGGGGGAGGAATGTGGTGTCACCGCCAGACACCACACTTGCTAGGTGGTAGTTTAAATCGGCCGCGGTCCATGTAGTACATGTCGGACCCGCGTGTCGCCACTGTGATCGCAGACCTAGCGCCACCACCAAGGCAGGTCTCGTGATACGAGAGTGGACTCGGCCCCCAGTGGTACGAGAACCAAGCTACCGCGCAGTTGTACGCGAACCTAGCTATCGCCCAGTTGTAGGAAGCCTTTCTCTCTCATTAGCCGAGAGACAGAATAGCCATCAGAAGTTAATGGCTACGAACTAACCAGGAGCCATTTGTATCAGTGCCTATAGCTTCGAGTATTCAAGAGAGATGTATTCCAAGGAATCAATAAAAGTTAAGTAAAAAGCATCTACATACTTTTCTTCGTATTCATTCATAAGTTCTCATGTTCCAGTCTTCACGCCCGTCTGCTTTATGCCGTGCGTGCACTATCGGCCACAGCGTTAGTCTAGCTTTCTTTTTCAGCCATCAACTCCACGGTGTCGGTCCTGCTACCGACACTACAAAGTAAACCTGAAGTGAAGCATCGGAATCTAAAACAGGACTTACAGCAGAGGTTCAAATCATAGAAAGTGAGAGTGTCAGTCCTCTTTTACTTCAGTAGGCATTGTGCCTTTTGTATTAAATTCGGATGCAATTTCTGTGTTTCATCGTCAATAAGAAGGTCCAAGGGATACAGTAAACCTGAAGTGACGCATCGGAATCTAAAACTGGACTCACAGGAGAGGTTCAAATCATAGAAAGTGAGAGTGTCAGTCCTCTTGTACTTAAGTCTACATTGTGCCTTTAGTATTAAATTGGGATGCAATTTCTGTGTTTCATTGTCAATAAGAAGGTTCAAGGGATACAGTAAGCCTGAAGTGAAGGATCGGAATCTGAAACTGGACTCACAGGAGAGGTTCAAATCATAGAAAGGGAGAGTGTCAGTCCTCTTGTACTTAAGACGGCAATGTCTTTTGGTATTAAATTCGGATGCAATTTCTGTGTTTCATGGTCAATAAGAAGGTGCAAGGTATAATGTAAACCTGAAGTGATGCATGGGAATCTAAAACTGGACTCACAGGAGAAGTTCAACTCATAGAAAGTGAGAGTGTCAGTCCTCTTGTGCTTAAGTCGACATTGTGCCTTTTGTATTAAATTCGGATGCAATTTCTGTGTTTCTCGTCAATAAGAAGGTGCAAGGTATACAGTAAACCTGAAGTGAAGCATTGGAAACTAAAACTGAACACACAGGAGAGGTTCAAATGATAGAAAGTTAGAGTGTCTGTCCTCTTGTACTTAAGTCGGCATTGTGGTTTTTGAATTTAATTCCGATGCAATTCCTAAGTGTCATTGTCAATAAGAAGGCCCAAGGTATACAGTAAACCTGTAGTGATGCATCGGAATCTAAAACTAGACTCACAGGAGAGGTTCAAATCATAGAAAATTAGAGTGTCTATCCTCTTGCACTTAAGTTGGCATTGTGCATTTTGTATTAAATTTGGATGCAATTTCTGTGTTTCATCGTCAATAAGAAGGTCCAAGGGATACAGTAAACCTGAAGTGAAGCATCGGAATCTAAAACTGGACTGACAGGAGAGGTTCAAATCATAGAAAGTGAGAGTGTCAGTCCTCTTGTACTTAAGTCAGCATTGTGCCTTTTGTATTAATTTCGGATGCAATTTCTGTGTTACATCGTCAATAAGAAGGTCCAAGGGATACAGTAAACTAGAAGTGAAGCATCGGAATCTAAAACTGGACTCACAGGGGAGCTTCAAATCATAGAAAGTGAGAGTGTCAGTCCTCTTGCACTAAAGTCGGCATTGTGCGTTTTGTATTAAATTCGGATGCAATTTCTGTGTTTCATCGTCAACAAGAAGGTGCAAGGTATACAGTAAACCTGGAGTGAAGCATCCGAATCTAAAACTGGACTCACAGGAGGGGTTCAAATCATTGAAAGTGAGAGTGTCAGTCTTCTTGTATTAAAGGCGGCATTGTTCCTTTTGTATTAATTTCGGATGCAATTTCTGTGTTTCATCGTCAATAAGAAGGTGCAAGGAATACAGTAAACCTGAAGTGAAGCATCGGATTTAGAAACTGGACTCACAGGAGAGGTTCAAATTATAGAAAGTGAGAGTGTCAGTCCTTTTGTACTTAAGTCAACATTGTGACTTTTTGTGTTAAATTCGAATGCAGTTTCTATGTTTCATCGTCACTAAGAAGTTCCAAGGGATACAGTAAACCTGAAGTGAAGCATCGGAATCTAAAACTGGACTCACAGATGAGGTTCAAATCATAGAAAGTGAGAGTGTCAGTCCTCTTGTACTTAAGTCGGCTTTGTGCCTTTTGTATTTAAATCGGATACAATTTCTTTGTTTCATCGTCAATAAGAAGGTCCAAGGCATAAAGTAAACCTGAAGTGAAGCATCGGAATCTGAAACAGGACTCACAGGAGAGGTTCAAGTCATAGAGAGTGTCAGTCCTCTTGTACTTAATTCGGCATTGTGCCTTTTGTATTAAATTCGGATGCAATTTCTGTGTTTCATCGTCAATAAGAAGGTCCAAGGGATACAGTAAACATGAAGTGAAGCATCGGAATCTAAAACTGGACTCACAGGAGAGGTTCAAATCATAGAAAGTGAGAGAGTCAGTCCTCTTGTACTTAGGTCGGCATTGTGCATTTTGTATTAAATCTGGATGCAATTTCTGTGTTTGATCGTCAATAAGAAAGTGCAAGGTATACAGTAAACCTGAAGTGACGCATCGGAATGTAAAAGTGGACTCATAGGAGAGGTTGAAATCATAGAAAGTTAGAGTGTCAGTCCTCTTGTACTTAAGTCGGCATTGCGCCTTTTGAATTTAATTCCGATGCAATTTCTGTGTTTCATCGTCAATAAGAAGGTTCAAGGGATACAGTAAGCCTGAAGTGAAGGATCGGAATCTGAAACTGGACTCACAGGAGAGGTTCAAATCATAGAAAGGGAGAGTGTCAGTCCTCTTGTACTTAAGACGGCAATGTCTTTTGGTATTAAATTCGGATGCAATTTCTGTGTTTCATGGTCAATAAGAAGGTGCAAGGTATAATGTAAACCTGAAGTGATGCATGGGAATCTAAAACTGGACTCACAGGAGAAGTTCAACTCATAGAAAGTGAGAGTGTCAGTCCTCTTGTGCTTAAGTCGACATTGTGCCTTTTGTATTAAATTCGGATGCAATTTCTCTGCTCCATCGTCAATAAGAAGGTCCATGGTATACTGTAAACCTGAAGTGTAACATCGGCATCTGAAACTGGACTCACAAGAGAGGTTCAAATAATAGAAAGTTAGAGTGTCACTCATCTTGTACTTAAGTCGGCATTGTGGCATTTGAATTTAATTCCGATGAAATTCCTAAGTTTCATCGTCAATAAGAAGGCCCAAGGTATACATTAAATCTGAAGTGAGGCATCGGAATCTAATACTCGAGTCACAGGAGAGGTTCAATCATAGGAAGTTAGAGTGTCAATCCTCTTGTACTTAAGTCGGCATTGTGCCGTTTGTATTAAATTCGGATGCAATTTCTGTGTTTCTCGTCAATAAGAAGGTGCAAGGTATACAGTAAACCTGAAGTGAAGCATTGGAAACTAAAACTGAACACACAGGAGAGGTTCAAATGATAGAAAGTTAGAGTGTCTGTCCTCTTGTACTTAAGTCGGCATTGTGGTTTTTGAATTTAATTCCGATGCAATTCCTAAGTGTCATTGTCAATAAGAAGGCCCAAGGTATACAGTAAACCTGTAGTGATGCATCGGAATCTAAAACTAGACTCACAGGAGAGGTTCAAATCATAGAAAATTAGAGTGTCTATCCTCTTGCACTTAAGTTGGCATTGTGCATTTTGTATTAAATTTGGATGCAATTTCTGTGTTTCATCGTCAATAAGAAGGTCCAAGGGATACAGTAAACCTGAAGTGAAGCATCGGAATCTAAAACTGGACTGACAGGAGAGGTTCAAATCATAGAAAGTGAGAGTGTCAGTCCTCTTGTACTTAAGTCAGCATTGTGCCTTTTGTATTAATTTCGGATGCAATTTCTGTGTTACATCGTCAATAAGAAGGTCCAAGGGATACAGTAAACTAGAAGTGAAGCATCGGAATCTAAAACTGGACTCACAGGGGAGCTTCAAATCATAGAAAGTGAGAGTGTCAGTCCTCTTGCACTAAAGTCGGCATTGTGCGTTTTGTATTAAATTCGGATGCAATTTCTGTGTTTCATCGTCAATAAGAAGGTGCAAGGTATACAGTAAACCTGGAGTGAAGCATCCGAATCTAAAACTGGACTCACAGGAGGGGTTCAAATCATTGAAAGTGAGAGTGTCAGTCTTCTTGTATTAAAGGCGGCATTGTTCCTTTTGTATTAATTTCGGATGCAATTTCTGTGTTTCATCGTCAATAAGAAGGTGCAAGGAATACAGTAAACCTGAAGTGAAGCATCGGATTTAGAAACTGGACTCACAGGAGAGGTTCAAATTATAGAAAGTGAGAGTGTCAGTCCTTTTGTACTTAAGTCAACATTGTGACTTTTTGTGTTAAATTCGAATGCAGTTTCTATGTTTCATCGTCACTAAGAAGTTCCAAGGGATACAGTAAACCTGAAGTGAAGCATCGGAATCTAAAACTGGACTCACAGATGAGGTTCAAATCATAGAAAGTGAGAGTGTCAGTCCTCTTGTACTTAAGTCGGCTTTGTGCCTTTTGTATTTAAATCGGATACAATTTCTTTGTTTCATCGTCAATAAGAAGGTCCAAGGCATAAAGTAAACCTGAAGTGAAGCATCGGAATCTGAAACAGGACTCACAGGAGAGGTTCAAGTCATAGAGAGTGTCAGTCCTCTTGTACTTAATTCGGCATTGTGCCTTTTGTATTAAATTCGGATGCAATTTCTGTGTTTCATCGTCAATAAGAAGGTCCAAGGGATACAGTAAACATGAAGTGAAGCATCGGAATCAAAAACTGGACTCACAGGAGAGGTTCAAATCATAGAAAGTGAGAGAGTCAGTCCTCTTGTACTTAGGTCGGCATTGTGCCTTTTGTATTAAATCTGGATGCAATTTCTGTGTTTGATCGTCAATAAGAAAGTGCAAGGTATACAGTAAACCTGAAGTGACGCATCGGAATGTAAAAGTGGACTCATAGGAGAGGTTGAAATCATAGAAAGTTAGAGTGTCAGTCCTCTTGTACTTAAGTCGGCATTGCGCCTTTTGAATTTAATTCCGATGCAATTTCTGTGTTTCATCGTCAATAAGTAGGTGCAAGGTATACAGTAAACCAGAAGTTAAGCATCGGAATCTAAAACTGGACTCACAGGAGAGGTTCAAATCATAGAAAGTGAGAGTGTCAGTCCTGTTGCAGTTAAGTCGGCATTGTGCCTTTTGTATTAAATTCCGATGCAATTACTGTGTTTCATCGTCAATAAGAAGGTTCAAGGGATACAGTAAACCTGAAGTGAAGCATCGGAATCTAAAACTGGACTCACAGGAGAGGTTCATATCATAGAAGGTTAGAGTGTCAGTACTCTTGTACTTAAGTCGGCATTGTGCCTTTTGAATTTAATTCCGATGCAATTACTGTGTTTCATCGTCAATAAGAAGGTGCAATGTATCCCTTAAACCTGAAGTGAAGAATCGGAATCTAAAGCTGGACTCACAGGAGAGGTTCAAATCATAGTAAGTTGGAGTGTCAGTACTCTTGTACTTATGTCGGCATTGTGCATTTAATATTAAATTTGGAATGCAATTTCTGTTTTTCATCGTCAATAAGAAGGTTCAAGGTATACAGTAAACCTGAAGTGAAGCAATGGAATCTAAAACTGGTCTCACAGGAGAGGTTCAAATCGTAGAAAGTGAGAGTGTCAGTCCTCTTGTACTTAAGTCGACATTGTGCCTTTTGTATTAAATTCGGATGCAATTTCTGTGTTTCATCGTCAATAAGAAGGTCCAAGGTATACAGTAAACCTGAAGTGAAGCATCGGAATCTAAAACTCGACTCACAGAAGAGGTTCAAATTATAGAAAGTTAGAGTGTCTATCCCCGTGTACATATGTCGGCATTGTGCCTTTTGTATTATATTTGGATGCAATTTCTGAGTTTCATCGTCAATAAGTAGGTGCATGGTATACAGTAAACCTGAAGTGAAGCATAGGAATCTAAAACTGGACTCACAGGAGAGGTTCAAATCATAGAAAGTGAGAGTGTCAGTCCTGTTGCACTTAAGTCGGCATTGTGTCTGTTGTATTAAATTCGGATGCAATATATGTGTTTCATCGTCAATAAGAAGGTCCTAGGGATACAGCAAACCTGAAGTGAAGCATCGGAATCTAAAACTGGACTCACAGGAGAGGTTCACATAATAGAAAGTTAGAGTGTCACTCCTCTTGTACTTAAGTCGGCATTGTGCCATTTGAATTTCATTCCGATGCAATTCCTAAGTTTCATCGTCAACAAGAAGGAACAAGGTATACAGTAAACCTGAAGTGAAGCATCGGAATCTAAAACTCGACTCACAGGAGAGGTTCAAATCATAGAAAGTTAGAGCGTCTATCCTCTTGTACTTAAGTCGGCATTGTGCCTTTTGTATAAAATTCGTATGCAATTTCTGTGTTTCATCGTCAATAAGAAGGTGCAAGGTATACAGTAAACCTGAAGTGAAGCATCGGAATCTTAAACTGGACTCACAGGAGAGGTTCAAATCATAGAAAGTGAGAGTGTCAGTCCTTTTGTACTTAAGTCGGCATTGTGCCTTTTGTATTAAATTCGGATGCAATTTCTCTGGTCATCGTCAATAACAATGTCCAAAGGATACAGTAAACCTGAAGTGAAGCATCGGAATGTAAAAGTGAACTCATAGGAGAGGTTCAAATCATAGGAAGTTAGAGTGTCAGTCGTCTTGTACTTAAGTCTGCATTGTGCCTTTTGAATTTAATTCCGATGCAATTTCTGTGTTTCATCGTCAATAAGTAGGTGCAAGGTATACAGTAAACCTGAAGTGAAGCATCGGAATGTAAAAGTGAACTCATAGGAGAGGTTCAAATCATAGAAAGTTAGAGTGTCTGTCCTCTTGTACTTAAGTCTTCATTGTGGCTTTTGAATTTAATTCCGATGCAATTCCTAAGTTTCATCGTCAATAAGAAGGCCCAAGGTATACAGTAAACCTGAAGTGAAGCATCGGAATCTAAAACTCGACTCACAGGAGAGGTTGAAATCATAGAAAGTTAGAGTGTCTACCCTCTTGCACTTAAGTCGGCATTGTGCCTTTTGAATTTAATTCCGATGCAATTTCTGTGTTTCATCGTCAGTAAGTAGGTGCATGCTATACAGTAAACCTGAAGTGAAGCATCGTAATATAAAACAGGACTCACAGGAGACGTTCAAATCATAGAAAGTGAGAGTGTCAGTCCTGTTGCACTTAAGTCGGCAATGTGCCTGTTGTATTAAATTCCGATGCAATTACTGTGTTTCATCGTCAATAAGAAGGTCCAAGGGATACAGTAAACCTGAAGTGAAGCATCGGAATCTAAAACTGGACTCACAGGAGGGGTTCAAATCATAGAAAGTTAGAGTGTCAGTCCTCTTGTACTTAAGTCGGCATTGTGCCTTTTGAATTTAATTTCGATGCAATTTCTGTGTTTCATCGTCAATAAGAAGGTCCAATGTAACCCTTAAACATGAAGTGAAGATTCGGAATCTAAGGCTGAACTCACAGGAGAGGTTCAAATCATAGAAAGTTAGAGTGTCAGTACTCTTGTACTTAAGTCTACATTGTGCCTTTAGTATTAAATTGGGATGCAATTTCTGTGTTTCAACGTCAATAAGAAGGTTCAAGGGATACAGTAAGCCTGAATTGAAGCATCGGAATCTGAAACTGGACTCACAGGAGAGGTTCAAATCATAGAAAGGGAGAGTGTCAGTCCTCTTGTACTTAAGATGGCAATGTCTTTTGGTATTAAATTCGGATGCAATTTCTGTGTTTCATGGTCAATAAGAAGGTGCAAGGTATTCTGTAAACCTGAAGTGATGCATGGGAATCTAAAACTGGACTCACAGGAGAAGTTCAACTCATAGAAACTGAGAGTGTCAGTCCCCTTGTGCTTAAGTCGACATTGTGCCTTTTGTATTAAATTCGGATGCAATTTCTGTGGTTCATCGTCAATAAGAAGGTCCTAGGGATATGGTAAACCTGAACTGAAGCATCGGAATCTAAATCTGGACGCACAGGAGGCGTTCAAATCATAGTAAGTTACAGTGTCAGACCCCTTGTACTTAAGTCGGCATTGTGCCTTTTGAATTTAATTCCGATGCAATTTCTGAGTTTCATCGTCAATAAGAAGGTGCAAGGTATACAGTAAACCTGAAGTGAAGCATCGGAATCTAAAACTGGACTCACAGGAGAGGTTCAAATCATAGAGAGTTAGAGTGTCAGTCCTGTTGTACTTAAGTAGGCATTGTGCCTTTTGAATTTAAATCCGATGCAATTTCTGTGTTTCATCGTCAACAAGATGGTGCAAGGTATACAGTAAACCTGAAGTGAAGCATCGGAATCTGAAACAGGACTCACAGGAGAGGTTCAAATCATAGAGAGTGTCAGTCCTCTTGTACTTAATTCGGCATTGTGCCTTTTGTATTAAATTCGGATGCAATTTCTGTGTTTCATCGTCTATAAGAAGGTCCAAGGGATACAGTAAACATGAAGTGAAGCATCGGAATCTAAAACTGGACTCAGAGGAGAGGTTCAAATCATAGAAAGTGAGAGAGTCAGTCCTCTTGTACTTAAGTCGGCATTGTGCCTTTTGTATTAAATCTGGATGCAATTTCTGTGTTTGATCGTCAATATGACAGTGCAAGGTATACAGTAAACCTGAAGTGAAGCATCGGAATGTAAAAGTGGACTCATAGGAGAGGTTGAAATCATAGAAAGTTAGAGTGTCAGTCCTCTTGTACTTAAGTCGGCATTGTGCCTTTTGAATTTCATTCCGATGCAATTTCTGCGTTTCATCGTCAATAAGTAGGTGCAAGGTATACAGTAAACCAGAAGTGAAGCATCGGAATCTAAAACTGGACTCACAGGAGAGTGTCAGTCCTGTTGCAGTTAAGTCGGCATTGTGCCTTTTGTATTAAATTCCGATGCAATTACTGTGTTTCATCGTCAATAAGAAGGTTCAAGGGATACAGTAAACCTGAAGTGAAGCATCGGAATCTAAAACTGGACTCACAGGAGACGTTCATATCATAGAAGGTTAGAGTGTCAGTA
This sequence comes from Schistocerca piceifrons, assembly GCF_021461385.2. Taxonomy (NCBI): domain Eukaryota; kingdom Metazoa; phylum Arthropoda; class Insecta; order Orthoptera; family Acrididae; genus Schistocerca; species Schistocerca piceifrons. The sequence continues at coordinate 938,488 of NW_025728148.1, read as the reverse complement.
CTCTTGTACTTAAGTCGGCATTGTGCCTTTTGAATTTAATTCCGATGCAATTACTGTGTTTCATCGTCAATAAGAAGGTGCAATGTATCCCTTAAACCTGAAGTGAAGAATCGGAATCTAAAGCTGGACTCACAGGAGAGGTTCAAATCATAGTAAGTTGGAGTGTCAGTACTCTTGTACTTATGTCGGCATTGTGCATTTAATATTAAATTTGGAATGCAATTTCTGTTTTTCATCGTCAATAGGAAGGTTCAAGGTATACAGTAAACCTGAAGTGAAGCAATGGAATCTAAAACTGGTCTCACAGGAGAGGTTCAAGTCGTAGAAAGTGAGAGTGTCAGTCCTCTTGTACTTAAGTCGACATTGTGCCTTTTGTATTAAATTCGGATGCAATTTCTGTGTTTCATCGTCAATAAGAAGGTCCAAGGTATACAGTAAACCTGAAGTGAAGCATTGGAATCTAAAACTGGACTCACAGGATAGGTTCAAATCTTAGATAGTTAGAGTGTCAGTCCTCTTGTACTTAAGTCGGCATTGTGCCTTTTGAATTTAATTTCGATGCAATATCTGTTTTTCATCGTCAATAAGAAGTTCCAAGGGATACAGTAAACTTGAAGTGAAGCATCGGAATCTAAAACTGGACTACAGAATAGGTTCAAATCATAGAAAGTAAGAGTGTCAGTCCTCGTGTACTTAAGTCGGCATTGTGCCTTTTGAATTTAATTCCGATGCAATTTCTGTGTTTCATCGTCAATATGACGGTGCAGGGTATACAGTAAACCTCAAGTGAAGCATCGGAATCTAAAACTGGACTCACAGGAGAGGTTCAAACCATAGAAAGTGAGAGTGTCAGTCCTCTAGTACTTAAGTCGGTATTGTGATTTTTCTATTAAATACGGATGCAATTTCTGTGTTTCATCGTCATTAAGAAGGTCCAAGGGATACAGCAAAGCTGAAGTGAAGCATCGGTTTCTACAACTGGACTCACAGGAGAAGTTGAATTCAAAGAGAGTTAGAGTGTCAGTCCTGTTGTACTTAAGTAGGCATTGTGCCTTTTGAACTTAATTCCGATGCAATTTCTGTGTTTCATCGTCAATAAGAAGGTACAAGGGATACAGTAAACCTGAAGTGAAGCATCGGAATCTAAAACTGGACTCTCATTAGGGGTTCAAATCATAGAATGTTAGAGTCTCAGTCCTCTTGTACTTAAGTCGGCTTTGTTCCTTTTAAATTTAATTCCGATGCAATTTCTATGCTCCATCGTCAATAAGAAGGTCCATTTTATACTGTAAACCTGAAGTGTAACATCGGCATCTAAAGCTGGACTCACAGGAGAGGTTCAAATAGTAGAAAGTTAGAGCGTCACTCCTCTTGTACTTAAGTCGGCATTGTGGCATTTGAATTTAATTCCGATGCAATTCCTAAGTTTCATCGTCAATAAGAAGGCCCAAGGTATACAGTAAACCTGAAGTGAATCATCGGAATCTAAAACTCGACTCAAAGGAGAGGTTCAAATTAAAGAAAGTTAGAGTGTCTATCCCCGTGTACATAAGTCGGCATTGTGCCTTTTGTATTATATTTGGATGCAATTTCTGTGTTTCATCGTCAATAAGAAGGACCGAGGGATACAGTAAACCTTAAGTGAAGCATCGGAATATAAAACTGGACTGACTGGAGTGGTTCAAATCATAGAAAGTGAGAGTGTCAGTCCTCTTGTACTTAAGTCGGCATTGTGCCTTTTGTATTAAATTCGCATGCAATTTCTGTGGTCATCGTCAATAACAATGTCCAAAGGATACAGTAAACCTGAAGTGAAGCATCGGAATCTAAAACTCGACTCACAGGAGAGGTTCAAATCAAAGATAGTTAGAGTGTCTATCCTCTTGTACCTAAGTCGGCATTGTGCCTTTTGTATTAAATTCGGATGCAATTTCTGTGTTTCATCGTCAATAAGTAGGTGCAAGGTATACAGTAAACCTGAAGTGAAGCATCAGAATCTTAAACTGGACTCACAGGAGAGGTTCAAATCATAGAAAGTGAGAGTGTCAGTCCTTTTGTACTTAAGTCGGCATTGTGCCTTTTGTTTTAAATTCGGATGCAATTTCTGTGGTCATCGTCAATAACAATGTCCAAAGGATACAGTAAACCTGAAGTGAAGCATCGGAATGTAAAACTGGACTCATAGGAGAGGTTCAAATCATAGAAAGTTAGAGTGTCAGTCGTCTTGTACTTAAGTCGGCATTGTGCCTTTTGAATTTAATTCCGATGCAATTTCTGTGTTTCATCGTCAATAAGTAGGTGCATGGTATACAGTAAACCTGTAGTGAAGCATCGGAATCTAAAACTGGACTCACAGGAGAGGTTCAAATCATAGAAAGTGAGAGTGTCAGTCCTGTTGCACTTAAGTCGGCATTGTGCCTGTTGTATTAAATTCGGATGCAATATCTGTGTTTCATCGTCAATAAGAAGGTCCTAGGGATACAGCAAACCTGAAGTGAAGCATCGGAATCTAAAACTGGACTCACAGGAGAGGTTCACATAATAGAAAGTTAGAGTGTCACTCCTCTTGTACTTAAGTCGGCATTGTGCCATTTGAATTTAACTCCGATGCAATTCCTAAGTTTCATCGTCAACAAGAAGGAACAAGGTATACAGTAAACCTGAAGTGAAGCATCGGAATCTAAAACTCGACTCACAGGAGAGGTTCAAATCATAGAAAGTTAGAGTGTCTATCCTCTTGTACTTAAGTCGGCATTGTGCCTTTTGTATAAAATTCGGATGCAATTTCTGTGTTTCATCATCAATAAGAAGTTGCAAGGTATACAGTAAACCTGAAGTGAAGCATCGGAATCTTAAACTGGACTCACAGGAGAGGTTCAAATCATAGAAAGTGAGAGTGTCAGTCCTTTTGTACTTAAGTCGGCATTGTGCCTTTTGTATTAAATTCGGATGCAATTTCTGTGGTCATCGTCAATAACAATGTCCAAAGGATACAGTAAACCTGAAGTGAAGCATCGGAATGTAAAAGTGGACTCGTAGGAGTGGTTCAAATCATAGAAAGTTAGAGTGTCAGTCGTCTTGTACTTAAGACTGCATTGTGCCTTTTGAATTTAATTCCGATGCAATTTCTGTGTTTCATCGTCAATAAGTAGGTGCAAGGTATACAGTAAACCTGAAGTGAAGCATCGGAATGTAAAACTGGACTCACAGGAGAGGTTCAAATCATAGAAAGTTAGAGTGTCTATCCTCTTGCACTTAAGTCGGCATTGTGCCTTTTGAATTTAATTCCGATGCAATTTCTGTGTTTCATCGTCAGTAAGTAGGTGCATGCTATACAGTAAACCTGAAGTGAAGCATCGTAATATAAAACTGGACTCACAGGAGACGTTCAAATCATAGAAAGTGAGAGTGTCAGTCCTGTTGCACTTACGTCGGCAATGTGCCTGTTGTTTTAAATTCCGATGCAATTACTGTGTTTCATCGTCAATAAGAAGGTCCAAGGGATACAGTAAACCTGAAGTGAAGCATCGGAAACTAAAACTGGACTCACAGGAGGGGTTCAAATCATAGAAAGTTAGAGTGTCAGTCCTCTTGTACTTAAGTCGGCATTGTGCCTTTTGAATTTAATTTCGATGCAATTTCTGTGTTTCATCGTCAATAAGAAGGTCCAATGTAACCCTTAAACATGAAGTGAAGATTCGGAATCTAAGGCTGGACTCACAGGAGAGGTTCAAATCATAGAAAGTTAGAGTGTCAGTACTCTTGTACTTAAGTCGGCATTGTGCCTTTTGTATTAAATTTGGAATGCAATTTCTGTTTTTCATCGTCAATAAGAAGGTACAACGTACACAGTAAACCTGAAGTGAAGCAATGGAATCTAAAACTGGTCTCACAGGAGAGGTTCAAATCATAGAAAGTGAGAGTGTCAGTCCTGTTGCACTTAAGTCGGCATTGTGCCTGTTGTATTAAATTCGGATGCAATATCTGTGTTTCATCGTCAATAAGAAGGTTCAAGGGATGCAGTAAGCCTGAAGTGAAGCATCGGAATCTAAAACTGGACTCACAGGAGAGGTTCAAATCATAGAAAGGGAGAGTGTCAGTCCTCTTGTACTTAACTCGGCAATGTGCCTTTGGTATTAAATTCGGATGCAATTTCTGTGTTTCATCGTCAATAAGAAGGTGCAAGGTATACTGTAAAACTGAAGTGGAGCATCGGAATCTAAAACTGGACTCACAGGATAATATAAAATCATAGAAAGTGAGAGTGTCAGCCCTCTTGTACTTAAGTCGGTATTATGCCTTTTGTATTAAATTCGGATGCAATGTCTGTGTTTCATCGTCAATAGGAAGGTCCTAGGGATACAGCAAACCTGAAGTGAAGCATCGGAATCTAAAACTGGACTCACAGGAGATGTTCACATAATAGAAAGTTAGAGTGTCACTCCTCTTGTACTTAAGTCGGCATTGTGCCATTAGAATTTAATTCCGATGCAATTCCTAAGTTTCATCGTCAACAAGAAGTAACAAGGTATATAGTAAACCTGAAGTGAAGCATCGGAATCTAAAACTCGACTCACAGGAGAGGTTCAAATCATAGAAAGTTAGAGTGTCTATCCTCTTGTACTTAAGTCGGCATTGTGCCTTTTGTATTAAATTCGGATGCAATTCCTGTGTTTCATCGTCAATAAGAAGGTGCAAGGTGTACAGTAAACCTGAAGTGAAGCATTGGAAACTAAAACTGGACTCACAGGAGAGGTTCAAATCATAGAAAGTTAGAGTGTCTGTCCTCTTGTACTTAAGTCGCCAATGTGGCTTTTGAATTTAATTCCGATGCAATTCCTAAGTTTCATCGTCAATAAGAAGACCCAAGGTATACAGTAAACCTGAAGTGAAGCATCGGAATCTAAAACTGGACTCACAGGAGAAGTTCAAATCATAGAAAGTGAGAGTGAGCGTCCTCTTGTACTTAAGTCGGCATTGTGCCTTTTGTATTAAATTCGGATGCAATATCTGTGTTTCATCGTCAATAAGAAGGTTTTATGGATACAGTGAACCTGAAGTGAAGCATCGGAATCTAAAACTGGACTCACAGGAGGGGTTCAAATAATAGAAAGTTAAAGTGTCACTCCTCTTGTACTTAAGTCGGCATTGTGCCATTTGAATATAATTCCGATGCAATTCCTAAGTTTCATCGTCAATAATAAGGCCCAAGGTTTACAGTAAACCTGAAGTGAAGCATCGGAATCTAAATCTCGACTCACAGGAGAGGTTCAAATCATAGAAAGTTAGAGTGTCTATGCTCTTGTACTTAAGTCGACATTGTGCCTTTTGTATTAAATTCGGATGCAATTTCTGTGTTTCATCGTCAAGAAGAAGGTGCAAGGTATACAGTAAACCTGAAGTGAAGCATCGGAATCTAAAACTCTACTCGCAGGATAGGTTAAAATCATAGAAAGTGAGAGTGTCAGTCCAGTTGCACTTAAGTCGGCATTGTGCCTGTTGTATTAAATTCCGATGCAATTACTGTGTTTCATCGTCAATAAGAAGGTCCAAGGGATACAGTAAACCTGAAGTGAAGCATCGGAATCTAAAACTGGACTCACAGGAGAGTTTCAAATCATAGAAAGTTAGAGTGTCAGTCCTCTTGTACTTAAGTCGGCATTGTGCCGTTTGAATTTAATTTCGATGCAATTTCTGTGTTTCATCGTCAATAAGAAGGGCCGGTGTAACCCTTAAACATGAAGTGAAGAATCGGAATCTAAAGCTGGACTCACGGGAGAGGTTCAAATCATAGATAGTTAGAGTGTCAGTACTCTTGTACTTAAGTCGGCATTGTGCCTTTTGTATTAAATTTGGAATGCAATTTCTGTTTATCATCCTCAATAAGAAGGTGCAAGGTATACAGTAAACCTGAAGTGAAGCAATGGAATCTAAAACTGGTCTCACAGGAGAGGTTCAAATCATAGAAAGTAACAGTGATAGTCCTCTTTTACATAAGTCTACATTGTGCCTTTTGTATTACATTGGGAAGCAATTTCTGTGTTTCATCGTCAATAAGAAGGTTCAAGGGATACAGTAAGCCTGAAGTGAAGCATCGGAATCTAAAACTGGACTCACAGGAGAGGTTCAAATCATAGAAAGTTAGAGTGTCAGACCTCTTGTACTTAAGTCGGCATTGTGCCTTTTCAATTTAATTTCGATGCAATTTCTGTGTTTCATCGTCAATAAGAAGGTCCAATGTAACCCTTAAACATGAAGTGAAGAATCGGAATCTAAAGCTGGACTCACAGGAGAGGTTCAAATCATAGAAAGTTAGAGTGTCTATCCTCTTGTACATAAGTCGCCAATGTGGCTTTTGAATTTAATTCCGATGCAATTCCTAAGTTTCATCGTCAATAAGAAGGCCCAAGGTATACAGTAAACCTGAAGTGAAGCATCGGAATCTAAAACTCGACTCACAGGAGAGGTTCAAAGCATAGAAAGTTAGAGTGTCTATTTTCTTGCACTTAAGTCGGCATTGTGCCTTTTGTATTAAATTCGGATGCAATTTCTGTGTTTCATCGTAAATAAGAAGGTGAAAGGTATACTGTAAACCTGAAGTAAAGCATCGGAATCTAAAACTGGACTCACAGGAGAAGTTCAAATCATAGAAAGTGAGAGTGAGAGTCCTCTTGTACTTAAGTCGGCATTGTGCCTTTTGTATTAAATTCGGATGCAATATCTGTGTTTCATCGTCAATAAGAAGCTCCTAGGGATACAGTAAACCTGAAGTGAAGCATCGGAATCTAAAACTGGACTCACAGGAGGGGTTCAAATAATAGAAAGTTAAAGTGTCACTCCTCTTGTACTTAAGTCGGCATTGTGCAATTTGAATATAATTCCGATGCAATTCCTAAGTTTCATTGTCAATAAGAAGGCCCAAGGTTTACAGTAAACCTGAAGTGAAGCATCGGAATCTAAAACTCGACTCACAGGAGAGGTTCAAATCATAGAAAGTTAGAGTGTCTATCCTCTTGTACTTAAGCCGGCATTGTGCCTTTTGTATTAAATTCGTATGCAATTTCTGTGTTTTATCGTCAAGAAGATGGTGCAAGGTATACAGTAAACCTGAAGTGAAGCATCTGAATCTTAAACTGGACTCACAGGAGAGGTTCAAATCATAGAAAGTGAGAGTGTCAGTCCTTTTGTACTTAAGTCGGCATTGTGCCTTTTGTATTAAATTCGGATGCAATTTCTGTGGTCATCGTCAATAACAATGTCCAAAGGATACAGTAAACCTGAAGTGAAGCATCGGAATGTAAAAGCAGACTCATAGGAGAGGTTCAAATCATAGAAAGTTAGAGTGTCAGTCGTCTTGTACTTAAGTCTGCATTGTGCCTTTTGAATTTAATTCCGATGCAATTTCTGTGTTTCATCGTCAATAAGTAGGTGCAAGGTATACAGTAAACCTAAAGTGAAGCATCGGAATCTAAAACTGGACTCACAGGAGAGGTTCAAATCATAGAAAGTGAGAGTGTCAGTCCAGTTGCACTTAAGTCGGCATTGTGCCTTTTGTATTAAATTCATATGCAATTACTGTGTTTCATCGTCAATAAGAAGGTCCAAGGGATACAGTAAACCTGAAGTGAAGCATGGGAAACTAAAACTGGACTCACAGGAGGGGTTCAAATCATAGAAAGTTAGAGTGTCAGTCCTCTTGTACTTAAGTCGGCATTGTGCCTTTTGAATTTAATTTCGATGCAATTTCTGTGTTTCATCGTCAATAAGAAGGTCCAGTGTAACCCTTAAACATGAAGTGAAGATTCGGAATCTAAGGCTGGACTCACAGGAGAGGTTCAAATCATAGAAAGTTAGAGTGTCAGTACTCTTGTACTTAAGTCGGCATTGTGCCTTTTGTATTAAATTTGGAATGCAATTTCTGTTTTTCATCGTCAATAAGAAGGTACAACGTACACAGTAAACCTGAAGTGAAGCAATGGAATCTAAAACTGGTCTCACAGGAGAGGTTCAAATCATAGAAAGTGAGAGTGTCAGTCCTGTTGCACTTAAGTCGGCATTGTGCCTGTTGTATTAAATTCGGATGCAATATCTGTGTTTCATCGTCAATAAGAAGGTTCAAGGGATGCAGTAAGCCTGAAGTGAAGCATCGGAATCTAAAACTGGACTCACAGGAGAGGTTCAAATCATAGAAAGGGAGAGTGTCAGTCCTCTTGTACTTAACTCGGCAATGTGCCTTTGGTATTAAATTCGGATGCAATTTCTGTGTTTCATCGTCAATAAGAAGGTGCAAGGTATACTGTAAAACTGAAGTGGAGCATCGGAATCTAAAACTGGACTCACAGGATAATATAAAATCATAGAAAGTGAGAGTGTCAGCCCTCTTGTACTTAAGTCGGTATTATGCCTTTTGTATTAATTTCGGATGCAATGTCTGTGTTTCATCGTCAATAGGAAGGTCCTAGGGATACAGCAAACCTGAAGTGAAGCATCGGAATCTAAAACTGGACTCACAGGAGATGTTCACATAATAGAAAGTTAGAGTGTCACTCCTCTTGTACTTAAGTCGGCATTGTGCCATTAGAATTTAATTCCGATGCAATTCCTAAGTTTCATCGTCAACAAGAAGTAACAAGGTATATAGTAAACCTGAAGTGAAGCATCGGAATCTAAAACTCGACTCACAGGAGAGGTTCAAATCATAGAAAGTTAGAGTGTCTATCCTCTTGTACTTAAGTCGACATTGTGCCTTTTGTATTAAATTCGGATGCAATTTCTGTGTTTCATCGTCAAGAAGAAGGTGCAAGGTATACAGTAAACCTGAAGTGAAGCATCGGAATCTAAAACTCTACTCGCAGGATAGGTTAAAATCATAGAAAGTGAGAGTGTCAGTCCAGTTGCACTTAAGTCGGCATTGTGCCTGTTGTATTAAATTCCGATGCAATTACTGTGTTTCATCGTCAATAAGAAGGTCCAAGGGATACAGTAAACCTGAAGTGAAGCATCGGAATCTAAAACTGGACTCACAGGAGAGTTTCAAATCATAGAAAGTTAGAGTGTCAGTCCTCTTGTACTTAAGTCGGCATTGTGCCGTTTGAATTTAATTTCGATGCAATTTCTGTGTTTCATCGTCAATAAGAAGGGCCGGTGTAACCCTTAAACATGAAGTGAAGAATCGGAATCTAAAGCTGGACTCACGGGAGAGGTTCAAATCATAGATAGTTAGAGTGTCAGTACTCTTGTACTTAAGTCGGCATTGTGCCTTTTGTATTAAATTTGGAATGCAATTTCTGTTTATCATCCTCAATAAGAAGGTGCAAGGTATACAGTAAACCTGAAGTGAAGCAATGGAATCTAAAACTGGTCTCACAGGAGAGGTTCAAATCATAGAAAGTAACAGTGATAGTCCTCTTTTACATAAGTCTACATTGTGCCTTTTGTATTACATTGGGAAGCAATTTCTGTGTTTCATCGTCAATAAGAAGGTTCAAGGGATACAGTAAGCCTGAAGTGAAGCATCGGAATCTAAAACTGGACTCACAGGAGAGGTTCAAATCATAGAAAGTTAGAGTGTCAGACCTCTTGTACTTAAGTCGGCATTGTGCCTTTTCAATTTAATTTCGATGCAATTTCTGTGTTTCATCGTCAATAAGAAGGTCCAATGTAACCCTTAAACATGAAGTGAAGAATCGGAATCTAAAGCTGGACTCACAGGAGAGGTTCAAATCATAGAAAGTTAGAGTGTCTATCCTCTTGTACATAAGTCGCCAATGTGGCTTTTGAATTTAATTCCGATGCAATTCCTAAGTTTCATCGTCAATAAGAAGGCCCAAGGTATACAGTAAACCTGAAGTGAAGCATCGGAATCTAAAACTCGACTCACAGGAGAGGTTCAAAGCATAGAAAGTTAGAGTGTCTATTTTCTTGCACTTAAGTCGGCATTGTGCCTTTTGTATTAAATTCGGATGCAATTTCTGTGTTTCATCGTAAATAAGAAGGTGAAAGGTATACTGTAAACCTGAAGTAAAGCATCGGAATCTAAAACTGGACTCACAGGAGAAGTTCAAATCATAGAAAGTGAGAGTGAGAGTCCTCTTGTACTTAAGTCGGCATTGTGCCTTTTGTATTAAATTCGGATGCAATATCTGTGTTTCATCGTCAATAAGAAGCTCCTAGGGATACAGTAAACCTGAAGTGAAGCATCGGAATCTAAAACTGGACTCACAGGAGGGGTTCAAATAATAGAAAGTTAAAGTGTCACTCCTCTTGTACTTAAGTCGGCATTGTGCAATTTGAATATAATTCCGATGCAATTCCTAAGTTTCATTGTCAATAAGAAGGCCCAAGGTTTACAGTAAACCTGAAGTGAAGCATCGGAATCTAAAACTCGACTCACAGGAGAGGTTCAAATCATAGAAAGTTAGAGTGTCTATCCTCTTGTACTTAAGCCGGCATTGTGCCTTTTGTATTAAATTCGTATGCAATTTCTGTGTTTTATCGTCAAGAAGATGGTGCAAGGTATACAGTAAACCTGAAGTGAAGCATCTGAATCTTAAACTGGACTCACAGGAGAGGTTCAAATCATAGAAAGTGAGAGTGTCAGTCCTTTTGTACTTAAGTCGGCATTGTGCCTTTTGTATTAAATTCGGATGCAATTTCTGTGGTCATCGTCAATAACAATGTCCAAAGGATACAGTAAACCTGAAGTGAAGCATCGGAATGTAAAAGCAGACTCATAGGAGAGGTTCAAATCATAGAAAGTTAGAGTGTCTGTCGTCTTGTACTTAAGTCTGCATTGTGCCTTTTGAATTTAATTCCGATGCAATTTCTGTGTTTCATCGTCAATAAGTAGGTGCAAGGTATACAGTAAACCTAAAGTGAAGCATCGGAATCTAAAACTGGACTCACAGGAGAGGTTCAAATCATAGAAAGTGAGAGTGTCAGTCCAGTTGCACTTAAGTCGGCATTGTGCCTTTTGTATTAAATTCAGATGCAATTACTGTGTTTCATCGTCAATAAGAAGGTCCAAGGGATACAGTAAACCTGAAGTGAAGCATCGGAAACTAAAACTGGACTCACAGGAGGGGTTCAAATCATAGAAAGTTAGAGTGTCAGTCCTCTTGTACTTAAGTCGGCATTGTGCCTTTTGAATTTAATTTCGATGCAATTTCTGTGTTTCATCGTCAATAAGAAGGTCCAGTGTAACCCTTAAACATGAAGTGAAGATTCGGAATCTAAGGCTGGACTCACAGGAGAGGTTCAAATCATAGAAAGTTAGAGTGTCAGTACTCTTGTACTTAAGTCGGCATTGTGCCTTTTGTATTAAATTTGGAATGCAATTTCTGTTTTTCATCGTCAATAAGAAGGTACAACGTACACAGTAAACCTGAAGTGAAGCAATGGAATCTAAAACTGGTCTCACAGGAGAGGTTCAAATCATAGAAAGTGAGAGTGTCAGTCCTGTTGCACTTAAGTCGGCATTGTGCCTGTTGTATTAAATTCGGATGCAATATCTGTGTTTCATCGTCAATAAGAAGGTTCAAGGGATGCAGTAAGCCTGAAGTGAAGCATCGGAATCTAAAACTGGACTCACAGGAGAGGTTCAAATCATAGAAAGGGAGAGTGTCAGTCCTCTTGTACTTAACTCGGCAATGTGCCTTTGGTATTAAATTCGGATGCAATTTCTGTGTTTCATCGTCAATAAGAAGGTGCAAGGTATACTGTAAAACTGAAGTGGAGCATCGGAATCTAAAACTGGACTCACAGGATAATATAAAATCATAGAAAGTGAGAGTGTCAGCCCTCTTGTACTTAAGTCGGTATTATGCCTTTTGTATTAATTTCGGATGCAATGTCTGTGTTTCATCGTCAATAGGAAGGTCCTAGGGATACAGCAAACCTGAAGTGAAGCATCGGAATCTAAAACTGGACTCACAGGAGATGTTCACATAATAGAAAGTTAGAGTGTCACTCCTCTTGTACTTAAGTCGGCATTGTGCCATTAGAATTTAATTCCGATGCAATTCCTAAGTTTCATCGTCAACAAGAAGTAACAAGGTATATAGTAAACCTGAAGTGAAGCATCGGAATCTAAAACTCGACTCACAGGAGAGGTTCAAATCATAGAAAGTTAGAGTGTCTATCCTCTTGTACTTAAGTCGGCATTGTGCCTTTTGTATTAAATTCGGATGCAATTTCTGTGTTTCATCGTCAATAAGAAGGTGCAAGGTGTACAGTAAACCTGAAGTGAAGCATTGGAAACTAAAACTGGACTCACAGGAGAGGATCAAATCATAGAAAGTTAGAGTGTCTGTCCTCTTGTACTTAAGTCGCCAATGTGGCTTTTGAATTTAATTCCGATGCAATTCCTAAGTTTCATCGTCAATAAGAAGACCCAAGGTATACAGTAAACCTGAAGTGAAGCATCGGAATCTAAAACTGGACTCACAGGAGAAGTTCAAATCATAGAAAGTGAGAGTGAGCGTCCTCTTGTACTTAAGTCGGCATTGTGCCTTTTGTATTAAATTCGGATGCAATATCTGTGTTTCATCGTCAATAAGAAGGTTTTATGGATACAGTGAACCTGAAGTGAAGCATCGGAATCTAAAACTGGACTCACAGGAGGGGTTCAAATAATAGAAAGTTAAAGTGTCACTCCTCTTGTACTTAAGTCGGCATTGTGCCATTTGAATATAATTCCGATGCAATTCCTAAGTTTCATCGTCAATAATAAGGCCCAAGGTTTACAGTAAACCTGAAGTGAAGCATCGGAATCTAAATCTCGACACACAGGAGAGGTTCAAATCATAGAAAGTTAGAGTGTCTATCCTCTTGTACTTAAGTCGACATTGTGCCTTTTGTATTAAATTCGGATGCAATTTCTGTGTTTCATCGTCAAGAAGAAGGTGCAAGGTATACAGTAAACCTGAAGTGAAGCATCGGAATCTAAAACTCTACTCGCAGGATAGGTTAAAATCATAGAAAGTGAGAGTGTCAGTCCAGTTGCACTTAAGTCGGCATTGTGCCTGTTGTATTAAATTCCGATGCAATTACTGTGTTTCATCGTCAATAAGAAGGTCCAAGGGATACAGTAAACCTGAAGTGAAGCATCGGAATCTAAAACTGGACTCACAGGAGAGTTTCAAATCATAGAAAGTTAGAGTGTCAGTCCTCTTGTACTTAAGTCGGCATTGTGCCGTTTGAATTTAATTTCGATGCAATTTCTGTGTTTCATCGTCAATAAGAAGGGCCGGTGTAACCCTTAAACATGAAGTGAAGAATCGGAATCTAAAGCTGGACTCACGGGAGAGGTTCAAATCATAGATAGTTAGAGTGTCAGTACTCTTGTACTTAAGTCGGCATTGTGCCTTTTGTATTAAATTTGGAATGCAATTTCTGTTTATCATCCTCAATAAGAAGGTGCAAGGTATACAGTAAACCTGAAGTGAAGCAATGGAATCTAAAACTGGTCTCACAGGAGAGGTTCAAATCATAGAAAGTAACAGTGATAGTCCTCTTTTACATAAGTCTACATTGTGCCTTTTGTATTACATTGGGAAGCAATTTCTGTGTTTCATCGTCAATAAGAAGGTTCAAGGGATACAGTAAGCCTGAAGTGAAGCATCGGAATCTAAAACTGGACTCACAGGAGAGGTTCAAATCATAGAAAGTTAGAGTGTCAGACCTCTTGTACTTAAGTCGGCATTGTGCCTTTTCAATTTAATTTCGATGCAATTTCTGTGTTTCATCGTCAATAAGAAGGTCCAATGTAACCCTTAAACATGAAGTGAAGAATCGGAATCTAAAGCTGGACTCACAGGAGAGGTTCAAATCATAGAAAGTTAGAGTGTCTATCCTCTTGTACATAAGTCGCCAATGTGGCTTTTGAATTTAATTCCGATGCAATTCCTAAGTTTCATCGTCAATAAGAAGGCCCAAGGTATACAGTAAACCTGAAGTGAAGCATCGGAATCTAAAACTCGACTCACAGGAGAGGTTCAAAGCATAGAAAGTTAGAGTGTCTATTTTCTTGCACTTAAGTCGGCATTGTGCCTTTTGTATTAAATTCGGATGCAATTTCTGTGTTTCATCGTAAATAAGAAGGTGAAAGGTATACTGTAAACCTGAAGTAAAGCATCGGAATCTAAAACTGGACTCACAGGAGAAGTTCAAATCATAGAAAGTGAGAGTGAGAGTCCTCTTGTACTTAAGTCGGCATTGTGCCTTTTGTATTAAATTCGGATGCAATATCTGTGTTTCATCGTCAATAAGAAGCTCCTAGGGATACAGTAAACCTGAAGTGAAGCATCGGAATCTAAAACTGGACTCACAGGAGGGGTTCAAATAATAGAAAGTTAAAGTGTCACTCCTCTTGTACTTAAGTCGGCATTGTGCAATTTGAATATAATTCCGATGCAATTCCTAAGTTTCATTGTCAATAAGAAGGCCCAAGGTTTACAGTAAACCTGAAGTGAAGCATCGGAATCTAAAACTCGACTCACAGGAGAGGTTCAAATCATAGAAAGTTAGAGTGTCTATCCTCTTGTACTTAAGCCGGCATTGTGCCTTTTGTATTAAATTCGTATGCAATTTCTGTGTTTTATCGTCAAGAAGATGGTGCAAGGTATACAGTAAACCTGAAGTGAAGCATCTGAATCTTAAACTGGACTCACAGGAGAGGTTCAAATCATAGAAAGTGAGAGTGTCAGTCCTTTTGTACTTAAGTCGGCATTGTGCCTTTTGTATTAAATTCGGATGCAATTTCTGTGGTCATCGTCAATAACAATGTCCAAAGGATACAGTAAACCTGAAGTGAAGCATCGGAATGTAAAAGCAGACTCATAGGAGAGGTTCAAATCATAGAAAGTTAGAGTGTCAGTCGTCTTGTACTTAAGTCTGCATTGTGCCTTTTGAATTTAATTCCGATGCAATTTCTGTGTTTCATCGTCAATAAGTAGGTGCAAGGTATACAGTAAACCTAAAGTGAAGCATCGGAATCTAAAACTGGACTCACAGGAGAGGTTCAAATCATAGAAAGTGAGAGTGTCAGTCCAGTTGCACTTAAGTCGGCATTGTGCCTTTTGTATTAAATTCAGATGCAATTACTGTGTTTCATCGTCAATAAGAAGGTCCAAGGGATACAGTAAACCTGAAGTGAAGCATCGGAATCTAAAACTGGACTCACAGGAGAGGTTCAAATCATAGAAAGTTAGAGTGTCAGTCCTCTTGTACTTAAGTCGGCATTGTGCCTTTTGAATTTAATTTCGATGCAATTTCTGTGTTTCATCGTCAATAAGATGGTCCAATGTAACCCTTAAACATGAAGTGAAGAATCGGAATCTAAAGCTGGACTCACAGGAGAGGTTCAAATCACAGAAAGTTAGAGTGTCAGTACTCTTGTACTTAAGTCGGCATTGTGCCTTTTGTATTAAATTTGGAATGCAATTTCTGTTTTTCATCGTCAATAAGAAGGTGCAAGGTATACAGTAAACCTGAAGTGAAGCAATGGAATCTAAAACTGGTCTCACAGGAGAGGTTCAAATCATAGAAAGTGAGAGTGATAGTCCTCTTTTACATAAGTCTACATTCTGCCTTTTGTATGAAATTGGGAAGCAATTTCTGTGTTTCATCGTCAATAAGAAGGTTCAAGGGATACAGTAAGCCTGAAGTGAAGCATCGGAATCTAAAACTGGACTCACAGGAGAGGTTCAAATCATAGAAAGGGAGAGTGTCAGTCCTCTCGTACTGAAGTCGGCACTGTGCCTTTGGTATTAAATTCGGATGCAATTTCTGTGTTTCATCGTCAATAAGAAGGTGCAAGGTATACTGTAAACCTGAAGTGAAGCATCTTAATCTAAAACTGGACTCACAGGAAAAGTTCAAATCATAGAAAGTGAGAGTGTCAGTCATCTTGTACTTAAGTCGGAATTGTGCCTTTTGTATTAAATTCGGATGCAATATCTGTGCTTCATCGTCAATAAGAAGGTCCTAGGGATACAGCAAACCTGAAGTGAAGCATCGGAATCTAAAACTGGACTCACAGGAGAGGTTCACATAATAGAAAGTTAGAGTGTCACTCCTCTTGTACTTAAGTCGGCATTGTGCCATTTGAATTTAATTCCGATGCAATTCCTAAGTTTCATCGTAAACAAGAAGGAACAAGGTATACAGTAAACCTGAAGTGAAGCATCGGAATCTAAAACTCGACTCACAAGAGAGGTTCAAATCATAGAAAGTTAGACTGTCTATCTTCTTGTACTTAAGTCGGCATTGTGCCTTTTGTATTAAATTCGGATGCAATTTCTGTGTTTCATCGTCACTAAGATTGTGCAAGGTATACAGTAAACCTGAAAAGAAGCATTGGAAACTAAAACTGGACTCACAGGAGAGGTTCAAATCATAGATAGTTAGAGTGTCTGTCCTCTTGTACTTAAGTCGGCAATGTGGCTTTTGAATTTAATTCCGATGCAATTCCTAAGTTTCATCGTCAATAAGAAGGCCCAAGGTATACAGTAAACCTGAAGTGAAGCATCGGAATCTAAAACTCGACTCACAGGAGAGGTTCAAATCATAGAAAGTTAGAGTGTCTATCTTCTTGCACTTAAGTCTGCATTGTGCCTTTTGTATTAAATTCGGATGCAATTTCTGTGTTTCATCGTCAATAAGAAGGTGGAAGGTATACAGTAAACCTGAAGTGAAGCATCGGAATCTAAAACTCGACTCACAGGAGAGGTTCAAATCATAGAAAGTTAGAGTGTCTATCCTCTTGTACTTAAGTCGGCATTGTGCCTTTTGATTTAATTCGGATGCAATTTCTGTGTTTCATCGTCAATAAGTAGGTGCAAGGTATACAGTAAATCTGAAGTGAAGCATCGGAATCTAAAACTGGACTCAAAGGAGAGGTTCAAATCATAGAAAGTGAGAGTGTCAGTCCAGTTGCACTTAAGTCGGCATTGTGCCTGTTGTATTAAATTCCGATGCAATTACTGTGTTTCATCGTCAATAAGAAGGTCCAAGGGATACAGTAAACCTGAAGTGAAGCATCGGAATCTAAAACTGGACTCACAGGAGAGGTTCAAATCATAGAAAGTTAGAGTGTCAGTCCTCTTGTACTTAAGTCGGCATTGTGCTTTTTGAATTTAATTTCGATGCAATTTCTGTGTTTCATCGTCAATAAGAAGGTCCAATGTAACCCTTAAACATGAAGTGAAGAATCGGAATCTAAAGCTGGACTCACAGGAGAGGTTCAAATCATAGAAAGTTAGAGTGTCAGTACTCTTGTACTTAAGTCGGCATTGTGGCTTTTGTATTAAATTTGGAATGCAATTTCTGTTTTTCATCGTCAATAAGAAGGTGCAAGGTATACAGTGAACCTGAAGTGAAGCAATGGAATCTAAAACTGGTCTCACAGGAGAGGTTCAATCATAGAAAGTAAGAGTGATAGTCCTCTTTTACATAAGTCTACATTGTGCCTTTTGTATTAAATTGTGAAGCAATTTCTGTGTTTCATCGTCAATAAGAAGGTTCAAGGTATACAGTAAGCCTGAAGTGAAGCATCGGAATCTAAAACTGGACTCACAGGAGAGGTTCAAATCATAGAAATTGAGAGTGTCAGTCCTCTTGTACTGAAGTCGGCACTGTGCCTTTGGTATTAAATTCGGATGCAATTTCTGTGTTTCATCGTCAATAAGAAGGTGCAAGGTATACTGTAAACCTGAAGTGAAGCATCGGAATCTAAAACTGGACTCACAGGAGAAGTTCAAATCATAGAAAGTGAGAGTGTCAGTCATCTTGTACTTAAGTCGGTATTGTGTTTTTGTATTAAATTAGGATGCAATATCTGTGCTTCATCGTCAATAAGAAGGTCCTAGGGATACAGCAAACATGAAGTGAAGCATCGGAATCTAAAACTGGACTCACAGGAGAGGTTCACATAATATAAAGTTAGAGTGTCACTCCTCTTGTACTTAAGTCGGCATTGTGCCATTTGAATTTAATTCCGATGCAGTTCCTAAGTTTCATCGTCAACAAGAAGGAACAAGGTATACAGTAAACCTGAAGTGAAGCATCGGAATCTAAAACTCGACTCACAGGAGAGGTTCAAGTCATAGAAAGTTAGAGTGTCCATCTTCTTGTACTTAAGTCGGCATTGTGCCTTTTGTATTAAATTCGCATGCAATTTCTGTGTTTTATCGTCACTAAGAAGGTGCAAGGTATACAGTAAACCTGAAGTGAAGCATTGGAAACTAAAACTGGACTCACAGGAGAGGTTCAAATCATAGAAAGTTAGAGTGTCAATCCTCTTGTACTTGAGTCGGCAATGTGGCTTTTGAATTTAATTCCGATGCAATTCCTAAGTTTCATCGTCATTAAGAAGGCCCAAGGTATACAGTAAACCTGAAGTGAAGCATCGCAATCTAAAACTCGACTCACAGGAGAGGTTCAAATCATAGAAAGTTAGAGTGTCTATCTTCTTGCACTTAAGTCGGCATTGTGCCTTTTGTATTAAATTCGGATGCAATTTCTGTGTTTCATCGTCAATAAGAAGGTGCAAGGTATACTGTAAACCTGAAGTGAAGCATCGGAATCTAAAACTGGACTCACAGGAGAAGTTCAAATCATAGAAAGTGAGAGTGTCAGTCGTCTTGTACTTAAGTCGGCATTGTGCCTTTTGAATTTAATTCCGATGCAATTTCTGTGTTTCATCGTCAATAAGTAGGTGCATGGTATACAGTAAACCTGTAGTGAAGCATCGGAATCTAAAACTGGACTCACAGGAGAGGTTCAAATCATAGAAAGTGAGAGTGTCAGTCCTGTTGCACTTAAGTCGGCATTGTGCCTGTTGTATTAAATTCGGATGCAATATCTGTGTTTCATCGTCAATAAGAAGGTCCTAGGGATACAGCAAACCTGAAGTGAAGCATCGGAATCTAAAACTGGACTCACAGGAGAGGTTCACATAATGGAAAGTTAGAGTGTCACTCCTCTTGTACTTAAGTCGGCATTGTGCCATTTGAATTTAACTCCGATGCAATTCCTAAGTTTCATCGTCAACAAGAAGGAACAAGGTATACAGTAAACCTGAAGTGAAGCATCGGAATCTAAAACTCGACTCACAGGAGAGGTTCAAATCGTAGAAAGTTAGAGTGTCTATCCTCTTGTACTTAAGTCGGCATTGTGCTTTTGTATTAAATTCGGATGCAATTTCTGTGTTTCATCGTCAATAAGAAGGTGCAAGGTATACAGTAAACCTGAAGTGAAGCATCGGAATCTTAAGCTGGACTCACAGGAGAGGTTCAAATCATAGAAAGTGAGAGTGTCAGTCCTTTTGTACTTAAGTCGGCATTGTGCCTTTTGAATTTAATTTCGATGCAATTTCTGTGTTTCATCGTCAATAAGAAGGTCCAATTTAACCCTTAAACATGAAGTGAAGATTCGGAATCTAAGGCTGGACTCACAGGAGAGGTTCAAATCATAGAAAGTTAGAGTGTCAGTACTCTTGTACTTAAGTCGGCATTGTGCCTTTTGTATTAAATTTGGAATGCAATTTCTGTTTTTCATCGTCAATAAGAAGGTACAACGTATACAGTAAACCAGAAGTGAAGCAATGGAATCTAAAACTGGTCTCACAGGAGAGGTTCAAATCATAGAAAGTGAGAGTGTCAGTCCTGTTGCACTTAAGTCGGCATTGTGCCTGTTGTATTAAATTCGGATGCAATATCTGTGTTTCATCGTCAATAAGAAGGTTCAAGTGATGCAGTAAGCCTGAAGTGAAGCATCGGAATCTAAAACTGGACTCACAGGAGAGGTTCAAATCATAGAAAGGGAGAGTGTCAGTCCTCTTGTACTTAACTCGGCAATGTGCCTTCGGTATTAAATTCGGATGCAATTTCTGTGTTTCATCGTCAATAAGAAGGAGCAAGGTATGGTGTAAAACTGAAGTGGAGCATCGGAATCTAAAACTGGACTCACAGGAGAAGTTCAAATCATAGAAAGTGGAAGTGTCAGTCCTCTTGTACTTAAGTCGGTATTATGCCTTTTGTATTAAATTCGGATGCAATATCTGTGTTTCATCGTCAATAGGAAGGTCCTAGGGATACAGCAAACCTGAAGTGAAGCATCGGAATCTAAAACTGGACTCACAGGAGATGTTCACATAATAGAAAGTTAGAGTGTCACTCCTCTTGTACTTAAGTCGGCATTGTGCCATTAGAATTTAATTCCGATGCAATTCCTAAGTTTCATCGTCAACAAGAAGTAACAAGGTATATAGTAAACCTGAAGTGAAGCATCGGAATCTAAAACTCGACTCACAGGAGAGGTTCAAATCATAGAAAGTTAGAGTGTCTATCCTCTTGTACTTAAGTCGGCATTGTGCCTTTTATATTAAATTCGGATGCAATTTCTGTGTTTCATCGTCAATAAGAAGGTGCAAGGTGTACAGTAAACCTGAAGTGAAGCATTGGAAACTAAAACTGGACTCACAGGAGAGGTTCAAATCATAGAAAGTTAGAGTGTCTGTCCTCTTGTACTTAAGTCGCCAATGTGGCTTTTGAAATTAATTCCGATGCTATTCCTAAGTTTCATCGTCAATAAGAAGACCCAAGGTATACAGTAAACCTGAAGTGAAGCATCGGAATCTAAAACTGGACTCACAGGAGAAGTTCAAATCATAGAAAGTGAGAGTGAGCGTCCTCTTGTACTTAAGTCGGCATTGTGCCTTTTGTATTAAATTCGGATGCAATATCTGTGTTTCATCGTCAATAAGAAGGTTTTATGGATACAGTAAACCTGAAGTGAAGCATCGGAATCTAAAACTGGACTCACAGGTGGGGTTCAAATAATAGAAAGTTAAAGTGTCACTCCTCTTGTACTTAAGTCGGCATTGTGCCTTTTGAATATAATTCCGATGCAATTCCTAAGTTTCATCGTCAATAATAAGGCCCAAGGTTTACAGTAAACCTGAAGTGAAGCATCGGAATCTAAAACTCTACTCACAGGAGAGGTTCAAATCATAGAAAGTTAGAGTGTCTATCCTCTTGTACTTAAGTCGACATTGTGCCTTTTGTATTAAATTCGGATGCAATTTCTGTGTTTCATCGTCAAGAAGAAGGTGCAAGGTATACAGTAAACCTGAAGTGAAGCATCGCAATCTAAAACTGGACTCACAGGAGAAGTTCAAATCATAGAAAGTGAGAGTGAGAGTCCTCTTGTACTTAAGTCGGCATTGTGCCTTTTGTATTAAATTCGGATGCAATATCTGTGTTTCATCGTCAATAAGAAGCCCCTAGGGATACAGTAAACCTGAAGTGAAGCATCGGAATCTAAAACTGGACTCACAGGAGGGGTTCAAATAATAGAAAGTTAAAGTGTCACTCCTCTTGTACTTAAGTCGGCATTGTGCCATTTGAATATAATTCCGATGCAATTGCTAAGTTTCATTGTCAATAAGAAGGCCCAAGGTTTACAGTAAACCTGAAGTGAAGCATCGGAATCTAAAACTCGACTCACAGGAGAGGTTCAAATTATAGAAAGTTAGAGTGTCTATCCTCTTGTACTTAAGTCGGCATTGTGCCTTTTGTATTAAATTCGGATGCAATTTCTGTGGTCATCGTCAATAACAATGTCCAAAGGATACAGTAAACCTGAAGTGAAGCATCGGAATGTAAAAGCAGACTCATAGGAGAGGTTCAAATCATAGAAAGTTAGAGTGTCAGTACTCTTGTACTTAAGTCGGCATTGTGCCTTTTCAATTTAATTCCGATGCAATTTCTGTGTTTCATCGTCATTAAGTAGGTGCAAGGTATACAGTAAACCTAAAGTGAAGCATCGGAATCTAAAACTGGACTCACAGGAGAGGTTCAAATCATAGAAAGTGAGAGTGTCAGTCCAGTTGCACTTAAGTCGGCATTGTGCCTGTTGTATTAAATTCAGATGCAATTACTGTGTTTCATCGTCAATAAGAAGGTCCAAGGGATACAGTAAACCTGAAGTGAAGCATCGGAATCTAAAACTGGACTCACAGGAGAGGTTCAAATCATAGAAAGTTAGAGTGTCAGTACTCTTGTACTTAAGTCGGCATTGTGCCTTTTGAATTTAATTTCGATGCAATTTCTGTGTTTCATCGTCAATAAGAAGTTCCAATGTAACCCTTAAACATGAAGTGAAGAATCGGAATCTAAAGCTGGACTCACAGGAGAGGTTCAAATCACAGAAAGTTAGAGTGTCAGTACTCTTGTACTTAAGTCGGCATTGTGCCTTTTGTATTAAATTTGGAATGCAATTTCTGTTTTTCATCGTCAATAAGAAGGTGCAAGGTATACAGTAAACCTGAAGTGAAGCAATGGAATCTAAAACTGGTCTCACAGGAGAGGTTCAAATCATAGAAAGTGAGAGTGATAGTCCTCTTTTACATAAGTCTACATTGTGCCTTTTGTATGAAATTGGGAAGCAATTTCTGTGTTTCATCGTCAATAAGAAGGTTCAAGGGATACAGTAAGCCTGAAGTGAAGCATCGGAATCTAAAACTGGACTCACAGGAGAGGTTCAAATCATAGAAAGGGAGAGTGTCAGTCCTCTCGTACTGAAGTCGGCACTGTGCCTTTGGTATTAAATTCGGATGCAATTTCTGTGTTTAATCGTCAATAAGAAGGTGCAAGGTATACTGTAAACCTGAAGTGAAGCATCGGAATCTAAAACTGGACTCACAGGAAAAGTTCAAATCATAGAAAGTGAGAGTGTCAGTCATCTTGTACTTAAGTCGGTATTGTGCCTTTTGTATTAAATTCGGATGCAATATCTGTGCTTCATCGTCAATAAGAAGGTCCTAGGGATACAGCAAACCTGAAGTGAAGCATCGGAACCTAAAACTGGACTCACAGGAGAGGTTCACATAATAGAAAGTTAGAGTGTCACTCCTCTTGTACTTAAGTCGGCATTGTGCCATTTGAATTTAATTCCGATGCAATTCCTAAGTTTCATCGTCAACTAGAAGGAACAAGGTATACAGTAAACCTGAAGTGAAGCATCGGAATCTAAAACTCGACTCACAGGAGAGGTTCAAACCATAGAAAGTTAGACTGTCTATCTTCTTGTACTTAAGT
This sequence comes from Schistocerca piceifrons, assembly GCF_021461385.2. Lineage (NCBI taxonomy): Eukaryota > Metazoa > Arthropoda > Insecta > Orthoptera > Acrididae > Schistocerca > Schistocerca piceifrons. The sequence goes on along the minus strand of NW_025728148.1, from coordinate 915,389 downwards.
CGGCATTGTGCCTCTTGTATTACATTCGGATGCAATATCTGTGTTTCATCGTCAATAAGAAGGTCCTAGGGATACAGTAAACCTGAAGTGAAGCATCGGAATCTAAAACTGGACTCACAGGAGAGGTTCAAATAATAGAAAGTTAGAGTGTCACTCCTCTTGTACTTAAGTCGGCAATGTGGCTTTTGAATTTAATTCCGATGCAATTCCTAAGTTTCATCGTCAATAAGAAGGCCCAAGGTATACAGTAAACCTGAAGTGAAGCATCGGAATCTAAAACTCGACTCACAGTAGAGGTTCAAATCATAGAAAGTTAGAGTGTCTATCTTCTTGCACTTAAGTCTGCATTGTGCCTTTTGTATTAAATTCGGATGCAATTTCTGTGTTTCATCGTCAATAAGAAGGTGCAAGGTATACAGTAAACCTGAAGTGAAGCATCGGAATCTAAAATTAAATTTGGAATGCAATTTCTGTTTTTCATCGTCAATAAGAAGGTGCAAGGTATACAGTGAACCTGAAGTGAAGCAATGGAATCTAAAACTGGTCTCACAGGAGAAGTTCAAATCATAGAAAGTGAGAGTGTCAGTCCTCTTGTACTTAAGTCGGCATTGTGCCTTTTGTATTAAATTCGGATGCAATATCTGTGTTTCATCGTCAATAAGAAGGTCCTAGGGATACAGTAAACCTGAAGTGAAGCATCGGAAACTAAAACTCGACTCACAGGAGAGGTTCAAATCATAGAAAGTTAGAGTGTCTATCCTCTTGTACTTAAGTCGGCATTGTGCCTTTTGTATTAAATTCGGATGCAATTTCTGTGTTTCATCGTCAATAAGAAGGTGCAAGGTATACAGTAAACCTGAAGTGAAGCATCGGAATCTTAAACTGGACTCACAGGAGAGGTTCAAATCATAGAAAGTGAGAGTGTCAGTCCTTTTGTACTTAAGTCGGCATTGTGCCTTTTGTATTAAATTCGGATGCAATTTCTGTGCTCATCGTCAATAACAATGTCCAAAGGATACAGTAAACCTGAAGTGAAGCATCGGAATGTAAAAGTGGACTCATAGGAGAGGTTCAAATCATAGAAAGTTAGAGTGTCAGTCGTCTTGTACTTAAGTCTGCATTGTGCCTTTTGAATTTAATTCCGATGCAATATCTGTGTTTCATCGTCAATAAGTAGGTGCAAGGAATACAGTAAACCTGAAGTGAAGCATCGGAATCTAAAACTGGACTCACAGGAGAGGTTCAAATCATTGAAAGCGAGAGTGTCAGTCCAGTTGCACTTAAGTCGGCATTGTGCCTGTTGTATTAAATTCCGATGCTATTACTGTGTTTCATCGTCAATAAGAAGGTCCAAGGGATACAGTAAACCTGAAGTGAAGCATCGGAATCTAAAACTGGACTCACAGGAGAGGTTCAAATCATAGAAAGTTAGAGTGTCAGTCCTCTTGTACTTAAGTCGGCATTGTGCCTTTTGAATTTAATTTCGATGCAATTTCTGTGTTTCATCGTCAATAAGAAGGTCCAATGTAACCCTTAAACCTTAAGTGAAGAATCGGAATCTAAAGCTGGACTCACAGGGGAGGTTCAAATCATAGAAAGTTACAGAGTCAGTACTCTTGTACTTAAGTCGGCATTGTGCCTTTTGTATTAAATTTGGAATGCAATTTCTGTTTTTCATCGTCAATAAGAAGGTGCAAGGTATACAGTAAACCTGAAGTGAAGCAATGGAACCTAAAACTGGTCCCACAGGAGAGGTTCAAATCATAGAAAGTGAGAGTGATAGTCCTCTTTTACATAAGTCTACATTGTGCCTTTTGTATTAAATTGGGAAGCAATTTCTGTGTTTCATCGTCAATAAGAAGGTTCAAGGGATACAGTAAGCCTGAAGTGAAGCATCGGAATCTAAAACTGGACTCACAGGAGAGATTCAAATCATAGAAAGGGAGAGTGTCAGTCCTCTTGTACTTAAGTCGGCAATGTGCCTTTGGTATTAAATTCGGATGCAATTTCTGTGTTTCATCGTCAATAAGAAGGTCCTAGGGATACAGCAAACCTGAAGTGAAGCATCGGAATCTAAAACTGGACTCACAGGAGAGGTTCACATAATAGAAAGTTAGAGTGTCACTCCTCTTGTACTTAAGTCGGCATTGTGCCATTTGAATTTAATTCCGATGCAATTCCTAAGTTTCATCGTCAACAAGAAGGAACAAGGTATACAGTAAATCTGAAGTGAAGCATCGGAATCTAAAACTCGACTCACAGGAGAGGTTCAAATCATAGAAAGTTAGAGTGTCTATCCTCTTATACTTAAGTCGGCATTGTGCCTTTTGTATTAAATTCGGATGCAATTTCTGTGTTTCATCGTCAATAAGAAAGTGCAAGGTATACAGTAAACCTGAAGTGGAGCATTGGAAACTAAAACTGGACTCACAGGAGAGGTTCAAATCATAGAAAGTTAGAGTGTCTGTCCTCTTGTACTTAAGTCGGCAATGTGTCTTTTGAATTTAATTCTGATGCAATTCCTAAGTTTCATCGTCATTAAGAAGGCCCAAGGTATACGGTAAACCTGAAGTGCAGCATCGGAATCTAAAACTCGACTCACAGGAGAGGTTCAAATCATAGAAAGTTAGAGTGTCTATCTTCTTGCACTTAAGTCGGCATTGTGCCTTTTGTATTAAATTCGGATGCAATTTCTGTGTTCCATCGTCAATAAGAAGGTGCAAGGTATACTGTAAACCTGAAGTGAAGCATCGGAATCTAAAACTGGACTCACAGGAGAGGTTCAAATCATAGAAAGTTAGAGTGTCAGTCTTCTTGTACTTAAGTCGGCATTGTGCCTTTTGAATTTAATTTCGATGCAATTTCTGTGTTTCATCGTCAATAAGAAGGTCCAATGTAACCCTTAAACATGAAGTGAAGAATCGGAATCTAAAGCTGGACTCACAGGAGAGGTTCAAATCATAGAATGTTAGAGTGTCAGTACTCTTGTACTTAAGTCGGCATTGTGCCTTTTGTATTAAATTTGTAATGCAATTTCTGTTTTTCATCGTCAATAAGAAGGTGCAAGGTATACAGTAAACCTGAAGTGAAGCAATGGAATCTAAAACTGGTCTCACAGGAGAGGTTCAAATCATAGAAAGTGAGAGTGATAGTCCTCTTTTACATAAGTCTACATTGTGCCTTTTGTACTAAATTGGGAAGCAATTTCTGTGTTTCATCGTCAATAAGAAGGTTCAAGGGATACAGTAAGCCTGAAGTGAAGCATCGAAATCTAAAACTGGACTCACAGGAGAGGTTCACATCATAGAAAGTGAGAGTGTCAGTCCTCTTGTACTGAAGTCGGCACTGTGCCTTTGGTATTAAATTCGGATGCAATTTCTGTGCTTCATCGTCAATAAGAAGGTGCAAGGTATACTGTAAACCTGAAGTGAAGCATCGGAATCTAAAACTGGACCCACAGGAGAAGTTCAAATCATAGAATGTGAGAGTGTCAGTCATCTTGTACTTAAGTCGGTATTGTGCCTTTTGTATTAAATTCGGATGCAATATCTGTGCTTCATCGTCAATAAGCAGGTCCTAGGGATACAGCAAACCTGAAGTGAAGCATCGGAATCGAAAACTGGACTCACAGGAGAGGTTCACATAATAGAAAGATAGAGTGTCACTCCTCTTGTACTTAAGTCGGCATTGTGCCATTTGAATTTAATTCAGATGCAATTCCTAAGTTTCATCGTCAACAAGAAGGAACAAGGTATACAGTAAACCTGAAGTGAAGCATCGGAATCTAAAACTCGACTCACAGGATAGGTTCAAATCATAGAAAGTTAGAGTGTCTATCCTCTTGTACTTAAGTCGGCATTGTGCCTTTTGTATTAAATTCGGATGCACTTTCTGTGTTTCATCGTCAATAAGAAGGTGCAAGTTATACTGTAAACCTGTAGTGAAGCATCGGAATCTAAAACTGGACTCACAGGAGAAGTTCAAATCATAGAAAGTGAGAGTGTCAGTCCTCTTGTACTTAAGTCGGCATTGTGCCTTTTGTATTAAATTCGGATGCAATATCTGTGTTTCATCGTCCATAAGAAGGTCCTAGGGATACAGTAAACCTGAAGTGAAGCATCGGAATCTAAAACTGGACTCACAGGAGAGGTTCAAATAATGGAAAGTTAGAGTGTCACTCCTCTTGTACTTAAGTCGGCATTGTGCCATTTGAATATAATTCCGATGCAATTCCTAAGTTTCATAGTCAATAAGAAGGCCCAAGGTATACAGTAAACCTGAAGTGAAGCATCGGAATCTAAAACTCGACTCACAGGAGAGGTTCAATTCGTAGAAAGTGAGAGTGATAGTCCTCTTTTACATAAGTCTACATTGTGCCTTTTGTATTAAATTGGGAAGCAATTTCTGTGTTTCATCGTCAATACGAAGGTTCAAGGGATACAGTAAGCCTGAAGTGAAGCATCGAAATCTAAAACTGGACTCACAGGAGAGGTTCAAATCATAGAAAGGGAGAGTGTCAGTCCTCTTGTACTGAAGTCGGCACTGTGCCTTTGGTATTAAATTCGGATGCAATTTCTGTGTTTCATCGTCAATAAGAAGGTGCAAGGTATACTGTAAACCTGAAGTGAAGCATCGGAATCTAAAACTGGACTCACAGGAGAGGTTCAAATCATAGAAAGTTAGAGTGTCAGTCTTCTTGTACTTAAGTCGGCATTGTGCCTTTTGAATTTAATTCCGATGCAATTTCTGTGTTTCATCGTCAATAAGAAGGTCCAATGTAACCCTTAAACATGAAGTGAAGAATCGGAATCTAAAGCTGGACTCACAGGAGAGGTTCACATAATAGAAAGTCAGAGTGTCACTCCTCTTGTACTTAAGTCGGCATTGTGCCATTTGAATTTAATTCAGATGCAATTCCCAAGTTTCATCGTCAACAAGAAGGAACAAGGTATACAGTAAACCTGAAGTGAAGCATCGGAATCTAAAACTCGACTCACAGGAGAGGTTCAAATCATAGAAAGTTAGAGTGTCTATCCTCTTGTACTTAAGTCGGCATTGTGCCTTTTGTATTAAATTCGGATGCAATTTCTGTGTTTCATCGTCAATAAGAAGGTGCAAGGTATGCAGTAAACCTGAAGTGAAGCATCGGAATCTTAAACTGGACTCACAGGAGAGGTTCAAATCATAGAAAGTGAGAGTGTCAGTCCTTTTGTACTTAAGTCGGCATTGTGCCTTTTGTATCAAATTCGGATGCAATTTCTGTGGTCATCGTCAATAACAATGTCCAAAGGATACAGTAAACCTGATGTGAAGCATCGGAATGTAAAAGTGGACTCATAGGAGAGGTTCAAATCATAGAAAGTTAGAGTGTCAGTCGTCTTGTACTTAAGTCTGCATTGGGCCTTTTGAATTTAATTCCGATGCAATTTCTGTGTTTCATCGTCAATAAGTAGGTGCAAGGTATACAGTAAACCTGAAGTGAAGCATCGGAATCTAAAACTGGACTCACAGGAGAGGTTCAAATCATAGAAAGTGAGAGTGTCAGTCCAGTTGCACTTAAGTCGGCATTGTGCCTGTTGTATTAAATTCCGATGCAAGTACTGTGTTTCATCGTCAATAAGAAGGTCCAAGGGATACAGTAAACCTGAAGTGAAGCATCAGAATCTAAAACTGGACCCACAGGAGAGGTTCAAATCATAGAAAGTTAGAGTGTCAGTCCTCTTGTACTTAAGTCGGCATTGTGCCTTTTGAATTTAATTTCGATGCAATTTCTGTGTTTCATCGTCAATAAGAAGGTCCAATGTAACCCTTAAACATGAAGTGAAGAATCGGAATCTAAAGCTGGACTCACAGGAGAGGTTCAAATTATAGAAAGTTAGAGTGTCAGTACTCTTGTACTTAAGTCGGCATTGTGCCTTTTGTATTAAATTTGGAATGCAATTTCTGTTTTTCATCGTCAATAAGAAGGTGCAAGGTATACAGTAAACCTGAAGTGAAGCAATGGAATCTAAAACTGGTCTCACAGGAGAGTTTCAAATCATAGAAAGTGAGAGTGATAGTCCTTTTTTTACATAAGTCTACATTGTGCCTTTTGTATTAAATTGGGAAGCAATTTCTGTGTTTCATCGTCAATAAGAAGGTTCAAGGGATACCGAAAGCCTGAAGTGAAGCATCGGAATCTAAAACTGGACTCACAGGAGAGGTTCAAATCATAGAAAGGGAGAGTGTCAGTCCTCTTGTACTTAAGTCGGCAATGTGCCTTTGGTATTAAATTCGGATGTAATTTCTGTGTTTCATCGTCAATAAGAAGGTCCTAGGGATTCAGCAAACCTGAAGTGAAGCATCGGAATCTAAAACTGGACTCACAGGAGAGGTTCACATAATAGAAAGTTAGAGTGTCACTCCTCTTGTACTTAAGTCGGCATTGTGTCATTTGAATTTAATTCCGATGCAATTCCTAAGTTTCATCGTCAACAAGAAGGAACAAGGTATACAGTAAACCTGAAGTGAACCATCGGAATCTAAAACTCAACTCACAGGAGAGGTTCAAATCATAGAAAGTTAGAGTGTCTATCCTCTTGTACTGAAGTCGGCATTGTGCCTTTTGTATTAAATTCGGATGCAATTTCTGTGTTTCATCGTCAATAAGAAGGTGCAAGGTATACAGTAAACCTGAAGTGAAGCATTGGAAACTAAAACTGGACTCACAGGAGAGGTTCAAATCATAGAAAGTGAGAGTGTCAGTCCTTTTGTACTTAAGTCGGCATTGTGCCTTTTGTATCAAATTCGGATGCAATTTCTGTGGTCATCGTCAATAAGAAGGTCCAAGGGATACAGTAAACCTGAAGTGAAGCATCAGAATCTAAAACTGGACCCACAGGAGAGGTTCAAATCATAGAAAGTTAGAGTGTCAGTCCTCTTGTACTTAAGTCTGCATTGTGCCTTTTGAATTTAATTTCGATGCAATTTCTGTGTTTCATCGTCAATAAGAAGGTCCAATGTAACCCTTAAACATGAAGTGAAGAATCGGAATCTAAAGCTGGACTCACAGGAGAGGTTCAAATCATAGAAAGTTAGAGTGTCAGTACTCTTGTACTTAAGTCGGCATTGTGCCTTTTGTATTAAATTTGGAATGCAATTTCTGTTTTTCATCGTCAATAAGAAGGTGCAAGTTATACAGTAAACCTGAAGTGAAGCAATGGAATCTAAAACTGGTCTCACAGGAGAGGTTCAAATCATAGAAAGTGAGAGTGATAGTCCTCTTTACATAAGTCTACATTGTGCATTTTGTATTAAATTGGGAAGCAATTTCTGTGTTTCATCGTCTATAAGAAGGTTCAAGGGATGCAGTAAGCCTGAAGTGAAGCATCGGAATCTAAAACTGGACTCACAGGAGAGGTTCAAATCATAGAAAGGGAGAGTGTCTGTCCTCTTGTACTGAAGTCGGCACTGTGCCTTTGGTATTAAATTCGGATGCAATTTCTGTGTTTCATCGTCAATAAGAAGGTGCAAGGTATACTGTAAACCTGAAGTGAAGCATCGGAATCTAAAACTGGACTCACAGGAGAGGTTCACATAATAGAAAGTTAGAGTGTCACTCCTCTTGTACTTAAGTCGGCATTGTGCCATTTGAATTTAATTCCGATGCAATTCCTAAGTTTCATCGTCAACAAGAAGGAACAAGGTATACAGAAAACCTGAAGTGAAGCATCGTAATCTAAAACTCGACTCACAGGAGAGGTTCAAATCATAGAAAGTTGGAGTGTCAGTCCTCTTGTACTTAAGTCGGCATTGTGCCTTTTGAATTAATTTCGATGCAATTTCTGTGTTTCATCGTCAATAAGAAGGTCCAATGTATCCCATAAACCTGAAGTGAAGAATCGGAATCTAAAGCTGGACTCACAGGAGAGGTTCAAATCATAGAAAGTTAGAGTGTCAGTACTCTTGTACTTAAGTCGGCATTGTGCCTTTTGTATTAAATTTGGAATGCAATTTCCGTTTTTCATCGTCAATAAGAAGGTGCAAGGTATACAGTAAACCTGAAGTGAAGAATTGGAATCTAAAACTGGTCTCACAGGAGAGATTCAAATGATAGAAAGTGAAAGTGATAGTCCTCTTTTACATAAGTCTACATTGTGCCTTTTGTATTAAATTGGGATGCAATTTCTGTGTTTCATCGTCAATAAGAGAGTGCAAGGTATACAGAAAACCTGAAGTGAAGCATCGGAGTCTAAAACTGGACTCACAGGAGAGGTACAAATCATAGAAAGTGAGAGTGTCAGTCCTCTTTTACTTAAGTCGGCATTGTGCCTTTTGTATTAAATTCGGATGCAATTTCTGTGTTTCATCGTCAATAAGAAGGTCCAAGGGAAACAGTAAACCTGAAGTGAAGCATCGGAATCTGAAACTGGACTCATAGGAGATGTTCAAATCATAGAAAGTGAGAATGTCAGTCCTCTTGTACGTAAGTCGGCATTGTGCCTTTTGTATTAAATTCGGGTGCAATTTCTGTGTTTCATCGTCAATAAGAAGGTGCAAGGTATACAGTAAACCTGCAGTGAAGCATCGGAATCTTAAACTGGACTCACAGGAGAGGTTCAAATCATAGAATGTGAGAGTGTCAGTCCTTTTGTACTTAATTCGGCATTGTGCCATTTGAATATAATTCCGATGCAATTCCTAAGTTTCATCGTCAATAAGAAGGCCCAAGGTATACAGTAAACCTGAAGTGAAGCATCGGAATCTAAAACTCGACTCACAGGAGAGGTTCAAATCGTAGATAGTTAAAGTGTCTATCTTCTTGCACTTAAGTCGGCATTGTGCCTTTTGTATTAAATTCGGATGCAATTTCTGTGTTTCATCGTCAATAAGAATGTGCAAGGTATACTGTAAACCTGAAGTGAAGCATCGGAATCTAAAACTGGACTCACAGGAGAAGTTCAAATCATAGAAAGTGAGAGTGTCATTCCTCTTGTACTTAAGTCGGCATTGTGCCTTTTGTATTAAATTCGGATGCAATATCTGTGTTTCATCGTCAATAAGAAGGTCCTAGGGATACAGTAAACCTGAAGTGAAGCATCGGAATCTAAAACTAGACTCACAGGAGAGGTTGAAATAATAGAAAGTTAGAGTGTCACTCCTCTTGTACGTAAGTCGGCATTGTGCCATTTGAATATAATTCCGATGCAATTCCGAAGTTTCATCGTCAATAAGAATTCCCAAGGTATACATTAAACCTGAAGTGAAGCATCGGAATCTAAATCTCGACTCACAGGAGAGGTTCAAATCATAGAAAGTTAGAGTGTCTATCCTATTGTACTTAAGTCGGCATTGTGCCTTTTGTATTAAATTCGGATGCAATTTCTGTGTTTCATCGTCAGTAAGAAGGTGCAAGGTATACAGTAAACCTGAAGTGAAGCATCGGAATCTTAAACTGGACTCACAGGAGAGGTTCAAATCATAGAAAGTGAGAGTGTCAGTCCTTTTGTACTTAAGTCGGCATTGTGCCTTTTGTATTAAGTTCGGATGCAATTTCTGTGGTCATCGTCAATAACAATGTCCAAAGGATACAGTAAACCTGAAGTGAAGCATCGGAATGTAAAAGTGGACTCATAGGAGAGGTTCAAATCATAGAAAGTTAGAGTGTCAGTCGTCTTGTACTTAAGTCTGCATTGTGCCTTTTGAATTTAATTCCGATGCAATTTCTGTGTTTCATCGTCAATAAGTAGGTGCAAGGTATACAGTAAACCTGAAGTGAAGCATCAGAATCTAAAACTGGACTCACAGGAGAGGTTCAAATCATAGAAAGTGAGAGTGTCAGTCCAGTTGCACTTAAGTCGGCATTGCGCCTGTTGTATTAATTTCCGATGCAATTACTGTGTTTCATCGTCAATAAGAAGGTCCAAGGGATACAGTAAACCTGAAGTGAAGCATCGGAATCTAAAACTGGACTCACAGGAGAGGTTCAAATTATAGAAAGTTAGAGGGTCAGTCCTCTTGTACTTAAGTCGGCATTGTGCCTTTTGAATTTAATTTCGATGCAATTTCTGTGTTTCATCGTCAATAAGAAGGTCCAATGTAACCCTTAAACCTTAAGTGAAGAATCGGAATCTAAAGCTGGACTCACAGGAGAGGTTCAAATCACAGAAAGTTAGAGTGTCAGTACTCTTGTACTTAAGTCGGCATTGTGCCTTTTGTATTAAATTTGGAATGCAATTTCAGTTTTTCATCGTCAATAAGAAGGTGCAAGGTATACAGTAAACCTGAAGTGAAGCAATGGAATCTAAAACTGGTCTCACAGGAGAGGTTCAAATCATAGAAAGTGAGAGTGATAGTCCTCTTTTACATAAGTCTACATTGTGCCTTTTGTATTAAATTGGGATGCAATTTCTGTGTTTCACCGTCAGTAAGAAGGTTCAAGGGATACAGTAAGCCTGAAGTGAATCATCGGAATCTAAAACTGGACTCGCAGGAGAGGTTCAAATCATAGAAAGGGAGAGTGTCAGTCCACTTGTACTTAAGTCGGCAATGTGCCTTTGGTATTAAATTCGGATGCAATTTCTGTGTTTCATCGTCAATAAGAAGGTGCAAGGCATACTGTAAACCTGAAGTGAAGCATCGGAATCTAAAACTCGACTCACAGGAGAGGTTCAAATCATAGATAGTTAGAGTGTCTATCGTCTTGTACTTAGATCGGCTTGTGCCTTTTGTATTAAATTCAGATGCAAAATCTGTGTTTCATCGTCAATAAGAAGGTGCAAGGTATACAGTGAACCTGAAGTGAAGCATTGGAAACTTAAACTGGACTCACAGGAGAGGTTCAAATCATAGAAAGTGAGAGTGTCAGTCCTCTTTTACTTAAGTCGGCATTGTGCCTTTTGTATTAAATTCGGATGCAATTTCTGTGTTTCATCGTCAATAAGAAGGTCCAAGGGATACAGTAAACCTGAAGTGAAGCATCGGAATCTGAAACTGGACTCACAGGAGAGGTTCAAATCATAGAAAGTGAGAATGTCAGTCCTCTTGTACTTAAGTCGGCATTGTGCCTTTTGTATTAAATTCGGATGCAATTTCTGTGTTTGATCGTTAACAAGAAGGTGCAAGGTATACAGTAAACCTGAAGTGAAGCATCGGAATCTAAAACTGGACTCACAGGAGAGGTTCAAATCATAGTAAGTGAGAGTGTCAGTCCTTTTGTACTTAAGTCGGCATTGTGCCTTTTGTATTAAATTCGGATGCAATTTCTGTGGTCGTCGTCAGTAACAATGTCCAAAGGATCCAGTAAACCTGAAGTGAAGCATCGGAATGTAAAAGTGGACTCATAGGAGAGGTTCAAATCAGAGAAAGTTAGAGTGTCAGTACTCTAGTCCTTAAGTCGCCATTGTGCCTTTTGAATTTAATTCCGATACAATTTCTGTTTTTCATCGTCAATAAGAAGGTGCAAGGTATACAGTAAACCTGAAGTGAAGCATCGGAATCTAAAACTGGACTCACAGGAGAGGTTCAAATCATAGAAAGTGAGAGTGTCAGTCCTCTTGCACTTAAGTCGGCATTGTGAATTTTGTATTAGTTTCCGATGCAATTACTGTGTTTCATCGTCATTAAGAAGGTCCAAGGTATACAGTAAACCTGAAGTGAAGCATCGGAATCTAAAACTCGACTCACAGGAGAGGTTCATATCATAGAAAGTTAGAGTCTCTATCCTCTTGTACTTAAGTCGGCATTTTGCCGTTTCTATTAAATTCGGATGCAATTTCTGTGTTTCATCGTCAATAAGTAGGTGCAAGGTATACAGTAAACCTGAAGTGAAGCATCGGAATCTAAAACTGGACTCACAGGAGAGGTTCAAATCATAGAAAGTGAGAGTGTCAGTCCAGTTGCACTTAAGTCGGCATTGTGCCTGTTGTATTAAATTCCGATGCAATTACTGTGTTTCACCGTCAATAAGAAGGTCCAAGTGATACAGTAAACCTGAAGTGAAGCAACGGAATCTAAAACTGGACTCACAGGAGAGGTTCAAATCATAGAAAGTTAGAGTGTCAGTCCTCTCGTGCTTAAGTCGGCATTGTGCTTTTTGAATTTAATTTCGATGCAATTTCTGTGTTTCATCGTCAATAAGAAGGTCCAATGTAACCCTTAAACCTGAAGTGAAGAATCGGAATCTAAAGCTGGACTCACAGGAGAGGTTCAAATCATAGAAATTGAGAGTGTCAGTCCTCTTGTACTTAAGTCGGTGTTGTGCCTTTTGTATTGAATTCGGATGCAATATCTGTGTTTCATCGTCAATAAGAAGGTCCTAGGGATACAGTAAACCTGAAGTGAAGCATCGGAATCTAAAACTGGACTCACAGGAGTGGTTCAAACAATAGAAAGTTAGAGTGTCACTCCTCTTGTACTTACGTCGGCATTGTGCCATTTCAATTTAATTCCGCTGCAATTCCTAAGTTTCATCGTCAATAAGAAGGCCCAAGGTATACAGTAAACCTGAAGTGAAGCATCGGAATCAAAATTTCGACTCACAGGTGAGGTTCAAATCATAGAAAGTTAGAGTGTCTATCGTCTTGCACCTAAGTCGGGATTGTGCCTTTTGTATTAAATTCTGATGCAATTTCTGTGTTTCATCGTCAATAAGAAAGTGCAAGGTATACAGTAAACCTGAAGTGAAGCATCGGAGTCTAAACCTGGACTCACAGGAGAGGTTCAAATCATAGAAAGTGAGAGTGTCAGTCCTCTTTTACTTAAGTCGGCATTGTGCCTTTTGTATTAATTTCGGATGCAATTTCTGTGTTTCATCGTCAATAAGAAGGTAGAAGGGATACAGTAAACCTGAAGTGAAGCATCGGAATCTGAAACTCGACTCATAGGAGAGGTTCAAATCATAGAAAGTGAGAATGTCAGTCCTCTTGTACTTAAGTCGGCATTGTGCCTTTTGTATTAAATTCGGATGCAATTTCTGTGTTTGATCGTCAATAAGATGGTGCAAGGTATACAGTAAACCTGAAGTGAAGCATCGGAATCTAAAACTGGACTCACAGGAGAGGTTCAAATCATAGTAAGTGAGAGTGTCAGTCCTTTTGTACTTAAGTTGGCATTGTGCCTTTTGTATTAAATTTGGAATGCAATTTCCGTTTTTCATCGTCAATAAGAAGGTGCAAGGTATACAGTAAACCTGAAGTGAAGAATTGGAATCTAAAACTGGTCTCACACGAGAGATTCAAATCATAGAAAGTGAAAGTGATAGTCCTCTTTTACATAAGTCTACATTGTGCCTTTTGTATTAAATTGGGATGCAATTTCTGTGTTTCATCGTCAATAAGAAAGTGCAAGGTATACATTAAACCTGAAGTGAAGCATCGGAGTCTAAAACTGGACTCACAGGAGAGGTTCAAATCATAGGAAGTGAGAGTGTCAGTCCTCTTTTACTTAAGTCGGCATTGTGCCTTTTGTATTAAATTCGGATGCAATTTCTGTGTTTCATCGTCAATAAGAAGGTCCAAGGGATACAGTAAACCTGAAGTGAAGCATCGGAATCTGAAACTGGACTCACAGGAGATGTTCAAATCATAGAAAGTGAGAATGTCAGTCCTCTTGTACGTAAGTCGGCATTGTGCCTTTTGTATTAAATTCGGATGCAATTTCTGTGTTTCATCGTCAATAAGAAGGTGCAAGGTATACAGTAAACCTGAAGTGAAGCATCGGAATCTTAAACTGGACTCACAGGAGAGGTTCAAATCATAGAAAGTGAGAGTGTCAGTCCTTTTGTACTGAAGTCGGCATTTTGCCATTTGAATATAATTCCGATGCAATTCCTAAGTTTCATCGTCAATAAGAATTCCCAAGGTATACTTTAAACCTGAAGTGAAGCATCGGAATCTAAAATTGGACTCACAGGAGAGGTTCAAAGCATAGAAAGTGAGAGTGTCAGTCCAGTTGCACTTAAGACGGCATTGTGCCTGTTGGATTAAATTCCGATGCAATTACTGTGTTTCATCGTCAATAAGAAGGTCGAAGGGATACAGTAAACCTGAAGTGAAGCATCGGAATCTAAAACTGGACTCACAGGAGAGGTTCAAATTATAGGAAGTTAGAGTGTCAGTACTCTTGTACTTAAGTCGGCATTGTGCCTTTGTATTAAATTTGGAATGCAATTTCAGTTTTTCATCGTCAATAAGAAGTTGCAAGGTATACAGTAAACCTGAAGTGAAGCAATGGAATCTAAAACTGGTCTCACAGGAGAGGTTCAAATCATAGAAAGTGAGAGTGATAGTCCTCTTTTACATAAGTCTACATTGTGCTTTTTGTATTAAATTGGGATGCAATTTCTGTGTTTCACCGTCAATAAGAAGGTTCAAGGGATACAGTAAGCCTGAAGTGAAGCATCGGAATCTAGAACTGGACTCACAGGAGAGGTTCAAATCATAGAAAGGGAGAGTGTCAGTCCTCTTGTACTTAAGTCGGCAATGTGCCTTTGGTATTAAATTCGGATTGCAATTTCTGTGTTTCATCGTCAATAAGAAGGTGCAAGGTATACTGTAAACCTGAAGTGAAGCATCGGAATCTAGAACTGGACTCACAGGAGAAGTTCAAATCATGGAAAGTGAGAGTGTCAGTCCTCTTGTACTTAAGTCGGTATTGTTGCTTTTGTATTAAATTCGGATGCAATATCTGTGTTTCATCGTCAATAAGAAGGTACAAGGCATACTGTAAACCTGAAGTGAAGCATCGAAATCTAAAACTCGACTCACAGGAGAGGTTCAAATCATAGATAGTTAGAGTGTCTATCCTCTTGTACTTAAATCGGCATTATGCCTTTTGTATTAAATTCAGATGCAATATCTGTGTTTCATCGTCAATAAGAAGGTGCAAGGTATACAGTAAACCTGAAGTGAAGCATTGTAAACTAAAACTGGACTCACAGGAGAGGTTCAAATCATAGAAAGTTACAGTGTCTGTCCTCTTGTACTTAAGTCGGCATTGTGGCTTTTGAATTTAATTCCGATGCAATTCCTAAGTTTCATCGTCAATAAGAAGGCCCAAGGTATACAGTAAACTTGAAGTGAAGCATCGGAATCTAAAACTCGACACACAGGAGAGGTTCAAATCATAGAAAGTTAGAATGTCTATCCTCTTGCACTTAAGTCGGCATTGTGCCTTTTGTATTAAATTCGGATGCAATTTCGTGTTTCATCGTCAATAGGAAAGTGCAAGGTATACACTAAACCTGAAGTGAAGCATTGGAAACTGAAACGGGACTCACAGGAGAGGTTCAAATCATAGAATGTGAGAATGTCAGTCCTCTTGTACTTAAGTCGGCATTGTGCCTTTTGTATTAAATTTGGATGCAATTTCTGTGTTTGATCGTCAATAAGAAGGTGCAAAGTATACAGCAAACCTGAAGTGAAGCATCGGAATCTAAAACTGGACTCACAGGAGAGGTTCAATTCATAGTAAGTGAGAGTGTCAGTCCATTTGCACTTAAGTCGGCATTGTGCCTTTTGTATTAAATTCGGATGCAATTTCTGTGGTCATCGTCAATAACAATGTCCAAAGGATCCAGTAAACCTGAAGTGAAGCATCGGAATGTAAAAGTGGACTCATAGGAGAGGTTCAAATCAGAGAAAGTTAGAGTGTCAGTACTCTTGTACTTAAGTCGGCATTGTGCCTTCTGAATTTAATTCCGATACAATTTCTGTGTTTCATCGTCAATAAGAAGGTGCAAGGTATACAGTAAACCTGAAGTGAAGCATCGGAATCTAAAACTGGACTCACAGGAGAGGTTCAAATCATAGAAAGTTAGAGTGTCAGTCCTCTTGCACTTAAGTCGGCATTGTGCCTTTTGTATTAGTTTCCGATGCAATTACTGTGTTTCATCGTCATTAAGAAGGTCCAAGGTATACAGTAAACCTGAAGTGAAACATCGGAATCTAAAACTCGAATCACAGGAGAATTTCAAACCATAGAAAGTTAGAGTGTCTATCCTGTTGTACTTAAGTCGGCATTGTGCGTTTTGTATTAAATTCGGATGCAATTTCTGTGTTTCATCGTTAATAAGAAGGTGCAAGGGATACAGTAAACCTGAAGTGAAGCATCGGAATCTTAACTGGACTCACAGGAGAGGTTCAAATCATAGAAAGTGAGAGTGTCAGTCCTTTTGTACTTAAGTCGGCATTGTGCCTTTTGTATTAAATTCGGATGCAATTTCTGTGGTCATCGTCAATAACAATGTCCAAAGGATACAGTAAACCTGAAGTGAAGCATCGGAATGTAAAAGCGGACTCATAGGAGAGGTTCAAATCATAGAAAGTTAGAGTGTCAGTACTCTTGTACTTAAGTCGGCATTGTGCCTTTTGAATTTAATTCCGATGCAATTTCTGTGTTTCATCGTCAATAAGTAGATGCAAGGTATACACTAAACCTGAAGTGAAGCATCGGAATCTAAAACTGGACTCACAGGAGAGGTTCAAATCATAGAAAGTTAGAGTGTCAGTACTCTTGTACTTAAGTCGGCATTGTGCTTTTTGAATTTAATTTCGATGCAATTTCTGTGTTTCATCGTCAATAAGAAGGTCCAATATAACCCTTAAACCTGAAGTGAAGAATCGGAATCTAAAGCTGGACTCACAGGAGAGGTTCAAATCATAGAAAGTTAGAGTGTCAGTAGTCTTGTACTTAAGTCGGCATTGTGCCTTTTGTATTAAATTTGGAATGCAATTTCAGTTTTTCATCGTCAATAAGAAGGTGCAAGGTATACTGTAAACCTGAAGTGAAGCATCGGAATCTAGAACTGGACTCACAGGAGAAGTTCAAATCATAGAAAGTGAGAGTGTCAGTCCTGTTGTACTTAAGTCGGTATTGTGCCTTTTGTATTAAATTCGGATGCAATATCTGTGTTTCATCGTCAATAAGAAGGTGCAAGGTATACAGTAAACCCGAAGTGAAGCATTGGAAACTAAAACTGGACTCACAGGAGAGATTCAAATCATAGAAAGTTAGAGTGTCTGTCCTCTTGTACTTAAGTCGGCATTGTGGCTATTGAATTTAATTCCGATGCAATTCCTAAGTTTCATCGTCAATAAGAAGGCCCAAGGTGTACAGTAAACCTGAAGTGAAGCATCGAAATCTAAAACTCGACTCACAGGAGAGGTTCAAATCATAGAATGTTAGAGTGTCTATCCTCTTGCACTTAAGTCGGCATTGTGCCGTTTGTATTAAATTCGGATGCAATATCTGTGTTTCATCGTCAATAAGAAGGTCCTAGGGATACAGTAAACCTGAAGTGAAGCATCGGAATCTAAAACTGGACTCACAGGAGTGGTTCAAATAATAGAAAGTTAGAGTGTCACTCCTCTTGTAATTAAGTCGGCATAGTGCCATTTCAATCTAATTCCGCTGCAATTCCTAAGTTTCATCGTTAATAAGAAGGCCCAAGGTATACAGTAAACCTGAAGTGAAGCATCGGAATCTATAACTGGACTCACAGGAGAGGTTCAAATCATAGAAAGTGAGAGTGTCAGTCTAGTTGCACTTAAGTCGGCATTGTGCCTGTTGTATTAAATTCCGATGCAATTACTGTGTTTCATCGTCAATAAGAAGGTCCAAGGGATACAGTAAACCTGAAGTGAAGCAACGGAATCTGAAACTGGACTCACAGGAGAGGTTCAAATCATAGAAAGTTAGAGTGTCAGTCCTCTTGTGCTTAAGTCGGCATTGTGCTTTTTGAATTTAATTTCGATGCAATTTCTGTGTTTCAACGTCAATAAGAAGGTCCAATGTAACCCTTAAACCTGAAGTGAAGAATCGGAATCTAAAGCTGGACTCACAGGAGAGGTTCAAATCATAGAAAGTTAGAGTGTCAGTACTCTTGTACTTAAGTCGGCATTGTGCCTTTTGTATTAAATTTGGAATGCAATTTCAGTTTTTCATCGTCAATAAGAAGGTGCAAGGTATACAGTAAACCTGAAGTGAAGCAATGGAATCTTAAACTGGTCTCACAGGAGAGGTTCAAATCATAGAAAGTGAGAGTGATAGTCCTCTTTTACATAAATCTACAATGTGCTTTTTGTATTAAATTGGGATGCAATTTGTGTGCTTCACCGTCAATAAGAAGGTTCAAGGGATACAGTAAGCCTGAAGTGAAGCATCGGAATCTAAAACTGGACTCACAGGAGAGGTTGAAATAATAGAATGTTAGAGTGTCACTCCTCTTGTACTTAAGTCGGCATTGTGCCATTTGAATTTAATTCCGCTGCAATTCCTAAGTTTCATCGTCAATAAGAAGGCCCAAGGTATACAGTAAACCTGAAGTGAAGCATCGGAATCTAAAACTCGACTCACAGGAGAGGTTCAAATCATAGAAAGTTAGAGTGTCTATCCTCTTGTACTTAAATCGGCATTGTGCCTTTTGTATTAAATTCAGATGCAATATCTGTGTTTCATCGTCAATAAGAAGGTGCAAGGTATACAATAAACCTGATGTGAAGCATTGGAAACTAAAACTGGACTCACAGGAGTGGTTCAAATAATAGAAAGTTAGAGTGTCACTCCTCTTGTACTTACGTCGGCATTGTGCCATTTCAATTTAATTCCACTGCAATTCCTAAGTTTCATCGTAAATAAGAAGGCCCAAGCTATACAGAAAACCTGAAGTGAAGCATCGGAATCTAAAATCCGACTCACAGGAGTGGTTCAAATCATAGAAAGTTAGAGTGTCTATCGTCTTGCACCTAAGTCGGGATTGTGCCTTTTGTATTAAATTCGGATGCAATTTCTGTGTTTCATCGTCAATAAGAAAGTGCAAGCTATACAGTAAACCTGAAGTGAAGCATCGGAGTCTAAAACTGGACTCACAGGAGAGGTTCAAATCATAGAAAGTGAGAGTGTCAGTCCTCTTTTACTTAAGTCGGCATTGTGCCTTTTGTATTAATTTCGGATGCAATTTCTGTGTTTCATCGTCAATAAGAAGGTCCAAGGGATACAGTAAACCTGAAGTGAAGCATCGGAATCTGAAACTGGACTCATAGGAGAGGTTCAAATCATTGAAAGTGAGAATGTCAGTCCTCTTGTACTTAAGTCGGCATTGTGGCTTTTGTATTAAATTCGGATGCAATTTCTGTGTTTGATCGTCAATAAGAAGGTGCAAGGTATACAGTAAACCTGAAGTGAAGCATCGGAATCTAAAACTGGACTCACAGGAGAGGTTCAAATCATAGTAAGTGAGAATGTCAGTCCTTTTGTACTTAAGTTGGCATTGTGCCTTTTGTATTAAATTCGGATGCAATTTCTGTGGTCATCGTCAATAACAATGTCCAAAGGATCCAGTAAACCTGAAGTGAAGCAACGGAATGTAAATGTGGACTCATAGGAGAGGTTCAAATCAGAGAAAGTTAGAGTGTCAGTCCTCTTGTACTTAAGTCGGCATTGTGCCTTTTGAATTTAATTTCGATGCAATTTCTGTGTTTCATCGTCAATAAGAAGGTCCAATGTAACTCTTAAACCTGAAGTGAAGAATCGGAATCTAAAACTTGACTCACAGGAGAGGTTCAAACCAAAGAAAGTGAGAGTGTCAGTCCTGTTGCACTTAAGTCGGCATTGTGCTTGTTGTATTAAATTCCGAGGCAATTACTGTGTTTCATCGTCAATAAGGAGGTCCAAGGGATACAGTAAACCTGAAGTGAAGCATCGGAATCTAAAACTGGACTCACAGGAGAGGTTCAAATCATAGAAAGTTATAGTGTCAGTCCTCTTGTACTTAAGTCGGCATTGTGCCTTTTGAATTTAATTTCGATGCAATTTCTGTGTTTCATCGTCAATAAGAAGGTCCTATGTATCCCTTAAACGTGAAGTGAAGAATCGGCATCTAAAGCTGGACTCACAGGAGAGGTTCAAATCAAAGAAAGTTAGAGTGTCAGTGCTCTTGTACTTAAGTCGGCATTGTGCCTTTTGTATTAAATTTGGAATGCAATTTCCGTTTTTCATCGTCAATAAGAAGGTGCAAGGTATACAGTAAACCTGAAGTGAAGAATTGGAATCTAAAACTGGTCTCACAGGAGAGATTCAAATCATAGAAAGTGAGAGTGATAGTCCTCTTTTACATAAGTCTACATTGTGCCTTTTGTATTAAATTGGGATGCAATTTCTGTGTTTCCACGTCAATAAGAAGGTTCAAGGGATACAGTAAGCCTGAAATGAAGCATCGGAATCTAAAACTGGACTCACAGGAGAGGTTTAAATTATAGAAAGGGAGAGTGTCAGTCCTCTTGTACGTAAGTCGGCAATGTGCCTTTGTTATTAAATTCGGATGCAATTTCTGTGTTTCATCGTCAATAAGAAGGTGCAAGGTATACTGTAAACCTGAAGTGAAACATCGGATTCCAGAACTGGACTCACAGGAGAAGTTCAAATCATAGAAAGTGAGAGTGTCAGTCCTCTTGTACTTAAGTCGGTATTGTGCCTTTTGTATTAAATTTGGATGCAATATCTGTGTTTCATCGTCAATAAGAAGGTCCTAGGGATACAGTAAACCTGAAGTGAAGCATCGGAATCTAAAACTGGACTCACAGGAGAGGTTCAAATAATAGAAAGTTAGAGCGTCACTCCTCTTGTACTTAAGTCGGCATTGTGCCATTACAATTTAATTCCGCTGCAATTCCTAAGTTTCATCGTCAATAAGAAGGCCCAAGGTATACAGTAAACCTGAAGTGAAGCATCGGAATCTAAAACTCGACTCACAGGAGAGGTTCAAATCATAGAAAGTTAGAGTGTCTATCGTCTAGCACTTACGTCGGGATTGTGCCTTTTGTATGAAATTCGGATGCAATTTCTGTGTTTCATCGTCAATAAGAAGGTCCAATGTAACCCTTAAACCTGAAGTGAAGAATCGGAATCTAAAGCTGGACTCACAGGAGAGGTTCAAATCATAGAACGTTAGAGTGTCTGTCCTCTTGTACTTAAGTCGGCATTGTGGCTTTTGAATTTAATTCCGATGCAATTCCTAAGTTTCATCGTCAATAAGAAGGCCCAAGGTATACAGTAAACCTGAAGTGAAGCATCGGAATCAAAAACTCGACTCACAGGAGAGGTTCAAATCATAGAAAGTTAGAGTGTCTATCCTCTTGCACTTAAGTCGGCATTGTGCCTTTTGTATTAAATTCGGATGCAATTTCGTGTTTCATCGTCAATAAGAAAGTGCAAGGTATACACTAAACCTGAAGTGAAGCATCGGAGTCTAAAACTGGACTCACAGGAGAGGTTCAAATCATAGAAAGTGAGAGTGTCAGTCCTCTTTTTTTTAAGTCGGCATTGTGCCTTTTGTATTAATTTAGGATGCAATTTCTGTGTTTCATCGTCAATAAGAAGGTCCAAGGGATACAGTAAACCTGAAGTGAAGCATCGGAATCTGAAACTGGACTCATAGGAGAGGTTCAAATCATAGAAAGTGAGAATGTCAGTCCGCTTGTACTTAAGTCGGCATTGTGCCTTTTGTATTAAATTCGGATGCAATTTCTGTGTTTGATCGTCAATAAGAAGGTGCAAGGTATACAGTAAACCTGAAGTGAAGCATCGGAATCTAAAACTGGATTCACAGGAGAGGTTCAAATCATAGTAAGTGAGAATGTCAGTCCTTTTGTACTTAAGTTGGCATTGTGCTTTTTGTATTAAATTCGGATGCAATTTCTGTGGTCATCGTCAATAACAATGTCCAAAGGATCCAGTAAACCTGAAGTGAAGCATCGGAATGTAAAAGTGGACTCATAGGAGAGGTTCAAATCAGAGAAAGTTAGAGTGTCAGTCCTCTTGTACTTAAGTCGGCATTGTGCCTTTTGAATTTAATTCCGATACAATTTCTGTGTTTCATCGTCAATAAGAAGGTCCAAGGGATACAGTAAACCTGAAGTGAAGCATCGGAATCTAAAACTGGACTCACAGGAGAGGTTCAAATCATAGAAAGTTAGAGTGTCAGTCCTCTTGTACTTAAGTCGGCATTGTGCCTTTTGAATTTAATTTCGATGCAATTTCTGTGTTTCATCGTCAATAAGAAGGTCCAATGTAACTCTTAAACCTGAAGTGAAGAATCGGAATCTAAAACTTGACTCACAGGAGAGATTCAAATCATAGAAAGTGAGAGTGATAGTCCTCTTTTACATAAGTCTACATTGTGCCTTTTGTATTAAATTGGGATGAAATTTCTCTGTTTCCACGTCAATAAGAAGGTTCAAGGGATACAGTAAGCCTGAAATGAAGCATCGGAATCTAAAACTGGACTCACAGGAGAGGTTTAAATTATAGAAAGGGAGAGTGTCAGTCCTCTTGTACGTAAGTCGGCAATGTGCCTTTGGTATTAAATTCGGATGCAATTTCTGTGTTTCATCGTCAATAAGAAGGTGCAAGGTATACTGTAAATGTGAAGTGAAGCATCGGAATCTAGAACTGGACTCACAGGAGAAGTTCAAATCATAGAAAGTGAGAGTGTCAGTCCTCTTGTACTTAAGTCGGTATTGTGGCTTTTGTATTAAATTCGGATGCAATATCTGTGTTTCATCGTCAATAAGAAGGTCCTAGGGATACAGTAAACCTGAAGTGAAGCATCGGAATCTAAAACTGGACTCACAGGAGAGGTTCAAATAATAGAAAGTTAGAGTGTCACTCCTCTTGTACTTAAGTCGGCATTGTGCCATTTCAATTTAATTCCGCTGCAATTCCTAAGTTTCATCGTCAATAAGAAGGCCCAAGGTATACAGTAAACCTGAAGTGAAGCATCGGAATCTAAAACTCGACTCACAGGAGAGGTTCAAATCATAGAAAGTTAGAGTGTCTATCGTCTTGCACTTAAGTCGGGATTGTGCCTTTTGTATTAAATTCGGATGCAATTTCTATGTTTCATCGTCAATAAGAAGGTCCAATGTAACCCTGAAACCTGAAGTGAAGAATCGGAATCTAAAGCTGGACTCACAGGAGAGGTTCAAATCATAGAAAGTTAGAGTGTCAGTACCCTTGTACTTAAGTCGGCATTGTGCCTTTTGTATTAAATTTGGAATGCAATTTCAGTTTTTCATCGTCAATAAGAAGGTGCAAGGTATACAGTAAACCTGAAGTGAAGCAATGGAATCTTAAACTGGTCTCACAGGAGAGGTTCAAATCATAGAAAGTGAGAGTGATAGTCCTCTTTTACATAAGTCTACATTGTGCTTTTTGTATTAAATTGGGATGCAATTTCTGTGCTTCACCGTCAATAAGAAGGTTCAAGTGATACAGTAAGCCTGAAGTGAAGCATCGGAATCTAAAACTGGACTCGCAGGAGAGCTTCAAATCATAGAAAGTGAGAGTGTCAGTCCTCTTGTACTTATGTCGGTATTATGCCTTTTGTATTAAATTCGGATGCAATATCTGTGTTTCATCGTCAATAAGAAGGTCCTGGGGATACAGTAAACCTGAAGTGAAGCATCGGAATCTAAAACTGGACTCACAGGAGAGGTTCAAATAATAGAAAGTTAGAGTGTCACTCCACTTGTACTTAAGTCGGCATAGTGCCATTTGAATTTAATTCCGCTGCAATTCCTAAGTTTCATCGTCAATAAGAAGGCCCAAGGTATACAGTAAACCTGAAGTGAAGCATCGGAATCTAAAACTCGACTCACAGGAGAGGTTCACATCATAGAAAGTTAGAGTGTCTATCCTCTTGTACTTAAATCGGCATTGTGCCTTTTGTATTAAATTCAGATGCAACATCTGTGTTTCATCGACAATAAGAAGGTGCAAGGTATACAGTAAACCTGAAGTGAAGCATTGGAAACTAAAACTGGACTCACAGGAGAGGTTCAAATCATAGAAAGTTAGAGTGATTGTCCTCTTGTACTTAAGTCGGCATTGTGGCTTTTGAATTTAATTCCGATGCAATTCCTAAGTTTCATCGTCAATAAGAAGGCCCAAGGTATACAGTAAACCTGAAGTGAAGCATCGGAATCAAAAACTCGACTCACAGGAGAGGTTCAAATCATAGAAAGTTAGAGTGTCTATCCTCTTGCACTTAAGTCGGCATTGTGCCTTTTGTATTAAATTCGGATGCAATTTCGTGTTTCATCGTCAATAAGAAAGTGCAAGGTATACAGTAAACCTGAAGTAAAGCATCGGAGTCTAAAACTGGACTCACAGGAGAGGTTCAAATCATAGAAAGTGAGAGTGTCATTCCTCTTTTACTTAAGTCGGCATTGTGCCTTTTGTATTAATTTCGGATGCAATATCTGTGTTTCATCGTCAATAAGAAGGTCCAAGGGATACAGTAAACCTGAAGTGAAGCATCGGAATCTGAAACTGGACTCATAGGAGTGGTTCAAATCATAGAAAGTGAGAATGTCAGTCCTCTTGTACTTAAGTCGGCATTGTGCCTTTTGTATTAAATTCGGATGCAATTTCTGTGTTTGATCGTCAATAAGAAGGTGCAAGGTATACAGTAAACCTGAAGTGAAGCATCGGAATCTAAAACTGGACTCACAGGAGAGGTTCAAATCATAGTAAGTGAGAATGTCAGTCCTTTTGTACTTAAGTTGGCATTGTGCCTTTTGTATTAAATTCGGAAGCAATTTCTGTGGACATCGTCAATAACAATGTCCAAAGGATCCAGTAAACCTGAAGTGAAGCATCGGAATGTAAAAGTGGACTCATAGGAGAGGTTCAAATCAGGGAAATTTAGAGTGTCAGTCCTCTTGTACTTAAGCCGGCATTGTGCCTTTTGAATTTAATTCCGATACAATTTCTGTGTTTCATCGTCAATAAGAAGGTCCAAGGGATACAGTAAACCTGAAGTGAAGCATCGGAATCTAAAACTCGACTCACAGGAGAGGTTCAAATCATAGAAAGTTAGAGTGTCAGTCCTCTTGTACTTAAGTCGGCATTGTGCCTTTTGAATTTAATTTCGATGAAATTTCTGTGTTTCATCGTCAATAAGAAGGTCCAATGTAACCCTTAAACCTGAAGTGAAGAATCGGAATCTAAAACTTGACTCACAGGAGAGGTTCAAATCATAGAAAGTGAGAGTGTCAGTCCTGTTGCACTTAAGTCGACATTGTGCTTGTTGTATTAAATTCCGAGGCAATTACTGTGTTTCATCGTCAATAAGGGGGTCTAAGGGATACAGTAAACCTGAAGTGAAGCATCGGAATCTAAAACTGGACTCACAGGAGAGGTTCAAATCATAGAAAGTTAGAGTGTCAGTCCTCTTGTACTTAAGTCGGCATTGTGCCTTTTGAATTTAATTTCGATGCAATTTCTGTGTTTCATCGTCAATAAGAAGGTCCTATGTATCCCTTAAACCTGAAGTGAAGAATCGGAATCTAAAGCTGGACTCACAGGAGAGGTTAAAATCATAGAAAGCTAGAGTGTCAGTGCTCTTGTACTTAAGTCGGCATAGGGCCTTTTGTATAAAATTTGGAATGCAATTTCCGTTTTTCATCGTCAATAAGAAGGTGCAAGGTATACAGTAAACCTGAAGTGAAGAATTGGAATGTAAAACTGGTCTCACAGGAGAGATTCGAATCATAGAAAGTTAGAGTGTCTGTCCTCTTGTACTTAAGTCGGCATTGTGCCTTTTGTATTAGTTTCCGATGCTATTACTGTGTTTCATCGTCATTAAGAAGGTCCAAGGTATACAGTAAACCTGAAGTAAAGCATCGGAATCTAAAACTCGACTCACAGGAGAGGTTCAAATCATAGAAAGTTAGAGTGTCTATCCTCTTGTACTTAAGTCGGCATTGTGAATTTTGTATTAAATTCGGATGCAATTTCTGTGTTTCATCGTTAATAAGAAGGTGCAAGGGATACAGTAAACCTAAAGTGAAGCATCGGAATCTGAAACTGGACTCACA
This sequence comes from Schistocerca piceifrons, assembly GCF_021461385.2. Taxonomy (NCBI): domain Eukaryota; kingdom Metazoa; phylum Arthropoda; class Insecta; order Orthoptera; family Acrididae; genus Schistocerca; species Schistocerca piceifrons. Next base: position 889,533 of record NW_025728148.1, on the reverse strand, counting down.
GGAGAGGTTCAAATCATAGAAAGTGAGAGTGTCAGTCCTTTTGTACTTAAGTCGGCATTGTGCCTTTTGTATTATATTCGGATGCAATTTCTGTGGTCATCGTCAATAACAATGTCCAAAGGATACAGTAAACCTGAAGTGAAGCATCGGAATGTCAAAGCGGAGTCATAGGAGAGGTTCAAATCATAGAAAGTTAGAGTGTCAGTACTCTTGTACTTAAGTCGGCATTGTGCCTTTTGAATTTAATTCCGATGCAATTTCTGTGTTTCATCGTCAATAAGTAGGTGCAAGGTATACAGTAAACCTGAAGTGAAGCATCGGAAACTAAAACTGGACTCACAGGAGAGGTTCAAATCATAGAAAGTGAGAGTGTCAGTCCAGTTGCACTTAAGTCGGCATTGTGCTGTTGTATTAAATTCCGATGCAATTACTGTGTTTCATCGTCAATAAGAAGGCCCAAGGGATACAGCAAACCTGAAGTGAAGCAACGGAATCTAAAACTGGACACACAGGAGAGGTTCAAATCATAGAAAGTTAGAGTGTCAGTCCTCTTGTGCTTAAGTCGGCATTGTGCTTTTTGAATTTAATATCGATGCAATTTCTGTGTTTCATCGTCAATAAGAAGGGCCAATGTAACCCTTAAACCTGAAGTGAAGAATCGGAATCTAAAGCTGAACTCACAGGAGAGGTTCAAATCATAGAAAGTTAGAGTGTCTATCTTCTAGTACTTAAGTCGGCATTGTGCCTTTTGTATTAAATTCGGATGCAATTTCTGTGTTTCATCGTCAATAAGAAAGTGCAAGGTATACAGAAAACCTGAAGTGAAGCAATGGAATCTAAAACTGGTCTCACAGGAGAGGTTCAAATCATAGACAGTGAGAGTGATAGTCCTCTTTTACATAAGTCTACATTGTGCTTTTTGTATTAAATTGGGATGCAATTTCTGTGTTTCACCGTCAATAAGAAGGTTCAAGGGATACAGTAAACCTGAAGTGAAGCATCGGAATCTAAAACTGGACTCGCAGGAGAGGTTCAAATCATATAAAGGGAGAGTGTCAGCCCTCTTGTACTTAAGTCGGTATTGTGGCTTTTGTATTAAATTCGGATGCAATATCTGTCTTTCATCGTCAATAAGAAGGTCCTAGGGATACAGTAAACCTGCAGTGAAGCATCGGAATCTAAAACTGGACTCACAGGAGAGGTTCAAATAATAGAAAGTTAGAGTGTAACTCCTCTTGTACTTAAGTCGGCATTGTGCCATTTGAATTTAATTCCGCTGCAATTCCTAAGTTTCATCGTCAATAAGAAGGCCCAAGGTGTACAGTAAACCTGAAGTGAAGCATCGGAATCTAAAACTCGACTCACAGGAGAGGTTCAAATCATAGAAAGTTAGAGTGTCTATCCTCTTGTACTTAAATCGGCATTGTGCTTTTTGTATTAAATTTAGATGCAATATCTGTGTTTCATCGTCAATAAGAAAGTGCAAGGTATACACTAAACCTGAAGTGAAGCATCGGAATCTAAAACTGGACTCACAGGAGTGGTTCAATTAATAGAAATCTAGAGTGTCACTATTCTTGTACTTTAGTCGGCATTGTGCCATTTCAATTTAATTCCGCTGCAATTCCTAAGTTTCATCGTCAATAAGAAGGCCCAAGGTATACAGTAAACCTGAAGTGAAGCATCGGAATCTAAAACTCGACTCACAGGAGAGGTTCAAATCACAGAATGTTAGAGTGTCTATCGTCTTGCACTTAAGTCGGGATTGTGCCTTTTGTATTAAATTCGGATGCAATATCTGTGTTTCATCGTCAATAAGAAAGTGGAAGGTATACAGTAAACCTGAAGTGAAGCATCGGAGTCTAAAACTGGACTCACAGGAGAGGTTCAAATCATAGAAAGTGAGAGTGTCAGTCCTCTTTTACTTAAGTCGGCATTGTGCCTTTTGTATTAAATTCGGATGCAATTTCTGTGTGTCATCGTCAATAAGAAGGTTCAAGGGATACAGTAAACCTGAAGTGAAGCATCGGAATCTGAAACTGGACTCACAGGAGAGGTTCAAATCATAGAAAGTGAGAATGTCAGTCCTCTTGTACTTACGTCGGCATTGTGCCTTTTGTATTAAATTCGGATGCAATTTCTGTGTTTGATCGTCAATAAGAAGGTGCAAGGTATACAGTAAACCTGAAGTGAAGCATCGGAATCTAAAACTGGACTCACAGGAGAGGTTCAAATCATAGTAAGTGAGAGTGTCAGTCCTTTTGTACTTAAGTTGGCATTGTGCCTTTTGTATTAAATTCGGATGCAATTTCTGTGGTCATCGTCAATAACAATGTCCAAAGGATCCAGTAAACCTGAAGTGAAGCATCAGAATGTAAAAGTGGACTCATAGGAGATGTTCAAATCAGAGAAAGTTAGAGTGTCAGTCCTCTTGTGCTTAAGTCGGCATTGTGCCTTTTGAATTTATGTCCGATACAATTTCTGTGTTTCATCGTCAATAAGAAGGTCCAAGGGATACAGTAAACCTGAAGTGAAGCATCGGAATCTAAAACTGGACTCACAGGAGAGGTCCAAATCATAGAAAGTTAGAGTGTCAGTCCTCTTGTACTTAAGTCGCATTGTGCCTTTTGAATTTAATTTCGATGCAATATCTGTGTTTCATCGTCAATTAGAAGGTCCAATGTAACCCTTAAACCTGAAGTGAAGAATCGGAATCTAAAGCTGGACTCACAGGAGAGGTTCAAATCATAGAAAGTTAGAGTGTCTATCGTCTTGTACTTAAGTCGGCATTGTGCCTTTTGTATTAAATTCGGATGAAATTTCTGTGTTTCATCGTCAATAAGAAGGTGCAAGGTATACAGTAAACCTGAAGTGAAGCAATGGAATCTAAAACTGGTCTCACAGGAGAGGTTCAAATCATAGAAAGTGAGAGTGATAGTCCTCTTTTACATAAGTCTACATTGTGCTTTTTGTATTAAATTGGGATGCAATTTCTGTGTTTCACCGTCAATAATAAGGTTCAAGGGATACAGTAAGCCTGAAGTGAAGCATCGGAATCTAAAACTGGACTCGCAGGAGAGGTTCAAATCATAGAAAGGCAGAGTGTCAGCCCTCTTGTACTTAAGTCGGCAATGTGCCTTTTGTATTAAATTCGGATGCAATTTCTGTGTTTCATCGTCAATAAGAAAGTGCAAGGTATACAGTAAACCTGAAGTGAAGCATCGGAGTCTAAAACTGGACTCACAGGAGAGGTTCAAATCATAGAAAGTGAGAGTGTCAGTCCTCTTTTACTTAAGTCGGCATTGTGCCTTTTGTATTAAATTCGGATGCAATTTCTGTGTGTCACCGTCAATAAGAAGGTCCAAGGGATACAGTAAACCTGAAGTGAAGCATCGGAATCTGAAACTGGATTCACAGGAGAGGTTCAAATCATGGAAAGTGAGAATGTCAGTCCTCTTGTACATAAGTCTACATTGTGCCATTTGTATTAAATTGGGATGCAATTTCTGTGTTTCCACGTCAATAAGAAGGTTCAAGGATACAGTAAGCCTGAAGTGAAGCATCGGAATCTAAAACTGGACTCATAGGAGAGGTTCAAATCATAGAAAGGGGGGGTGTCAGTCCTCTTGTACTTAAGTCGGCAATGTGCCTTTGGTATTAAATTCGGATGCAATTTCTGTGTTTCATCGTCAATAAGAAGGTGCAAGGTATACTGTAAACCTGAAGTGAAGCATCGGAATCTAGAACTGGACTCACAGGAGAAGTTCAAATCATAGAAAGTGAGAGTGTCAGTCCTCTTGTACTTAAGTCGGTATTGTGCCTTTTGTATTAAATTCGGATGCAATATCTGTGTTTCATCGTCAATAAGAACGTCCTAGGGATACAGTAAACCTGAAGTGAAGCATCGGAATCTAAAACTGGACTCACAGGAGAGGTTCAAATAATAGAAATTTAGAGTGTCACTCCTCTTGTACTTAAGTCAGCATTGTGCCATTTCAATTTAATTCCGCTGCAATTCCTAAGTTTCATGGTCAATAAGAAGGCAAAAGGTATACAGTAAACCTGAAGTGAAGCATCGGAATCTAAAACTGGACTCACAGGAGAGGTTCAAATAATAGAAAGTTAGAGTGTCACTCCTCTTGTACTTAAGTCGGCATTGTGCCATTTCAAATTAATTCCGCTGCAATTCCTAAGTTTCATCGTCAATAAGAAGGCCCAAGGTATACAGTAAACCTGAAGTGAAGCATCGGAATCTAAAACTCGACTCACAGGAGAGGTTCAAATCATAGAAAGTTAGAGTGTCTGTCCTCTTGTACTTAAGTCGGCATTGTGCCTTTTGTATTAAATTCGGATGCAATTTCGTGTTTCATCGTCAATAAGAAAGTGCAAGGTATACACTAAACCTGAAGAGAAGCATTGGAAACTTAAACTGGACTCACAGGAGAGGTTCAAATCATAGAAAGTGAGAGTGTCAGTCCTCTTTTACCTAAGTCGGCATTGTGCTTTTTGTATTAAATTCGGATGCAATTTCTGTGTTTCATCGTCAATAAGAAGGTCCAAGGGATACAGTAAACCTGAAGTGAAGCATCGGAATCTGATACTGGACTCACAGGAGAGGTTCAAATCATAGAAAGTGAGAATGTCAGTCCTCTTTAACTTAAGTCGGCATTGTGCCTTTTGTATTAGTTTCCGATGCAATTACTGTGTTTCATCGTCATTAAGAAGGTCCAAGGTATACAGTAAACCTGAAGTGAAGCATCGGAATCTAAAACTCGACTCACAGGAGAGGTTCAAATCATTGAAAGTTAGAGTGTCTATCCTCTTGTACTTAAGTCGGCATTGTGCCTTTTGTATTAAATTCGGATGCAATTTCTGTGTTTCATCGTTAATAAGAAGGTGCAAGGGATACAGTAAACCTGAAGTGAAGCATCGGAATCTGAAACTGGACTCACAGGAGAGGTTCAAATCATAGAAAGTGAGAATGTCAGTCCTCTTGTACTTACGTCGGCATTGTGCCTTTTGTATTAAATTCGGATGCAATTTCTGTGTTTGATCGTCAATAAGAAGGTGCAAGGTATACAGTAAACCTGAAGTGAAGCATCGGAATCTAAAACTGGACTCACAGGAGAGGTTCAAATCATAGTAAGTGAGAGTGTCAGTCCTTTTGTACTTAAGTTGGCATTGTGCCTTTTGTATTAAATTCGGATGCAATTTCTGTGGTCATCGTCAATAACAATGTCCAAAGGATCCAGTAAACCTGAAGTGAAGCATCAGAATGTAAAAGTGGACTCATAGGAGATGTTCAAATCAGAGAAAGTTAGAGTGTCAGTCCTCTTGTGCTTAAGTCGGCATTGTGCCTTTTGAATTTATTTCCGATACAATTTCTGTGTTTCATCGTCAATAAGAAGGTCCAAGGGATACAGTAAACCTGAAGTGAAGCATCGGAATCTAAAACTGGACTCACAGGAGAGGTTCAAATCATAGAAAGTTAGAGTGTCAGTCCTCTTGTACTTAAGTCGCATTGTGCCTTTTGAATTTAATTTCGATGCAATATCTGTGTTTCATCGTCAATTAGAAGGTCCAATGTAACCCTTAAACCTGAAGTGAAGAATCGGAATCTAAAGCTGGACTCACAGGAGAGGTTCAAATCATAGAAAGTTAGAGTGTCTATCCTCTTGTACTTAAGTCGGCATTGTGCCTTTTGTATTAAATTCGGATGAAATTTCTGTGTTTCATCGTCAATAAGAAGGTGCAAGGTATACAGTAAACCTGAAGTGAAGCAATGGAATCTAAAACTGGTCTCACAGGAGAGGTTCAAATCATAGAAAGTGAGAGTGATAGTCCTCTTTTACATAAGTCTACATTGTGCTTCTTGTATTAAATTGGGATGCAATTTCTGTGTTTCACCGTCAATAATAAGGTTCAAGGGATACAGTAAGCCTGAAGTGAAGCATCGGAATCTAAAACTGGACTCGCAGGAGAGGTTCAAATCATAGAAAGGCAGAGTGTCAGCCCTCTTGTACTTAAGTCGGCAATGTGCCTTTTGTATTAAATTCGGATGCAATTTCTGTGTTTCATCGTCAATAAGAAAGTGCAAGGTATACAGTAAACCTGAAGTGAAGCATCGGAGTCTAAAACTGGACTCACAGGAGAGGTTCAAATCATAGAAAGTGAGAGTGTCAGTCCTCTTTTACTTAAGTCGGCATTGTGCCTTTTGTATTAAATTCGGATGCAATTTCTGTGTGTCACCGTCAATAAGAAGGTCCAAGGGATACAGTAAACCTGAAGTGAAGCATCGGAATCTGAAACTGGACTCACAGGAGAGGTTCAAATCATGGAAAGTGAGAATGTCAGTCCTCTTGTACATAAGTCTACATTGTGCCATTTGTATTAAATTGGGATGCAATTTCTGTGTTTCCACGTCAATAAGAAGGTTCAAGGATACAGTAAGCCTGAAGTGAAGCATCGGAATCTAAAACTGGACTCATAGGAGAGGTTCAAATCATAGAAAGGGGGGGTGTCAGTCCTCTTGTACTTAAGTCGGCAATGTGCCTTTGGTATTAAATTCGGATGCAATTTCTGTGTTTCATCGTCAATAAGAAGGTGCAAGGTATACTGTAAACCTGAAGTGAAGCATCGGAATCTAAAACTCGACTCACAGGAGAGGTTCAAATCATAGAAAGTGAGAGTGTCAGTCCTCTTGTACTTAAGTCGGCTTTGTGCCTTTTGAATTTAATTCCGATGCAATATCTGTGTTTCATCGTCAATAAGAAGTTCCAATGTATTACTTAAACCTGAAGTGAAGAATCGGAATCTAAAACTGGACTCACAGGAGAGGTTCAAATCATAGAAAGTTAGAGTGTCAATCCTCTTGTACTTAAGTTGGCATTGTGCCTTTTGTATTAAATTCGGGTGCAATTTCTGTGTTTCATCGTCAATAAGAAGGTCCAAGGGATACAGTAAACCTGAGGTGAAGCATCGGAATCTAAAATTGGACTCACGGGAGAGGTTCAAATTATAGAAAGTGAGAGTGTCAGTCCACTTGTACTTAAGTCGGCATTGTGCCTTTTGTATTAAATTCGGATGGAATTTCTGTGTTTCATCGTCAATAAGAAGGTGCAATGTATACAGTAAACCTGAAGTGAAGCATCGGAAACTAAAACTGGACTCACAGGAGAGGTTCAAATCATAGGATGTGAGAGTGTCAATCCTCTTGTACTTAAGTTGGCATTGTGCCTTTTGTATCAAATTCGGGTGCAATTTCTGTGTTTCATCGTCAATAAGAAGGTCCAAGGGATACAGTAAACCTGAGGTGAAGCATCGGAATCTAAAATTGGACTCACAGGAGAGGTTCAAATCATAGAAAGTGAGAGTGTCAGTAAACTTGTACTTAAGTCGGCATTGTGCCTTTTGTATTAAATTCGGATGGAATTTCTGTGTTTCATCGTCAATAAGAAGGTGCAATGTATACAGTAAACCTGAAGTGAAGCATCGGAAACTAAAACTGGACTCACAGGAGAGGTTCAAATCATAGGATGTGAGAGTGTCAATCCTCTTGTACTTAAGTTGGCATTGTGCCTTTTGTATTAAATTCGGGTGCAATTTCTGTGTTTCATAGTCAATAAGAAGGTCCAAGGGATACAGTAAACCTGAGGTGAAGCATCGGAATCTAAAATTGGACTCACGGGAGAGGTTCAAATTATAGAAAGTGAGAGTGTCAGTCTTCTTGTACTTAAGTCGGCATTGTGCCGTTTGTATTAAATTCGGATGCACTTTCTGTGTTTCATCGTCAATAAGAAGGTCCAAAGGATACAGTAAACCTGAAGTGAAGCATTGGAATCTAAAACTGGACTCACAGGAGAGGTTCAAATCATAGAAAGTGAGAGTGTCAGTCCCCTTTTACTTAATTCGGCATTGTGCCTTTTGTATTAAATTCGGATGCAATTTCTGTGTTTCATCGTCAATAAGAAGGTGCAAGGTATACAGTAAACCTGAAGTTAAGCACCGGAATCTAAAACTAGACTCACAGGAGAGGTTCAAATCATAGAAAGTGAGAGTTCAGTCCTCTTGCACTTAAGTCGGCATTGTGCCTTTTGTATTAGTTTCCGATGCAATTACTGTGTTTCATCGTCATTAAGAAGGTCCAAGGGATACAGTAAACCTGAAGTGAAGCATCGGAATCTAAAACTTGACTCACAGGAGAGGTTCAAATCATAGAAAGTTAGAGTGTCAGTCCTCTTGTACTTAAGTTGGCATTGTGCCTTTTGAATTTAATTCCGATGCAATCTCTGTGTTTCATCGTCAATAAGAAGTTCCAATGTATCCCTTAAACCTGAAGTGAGGAATCGGAATCTAAAACTGGACTCACAGGAGAGGTTCAAATCATAGAAAGTTAGAGCGTATGTCCTCTTGTACTTAAGTCGGCATTGTGCCTTTTGTATTAAATTTGGATGCAATTTCTGTGTTTCATCGTCAATAAGAAGGTCCAAGGGATACAGTAAACCTGAAGTGAAGCATCGGAATCTAAAACTGGACTCACAGGAGAGGTTCAAATCATAGGATGTGAGAGTGTCAATCCTCTTGTACATAAGTTGGCATTGTGCCTTTTGTATTAAACTCTGATTCAATTTCTGTGTTTCATCGTCAACAAGATGGTCCAAGGGATACAGCAAACCTGAGGTGAAGCATCGGAATCTAAAATTGGACTCACAGGAGAGGTTCAAATTATAGAAAGTGAGAGTGTCAGTCCTCTTGTACTTAAGCCGGCATTGTGCCGTTTGTATTAAATTCGGATGCTCTTTCTGTGTTTCATCGTCAATAAGAAGGTCCAAGGGATACAGTAAACTGAGGTGAAGCATTGGAATCTAAAACTGGACTCACAGGAGAGGTTCAAATCATAGAAAGAGAGAGTGTCAGTCCTCTTTTACTTAAGTCGGCATTGTGCCTTTTGTATTAAATTCGGATGCAATTTCTGTGTTTCGTCGTCAATAAGAAGGTCCAAGGGATACAGTAAACCTGAAGTGAAGCATCGGAATCTGAAACTGGACTCACAGGCGAGGTTCAAATCATAGAAAGTGAGAGTGTCTGTCCTCTTCTACTTAAGTCGGCATTGTGCCTTTTGTATTAAATTCGGGTGCAATTTCTGTGTTTCATCGTCAATAAGAAGGTCCAAGGGATACAGTAAACCTGAGGTGAAGCATCGGAATCTAAATTTGGACTCACAGGAGAGGTTCAAATCATAGGATGTGAGAGTGTCAATCCTCTTGTACTTAAGTTTGCATTGTGCCTTTTGTATTAAATTCGGGTGCAATTTCTGTGATTCATCGTCAATAAGAAGGTCCAAGGGATACAGTAAACCTGAGGTGAAGCATCGGAATCTAAAATTGGACTCACGGAAGAGGTTCAAATTATAGAAAGTGAGAGTGTCAGTCCCCTTTTACTTAATTCGGCATTGTGCCTTTTGTATTTAATTCGGATGCAATTTCTGTGTTTCATCGTCAATAAGAAGGTGCAAGGTATACAGTAAACCTGAAGTTAAGCACCGGAATCTAAAACTGGACTCACAGGAGAGGTTCAAATCATAGAAAGTGAGAGTTCAGTCCTCTTGCACTTAAGTCGGCATTGTGCCTTTTGTATTAGTTTCCGATGCAATTGCTGTGTTTCATCGTCATTAAGAAGGTCCAAGGGATACAGTAAACCTGAAGTGAAGCATCGGAATCTAAAACTTGACTCACAGGAGAGGTTCAAATCATAGAAAGTTAGAGTGTCAGTCCTCTTGTACCTAAGTTGGCATTGTGCCTTTTGAATTTAATTCCGATGCAATCTCTGTGTTTCATCGTCAATAAGAAGTTCCAATGTATCCCTTAAACCTGAAGTGAGGAATCGGAATCTAAAACTGGACTCACAGGAAAGGTTCAAATCATAGAAAGTTAGTGTGTCTGTCCACTTGTACTTAAGTCGGCATTGTGCCTTTTGTATTAAATTCGGATGGAATTTCTGTGTTTCATCGTCAATAAGATGGTCCAAGGGATACAGCAAACCTGATGTGAAGCATCGGAATCTAAAATTGGACCCACAGGAGAGGTTGAAATCATAGAAAGTTAGAGTGTCTGTCCTCTTGTACTTAAGTCGGCATTGTGCCTTTTGCATTAAATTTGGATGCAATTTCTGTGTTTCATCGTCAATAAGAAGGTCCAAGGGATACAGTACACCTGAAGTGAAGCATCGGAATGTAAAACTGTACTGACTGGAGAGGTTCAAATCATAGAAAGTGAGAGTGTCAGTCCACCTGTACTTAAGTCGGCATTGTGCCTTTTGTATTAAATTCGGATGGAATTTCTGTGTTTCATCGTCAATACGAAGGTGCAAGGTATACAGTAAACCTGAGTTGAAGCATCGGAAACTAAAACTGGACTCACAGGAGAGGTTCAAATCATAGGATGTGAGAGTGTCAATCCTCTTGTACTTATTGGCATTGTGCCTTTTGTATTAAATTTGGGTGCAATTTCTGTGATTCATCGTCAATAAGAAGGTCCAAGGGATACAGTAAACCTGAGGTGAAGCATCGGAATCTAAAATTGGACTCACGGGAGAGGTTCAAATTATAGAAAGTGAGAGTGTCTGTCCTCTTGTACTTAAGTCGGCATTGTGCCGTTTGTATTAAATTCGGATGCACTTTCTGTGTTTCATCGTCAATAAGAAGGTCCAAGGGATACAGTAAACTGAAGTGAAGCATTGGAATCTAAAACTGGACTCACAGGAGAGGTTCAAATCATAGAAAGTGAGAGTGTCAGTCCCCTTTTACTTAATTCGGCATTGTGCCTTTTGTATTAAATTCGGATGCAATTTCTGTGTTTCATCGTCAATAAGAAGGTGCAAGATATACAGTAAACCTGAAGTTAAGCACCGGAATCCAATACTGGACTCACAGGAGAGGTTCAAATCATAGAAAGTGAGAGTTCAGTCCTCTTGCACTTAAGTCGGCATTGTGCCTTTTGTATTAGTTTCCGATGCTATTACTGTGTTTCATCGTCATTACGAAGGTCCAAGGGATACAGTAAACCTGAAGTGAAGCATCGGAATCTAAAACTTGACTCACAGGAGAGGTTCAAATCATAGAAAGTTAGAGTGTCTGTCCTCTTGTACGTAAGTCGGCATTGTGGCTTTTGAATTTAATTCCGATGCAATTCCTAAATTTCATCGTCAATAAGAGGGCCCAAGGTATACAGTAAACCTGAAGTGAAGCATCGGAATCTAAAACTCGACTCACAGGAGAGGTTCAAATCATAGAAAGTTAGAGTGTCTATCCTCTTGCACTTAAGTCGGCATTGTGCCTTTTGTATTACATTCGGATGCAATTTCTGTGTTTCATCGTCAATAAGAAGGTCCAAGGGATACAGTAAACCTGAAGTGAAGCATCGGAATCTGAAACTGGACTCACAAGGAGAGGTTCAAATCATAGAAAGTGAGAGTGTCAGTCCTCTTGTACTTAAGTCGGCATAGTGCCTTTTGTATTAGTTTCAGATGCAATTACTGAGTTTCATCGACATTAAGAAGGTCCAAGGGATACAGTAAACCTGAAGTGAAGCATCGGAATCTAAAACTTGACTCACAGGAGAGGTTCAAATTATAGATATGGAGAGTGTCAGTCCTCTTGTACTTAAGTCGGCAATGTGCCTTTGGTATTAAATTCGGATGTAATTTCTGTGTTTCATCGTCAATAAGAAGGTGCACGGCATACTGTAAACCTGAAGTGAAGCATAGGAATCTAAAACTGGACTCACAGGAGAAGCTCAAATCATAGAAAGTGAGAGTGTCAGTCCTCATGTACTTAAGTCGGCTTTGTGCCTTTTGAATTTAATTCCGATGCAATATCTGTGTTTCATCGTCAATAAGAAGTTCCAATGTATTACTTAAACCTGAAGTGAAGAATCGGAATCTAAAACTGGACTCACAGGAGAGGTTCAAATCATAGAAAGTTAGAGTGTCTCTCCTCTTATACTTAAGTCGGCATTGTGCCTTTTGTATTAAATTCGGATGGAATTTCTGTGTTTCATCGTCAATAAGAAGGTGCAAGGTATACAGTAAACCTGAAGTGAAGCATCGGAATCTAAAACTGGACTCACAGGAGTGGTTCAAATTATAGGATGTGAGAGTGTCAATCCTCTTGTACTTAAGTTGGCATTGTGCCTTTTGTATTAAATTCGGGTGCAATTTCTGTGTTTCATCGTCAATAAGAAGGTCCAAGGGATACAGTAAACCTGAGGTGAAGCATCGGAATCTAAAATTGGACTCACGGGAGAGGTTCAAATTATAGAAAGTGAGAGTGTCAGTCCACTTGTACTTAAGTCGGCATTGTGCCTTTTGTATTAAATTCGGGTGCAATTTCTGTGTTTCATCGTCAATAAGAAGGTCCAAGGGATACAGTAAACCTGAGGTGAAGCATCGGAATCTAAAATTGGACTCACAGGAGAGGTTCAAATCATAGAAAGTGAGAGTGTCAGTAAACTTGTACTTAAGTCGGCATTGTGCCTTTTGTATTAAATTCGGATGGAATTTCAGTGTTTCATCGTCAATAAGAAGGTGCAATGTATACAGTAAACCTGAAGTGAAGCATCGGAAACTAAAACTGGACTCACAGGAGAGGTTCAAATCATAGGATGTGAGAGTGTCAATCCTCTTGTACTTAAATCGGCATTGTGCCTTTTGTATTAAATTCGGGTGCAATTTCTGTGTTTCATCGTCAATAAGAAGGTCCAAGGGATACAGTAAACCTGAGGTGAAGCATCGGAATCTAAAATTGGACTCACGGGAGAGGTTCAAATTATAGAAAGTGAGAGTGTCAGTCCTCTTGTACTTAAGTCGGCATTGTGCCGTTTGTATTAAATTCGGATGCACTTTCTGTGTTTCATCGTCAATAAGAAGGTCCAAGGGATACAGTAAACCTGAAGTGAAGCATTGGAATCTAAAACTGGACTCACAGGAGAGGTTCAAATCATAGAAAGTGAGAGTGTCAGTCCCCTTTTACTTAATTCGGCATTGTGCCTTTTGTATTAAATTCGGATGCAATTTCTGTGTTTCATCGTCAATAAGAAGGTGCAAGGTATACAGTAAACCTGAAGTTAAGCACCGGAATCTAAAACTGGACTCACAGGAGAGGTTCAAATCATAGAAAGTGAGAGTTCAGTCCTCTTGCACTTAAGTCGGCATTGTGCCTTTTGTATTAGTTTCCGATGTAATTACTGTGTTTCATCGTCATTAAGAAGGTCCAAGGGATACAGTAAACCTGAAGTGAAGCATCGGAATCTAAAACTTGACTCACAGGAGAGGTTCAAATCATAGAAAGTTAGAGTGTCAGTCCTCTTGTACTTAAGTTGGCATTGTGCCTTTTGAATTTAATTCCGATGCAATCTCTGTGTTTCATCGTCAATAAGAAGTTCCAATGTATCCCTTAAACCTGAAGTGAGGAATCGGAATCTAAAACTGGACTCACAGGAGAGGTTCAAATCATAGGATGTGAGAGTGTCAATCCTCTTGTACATAAGTTGGCATTGTGCCTTTTGTATTAAACTCTGATTCAATTTCTGTGTTTCATCGTCAATAAGATGGTCCAAGGGATACAGCAAACCTGATGTGAAGCATCGGAATCTAAAATTGGACCCACAGGAGTGGTTCAAATCATAGAAAGTTAGAGTGTCTGTCCTCTTGTACTTAAGTCGGCATTGTGCCTTTTGCATTAAATTTGGATGCAATTTCTGTGTTTCATCGTCAATAAGAAGGTCCAAGGGATACAGTACACCTGAAGTGAAGCATCGGAATGTAAAACTGTACTGACTGGAGAGGTTCAAATCATAGAAAGTGAGAGTGTCAGTCCACCTGTACTTAAGTCGGCATTGTGCCTTTTGTATTAAATTCGGATGGAATTTCTGTGTTTCATCGTCAATAAGAAGGTGCAAGGTATACAGTAAACCTGAGTTGAAGCATCGGAAACTAAAACTGGACTCACAGGAGAGGTTCAAATCATAGGATGTGAGAGTGTCAATCCTCTTGTACTTAAGTTGGCATTGTACTTTTGTATTAAATTTGGGTGCAATTTCTGTGTTTCATCGTCAATAAGAAGGTCCAAGGGATACAGTAAACCTGAGGTGAAGCATCGGAATCTAAAATTGGACTCACGGGAGAGGTTCAAATTATAGAAAGTGAGAGTGTCAGTCCTCTTGTACTTAAGTCGGCATTGTGCCGTTTGTATTAAATTCGGATGCACTTTCTGTGTTTCATCGTCAATAAGAAGGTCCAAGGGATACAGTAAACTGAAGTGAAGCATTGGAATCTAAAACTGGACTCACAGGAGAGGTTCAAATCATAGAAAGTGAGAGTGTCAGTCCCCTTTTACTTAATTCGGCATTGTGCCTTTTGTATTAAATTCGGATGCAATTTCTGTGTTTCATCGTCAATAAGAAGGTGCAAGATATACAGTAAACCTGAAGTTAAGCACCGGAATCCAATACTGGACTCACAGGAGAGGTTCAAATTATAGATATGGAGAGTGTCAGTCCTCTTGTACTTAAGTCGGCAATGTGCCTTTGGTATTAAATTCGGATGTAATTTCTGTGTTTCATCGTCAATAAGAAGGTGCACGTCATACTGTAAACCTGAAGTGAAGCATAGGAATCTAAAACTGGACTCACAGGAGAAGCTCAAATCATAGAAAGTGAGAGTGTCAGTCCTCTTGTACTTAAGTCGGCTTTGTGCCTTTTGAATTTAATTCCGATGCAATATCTGTGTTTCATCGTCAATAAGAAGTTCCAATGTATTACTTAAACCTGAAGTGAAGAGTCGGAATCTAAAACTGGACTCACAGGAGAGGTTGAAATCATAGAAAGTTAGAGTGTCTCTGCTCTTATACTTAATTCGGCATTGTGCCTTTTGTATTACATTCGGATGGAATTTCTGTGTTTCATCGTCAATAAGAAGGTGCAAGGTATACAGTAAACCTGAAGTGAAGCATCGGAATCTAAAACTGGACTCACAGGAGTGGTTCAAATTATAGGATGTGAGCGTGTCAATCCTCTTGTACTTAAGTTGGCATTGTGCCTTTTGTATTAAATTCGGGTGCAATTTCTGTGTTTCATCGTCAATAAGAAGGTCCAAGGGATACAGTAAACCTGAGGTGAAGCATCGGAATCTAAAATTGGACTCACGGGAGAGGTTCAAATTATAGAAAGTGAGAGTGTCAGTCCACTTGTACTTAAGTCGGCATTGTGCCTTTTGTATTAAATTCGGATGGAATTTCTGTGTTTCATCGTCAATAAGAAGGTGCAATGTATACAGTAAACCTGAAGTGAAGCATCGGAAACTAAAACTGGACTCACAGGAGAGGTTCAAATCATAGGATGTGAGAGTGTCAATCCTCTTGTACTTAAGTTGGCATTGTGCCTTTTGTATTAAATTCGGGTGCAATTTCTGTGTTTCATCGTCAATAAGAAGGTCCATGGGATACAGTAAACCTGAGGTGAAGCATCGGAATCTAAAATTGGACTCACAGGAGAGGTTCAAATCATAGAAAGTGAGAGTGTCAGTAAACTTGTACTTAAGTCGGCATTGTGCCTTTTGTATTAAATTCGGATGGAATTTCTGTGTTTCATCGTCAATAAGACGGTGCAATGTATACAGTAAACCTGAAGTGAAGCATCTGAAACTAAAACTGGACTCACAGGAGAGGTTCAAATCATAGGATGTGAGAGTGTCAATCCTCTTGTACTTAAGTTGGCATTGTGCCTTTTGTATTAAATTCGGGTGCAATCTCTGTGTTTCATCGTCAATAAGAAGGTCCAAGGGATACAGTAAACCTGAGGTGAAGCATCGGAATCTAAAATTGGACTCACGGGAGAGGTTCAAATTATAGAAAGTGAGAGTGTCAGTCCTCTTGTACTTAAGTCGGCATTGAGCCGTTTGTATTAAATTCGGATGCACTTTCTGTGTTTCATCGTCAATAAGAAGGTCCAAGGGATACAGTAAACCTGAAGTGAAGCATTGGAATCTAAAACTGGACTCACAGGAGAGGTTCAAATCATAGAAAGTGAAAGTGTCAGTCCCCTTTTACTTAATTCGGCATTGTGCCTTTTGTATTAAATTCGGATGCAATTTCTGTGTTTCATCGTCAATAAGAAGGTGCAAGGTATACAGTAAACCTGAAGTTAAGCACCGGAATCTAAAACTAGACTCACAGGAGAGGTTCAAATCATAGAAAGTGAGAGTTCAGTCCTCTTGCACTTAAGTCGGCATTGTGCCTTTTGTATTAGTTTCCGATGTAATTACTGTGTTTCATCGTCATTAAGAAGGTCCAAGGGATACAGTAAACCTGAAGTGAAGCATCGGAATCTAAAACTTGACTCACAGGAGAGGTTCAAATCATAGAAAGTTAGAGTGTCAGTCCTCTTGTACTTAAGTTGGCATTGTGCCTTTTGAATTTAATTCCGATGCAATCTCTGTGTTTCATCGTCAATAAGAAGTTCCAATGTATCCCTTAAACCTGAAGTGAGGAATCGGAATCTAAAACTGGACTCACAGGAGAGGTTCAAATCATAGAAAGTTAGAGCGTCTGTCCTCTTGTACTTAAGTCGGCATTGTGCCTTTTGTATTAAATTTGGATGCAATTTCTGTGTTTTATCGTCAATAAGAAGGTCCAAGGGATACAGTAAACCTGAAGTGAAGCATCGGAATCTAAAACTGGACTCACAGGAGAGGTTCAAATCATAGGATGTGAGAGTGTCAATCCTCTTGTACATAAGTTGGCATTGTGCCTTTTGTATTAAACTCTGATTCAATTTCTGTGTTTCATCGTCAACAAGATGGTCCAAGGGGTACAGCAAACCTGAGGTGAATCATCGGAATCTAAAATTGGACTCACAGGAGAGGTTCAAATTATAGAAAGTGAGAGTGTCAGTCCTCTTGTACTTAAGCCGGCATTGTGCCGTTTGTATTAAATTCGGATGCACTTTCTGTGTTTCATCGTCAATAAGAAGGTCCAAGGGATACAGTAAACTGAGGTGAAGCATTGGAATCTAAAACTGGACTCACAGGAGAGGTTCAAATCATAGAAAGTGAGAGTGTCAGTCCTCTTTTACTTAAGTCGGCATTGTGCCTTTTGTATTAAATTCGGACTCAATTTCTGTGTTTCGTCGTCAATAAGAAGGTCCAAGGGATACAGTAAACCTGAAGTGAAGCATCGGTATCTGAAACTGGACTCACAGGCGAGGTTCAAATCATAGAAAGTGAGAGTGTCTGTCCTCTTCTACTTAAGTCGGCATTGTGCCTTTTGTATTAAATTCGGATGCAATTTCTGTGGTCATCGTCAATAACAATGTCCAAAGGATACAGTAAACCTGAAGTGAAGCATTGGAATGTAAAAGTGGACTCATAGGAGAGGTTCATATCATAGAAAGTTAGAGTGTCAGTCCTCTTGTACTTAAGCCGGCATTGTTCCTTTTGAATTTAATTCCGATGCAATTTCTGTGTTTCATCGTCAATAAGAAGGTGCAAGGTATACAGTAAACCTAAAGTGAAGCATCGGAATCTAAAACTGGACTCACAGGAGAGGTTCAAATCATAGAAAGTGAGAGTGCCAGTCCTCTTGCACTTAAGTCGGCATTGTGCCTTTTGTATTAGTTTCCGATGCAATTACTGTGTTTCATCGTCATTAAGAAGGTCCAAGCGGTACAGTAAACCTGAAGTGAAGCATCGGAATCTAAAACTTGACTCACAGGAGAGGTTCAAAGCATAGAAAGTTAGAGTGTCAGTCCCCTAGTACTTAAGTCGGCATTGTGCCTTTTGTATTAAATTCGGATGGAATTTCTGTGTTTCATCGTCAATAAGAAGGTGCAATGTATACAGTAAACCTGAAGTGAAGCATCGGAAACTAAAACTGGACTCACAGGAGAGGTTCAAATCATAGGATGTGAGAGTGTCAATCCTCTTGTACTTAAGTTGGCATTGTGCCTTTTGTATTAAATTCGGGTGCAATTTCTGTGTTTCATCGTCAATAAGAAGGTCCAAGGGATACAGTAAACCTGAGGTGATGCATCGGAATCTAAAATTGGACTCACAGGAGAGGTTCAAATCATAGAAAGTGAGAGTGTCAGTAAACTTGTACTTAAGTCGGCATTGTGCATTTTGTATTAAATTCGGATGGAATTTCTGTGTTTCATCGTCAATAAGAAGGTGCAATGTATACAGTAAACCTGAAGTGAAGCATCGGAAACTAAAACTGGACTCACAGGAGAGGTTCAAATCATAGGATGTGAGAGTGTCAATCCTCTTGTACTTAAGTTGGCATTGTGCCTTTTGTATTAAATTCGGTTGCAATTTCTGTGTTTCATCGTCAATAAGAAGGTCCAAGGGATACAGTAAACCTGAGGTGAAGCATCGGAATCTACAATTGGACTCACGGGAGAGGTTCAAATTATAGAAAGTGAGAGTGTCAGTCCTCTTGTACTTAAGTCGGCATTGTGCCGTTTGTATTAAATTCGGATGCACTTTCTGTGTTTCATCGTCAATAAGAATGTCCAAGGGATACAGTAAACCTGAAGTGAAGCATTGGAATCTAAAACTGGACTCACAGGAGAGGTTCAAATCATAGAAAGTGAGAGTTTCAGTCCCCTTTTACTTAATTCGGCATTGTGCCTTTTGTATTAAATTCGGATGCAATTTCTGTGTTTCATCGTCAATATGAAGGTGCAAGGTATACAGTAAACCTGAAGTTAAGCACCGGAATCTAAAACTAGACTCACAGGAGAGGTTCAAATCATAGAAAGTGAGAGTTCAGTCCTCTTGCACTTAAGTCGGCATTGTGCCTTTTGTATTAGTTTCCGATGCAATTACTGTGGTTCATCGTCATTAAGAAGGTCCAAGGGATACAGTAAACCTGAAGTGAAGCATCGGAATCTAAAACTTGACTCACAGGAGAGGTTCAAATCATAGAAAGTTAGAGTGTCAGTCCTCTTGTACTTAAGTTGGCATTGTGCCTTTTGAATTTAATTCCGATGCAATCTCTGTGTTTCATCGTCAATAAGAAGTTCCAATGTATCCCTTAAACCTGAAGTGAGGAATCGGATTCTAAAACTGGACTCACAGGAGAGGTTCAAATCATAGAAAGTTAGAGCGTCTGTCCTCTTGTACTTAAGTCGGCATTGTGCCTTTTGTATTAAATTTGGATGCAATTTCTGTGTTTCATTGTCAATAAGAAGGTCCAAGGGATACAGTAAACCTGAAGTGAAGCATCGGAATCTAAAACTGGACTCACAGGAGAGGTTCAAATCATAGGATGTGAGAGTGTCAATCCTCTTGTACATAAGTTGGCATTGTGCCTTTTGTATTAAACTCTGATTCAATTTCTGTGTTTCATCGTCAACAAGATGGTCCAAGGGATACAGCAAACCTGAGGTGAAGCATCGGAATCTAAAATTGGACTCACAGGAGAGGTTCAAATTATAGAAAGTGAGAGTGTCAGTCCTCTTGTACTTAAGTCGGCATTGTGCCGTTTGTATTAAATTCGGATGCACTTTCTGTGTTTCATCGTCAATAAGAAGGTCCAAGGGATACAGTAAACTGAGGTGAAGCATTGGAATCTAAAACTGGACTCACAGGAGAGGTTCAAATCATAGAAAGTGTGAGTGTCAGTCCTCTTTTACTTAAGTCGACATTGTGCCTTTTGTATTAAATTCGGATGCAATTTCTGTGTTTCGTCGTCAATAAGAAGGTCCAAGGGATACAGTAAACCTGAAGTGAAGCATCGGAATCTGAAACTGGACACACAGGCGAGGTTCAAATCATAGAATGTGAGAGTGTCTGTCCTCTTCTACTTAAGTCGGCATTGTGCCTTTTGTATTAAATTCGGATGCAATTTCTGTGGTCATCGTCAATAACAATGTCCAAAGGATACAGTAAACCTGAAGTGAAGCATTGGAATGTAAAAGTGGACTCATAGGAGAGGTTCAAATCATAGAAAGTTAGAGTGTCAGTCCTCTTGTACTTAAGCCGGCATTGTGCCTTTTGAATTTAATTCCGATGCAATCTCTGTGTTTCATCGTCAATAAGAAGTTCCAATGTATCCCTTAATCCTGAAGTGAAGAATCGGAATCTAAAACTGGACTCACAGAAGAGGTTCAAATCATAGAAAGTTAGAGTGTCAGTCCTCTTGTACTTAAGTCGGCAGTGTGCCTTTTCTATTAAATTTGGAATGCAATTTCTGTGTTTCATCGACAATAAGAAAGTGCGAGGGATACAGTAAACCTGAAGTGAAGCATCGGTATCTGAAACTGGACTCACAGGCGAGGTTCAAATCATAGAAAGTGAGAGTGTCTGTCCTCTTCTACTTAAGTCGGCATTGTGCCTTTTGTATTAAATTCGGATGCAATTTCTGTGGTCATCGTCAATAACAATGTCCAAAGGATACAGTAAACCTGAAGTGAAGCATTGGAATGTAAAAGTGGACTCATAGGAGAGGTTCAAATCATAGAAAGTCAGAGTGTCAGTCCTCTTGTACTTAAGCCGGCATTGTGCCTTTTGAATTTAATTCCGATGCAATTTCTGTGTTTCATCGTCAATAAGAAGGTGCAAGGTATACAGTAAACCTGAAGTGAAGCATCGGAATCTAAAACTGGACCCACAGGAGAGGTTCAAATCATAGAAAGTGAGAGTGTCAGTCCTCTTGCACTTAAGTCGGCATTGTGCCTTTTGTATTTGTTTCCGATGCAATTACTGTGTTTCATCGTCATTAAGAAGGTCCAAGGGGTACAGTAAACCTGAAGTGAAGCATCGGAATCTAAAACTTGACTCACAGGAGAGGTTCAAAGCATAGAAAGTTAGAGTGTCAGTCCCCTAGTACTTAAGTCGGCATTGTGCCTTTTGTATTAAATTCGGATGGAATTTCTGTGTTTCATCGTCAATAAGAAGGTGCAATGTATACAGTAAACCTGAAGTGAAGCATCGGAAACTAAAACTGGACTCACAGGAGAGGTTCAAATCATAGGATGTGAGAGTGTCAATCCTCTTGTACTTAAGTTGGCATTGTGCCTTTTGTATTAAATTCGGGTGCAATTTCTGTGTTTCATCGTCAATAAGAAGGTCCAAGGGATACAGTAAACCTGAGGTGAAGCATCGGAATCTAAAATTGGACTCACGGGAGAGGTTCAAATTATAGAAAGTGAGAGTGTCAGTCCTCTTGTACTTAAGTCGGCATTGTGCCGTTTGTATTAAATTCGGATGCACTTTCTGTGTTTCATCGTCAATAAGAAGGTCCAAGGGATACAGTAAACCCGAAGTGAAGCATTGGAATCTAAAACTGGACTCACAGGAGAGGTTCAAATCATAGAAAGTGAGAGTGTCAGTCCCCTTTTACTTAATTCGGCGTTGTGCCTTTTGTATTAAATTCGGATGCAATTTCTGTGTTTCATCGTCAATATGAAGGTGCAAGGTATACAGTAAACCTGAAGTTAAGCACCGGAATCTAAAACTAGACTCACAGGAGAGGTTCAAATCATAGAAAGTGAGAGTTCAGTCCTCTTGCACTTAAGTCGGCATTGTGCCTTTTGTATTAGTTTCCGATGCAATTACTGTGTTTCATCGTCATTAAGAAGGTCCAAGGGATACAGTAAACCTGAAGTGAAGCATCGGAATCTAAAACTTGACTCACAGGAGAGGTTCAAATCATAGAAAGTTAGAGTGTCAGTCCTCTTGTACTTAAGTTGGCATTGTGCCTTTTGAATTTAATTCCGATGCAATCTCTGTGTTTCATCGTCAATAAGAAGTTCCAATGTATCCCTTAAACCTGAAGTGAGGAATCGGAATCTAAAACTGGACTCACAGGAGAGGTTCAAATCATAGAAAGTTAGAGCGTCTGTCCTCTTGTACTTAAACCGGCATTGTGCCTTTTGTATTAAATTTGGATGCAATTTCTGTGTTTCATTGTCAATAAGAAGGTCCAAGGGATACAGTAAACCTGAAGTGAAGCATCGGAATCTAAAACTGGACTCACAGGAGAGGTTCAAATCATAGGATGTGAGAGTGTCAATCCTCTTGTACATAAGTTGGCATTGTGCCTTTTGTATTAAACTCTGATTCAATTTCTGTGTTTCATCGTCAACAAGATGGTCCAAGGGATACATCAAACCTGAGGTGAAGCATCGGAATCTAAAATTGGACTCACAGGAGAGGTTCAAATTAAAGAAAGTGAGAGTGTCAGTCCTCTTGTACTTAAGTCGGCATTGTGCCGTTTGTATTAAATTCGGATGCACTTTCTGTGTTTCATCGTCAATAAGAAGGTCCAAGGGATACAGTAAACTGAGGTGAAGCATTGGAATCTAAAACTGGACTCACAGGAGAGGTTCAAATCATAGAAAGTGTGAGTGTCAGTCCTCTTTTACTTAAGTCGGCATTGTGCCTTTTGTATTAAATTCGGATGCAATTTCTGTGTTTCGTCGTCAATAAGAAGGTCCAAGGGATACAGTAAACCTGAAGTGAAGCATCGGAATCTGAAACTGGACTCACAGGCGAGGTTCAAATCGTAGAATGTGAGAGTGTCTGTCCTCTTCTACTTAAGTCGGCATTGTGCCTTTTGTATTAAATTCGGATGCAATTTCTGTGGTCATCGTCAATAACACTGTCCAAAGGATACAGTAAACCTGAAGTGAAGCATTGGAATGTAAAAGTGGACTCATAGGAGAGGTTCAAATCATAGAAAGTTAGAGTGTCAGTCCTCTTGTACTTAAGCCGGCATTGTGCCTTTTGAATTTAATTCCGATGCAATCTCTGTGTTTCATCGTCAATAAGAAGTTCCAATGTATCCCTTAATCCTGAAGTGAAGAATCGGAATCTAAAACTGGACTCACAGAAGAGGTTCAAATCATAGATAGTTAGAGTGTCAGTCCTCTTGTACTTAAGTCGGCAGTGTGCCTTTTCTATTAAATTTGGAATGCAATTTCTGTGTTTCATCGACAATAAGAAAGTGCGAGGTATACAGTGAACCTGAAGTGAAACAATGGAATCAAAAACTGGTCTCACAGGAGAGGTTCAAATCATAGAAGGTGAGAGTGTCAGTCCTCTTTTACATAAGACTGCATTGTGCCGTTTGTATTAAATTCGGATGCACTTTCTGTGTTTCATCGTCAATAAGAAGGTCCAAGGGATACAGTAAAGTGAGGTGAAGCATTGGAATCTAAAACTGGACTCACAGGAGAGGTTCAAATCATAGAAAGTGTGAGTGTCAGTCCTCTTTTACTTAAGTCGGCATTGTGCCTTTTGTATTAAATTCGGATGCAATTTCTGTGTTTCATCGTCAATTAGAAGGTTCAAGGGATACAGTAAGCCTGAAGTGAAGCATTGGAATCTAAAACTGGACTCACAGGAGTGGATCAAATTATAGAAATGGAGAGAGTCAGTCCTCTTGTACTTAAGTCGGCAATGGGCCTTTGGTATTAAATTCGGATGTAATATCTGTGTTTCTTCGTCAATAAGAAGGTGCAAGGTATACAGTAAACCTGAAGTGAAGCATCGGAATCTAAAACTGGACTCACAGGAGAAGTTCAAATCATAGAAAGTGAGAGTGTCAGTGCTCTTGTACTTAAGTTGGCATTGTGCCTTTTGAAATTAATTCCGATGGAATTTCTGTGTCTCATCTTCAACAAGAAGGTCCATGGTATACTGTAAACCTCAAGTGTAACATCGGCATCTAAAACTGGACTCACAGGAGAGGTTAAAATCATAGAAAGTTAGAGTGTCACTCCTCTTGTACTTAAGTCGGCATTGTGGCTTTTGAATTTAATTCCGATGCAATTCCTAAGTTTCATCGCCAATAAGAAGGCCCAAGGTATACAGTAAACCTGAAGTGAAGCATCGGAATCTAACACTGCACTCACAGGAGAAGTTCAAATCATAGAAAGGGAGAGTGCTAGTCCTCTTGTACTTAAGTTGGCAATGTGCCTTTGGTATGAAATTCGGATGCAATTTCTGTGTTTCATCGTCAATAAGACCGTGCAAGGTATACTGTAAACCTGAAGTGCAGCATCGGAATCTAAAACTGGACTCACAGGAGAGGTTCATATCATAGAAAGTGAAAGTGTCCGTCCTCTTGTACTTAAGACGGCATTGTGCCTTTTGTATTAAATTCGGATGAAATTTCTGTGTTTCATCGTCAATACGAAGGTCCTAGGGATACAGTAAACCTGAAGTGAAGCGTCGGAATCTAAAACTGGACTCACAGGAGAGGTTCAAATCATAGTAAGTTAGTGTGTCAGTCCTCTTGTACTTAAGTCGGCATTGTGCCTTTTGAATTTACTTCCGATGCAATTTCTGTGCTCCATCTTCAATAAGAAGATCCAAGGTATACAGTAAACCTGAATTGAACCATCGGAATCTAAAACTCGACTCACAGGAGAGGTTCAAATCATAGAAAGTGAGACGGTCAGTCCTCTTGTACTTAAGTCGGCATTTTGCCTTTTGTATTAAATTCGGATGCAATTTCTGTGCTTCATCGTCAGAAAGAAGGTCCAAAGGATACTGTAAATCTGAGGTGATGCATCGGAATCTGAAACTGAACTCACATTAGAGGTTTAAATCATAGAAAGTTAGAGTGTCAGTCCTCTTGTTTTTAAGTCGGCATTGTGCCTTTTGTATTAAATTCAAATGCAATTTCTGTGTTTCATCGTCAATAAGAAGGTCCAAGGGATACAGTAAACCTGAGCTGAAGCATAGGAATCTAAAGCTGGACTCACAGGAGAGGTTCAAATCATAGAAAAATAGAGTGTCAGTCCTCTTGTACTTAAGTCGGCATTGTGCTTTTTGTATTAAATTTAGATGCAATTTCTACGTTTCATCGTCAATAAGAAGGTCCAAGGGATACAGTAAACCTGAAGTGGAGCATCGGAATCTAAAACTGTACTGACTGGAGAGGTTCAAATCATAGAAAGTGAGAGTGTCAGTCCTCTTGTACTTAAGTCGGCATTGTGCCTTTTGTATTAAATTCGGATGGAATTTCTGTGTTTCATCGTCAATAAGAAGGTGCAAGGTATACAGTAAACCTGAAGTGAAGCATCGGAATCTAAAACTGGACTCACAGGAGAGGTTCAAACCATAGGAAGTGAGAGTGTCAATCCTCTTGTACTTAAAATGTCATTGTGCCTTTTGTATTAAATTCGGATGCAATTTCTGTGTTTCATCGTCAATAAGAAAGTCCAAGGGATACTGTAAACCTGAGGTGAAGCATCGGAATCTAAAATTGAACTCACAGGAGAGGTTCAAATCATAGAAAGTGAGAGTGTCAGTCCTCTTTTACTTAAGTTGGCTTTGTTTCATTTGAATTAAATTCGGATGCAATTTCTGTGTTTCATCGTCAATAAGAATATCCAAGGGATACAGTAAACCTGAAGTGAATCAGCGGAATCTGAAACTGGACTCACAGGAGAGGTTCAAATCATAGAAAGTGAGAGTGTCAGTCCCCTTTTACTTAATTCGGCATTGTGCCTTTTGTATTAAATTCGGATGCAATTTCTGTGTTTCATCGTCAATATGAAGGTGCAAGGTATACAGTAAACCTGAAGTTAAGCACCGGAATCTAAAACTAGACTCACAGGAGAGGTTCAAATCATAGAAAGTGAGAGTTCAGTCCTCTTGCACTTAAGTCGGCATTGTGCCTTTTGTATTAGTTTCCGATGCAATTACTGTGTTTCATCGTCATTAAGAAGGTCCAAGGGATACAGTAAACCTGAAGTGAAGCATTGGAATGTAAAAGTCGACTCATAGAAGAGGTTCAAATCATAGAAAGTGAGAGTGTCAGTCCTCTTGCACTTAAGTCGGCATTGTGCCTTTTGTATTAGTCTCCGAAGCAATTTTTGCGTTTCATCGTCATTAAGAAGGTCCAGGGAATACAGTAAACCTGAAGTGAAGCATCGGAATCCGAAACTTGACTCACAGGAAAGGTTCAAATCATAGAAAGTTAGAGTGTCAGTCCTCTTGTACATAAGTCGGCATTGTGCCTTTTTAATTTAATTCCGATGCAATTTCTGTGTTACATCGTCAATAAAATGTTCCAATGTATCTCTTAAACCTGAAGTGAAGAATCGGAATCTAAAACTGGACTCACAGGAGAGGTTCAAATCATATAAAGTTAGAGTGTCAGTCCTCTTGTACTTAAGTCGGCATTGTGCCTTTTCTATTAAATTTGGAATGCAATTTCTGTGTTTCATCGTCAATAAGAAGGTGCAAGGTATACAGTAAACCTGAAGTGAAGCAATTGGAATCAAATACTGGTCTCACAGGAGAGGTTCAAATCATAGAAGGTGAGAGTGTCAGTCCTCTTTTACATAAGACTGCATTGTGCCTTTTGTATTAAATTGGGATGCTATTTCTGTGTTTCATCGTCAATAAGAAGGTTCAAGGGATACAGTAAGCCTGAAGTGAAGCATCGGAATCTAAAACTGGACTCACAGGAGTGGTTCAAATTATAGAAAGGGAGAGTGTCAGTCCTGTTGTACTTAAGTCGGCAATGTGCCTTTGACATTAAATTCGGATGTAATTTCTGTGTTTCATCGTCAATAAGAAGGTGCAAGGTATACTGTAAACCTGAAGTGAAGCATCGGAATCTAAAACTCAACTCACAGGGGAGGTTCAAATCATAGAAACTTAGACTGTCTTACCTCTTCTACTTAAGTCGGCATTGTGCCTTTTGTATTAAATTCGGATGCAATTTCCGTGTTTCATCGTCAATAAGAAGGTTCAAGGTATACAGTTAACCTGCAGTGAAGCATTGTAAACTAAAACTGGACTCACAGGTGAGGTTCAAATTATAGAAAGTGCGAGTGTCAGTCCTTTTGTACTTAAGTCGGCATTGTGCCTTTTGTATTAAATTCGGATGCAATTTCTGTGGTCATCGTCAATAACAATGTCCAAAGGATACAGTAAACCTGAAGTGAAGCATTGGAATGTAAAAGTGGACTCATAGGAGAGGTTCAAATCATAGAAAGTTAGAGTGTCAGTCCTCTTGTACTTAGGCCGGCATTGTGCCTTTTGAAGTTAATTCCGATGGAATTTCTGTGTTTCATCGTCAATAAGAAGGTGCAAGGTATACAGTAAACCTGAAGTGAAGCATCGGAATCTAAAACTTGACTCACAGGAGAGGTTCAAAACATAGTAAGAGTGTCAGTCCCCTTGTACTTAAGTCGGCATTGTGCCTTTTGAATTTAATTCCGACGCAATCTCTGTGTTTCATCGTCAGTAAGAAGTTCCAAAGTATCCCTTAAACCTGAAGTGAAGAATTGGAATCTAAAATTGGACTCGCAGGAGAGGTTCAAATCATAGAACGTTAGAGTGTCAGTCCTCTTGTACTTAAGTCGGCATTGTGCCTTTTCTATTAAATTTGGAATGCAATTTCTGTGTTTCATCGTCAATAAGAAAGTGCGAGGTATACAGTAAACCTGAAGTGAAGCAATGGAATCAAAAACTGGTCTCACAGGAGAGGTTCAAATCATAGAAAGTGAGAGTGTCAGTCCTCTTTTACATAAGACTGCATTGTGCCGTTTGTATTAAATAGGGATGCAATTTCTGTGTTTCATCGTCAATAAGAAAGTTCAAGGGATACAGTAAGCCTGAAGTGAAGCATCGGAATCTAAAACTGGACTCACAGGAGTGGTTCAAAATATAGAAAGGGAGAGTGTCAGTCCTCTTGTACTTAAGTCGGCAATGTGCCTTTGGTATTAAATTCGGATGTAATTTCTGTGTTTCATCGTCAATTAGAAGGTGCAAGGTATACTGTAAACCTGAAGTGAAGCATCGGAATCTAAAACTGGACTCACAGGAGGAGTTCAAATCATTGAAAGTGAGAGTGTCAGTCCTTTTGTACTTAAGTCGGCATTGTGCCTTTTGTATTAAATTTGGATGCAATTTCTGTGTTTCATCGTCAATAACAAGGTCCAAGGGATACAGTAAACCTGAAGAGAAGCATCGGAATCTAAAACTGGACTCACAGTAGAGGTTCAAATCATAGAATGTTAGAGTGTCAGTACTCGTTTACTTAAGTCTGCATTGTGCCTTTTGTATTAAATTGGGATGCTATTTCTGTGTTTCATCGTCAATAAGAAGGTTCAAGGGATACAGTAAGCCTGAAGTGAAGCATCGGAATCTAAAACTGGACTCACAGGAGTGGTTCAAATTATAGAAAGGGAGAGTGTCAGTCCTGTTGTACTTAAGTCGGCAATGTGCCTTTGATATTAAATTCGGATGTAATTTCTGTGTTTCATCGTCAATAAGAAGGTGCAAGGTATACTGTAAACCTGAAGTGAAGCATCGGAATCTAAAACTGGACTCACAGGAGAAGTTCAAATCATAGAAAGTGAGAGTGTCAGTCCTCTTGTTTTTAAGTCGGCATTGTGCCTTTTGTATTAAATTCAAATGCAATTTCTGTGTTTCATCGTCAATAAGAAGGTCCAAGGGATACAGTATACCTCAGCTGAAGCATCGGATTATAAAGCTGGACTCACAGGAGAGGTTCAAATCATAGAAAGTTAGACTGTCTATCCTCTTGTACTTTAGTCGGCATTGTGCCTTTTGTATTAAATTCGGATGCAATTTCTGTGTTTCATCGTCAATAAGAAGGTGCAAGGTATACAGTTAACCTGAAGTGAAGCATTGGAAACTGAAACTGGACTCACAGGTGAGGTCCAAATTATAGAAAGTGAGAGTGTCAGTCCTCTTGTACTTAAGTCGGCATTGTGCCGTTTGTATTAAATTGGGATGCACTTTCTGTGTTTCATCGTCAATAAGAAGGTCCAAGGGATACAGTAAACTGAGGTGAAGCATTGGAATCTAAAACTGGACTCACAGGAGAGGTTCAAATCATAGAAAGTGAGAGTGTCAGTCCTCTTTTACTTAAGTCGGCATTGTGAATTTTGTATTAAATTCGGATGCTATTTCTGTGTTTCGTCGTCAATAAGAAGGTCCAAGGGATACAGTAAACCTGAAGTGAAGCATCGGAATCTGAAACTGGACCTACAGGCGAGGTTCAAATCATAGAAAGTGAGAGTGTCAGTCCTCTTGTAGTTAAGCCGGCATTGTGCCTTTTGAATTTAATTCCGATGCAATTTCTGTGTTTCATCGTCAATAAGAAGGTGCAAGGTATACAGTAAACCTGAAGTGAAGCATCGGAATCTAAACTGGACTCACAGGAGAGGTTCAAATCATAGAAAGTGAGAGAGTCAGTCCTCTTGTACTTAAGTCGGCATTATGCTTTTTCTATTAAATTTGGAATGCAATTTCTGTGTTTCATCGTCAATATGAAAGTGCGAGGTATACAGTAAACCTGAAGTGAAGCAATGGAATCAAAAACTGGTCTCACAGAAGAGGTTCAAATCATAGAAAGCGAGAGTGTCAGTCCTCTTGTACATAAGACTGCATTGTGCCTTTTGTATTAAATTGGGATGTAATTTCTGTGTTTCATCGTCAATAAGAAGGTGCAAGGTATGCTGTAAACCTGAAGTGAAGCATCGGAATCTAAAACTGGTCTCACAGGAGAAGTTCAAATCATAGAAAGTGAGAGTGTCAGTCCTCTTGTACTTAAGTCGGCATTGTGCCTTTTGTATCAAATTCGGATGCAATTTCTGTGTTTCATCGTCAATAAGAAGGTCCTAGGGATACAGTAAACCTGAAGTGAAGCATCGGAATCTAAAACTGGACTCACAGGAGAGGTTCAAATCATAGTAAGTTAGAGTGTCAGTCCTCCTGTACTTAAGTCGGCATTGTGCCTTTTGAATTTAGTTCCGATGGAATATCTGTGTTTCATCGTCAATAAGAAGGTGCAAGGTATACAGTAAACCTGAAGTGAAGCATCGGAAACTAAAACTTGACTTACAGGAGAGGTTCAAAACATAGAGAGTTAGAGTGTCAGTCCTGTTGTACATAAGTAGGCATTGTGCCTTTTGAATTTAATTCCGATGCAATTTCTGTGTTTCATCGTCAATACGAAGGTGCAAGGTATACAGTACACCTGAAGTTAAGCATCGGAAACTAAAACTGGACTCACAGGAGAGGTTCAAATCATAGAAAGTAAGAGTCTCAGTCCTCTTGTACTTATGTCGGCATTGTGCCTTTTAAATTTAATTCCGATGCAATTTCTGAGCTCCATCGTCAATAAGAAGGTCCATGGTATACTGTAAACCTGAAGTGTAACATCGGCATCTAAAACTGGACTCACAGGAGAGGTTCAAATCATAGAAAGTTAGAGAGTCACTCCTCTTGTACTTGTGTCGGCATTGTGGCTTTTGAATTTAATTCCGATGCAATTCCTAAGTTTCATCGCCAATAACAAGGCCCAAGGTATACAGTAAACCTGAAGTGAAGCATCGGAATCTAAAACTCGACTCACAGGAGAGGTTCGAATCATAGAAAGTTAGAGTGTCTTTCCTCTTGTACTTAAGTTGGCATTGTGCCTTTTGTATTAAATTCGGATGCAATTTCTGTGTTTCGTCGTCAATAAGAAGGTCCAAGGGATACAGTAAACCTGAAGTGAAGCATCGTAATCTAAAACTGCACTCACAGGAGAGGTTCAAATCATAGAAAGGGAGAGTGCCAGTCCTCTTGTACTTAAGTCGGCAATGTGCCTTTGGTATTAAATTCGGATGCAATTTCTGTGTTTCATCGTCAATAAGACCGTGCAAGGTATACTGTAAACCTGAATTGCAGCATCGGAATCTAAAACTGGACTCACAGGAGAGGTTCATATCATAGAAAGTGAAAGTGTCAGTCCTCATGTACTTAAGACGGCATTGTGCCTTTTGTATTAAATTCGGATGCAATTTCTGTCTTTCATCGTCAATAAGAAGGTCCTAGGGATACAGTGAACCTGAAGTGAAGCATCGGAATCAAAAACTGGTCTCACAGGAGAGGTTCAAATCATAGAAAGTGAGAGTGTCAGTCTTCTTTTACATAAGGCTGCATTGTGCCTTTTGTATTAAATTGGGATGGAATATCTGTGTTTCATCGTCAATAAGAAGGTTCAAGGGATACAGTAAGCCTGAAGTGAAGCATCGGAATCTAAAACTGGACTCACAGGAGTGGTTCAAATTATAGAAAGGGAGGGTGTCAGTCCTCTTGTACTTAACTCGGCATTGTGCTTTTTGTATTAAGTTCGGATGCAATTTCTGTGTTTCATCGTCAATACCAAGGTCCTAGGGATACAGTAAACCTGAAGTGAAGATTCGGAATCTAAAACTGGACTCACAGGAGAGGTTCAAATCATAGTAAGTTAGAGTGTCAGTCCTCTTGTACTTATGTCGGCATTGTGCCTTTTGAATTTAATTCCGATGCAATTTCTGTGTTTCATCGTCAATAAGAAGGTGCAAGGTATACAGTAAACCTGAAGTGAAGCATCGGAAACTAAAACTGGACTCACAGGAGAGGTTCAAAACATAGAGAGTTGAGTCTCAGTCCTCTCATACTTAAGTCGACATTGTGCGTTTTAAATTTAATTGCGATGCAATTTCTGTGCTCCATCGTCAATAAGAAGGTCCATGGTATACTGTAAACCTGAAGTGTAACATCGGCATCTAAAACTGGACTCACAGGAGAGGTACAAATCATAGAAAGTTAGAGTGTCACTCCTCTTGTACTTAAGTCGGCATTGTGGCTTTTGAATATAATTCCGATGCAATTCCTAAGTTTCATCGCCAATAAGAAGCCCCAAGGTATACAGTAAACCTGAAGTGAAGCATCGGAATCTAAAACTGCACTCACAGGAGAGAATCAAATCATAGAAAGTTAGAGTGTCAGTCCGCTTGTACATAAGTCGGCATTGTGCCTTTTGAATTTAATTCCGATGCAATAACTGTGTTTCATCGTCAATAAGAAGATGCAAGGTATACAGTTAACCTGAAGTGAAGCATTGGAAACTAAAACTGGACTCACAGGAGAGGTTCAAATCATAGAAAGTTCGAGTGTCTGTCCTCTTGTACTAAAGTCGGCATTGTGCCTTTTGTATTATATTTGGATGCATTTACTGTGTTTCATCGTCAATAAGAAGGTCCAAGGGATACAGTAAACCTGAAGTGAAGCATCGGAATCTAAAACTGCACTCACAGGAGAGGTTCAAATCATAGAAAGTTAGAGTGTCAGTCCGCTTGTACATAAGTCGGCATTGTGCCTTTTTAATTTAATTCCGATGCAATAACTGTGTTTCATCGTCAATAAGAAGGTGCAAGGTATACAGTAAACCTGAAGTCAAGCATCGGAATCTGTAACTGGACTCATAGGAGGGGTTCAAATCATAGAGAGTTAGAGTGTAAGTCCTCTTGTACTTAAGTCGGCATTGTGCCTTTTGTATTAGTTTCCGATGCTATTACTGTGTTTCATCGTCATTAAGAAGGTCCAAGGGATTCAGTAAACCTGAAGTGCAGCATCGGAATCTAAAACTTGACTCACAGGAGAGGTTCAAATCATAGTAAGTTAGAGTGTCAGTCCGCTTGTACATAAGTCGGCATTGTGCCTTTTGAATTTAATTCCGATGCAATTTCTGGGTTTCATCGTCAATAAGAAGTTCCAATGTATCCCTTAAACCTGAAGTGAAGAATCGGAATCTGAAACTGGACCCACAGGAGAGGTTCAAATCATAGAAAGTTAGAGTGTCAGTCCTCTTTTACATAAGACTGCATTGTGCTTTTGTATTAAATTGGGACGCAATTTCTGTGTTTCATCGTCAATAAGAAGGTTCAAGGGATACAGTAAGCCTGAAGTGAAGCATCGGAATCTAAAACTGCACTCACAGGAGAGGTTCAAATCATAGAAAGGGAGAGTGTCAGTTCCCTTGTACTTAAGTCGGCAATGTGCCTTTGGTATTAAATTCGGATGCAATTTCTGTGTTTCATCGTCAATAAGACCGTGCAAGGTTTTCTGTAAACCTGAAGTGCAGCAACGGATTCTAAAACTGGACTCACAGGAGAGGTTCAAATCATAGAAAGGGAAAGTAACAGTCCTCTTGTACTTAAGACGGCATAGTTCCTTTTGTATTAAATTCGGATGCAATTTCTGTGTTTAATCGTCAATAAGAAGGTCCTAGGGAGACAGTAAACCTCAAGTCAAGCATCGGAATCTAATACTGGACTCACAGGAGAGCTTCAAATCATAGTAAGTTAGAGTATCAGAATTCTTGTACTTAAGTCGGCATTGTGCATTTTGAGTTTAATTCCAATGCAATTTCTGTGTTTCATCGTCAATAAGAAGGTGCAAGGTATACAGTAAACCTGAAGTGAAGCTTCGGAATCTAAAACTGGACTCATAGGAGAGGTTCAAATCATAGAGAGTTAGAGTGTCAGTCCTCTTGTACTTAAGTCGGCATTGTGCCTTTTGAAATTACTTCCGATGCAATTTCTGTGCTCCATCGTCAATAAGAAGGTCCATGGTATACAGTAAACCTGAAGTGTAACATCGGCATCTAAATCTGGACTCACAGGAGAGGTTCAGATCATAGATAGTTAGAGTGTCAGTCCTCTTGTACTTAAGTCGGCATTGTGGCTTTTGAATTTAATTCCGATGCAATTTCTGTGTATCATCGTCAATACGAAGGTCCAAGGTATACAGTAAACCTGAAGTGAAGCTTCGGACTCTAAAACTGGACTCATAGGAGAGGTTCAAATCATAGAGAGTTAGAGTGTCTGTCCTCTTGTACTTATGTCGGCATTGTGACTTGTGTATTAAATTCGGATGCAATTTCTGTGTTTCCTCATCAATAAGAAGGTCCAAGGGATACAGTAAACATGAAGTGAAGCTTCGGAATCTGAAACTGGGCTCACAGGAGAGGTTCAAATCATAGAAAGTTAGAGTGTCTGTCCTCTTGTACTTAAGCCAGCATTGTGCCTTTTGTATTAAATTCGGATACTATTTCTGTGTTACATCGTCAATAAGAAGGTGCAAGGTATACAGTAAACCTGAAGTGAAGCATCGGAAACTAAAACTGGACTCACAGGAGTGTTTCAAATCATAGAATGTTAGAGTGTCAGTCCACTTGTACTTAAGTTGGCATATTGCCTTTTGAATTTAATTCCGATGCAATGTCTGTGTTTCATCGTCAATAAGAAGGTCCAAGGTATACAGTAAACCTGAAGTGAAGCATCGTAATCTAAAACTGAACTCACAGGACAGGTTCAAATCATAGAAAGGTAGAGTGTCAGTCCTCTCGTACTTAAGTCGGCATTGTGCCTTTTGTATAAAATTCGGATGCAATTTCTGTGTTTCGTCGTCAATAAGAAGGTGCAATGTATACAGTCAACCTGAAGTGAAGCATCGGAATCTAAAACTGGACTCACAGGAGACGTTCAAATCATAAAAGTGAGAGTGTCAGTCCTCTTGTCCTTAAGTCGGCATTGTGCCTTTTGTATTAAATTCGGATGCAAATTCTGTGTTTCATCGTCAATAAGAAGGTCCAAGGGATACAGTAAACCTGAAGTGAAGCATCGGAATCTAAAACTGGACTGACAGGACAGGTCCAAATCATAGAAAGTGAGAGTGTCAGTCCTCTTGTACTTAAGTCGGCAATGTGCCTTTGGTATTAAATTCGGATGCAATTTCTGTGTTTCATCGTCAATAAGAAGGTCCAAGGTATACTGTAAACCTGAAGTGAAGCATCGGAATCTAAAACTGGACTCACAGGAGCGGTTCAAATCATAGAAAGTGAAAGTGTCAGTCCTCTTGTACTTAAGACGGGATTGTGCCTTTTGTATTGAATTCGGATGCAATTTCTGTGTTTCATCGTCAGTAAGAAGGTCCTAGGGATACAGTAATCCTGAAGTGAAGCATCGGAATCTAAAACTGGACTCACAAGAGAGGTTCAAAACATAGTAAGTTAGAGTGTCAGACCTCTTGTACTTAAGTCGGCATTGTGCATTTTGAATTTAATTCCAATGCAATTTCTGTGTTTCATCATCAATAAGAAGGGGCAAGGTATACAGTAAACCTGAAGTGAAGCATCGGAATCTATAACAGGACTCATAGGAGAGGTTCAAATCATAGAGAGTTAGAGTGTCTGTCCTCTTGTACTTAAGTCAGCATTGTGCCTTTTGTATTAAATACGGATACTATTTCTGTGTTTCATCGTCAATAAGAAGGTCCAAGGGATACAGTTAACCTGAAGTGAAGCATCGGAATCTAAACCTGGACTCACAGGAGAGTTTCAAATCATAGAACGTTAGAGTGTCAGTCCACTTGTTCTTAAGTCGGCATATTGCCTTTTGAATTTAATTCCGATGCAATGTCTGTGTTTCATCGTCAATAAGAAGGTCCAAGGTATACAGTAAACCTGAAGTGAAGCACCGTAATCTAAAACTGAACTCACAGGACAGGTTCAAATCATAGAAAGGTAGAGTGTCAGTCCTCTCGTACTTAAGTCGGCATTGTGCCTTTTGTATAAAATTCGGATGCAAATTCTGTGTTTCGTCGTCAATAAGAAGGTGCAAGGTATACAGTCAACCTGAAGTGAAGCATCGGAATCTAAAACTGGACTCACAGGAGACGTTCAAATCATAAAAGTGAGAGTGTCAGTCCTCTTGTACTTAAGTCGGCATTGTGCCTTTTGTATTAAATTCGGATGTAAATTCTGTGTTTCATCGTCAATAAGAAGGTCCAAGGGATACAGTAAACCTGAAGTGAAGCATCGGAATCTAAAACTGGACTGACAGGAGAGGTCCAAATCATAGAAAGTGAGAGTGTCAGTCCTCTTGTACTTAAGTCGGCAATGTGCCTTTGGTATAAATTCGGATGCAATTTCTGTGTTTCATCGTCAATAAGACCGTGCAAGGTTTTCTGTAAACCTGAAGTGCAGCAACGGATTCTAAAACTGGACTCACAGGAGAGGTTCAAATCATAGAAAGGGAAAGTGTCAGTCCTCTTGTACTTAAGACGGCATAGTTCCTTTTGTATTAAATTCGGATGCAATTTCTGTGTTTAATCGTCAATAAGAAGGTCCTAGGGAGACAGTAAACCTGAAGTGAAGCATCGGTATCTAATACTGGACTCACAGGAGAGCTTCAAATCATAGTAAGTTTGGGTATCAGACCTCTTGTACTTAAGTTGGCATTGTGCATTTTGAGTTTAATTCCAATGCAATTTCTGTGTTTCATCGTCAGTTAGAAGGTCAAGGTATACAGTAAACCTGAAGTGAAGCTTCGGAATCTAAAACTGGACTCATAGGAGAGGTTCAAATCATAGAGAGTTAGAGTGTCAGTCCTCTTGTACTTAAGTCGGCATTGTGCCTTTTGAAATTACTTCCGATGCAATTTCTGTGCTCCATCGTCAATAAGAAGGTCCATGGTATACAGTAAACCTGAAGTGTAACATCGGCATCTAAATCTGGACTCACAGGAGAGGTTCAGATCATAGATAGTTAGAGTGTCAGTCCTCTTGTACTTAAGTCGGCATTGTGGCTTTTGAATTTAATTCCGATGCAATTTCTGTGTTTCATCGTCAATACGAAGGTCCAAGGTATACAGTAAACCTGAAGTGAAGCTTCGGACTCTAAAACTGGACTCACAGGTGAGGTTCAAATCATAGAAAGTTAGAGTGTCTGTTCTCTTGTACTTAAGTCGGCATTGTGCTTTTTGTATTAATTTCGGATACAATTTCTGTGTTTCATCGTCAATAAGAAGGTTAAAGGGATACAGTAAACATGAAGTAAAGCATCGGAATCTAAAACTGGACTCACAGGAGAGGTTCAAATCATGGAAAGTTAGAAAGTCTGTCCTCTTGTACTTAAGTCGGCATTGTGACTTGTGTATTAAATTCGGATGCAATTTCTGTGTTTCTTCATCAATAAGAAGGTCCAAGGTATACAGTAAACATAAAGTGAAGCTTCGGAATCTGAAACTGGGCTCACAGGAGAGGTTCAAATCATAGAAAGATAGAGTGTCTGTCCTCTTGTACTTAAGTCAGCATTGTGCCTTTTGTATTAAATTCGGATACTATTTCTGTGTTTCATCGTCAATAAGAAGGTCCAAGGGATACAGTTAACCTGAAGTGAAGCATCGGAATCCAAACCTGGACTCACAGGAGAGTTTCAAATCATAGAATGTTAGAGTGTCAGTCCACTTGTACTTAAGTCGGCATATTGCCTTTTGAATTTAATTCCGATGCAATGTCTGTGTTTCATCGTCAATAAGAAGGTCCAAGGTATACAGTAAGCCTGAAGTGAAGCATCGTAATCTAAAACTGAACTCACAGGACAGGTTCAAATCATAGAAAGGTAGAGTGTCAGTCCTCTCGTACTTAAGTCGGCATTGTGCCTTTTGTATAAAATTCGGATGCAATTTCTGTGTTTCGTCGTCAATAAGAAGCTGCAAGGTATACAGTCAACCTGAAGTGAAGCATCGGAATCTAAAACTGGACTCACAGGAGACGTTCAAATCATAAAAGTGAGAGTGTCAGTCCTCTTGTACTTAAGTCGGCATTGTGCCTTTTGTATTATATTCGGATGCAAATTCTGTGTTTCATCGTCAATAAGAAGGTCCAAGAGATACAGTAAACCTGATGTGAAGCATCGGAATCTAAAACTGGACTGACAGGAGAGGTCCAAATCATAGAAAGTGAGAGTGTCAGTCCTCTTGTACTTAAGTCGGCAATGTGCCTTTGGTATTAAATTCGGATGCAATTTCTGTGTTTCATCGTCAATAAGAAGGTCCAAGGTATACTGTAAACCTGAGGTGAAGCATCGGAATCTAAAACTGGACTCACAGGAGCGGTTCAAATCATAGAAAGTGAAAGTGTCAGTCCTCTTGTACTTAAGACGGGATTGTGCCTTTTGTATTGAATTCGGATGCAATTTCTGTGATTCATCGTCAATAAGAAGGTCCTAGGGATACAGTAATCCTGAAGTGAAGCATCGGAATCTAAAACTGGACTCACAAGAGAGGTTCAAATCATAGTAAGTTAGAGTGTCAGACCTCTTGTACTTAAGTCGGCATTGTGCATTTCGAATTTAATTCCAATGCAATTTCTGTGTTTCATCATCAATAAGAAGGTGCAAGGTATACAGTAAACCTGAAGTGAAGCATCGGAATCTATAACAGGACTCATAGGAGAGGTTCAAATCATAGAGAGTTAGAGTGTCAGTCCTCTTGTACTTAAGTCGGCATTGTGCCTTTTGAATTTACTTCCGATGCAATTTCTGTGCTCCATCGTCAGTAAGAAGGTCCATGGTATACAGTAAACCTGAAGTGTAACATCGGCATCTAAAACTGGACTCACAGGAGAGGTTCAAATCATAGAAAGTTAGAGTGTCTCTCCTCTTGTACTTATGTCGGCATTGTGGCTTTTGAATTTAATTCCGATGAAATTCCTAGGTTTCATCGCCAATAAGAAGGCCCAAGGTATACAGTAAACCTAAAGTGAAGCATCGGAATCTAAAACTGGACTCACAGGAGAGGTTCAAATCATTGAAAGTTAGAGCGTCTATCCTCTTGTACTTAAGTCGGCATTGTGCCTTTTGTATTAAATTCGGATGCAATTTTTGTGTTTCATCGTCAATAAGAAGGTGCAAGGTATACAGTAAACCTGAAGTGAAGCATTGGAAACTAAAACTGGACTCACAGGAGAAGTTCAAATCATAGAAAGTTCGAGTGTCTGTCCTCTTGTACTTAAGTCGGCATTGTGCTTTTTGTATAAAATTTGGATGCAATATCTGTGTTTCATCGTCTATAAGAAGGTGCAACGTATACAGTAAACCTGAAGTGAAGCATCGCAATCTAAATCTGGTCTCACAGGAGAGGTTAAAATCATAGAAAGTGAGAGTGTCAGTCCTCGTTTACTTAAGTCTGCATTGTCCCTTTTGTATTAAATTCGGATGCAATTTCTGTGTTTCATCGTCAATAAGAAGGTCTAAGGGATACAATAAACCTGAAGTGAAGCATCGGAATCTAAAACTGCACTCACAGGAGAGGTTCAAATCATAGAAAGTGAGAGTGTCAGTCGTCTTGTACTTAAGTCGGCAATGAGCCTTTGGTATTAAATTCGGATCAATTTCTGTGTTTCATCGTCAATAAGACCGTGCAAGGTTTTCTGTAAACCTGAAGTGCAGCATCGGAATCTAAAACTGGACTCACAGGAGAGGTTCAAATCATAGAAAGTGAAAGTGTCAGTCCTCTTGTACTTAAGACGGCATTAAGCCTTTTGTATTAAATTCGGATGCAATTTCTGTGTTTCATCGTCAATAAGAAGGTCCTAGGGATACAGTAAACCTGAAGTGAAGCATCGGAATCTAATACTGGAGTCACAGGAGAGCTTCAAATCATAGTAAGTTAGAGTATCAGACCTCTTGTACTTAAGTCGGCATTGTGCATTTTGAGTTTAATTCCAATGCAATTTCTGTGTTTCATCGTCAATAAGAAGGTGCAAGGTATACACTAAACCTGAAGTGAAGCATCGGAATCTAAAACTGGACTCATAGGGGAGGTTCAAATCATAGAGAGTTAGAGTGTCAGTCCTCTTGTACTTAAGTCGGCATTGTGCCTTTTGAATTTACTTCCGATGCAATATCTGTGCTCCATCGTCAGTAAGAAGGTCCATGGTATACAGTAAATCTGAAGTGTAACATCGGCATCTAAAACTGGATTCACAGGAGAGGTTCAAATCATAGAAAGTTAGAGTGTCAGTCCTCTTGTACTTAAGTCGGCATTGTGGCTTTTGAATTTAATTCCGATGCAATTCCTAAGTTTCATCGTCAATAAGAAGATCCAAGGTATACAGTAATCCTGAAGTGAACCATCGGAATCTAAATGACGACTCACAGGAGAGGTTCACATCATAGAAAGTGAGAGGATCAGTCCTCTTGTACGTAAGTCGGCATTGTGCATTTTGTATTAAATTCGAATGCAATTTCTGTGTTTCATCGTCAATAAGAAGGTCCAAGGGGTACAGTAAACCTGAGCTGAAGCATCGGAATCTAAAGCTGGATTCACAGGAGAGGTTCAAATCATAGAAAGTTAGAGTGTCAGTCCTCTTCTACTTAAGTCGGCATTGTGCCTTTTGAATTTAATTCCGATGCAATTTCTGTGTCTCATCGTCAATACGAAGGTCCAAGGTATACAGTAAACCTGAAGTGAAGCTTCGGACTCTAAAAGTAAACTCACAGGGGAGGTTCATATCATAGAAAGTTAGAGTGTCTTTCCTCTTGTACTTAAGTCGGCATTGTGCCTTTTGTATTAATTTCGGAAACAATTTCTGTGTTTCATCGTCAATAAGATGGTCAAAGGGATACAGTAAACATGAAGTAAAGCATCGGAATCTAAAACTGGACTCACAGGAGAGGTTCAAATCATAGAAAGTTAGAGTGTCTGTCCTCTTGTACTTAAGTCAGCATTGTGAATTTTGTATCAAATTCGGAAACTATTTCTGTGTTTCATCGTCAATAAGAAGGTCCAAGGGATACAGTTAACCTGAAGTGAGCATCGGAATCTAAACCTGGACTCACAGGAGAGTTTCAAATCATAGAATGTTAGAGTGTCAGTCCACTTGTACTTTAGTCGGCATTGTGCCTTTTGAATTTAATTCCGATGCAATTTCTGTGTTTCATCGTCAATAAGAAGGTCCAAGGTATAGAGTAAACCTGAAGTGAAGCATCGTAATCTGAAACTTGACTCACAGGACAGGTTCAAATCATAGAAAGGTAGGGTGTCAGTCCTCTTGTACTTAAGTCGGCATTGTGCCTTTTGAATTTACTTCCGATGCAATATCTGTGCTCCATCGTCAGTAAGAAGGTCCATGGTATACAGTAAATCTGAAGTGTAACATCGGCATCTAAAACTGGATTCACAGGAGAGGTTTAAATCATAGAAAGTTAGAGTGTCAGTCCTCTTGTACTTAAGTCGGCATTGTGGCTTTTGAATTTAATTCCGATGCAATTCCTAAGTTTCATCGCCAATAAAAAGGTCTAAGGGATACAGTAAACCTGAAGTGAAGCATCGGAATCTAAAACTGCACTCACAGGAGAGGTTCAAATCATAGAAAGGGAGAGTGTCAGTCCTCTTGTACTTAAGTCGGCATTGTGCCTTTTGTATTAAATTCGGATGCAATTTCTGTGCTTCATCGTCAATAAGACCGTGCAAGGTTTTCTGTAAACCTGAAGTGCAGCATCGGAATCTAAAACTGGACTCACAGGAGAGGTTCAAATCATAGAAAGTTAGAGTGTCTGTCCTCTTGTACTTATGTCAGCATTGTGCCTTTTGTATTAAATTCGGATACTATTTCTGTGTTTCATCGTCAATTGGAATGTCCAAGGGATACAGTTAACCTGAAGTGAAGCATCGGAATCTAAAACTGGACTCACAGGAGAGGATCAAATCATAGAAATTTATAGTGTCAGTCCTCTTGTACTTAAGTCGGCATTGTGCTTTTTGTATAAAATTTGGATGCAATATCTGTGTTTCATCGTCAATGAGAAGGTGCAACGTATACAGTAAACCCGAAGTGAAGCATCGGAATCTAAATCTGGTCTCACAGGAGAGGTTAAAATCATAGAAAGTGAGAGTGTCAGTCCTCGTTTACTTAAGTCTGCATTGTGCCTTTTGTATTAAATTCGGATGCAATTTCTGTGTTTCATCGTCAATAAAAAGGTCCAAGGGATACAGTAAACATGAAGTGAAGCTTCGGAATCTGAAACTGGACTCACAGGAGAGGTTCAAATCATAGAAAGTGAGATGTGTCTGTCCACTTGTACTTAAGTCGGCATTGTGCCTTTTGTATTAAATTCAGATGCAATATCTGTGCTTCATCGTCAAAGAGAAAGTCCAAAGGATACAGTAAACCTGAGGTGAAGCATCGGAATCTAAAACTAGACTCACATTAGAGGTTTAAATCATAGACAGTTAGAGTGTCAGTCCTCTTGTACTTAAGTCG
This sequence comes from Schistocerca piceifrons, assembly GCF_021461385.2. NCBI lineage: Eukaryota > Metazoa > Arthropoda > Insecta > Orthoptera > Acrididae > Schistocerca > Schistocerca piceifrons. The sequence continues at coordinate 847,623 of NW_025728148.1, read as the reverse complement.
TCATTGTGCATTTTGTATTAAATTCGAATGCAATTTCTGTGTTTCATCGTCAATAAGAAAGTCCAAGAGATACAGTAAACCTGAGCTGAAGCATCGGAATCTAAAGCTGGACTCACAGGAGAGGATCAAATCATAGAAAGTTAGAGTGTCAGTCCTCTTCTACTTAAGTTGGCATTGTGCCTTTTGAATTTAATTCCGATGCAATTTCTCTGTTTCATCGTCAATACGAAGGTCCAAGGTTTACAGTAAAGCTGAAGTGAAGCTTTTGACTCTAAAACTGGACTCACAGGAGAGGTTCAAATCATAGAAAGTTAGAGTGTCTGTCCTCTTGTACTTAAGTCGGCATTGTGCCTTTTGTATTAATTTCGGATACAAATTCTGTGTTTCATCGTCAATAAGAAGGTCAAAGGGATACAGTAAACATGAAGTAAAGCATCGGAATCTAAAACTGGACTCACAGGAGAGGTTCAAATCATAGAAAGTTAGACTGTCTGTCCTCTTGTACTGAAGTCGGCATTGTAACTTGTGTATTAAATTCGGATACTATTTCTGTGTTTCATCGTCAATAGGAAGGTCCAAGGGATACAGTTAACCTGAAGTGAAGCATCGGAATCTAAAACTGGACCCACAGGAGAGTTTCAAATCATAGAATGTTAGAGTGTCAGTCCACTTGTACTTAAGTCGGCATTGTGCCTTTTGAATTTAATTCCGATGCAATTTCTGTGTTTCATCGTCAATAACAAGGTCCAAGGTATACAGTAAACCTGAAGTGAAGCATCGTAATCTAAAACTGGACTCACAGGACAGGTTCAAATCATAGAAAGGTAGAGTGTCAGTCCTCTCATACTTAAGTCGGCATTGTTCCTTTTGTATAAAATTCGGATGCAATTTCTGTGTTTCGTCGTCAATAAGAAGGTGCAAGGTATACAGTAAACCTGAAGTGAATCATCGGAATCTAAAACTGGACTCACAGGAGACGTTCAAATCATAAAAGTGAGAGTGTCAGTCCTCTTGTACTTAAGTCGGCATTGTGCCTTTTCTATTAAATTCAGATGCAAATTCTGTGTTTCATCGTCAATAAGAAGGTCCAAGGGATACAGTAAACCTGAAGTGAAGCATCGGAATCTAAAACTGGACTGACAGGAGAGGTTCATATCATAGAAAGTGAGAGTGTCAGTCCTCTTGTACTTAAGTCGGCAATGTGCCTTTTGTATTGAATTCGGATTCAATTTCTGTGTTTCATCGTCAGTAAGAAGGTCCTAGGGATACAGTTAACCTGAAGTGAAGCATCGGAATCTAAAACTGGACTCATAGGGGAGGTTCAAATCATGGTAAGTTGGAGTGTCAGACCTCTTGTACTTAAGTCGGCATTGTGCATTTTGAATTTAATTCCAAAGCAATTTCTGTGTTTCATCATCAGTAAGAAGGTGCAAGGTATACAGTAAACCTGAAGTGAAGCATCGGAATCTATAACTGGACTCATTGGAGAGTTTCTAATCATAGAGAGTTAGAGTGTCAGTCCTCTTGTACTTAAGTCGGCTTTGTGCCTTTTGAATTTACTTCCGATGCAATTTCTGTGCTCCATCGTCAGTAAGAAGGTCCATGGTATACAGTAAACCTGAAGTGTAACATCGCCATCTAAAACTGGATTCACAGGAGAGGTTCTAAACATAGAAAGTGAGAGTGTCAGGCCTCTTGTACTTAAGTCGGCATTGTGGCTTTTGAATTTAATTCCGGCGCAATTCCTAAGTTTCATCGTCAATAAGAAGATCCAAGGTATTCTGTAAACCTGAAGTGAAGCATCGGAATCTAAAACTGGACTCACAGGAGAGGTTCAAATCATAGAAAGTGAGAGTGTCAGTCCTCTAGTACTTAAGTCGGCATTTTGCCTTTTGTATTAAATTCGGATGGAATTTCTGTGCTTCATCGTCAAAAAGAAGGTCCAGGGTATACAGTAAACCTGAGGTGAAGCATCGGAATCTAAAACTGGACTCACATTAGAGGTTTAAATCATAGATAGTTAGAGTGTCAGTCCTCTTGTACTTAAGACGGCATTGTGCCTTTTGTAATAAAGTCAGATGCAATTTCTGTGTTTCATCGTCAATAAGAAGGTCCAAGGGATACAGTAAACCTGAAGTGAAGCATCGGAGTCTAAAGCTGGACTCACAGGAGGAGTTCAAATCATAGAAAGTTAGAGTGTCAGTCCTCTTGTACTTAAGTCGGCATTGTGCCTTTTCTATTAAATTCGGATACAATTTCTGTCTTTCATCGTCAATAAGAAGGTCCAAGGGATACAGTTAACCTGAAGTGAAGCATCGGAATCTAAACCTGGATTCACAGGAGAGTTTCAAATCATAGAAAGTTAGAGTGTCAGTCCTCTTGTACTTAAGTCGGCATTGTGAATTTTGAATTTAATTCCGATGCAGTTTCTGTTTTTCATCGTCAATAAGAAGGTCCAAGGTATACAGTAAACCTGAAGTGAAGCATCGTAATCTAAAACTGGACTCACAGGAGAGGTTCAAATCATAAAAGTGAGAGTGTCAGTCCTCTTGTACTTAAGCCGGCATTGTGCCTTTTGTATTAAATTCGGATGCAAATTCTGTGTTTCATCGTCAATAAGAAGGTCCAACGGATACAGTAAACCTGAAGTGGAGCATCGGAATCTAAAACTGGACTCATAGGAGAGGTTCAAATCATAAAGAGTTAGAGTGTCAGTCCTCTTGTACTTAAGCCGGCATTGTGAATTTTGAATTTAATTCCGATGCAATTTCTGTTTTTCATCGTCAATAAGGAGGTCCAAGGTATACAGCAAACCTGAGGTGAAGGTTCGGAATCTAAAACTGGACTCACAGGAGAGGTTCAAATCATAAAAGTGAGAAAGTCAGTCCTCTTGTACTTAAGTCGTCATTGTGCCTTTTGAATTTACTTCCGATGCAATTTCTGTGCTCCATCGTCAATAAGAAGGTCCATGGTATACAGTAAACCTGAAGTGTAACATGGGCATCTAAAACTGGACTCACAGGAGAGGTTCAAATCGTAGAAAGTTAGAGTGTCAGTCCTCTTGTACTTAAGTCGGCATTGTGGCTTTTGAATTTAATTCCGATGCAATTCCTAAGTTTCATCGTCAATAAGAAGATCCAAGGTATACAGTAAACCTGAAGTGAAACATCGGAATCTAAAACTCGACACACGGTATAGGTTCAAATCATAGAAAGTTAGAGTGTCAGTCCTCTTGTACGTAAGTCAGCATTGTGCCTTTTGAATTTAATTCCAATGCAATTTCTGTGTGTCATCGTCAATACGAAGGTCCAAGGTATACAGTAAACCTGAAGTGAAGCGTCGGCCTCTAAAACTGGACTCACAGGAGAGGTTCAAATCATAGTAAGTTAGAGTGTCTGTCCTCTTGTACTTAAGTCGGCATTGTGCCTTTTGTATTAATTTCGTATACAATTTCTGTGTTTCATCGCCAATAAGAAGGTCAAAGGGATACAGTAAACCTGAAGTTAAGCATCGGAATCTAAAAGTGGACTCACAGGAGAGGTACAAATCATAGAAAGTTAGAGTGTCTGTCCTCTAGTACTTAAGTCGGCATTGTGACTTGTGTATTAAATTCGGATGCAATTTCTGTGTTTCTTCATCAATAAGAAGGTCCAAGGTATACAGTAAACATGAAGTGAAGGTTCGGAATCTGAAACTGGGCTCACAGGAGAGGTTCAAATCATAGAAAGTTAGAGTGTCTGTCCTCTTGTACTTAAGTCGGCATTGTGCCTTTTGTATTAAATTCGGATACAATTTCTGTGTTTCATCGTCAATAAGAAGGTCCAACGGATACAGTTAACCTGAAGTGAAGCATCGGAATCTAAAAATGGACTCACAGGAGAGTTTCAAATCATTGAAAGTTAGAGTGTCAGTCCTCTTGCACCTAAGTCGGCATTGTGCCTTTTGAATTTACTTCCGACTCAATTTCTGTGCTCCATCGTCAGTAAGAAGGTCCATGGAATACAGTAAACCTGAAGTGTAACATCGGCATCTAAAACTGGATTCACAGGAGAGGTTCAAACCATAGAAAGTTATTGTGTCAGTCCTCTTGTACTTAAGTCGGCATTGTGGCTTTTGAATTTAATTCCGATGCAATTCCTAAGTTTCATCGTCAATAAGAAGATCCAAGGTATACTGTAAACCTGAAGTGAAGCATCGGACTCTAAAACTCGACTCACAGGAGAGGTTCAAATCATAGAAAGTTAGAGTGTCATTCATCTTGTACGAAAGTCGGCATTGTGCCTTTTGTATTAAATTGGGATGCAATTCCTGTGTTTCATCGTAAATAAGAAGGTCCAAGGGATACAGTAAACCTGACGTGAAGCATCGGAATTTAAATCTGGACTCACAGGAGAGGTTCAAATCATAGAAAGTGAGAGTGTCAGTCCTCTTGTACTTAAGTCGGCATTGTGCATTTTGTATTAAATTCGGATGGAATTTCTGGGCTTCATCGTCAAAAAGAAGGTCCAAGCGATACAGTAAACCTGAGGTGAAGCATCGGAATCTAAAACTGGACTCACATTAGAGATTTAAATCATAGACAGTTAGAGTGTCAGTCCTCTTGTACTTCAGTTGGCCTTATGCCTTTTGTATTAAATTCGGATGCAATTTCTGTGTTTCATCGACAATAAGAAGGTCCAAGGGATACAATAAACCTGAAGTGAAGCATCGGAATCTAAAACTGCACTCACAGGAGAGGTTCAAATCATAGAAAGTGAGAGTGTCAGTCGTCTTGTACTTAAGTCGGCAATGAGCCTTTGGTATTAAATTCGGATCAATTTCTGTGTTTCATCGTCAATAAGACCGTGCAAGGTTTTCTGTAAACCTGAAGTGCAGCATCGGAATCTAAAACTGGACTCACAGGAGAGGTTCAAATCATAGAGAGTTAGAGTGTCAGTCCTCTTGTACTTAAGTCGGCATTGTGCCTTTTGAATTTACTTCCGATGCAATTTCTGTGCTCCATCGTCAATAAGAAGGTCCATGGTAGACAGTAAACCTGAAGTGTAACATCGGCATCTAAATCTGGACTCACAGGAGAGGTTCAAATCATAGATAGTTAGAGTGTCAGTCCTCTTGTACTTAAGTCGGCATTGTGGTTTTGAATTTAATTCCGATGCAATTCCTAAGTTTCATCGTCAATAAGAAGATCCAAGGTATACAGTAATCCTGAAGTGAACCATCGGAATCTAAATGACGACTCACAGGAGAGGTTCAAATCATAGAAAGTGAGAGGATCAGTCCTCTTGTACTTAAGTCGGCATTGTGCATTTTGTATTAAATTCGAATGCAATTTCTGTGTTTCATCGTCAATAAGAAGGTCCAAGGATTACAGTAAACCTGAGCTGAAGCATCGGAATCTAAAGCTGGATTCACAGGAGAGGTTCAAATCATAGAAAGTTAGAGTGTCAGTCCTCTTCTACTTAAGTCGGCATTGTGCCTTTTGAATTTAATTCCGATGCAATTTCTGTGTTTCATCGTCAATACGAAGGTCCAAGGTATACTGTAAACCTGAAGTGAAGCTTCGGACTCTAAAACTAAACTCACAGGGGAGGTTCAAATCATAGAAAGTTAGAGTGTCTGTCCTCTTGTACTTAAGTCGGCATTGTGCCTTTTGTATTAATTTCGGAAACAATTTCTGTGTTTCATCGTCAATAAGATGGTCAAAGGGATACAGTAAACATGAAGTAAAGCATCGGAATCTAAAACTGGACTCACAGGAGAGGTTCAAATCATAGAAAGTTAGAGTGTCTGTCCTCTTGTACTTAAGTCAGCATTGTGAATTTTGTATCAAATTCGGATACTATTTCTGTGTTTCATCGTCAATAAGAAGGTCCAAGGGATACAGTTAACCTGAAGTGAGTATCGGAATCTAAACCTGGACTCACAGGAGAGGTTCAAATCATAGAAAGTTAGAGTGTCAGTCCTCTTGTACTTAAGTCGGCATTTTGGCTTTTGAATTTAATTCCGATGCAATTCCTAAGTTTCATCGCCAATAAAAAGGTCTAAGGGATACAGTAAACCTGAAGTGAAGCATCGGAATCTAAAACTGCACTCACAGGAGAGGTTCAAATCATAGAAAGGGAGAGTGTCAGTCCTCTTGTACTTAAGTCGGCATTGTGCCTTTTGTATTAAATTCGGATGCAATTTCTGTGTTTCATCGTCAATAAGACCGTGCAAGGTTTTCTGTAAACCTGAAGTGCAGCATCGGAATCTAAAACTGGACTCACAGGAGAGGTTCAAATCATAGAAAGTTAGAGTGTCTGTCCTCTTGTACTTATGTCAGCATTGTGCCTTTTGTATTAAATTCGGATACTATTTCTGTGTTTCATCGTCAATAGGAATGTCCAAGGGATACAGTTAACCTGAAGTGAAGCATCGGAATCTAAAACTGGACTCACAGGAGAGGATCAAATCATAGAAATTTATAGTGTCAGTCCTCTTGTACTTAAGTCGGCATTGTGCTTTTTGTATAAAATTTGGATGCAATATCTGTGTTTCATCGTCAATAAGAAGGTGCAACGTATACAGTAAACCCGAAGTGAAGCATCGGAATCTAAATCTGGTCTCACAGGAGAGGTTAAAATATTAGAAAGTGAGAGTGTCAGTCCTCGTTTACTTAAGTCTGCATTGTGCCTTTTGTATTAAATTCGGATGCAATTTCTGTGTTTCATCGTCAATAAAAAGGTCCAAGGGATACAGTAAACATGAAGTGAAGCTTCGGAATCTGAAACTGGACTCACAGGAGAGGTTCAAATCATAGAAAGTGAGAGTGTCTGTCCACTTGTACATAAGTCGGCATTGTGCCTTTTGTATTAAATTCAGATGCAATATCTGTGCTTCATCGTCAAAAAGAAAGTCCAAAGGATACAGTAAACCTGAGGTGAAGCATCGGAATCTAAAACTAGACTCACATTAGAGGTTTAAATCATAGACAGTTAGAGTGTCAGTCCTCTTGTACTTAAGTCGTCATTGTGCATTTTGTATTAAATTCGAATGCAATTTCTGTGTTTCATCGTCAATAAGAAGGTCCAAGAGATACAGTAAACTTGAGCTGAAGCATCGAAATCTAAAGCTGGACTCACAGGAGAGGATCAAATCATAGAAAGTTAGAGTGTCAGTCCTCTTCTACTTAAGTTGGCATTGTGCCTTTTGAATTTAATTCCGATGCTATTTCTCTGTTTCATCGTCAATACGAAGGTCCAAGGTTTACAGTAAACCTGAAGTGAAGCTTTTGACTCTAAAACTGGACTCACAGGAGAGGTTCAAATCATAGAAAGTTAGAGTGTCTGTCTTGTTGTACTTAAGTCGGCATTGTGCCTTTTGTATTAATTTCGGATACAAATTCTGTGTTTCATCGTCAATAAGAAGGTCAAAGGGATACAGTAAACATGAAGTAAAGAATCGGAATCTAAAACTGGACTCACAGGAGAGGTTCAAATCATAGAAAGTTAGAGTGTCTGTCCTCTTGTACTGAAGTAGGCATTGTAACTTGTGTATTAAATTCGGATGTAATTTCTGTGTTTCATCATCAATAAGAAGGTCCAAGGGATACAGTAAACATGAAGTGAAGCTTCGGAATCTGAAACTGGGCTCAGAGGAGAGGTTCAAATCATAGAAAGTTAGAGTGTCTCTCCTCTTGTACTTATGTCAGCATTGTGCCTTTTGTATTAAATTCGGATACTATTTCTGTGTTTCATCGTCAATAGGAAGGTCCAAGGGATACAGTTAACCTGAAGTGAAGCATCGGAATCTAAAACTGGACTCACAGGAGAGTTTCAAATCATAGAATGTTAGAGTGTCAGTCCACTTGTACTTAAGTCGGCATTGTGCCTTTTGAATTTAATTCCGATGCAATTTCTGTGTTTCATCGTCAATAAGAAGGTCCAAGGGATACAGTAAACCTGAAGTGAAGCATCGGAATCTAAAACTGGACTGACAGGAGAGGTTCATATCATAGAAAGTGAGAGTGTCAGTCCTCTTGTACTTAAGTCGGCAATGTGCCTTTTATATTGAATTCGGATTCAATTTCTGTGTTTCATCGTCAGTAAGAAGGTCCTAGGGATACAGTTAACCTGAAGTGAAGCATCGGAATCTAAAACTGGACTCATAGGGGAGGTTCAAATCATGGTAAGTTAGAGTGTCAGACCTCTTGTACTTAAGTCGGCATTGTGCATTTTGAATTTAATTCCAAAGCAATTTCTGTGTTTCATCATCTGTAAGAAGGTGCAAGGTATACAGTAAACCTGAAGTGAAGCATTGGAATCTATAACTGGACTCATTGGAGAGGTTCTAATCATTGAGAGTTAGAGTGTCAGTCCTCTTGTACTTAAGGCGGCTTAGTGCCTTTTGAATTTACTTCCGATGCAATTTCTGTGCTCCATCGTCAGTAAGAAGGTCCATGGTATACAGTAAACCTGAAGTGTAACATCGCCATCTAAAACTGGATTCACAGGAGAGGTTCTAAACATAGAAAGTAAGAGTGTCAGTCCTCTTGTACTTATGTCGGCATTGTGGCTTTTGAATTTAATTCCGGCGCAATTCCTAAGTTTCATCGTCAATAAGAAGATCCAAGGTATTCTGTAAACCTGAAGTGAAGCATCGGAATCTAAAACTGGACTCACAGGAGAGGTTCAAATCATAGAAAGTGAGAGTGTCAGTCCTCTTGTACTTATGTCGGCATTTTGCCTTTTGTATTAAATTCGGATGGAATTTCTGTGCTTCATCGTCAAAAAGAAGGTCCAGGGTATACAGTAAACCTTAGGTGAAGCATCGGAATCTAAAACTGGACTCACATTAGAGGTTTAAATCATAGATAGTTAGAGTGTCAGTCCTTTTGTACTTAAGACGGCATTGTGCCTTTTGTAATAAAGTCAGATGCAATTTCTGTGTTTCATCGTCAATAAGAAGGTCCAAGGGATACAGTAAACCTGAAGTGAAGCATCGGAATCTAAAGCTGGACTCACAGGAGGAGTTCAAATCATAGAAAGTTAGAGTGTCAGTCCTCTTGTACTTAAGTCGGCATTGTGCCTTTTCTATTAAATTCGGATACAATTTCTGTGTTTCATCGTCAATAAGAAGGTCCAAGGGATACAGTTAACCTGAAGTGAAGCATCGGAATCTAAACCTGGATTCACAGGAGAGTTTCAAATCATAGAAAGTTAGAGTGTCAGTCCTCTTGTACTTAAGTAGGCATTGTGAATTTTGAATTTAATTCCGATGCAGTTTCTGTTTTTCATCGTCAATAAGAAGGTCCAAGGTATACAGTAAAACTGAAGTGAAGCATCGTAATCTAAAACTGGACTCACAGGAGAGGTTCAAATCATAAAAGTGAGAGTGTCAGTCCTCTTGTACTTAAGCCGGCATTGTGCCTTTTGTATTAAATTCGGATGCAAATTCTGTGTTTCATCGTCAATATGAAGGTCCAACGGATACAGTAAACCTGAAGTGGAGCATCGGAATCTAAAACTGGACTCATGGGAGAGGTTCAAATCATAAAGAGTTAGAGTGTCAGTCCTCTTGTACTTAAGTCGGCATTGTGCCTTTTGAATTTACTTCCGATGCAATTTCTGTGCTGCATCGTCAATAAGAAGGTCCATGGTATACAGTAAACCTGAAGTCTAACATCGGCATCTAAAACTGGACTCACAGGAGAGGTTCAAATCATAGAAAGTTAGAGTGTCAGTCCTCTTGTACTTAAGTCGGCATTGTGGCTTTTGAATTTAATTCCGATGCAATTCCTAAGTTTCATCGTCAATAAGAAGATCCAAGGTATACTGTAAACCTGAAGTGAAGCATCGGACTCTAAAACTCGACTCACAGGAGAGGTTCAAATCATAGAAAGTTAGAGTGTCATTCATCTTGTACGAAAGTCGGCATTGTGCCTTTTGTATTAAATTCGGATGCAATTCCTGTGTTTCATCGTAAATAAGAAGGTCCAAGGGATACAGTAAACCTGAGGTGAAGCATCGGAATCTAAAACTGGACTCACATTAGAGGTTTAAATCATAGACAGTTAGAGTGTCAGTCCTCTTGTACTTAAGTCGGCATTGTGCCTTTTGTATTAAATTCGGGTGCAATTTCTGTGTTTCATCGACAATAAGAAGGTCCAAGGGATACATTAAACCTGAAGTGAAGCATCGGAATCTAAAGCTGGACTCACAGGAGGTGTTCAAGTCATAGAAAGTTAGAGTGTCAGTCCTCTTGTACTTATGTCGGCATTGTGCCTTTTCTATTAAATTCGGATACAATTTCTGTGTTTCATCGTCAATAGGAAGGCCCAAGGGATACAGTTAACCTGAAGTGAAGCATCGGAAACTAAACCTGGACTCACAGGAGAGTTTCAAATCATAGAAATTTAGAGTGTCAGTCCTCTTGTACTTAAGCCGGCATTGTGAATTTTGAATTTAATTCCGATGCAATTTCTGTTTTTCATCGTCAATAAGGAGGTCCAAGGTATACAGCAAACCTGAGGTGAAGGTTCGGAATCTAAAACTGGACTCACAGGAGAGGTTCAAATCATAAAAGTGAGAGAGTCAGTCCTCTTGTACTTAAGTCGTCATTGTGCCTTTTGAATTTACTTCCGATGCAATTTCTGTGCTCCATCGTCAATAAGAAGGTCCATGGTATACAGTAAACCTGAAGTGTAACATGGGCATCTAAAACTGGACTCACAGGAGAGGTTCAAATCGTAGAAAGTTAGAGTGTCAGTCCTTTTGTACTTAAGTCGGCATTGTGGCTTTTGAATTTAATTCCGATGCAATTCCTAAGTTTCATCGTCAATAAGAAGATCCAAGGTATACAGTAAACCTGAAGTGAAACATCGGAATCTAAAACTCGACACACGGTATACGTTCAAATCATAGAAAGTTAGAGTGTCAGTCCTCTTGTACGTAAGTCGGCATTGTGCCTTTTGAATTTAATTCCAATGCAATTTCTGTGTGTCATCGTCAATACGAAGGTCCAAGGTATACAGTAAACCTGAAGTGAAGCGTCGGCCTCTAAAACTGGACTCACAGGAGAGGTTCAAATCATAGTAGGTTAGAGTGTCTGTCCTCTTGTACTTAAGTCGGCATTGTGCCTTTTGTATTAATTTCGTATACAATTTCTGTGTTTCATCGCCAATAAGAAGGTCAAAGGGATACAGTAAACCTGAAGTTAAGCATCGGAATCTAAAACTGGACTCACAGGAGAGGTACAAATAATAGAAAGTTAGAGTGTCTGTCCTCTAGTACTTAAGTCGGCATTGTGACTTGTGTATTAAATTCGGATGCAATTTCTGTGTTTCTTCATCAATAAGAAGGTCCAAGGTATACAGTAAACATGAAGTGAAGGTTCGGAATCTGAAACTGGGCTCACAGGAGAGGTTCAAATCATGGAAAGTTAGAGTGTCTGTCCTCTTGTACTTAAGTCGGCATTGTGCCTTTTGTATTAAATTCGGATACAATTTCTGTGTTTCATCGTCAATAAGAAGGTCCAACGGATACAGTTAACCTGAAGTGAAGCATCGGAATCTAAACCTGGACTCACAGTAGAGTTTCAAATCATTGAAAGTTAGAGTGTCAGTCCTCTTGCACCTAAGTCGGCATTGTGCCTTTTGAATTTAATTCCGATGCATTTTCTGTGTTTCATCATCAATTAGAAGTTCCAAGGTATACAGTAAACCTGAAGTGAAACATCGTATTCAAACCTGGACTCACAGGACAGGTTCAAGTTATAGAAAGTTAGAGTGTCAGTCCTCTCGTACTTAAGTCGGCATTGTGCCTTTTGTATCAAATTCGGATGCAATTTCTGTGTTTCGTCGTCAATAAGAAAGTGCAAGGTATACAGTAAACCTGAAGTGAAGCATCGGAATCTAAAACTGGACTCACAGGAGACGTTCAAATCATAAAAGTGAGAGTGTCAGTCCTCTTGTACTTAAGTCGGCATTGTGCCTTTTGTATTAAATTCGGATGCAAATTCTGTGTTTCATCGTCAATAAGAGGGTCCAAGGGATACAGTAAACCTGAAGTGAAGCATCGGAATCTAAAATTGGACTGACAGGAGAGGTTCAAATCATAGAAAGTGAGAGTGTCAGTCCTCTTGTACTTAAGTCGGCAATGTGCCTTTTGTATTGAATTCGGATGCAATTTCTGTGTTTCATCGTCAGTAAGAAGGTCCTAGGGATACAGTAAACCTGAAGTGAAGCATCGGAATCTAAAACTGAACTCACAGGTGAGGTTCAAATCATAGTATGTTAGAGTGTCAGACCTCTTGTACTTAAGTCGGCATTGTGCATTTTGATTTAATTCCAATGCAATTTCTGTGTTTCATCATCAATAAGAAGGTGCAAGGTATACAGTAAACCTGAAGTGAAGCATCGGAATCTATAACTGGACTCATAGGAGAGGTTAAAAACATAGAGAGTTAGAGTGTCAGTCCTCTTGTACTTAAGTCGGCATTCTGCCTTTTGAATTTACTTCCGACTCAATTTTTGTGCTCCATCGTCAGTAAGAAGGTCCATGGTATACAGTAAACCTCAAGTGTAACATCGGCATCTAAAACTGGATTCACAGGAGAGGTTCAAACCATAGAAAGTTAGAGTGTCAGTCCTCTTGTACTTAAGTCGGCATTGTGGCTTTTGAATTTAATTCCGATGCAATTCCTAAGTTTCATCGTCAATAAGAAGATCCAAGGTATACTGTAAACCTGAAGTGAAGCATCGGACTCTAAAACTCGACTCACAGGAGAGGTTCAAATCATAGGAAGTTAGAGTGTCATTCATCTTGTACGAAAGTCGGCATTGTGCCTTTTGTATTAAATTCGGATGCAATTCCTGTGTTTCATCGTAAATAAGAAGGTCCAAGGGATACAGTAAACCTAAAGTGAAGCATCGGAATTTAAATCTGGACTCACAGGAGAGGTTCAAATCATAGAAAGTGAGAGTGTCAGTCCTCTTTTACTTAAGTCGGCATTGTTCCTTTTGTATTAAATTCGGATGGAATTTCTGGGCTTCATCGTCAAAAAGAATGTCCAAGCGATACAGTAAACCTGAGGTGAAGCATCGGAATCTAAAACTGGACTCACATTAGAGGTTTAAGTCATAGACAGTTAGAGTGTCAGTCCTCTTGTACTTAAGTCGGCATTGTGCCTTTTGTATTAAATTCGGATGCAATTTCTGTGTTTCATCGACAATAAGAAGGTCCAAGGGATACAATTAACCTGAAGTGAAGCATCGGAATCTAAAGCTGGACTCACAGGAGGAGTTCAAGTCATAGAAGGTTAGAATGTCAGTCCTCTTGTACTTATGTCGGCATTGTGCCTTTTCTATTAAATTCGGATACAATTTCTGTGTTTCATCGTCAATAGGAAGGCCCAAGGAATACAGTTAACCTGAAGTTAAGCATCAGAAACTAAACCTGGACTCACAGGAGAGTTTTAAATCACAGAAATTTAGAGTGTCAGTCCTCTTGTACTTAAGCCGGCATTGTGAATTTTGAATTTAATTCCGATGCAATTTCTGTTTTTCATCGTCAATAAGAAGGTCCAAGGTATACAGCAAACCTGAGGTGAAGCATCGTAATCTAAAACTGGACTCACAGGAGAGGTTCAAATCATAAAAGTGAGAGAGTCAGTCTTCTTGTACTTAAGTCGGCATTGTGCCTTTTGAATTTACTTCCGATGCAATTTCTGTGCTCCATCGTCAATAAGAAGGTCCATGGTATACAGTAAACCTGAAGTGTAACATGGGCATCTAAAACTGGACTCACAGGAGAGGTTCAAATCGTAGAAAGTTGGAGTGTCAGTCCTCTTGTGCTTAAGTCGGCATTGTGGCTTCTGAATTTAATTCCGATGCAATTCCTAAGTTTCATCGTCAATAAGAAGATCCAAGGTATACAGTAAACCTGAAGTGAAGCATCGGAATCTAAAACTCGACACACGGTATAGGTTCAAATCATAGAAAGTTAGAGTGTCAGTCCTCTTGTACGTAAGTCGGCATTGTGCCTTTTGAATTTAATTCCAATGCAATTTCTGTGTGTCATCGTCAATACGAAGGTCCAAGGTATACAGTAAACCTGAAGTGAAGCGTCGGCCTCTAAAACTGGACTCACAGGAGAGGTTCAAATCATAGTAAGTTAGAGTGTCTGTCCTCTTGTACTTAAGTCGGCATTGTGCCTTTTGTATTAATTTCGTATACAATTTCTGTGTTTCATCGGCAATAAGAAGGTCAAAGGGATACAGTAAACCTGAAGTTAAGCATCGGAATCTAAAACTGGACTCACAGGAGAGGTACAAATCATAGAAAGTTAGAGTGTCTGTCCTCTAGTACTTAAGTCGGCATTGTGACTTGTGTATTAAATTCGGATGCAATTTCTGTGTTTCTTCATCAATAAGAAGGTCCAAGGTATACAGTAAACATGAAGTGAAGGTTCGGAATCTGAAACTGGGCTCACAGGAGAGATTCAAATCATAGAAAGTTAGAGTGTCTGTCCTCTTGTACTTAAGTCGGCATTGTGCCTTTTGTATTAAATTCGGATACAATTTCTGTGTTTCATCGTCAATAAGAAGGTCCAACGGATACAGTTAACCTGAAGTGAAGCATCGGAATCTAAACCTGGACTCACAGGAGAGTTTCAAATCATTGAAAGTTAGAGTGTCAGTCCTCTTGCACCTAAGTCGGCATTGTGCCTTTTGAATTTAATTCCGATGCATTTTCTGTGTTTCATCGTCAATTAGAAGTTCCAAGGTATACAGTAAACCTGAAGTGAAGCATCGTAATCTAAAACTGGACTCACAGGACAGGTTCAAATTATAGAAAGTTAGAGTGTCAGTCCTCTCGTACTTAAGTCGGCATTGTGCCTTTTGTATTAAATTCGGATGCAAATTCTGTGTTATATCGTCAATTAGAAGGTACAAGGGATACAGTAAACCTGAAGTGAAGCATCGGAATCTAAAACTGGACTGACAGGAGAGGTTCAAATCATAGAAATTGAGAGTGTCAGTCCTCTCGCACTTAAGTCGGCATTGTGCCTTTTGTATTAAACTCGGATGCAATTTCTCAGTTTCATCGTCAACAAGAAGGTCCAAGGGATACAGTAAACCTTAAGTGAACCATTGGAATCTAAAACCGGATTTACAGGAGAGGTTCAAATCATAGAAAGTTAGAGTCTCAGTCCTCTTGTACTTAAGTCGGCATTATGCCTTTTGAAATTAATTCCGATGCAATATCTGTGTATCATCGTCAATAAGAAGGTCCAAGGTATACAGTAAACGTGAAGTGAAGCATCGGAATCTAAAACTGGACTCACCGGAGAGGTGCAAATCACAGAAAGCTAGTGTCACAGTCCACTTGTACTGAAGTCGGCATTTTGCCTTTTGAATTTAATTCCGATGCAATTTCTGTGCTTCTTCGACAATGAGAAGGTCCATGGTTTACAGTAAATCTGAAGTGTAACATCGGCATCTAAAACTGGACTCACAGGAGAGGTTCCAATTATAGAACGTGAGAGTGTCAGTCCTCTTGTACTTAAGTCGGCATTGTGCCTTTTGTATTAAATTCGGATGCAATATCTGTGTTTCATCGTCAATAAGAAGGTCCAAGGGATACGGTAAACCTGAAGTGAAGCATCGGAAACTAAAACTGGATTTACAGGAGAGGTCCAAATCATAGAAAGTTAGAGTCTCAGTCCTCTTGTACTTAAGTGGCATTGTGCCTTTTAAATTTAATTTCGATGCAATTTCTGTGCTCCATCGTCAATAAGAAGGTCCATGGTATACTGTAATCCTGAAGTGTAATATCGGCATCTAAAACTGGACTCACAGGAGAGGTTCAAATCATAGAAAGTTAGAGTGTCTCTCCTCTTGTACTTAAGTCGGCATTGTGGCTTTTCAATTTAATTCCGATGCAATTCCTAAGTTTCATCGTCAATACGAAGGCCCAAGGTATACAGTAAACCTGAAGTGAAGCATCGG
Organism: Schistocerca piceifrons; assembly: GCF_021461385.2. Taxonomy (NCBI): domain Eukaryota; kingdom Metazoa; phylum Arthropoda; class Insecta; order Orthoptera; family Acrididae; genus Schistocerca; species Schistocerca piceifrons. Next base: position 831,636 of record NW_025728148.1, on the reverse strand, counting down.
AATCTAAAACAGGAGTCACAGGAGAGGTTCAAATCATAGTAAGTTAGAGTGTCAGATCTCTTTTACTTAAGTCGGCATTGTGCATTTTGAATTTAATTCTAATGCAATATCTGTGTTTCATCGTCAATAAGAAGGTGCAAGGTATACAGTAAACCTGAAGTGAAGCATCGGAATCTAAAACTCGACACACGGGAGAGGTTCAAATCATAGAAAGTTAGAGTGTCTGTCCTCTAGTACTTAAGTCGGCATTGTGACTTGTGTATTAAATTCGGATGCAATTTCTGTGTTTCATCATCAATAAGAAGGTCCGAGGGATACAGTAAACATGAAGTGAAGTTTCAGAATCTGAAACTGGACTCACAGGAGAGGTTCAAATCATAGATAGTTAGAGTGTCTGTCCTCCTGTACTTAAGTCAGCATTGTGCCTTTTGTATTAAATTCGGATACAATTTCTGTGTTTCATCGTCAATAAGAAGGTCCAAGGGATACAGTTAACCTGAAGTGCAGCATCGGAATCTAAACCTGGACTCACAGGAGAGTTTAAAATCATAGAAAGTTAGAGTGTCAGTCCTCATGCACCTAAGTCGGCATTGTGCCTTTTGAATTTAATTCCTATGCAATTTCTGTGTTTCATCGTCAATAAGATGGTCCAAGGTATACAGTAAACCTGAAGTGAAGCATCGTAATCTAAAACTTGACTCACAGGACAGGTTCAAATCATAGAAAGTTAGAGTGTCAGTCCTATTGTACTTAAGTCGGCATTGTGCCTTTTGTATTAAATTCGGATGCAAATTCCTTGTTCCATCGTCAATAAGAAGATCCAAGGTATACAGTAAACCTGAAGTGAAGCATCGGAATCTAAAACTGGACTGACAGGAGAGGTTCAAATCATAGAAAGTGAGAGTGTCAGTCCGCTTGTACTTCAGTCGGCATTGTGCCTTTTGTATTAAATACGGATGCAATTTTTGTGTTTCATCATCAATAAGAAGGTCCAAGGGATACAGTAAACCTTAAGTGAACCACTGGAATCTAAATCTGGACTCTCAAGAGAGGTTCAAATCATAGAAAGTGAGAGTGTCAGTCCTCTTGTACTTAAGTCGGCTTTGTGCCTTTTGTATTAAATTCGGATGCAATTTCTGTTTTTCATCGTCAATAAGAAGGTGCAAGGTATACAGTAAACCTGGAGTGAAGCATCGGAAACTAAGACTGGACTCACAGGAGAGATTCAAATCATAGAAATTGAGAGTGTCAGTCCTCTTGTACTTAAGTCGGCATTGTGCCTTTTGTATTAAATTCGGATGCAATTTCTGTGATTCATCGTCAGTAAGAAGGTCCTAGGGATACAGTAAACCTGAAGTGAAGCATCGGAATCTAAAACAGGACTCACAGGAGAGGTTCAAATCATAGTAAGTTAGAGTGTCAGACCTCTTGTACTTAAGTCGGCATTATGCATTTTGAATTTAATTCCAATGCAATTTCTGTGTTTCATCATCAATAAGAAGGTGCAAGGTATACAGTAAACCTGAAGTGAAGCATCGGAATCTAAAACTGGACTCACAGGAGAGGTTCAAATCATAGAAAGTTAGAGTGTCAGTCCTCCTGTACTTAAGTCGGCATTATGCTTTTTGAATTTAATTCCGATGCAATTTCTGTGTATCATCGTCAATAAGAAGGTCCAAGGTATACAGTAAACCTGAAGTGAAGCATCGGAATGTATAACTGGACTCACAGGAGAGGTTCAAATCATAGAATGTTAGAGTGTCTGTCCTCTTGTACTTAAGTAGGCATTGTGCCCTTTTGAATTTAATTCCGATGCAATTTCTGTGTTTCATCGTCAATAAGATGCTACAAGGTATACAGTAAACCTGAAGTGAAGCATCGGAATCTAAAACTGGAATCACAGGAGAGGTTCAAATCATAAATAATGAGAGTGTCAGTCCTCTAGTACCTAAGTCGGCATTGTGCCTTTTGTATTAAATTCGAATGCAATTTCTGTGTTTCATCGTCAATAAGAAGATCCAAGGGATACAGTAAACCTGAACTGAAGCATCGGAATCTAAAACTGGACTCACAGGAGAGGTTCAAATCATAGAAAGTTTGAGTGTCGGTCCTCTTGTACTTAAGTCGGCATTGTGCATTTTGAATTTAATTCCGATGCAATATCTGTGTTTCATCGTCAATAAGAAGGTGCAGGGTTTACAGTAAACCTGAAGGGAAGCGTCGGATTCTAAAACTGTACACACAGGAGAGGTTCAAATCATAGAAAGTTAGAGTCTCAGTCCACTTGTACTTAAGTAGGCATTGTGCCTTTTGAATTTAATTCCGATGCAATTTCTGTGCTTCTTCGTCAATAAGAAGGTCCATGGTTTACATTAAATCTGAAGTGTAAGATCGGCATCTAAATCTGGACTCACAGGAGAGGTTCAGATTATAGATAGTGAGAGTGTCTGTACTCTTGTACTTAAGTCGGCATTGTGCCTTTTGTATTAAATTCGGATGCAATTTCTGTGTTTCATCGTCAATAAGAAGGTTCAAAGGATACAGTAAACCTGAATTGAAGCATCGGAATGTAAAACTGGACTCACAGGAAAGGTTCAAATCATAGAAAGAGTGTCTGTCCTCTTGTACTTAAGTAGGCATTGTGCCTTTTGTATTTAATTCCAATGCAATTTCTGTGTTTCATCGTCAATAAGAAGGTGCAAGGTGTACAGTAAACTTGAAGTGAAGCATCGGAATCTGAAACTGGAATCACGGGAGAGGTTCAAAACATAGAGAGTGAGAGTGTCAGTCCTCTTGTACTTAAGTCGGCATAGTGACTTTTGTATTAAATTCGGATGCAATTTCTGTGTTTCATCGTCAATAAGGAGGTCCAAGGGATACAGTAAACCTGAAGTGATGCATCGGAATCTAAAACTGGACTCACTGGAGAGGTTCAAATCATAGAAATTTAGAGTGTCAGTCCTCTTGTACTTAAGTCGGCGTTGTGCCTTTTGAATTTAATTCCGATGCAATTTCTGTGTTTCATCGTCAATAAGAAGGTGCAAGGTATACAGTAAACCTGAAGTGAAGCATCGGAATCTAAAACTGGACTCACAGGAGAATTTCAAATCATAGAAAGTGAGAGTGTCAGTCCTCTTGCACTTAAGTCGGCATTGTGCCTTTTGTATTAAATTCGGATACAATTTTTGTGTTTCATCCACAATATGAAGGTCCAAGGGATACAGTTAACCTGAAGTGAAGCATCGGAATCTAAAACTGGACTCACAGGAGAGGTTCAAATCATAGAAAGTTAGAGTGTCAGTCCTCTTGTACTTAAGTCGGCATTGTGCCTTTTGAATTTAATTCCGATGCAATTTCTGTGTTCCATCCTCAATAAGAAGGTCCAATGTATCCCTTAAACTTGAAGTGAAGAATCGGAACCTGAAACTGGACTCACAGGAGAGGTTCAAATCATAGAAAGTTAGAGTGTCAGTCCTCTTGTACTTAAGTCAGCATTATGCCTTTTGAATTAATTCCGATGCAATTTCTGTGTATCATGGTCAATAAGAAGGTCCAAGGGATACAGTAAACCTGAACTGAAGCATCGGAATCTAAAACCGGACTCACCAGAGAGGTTCAAATCACAGAAAGTTAGTGTCTCAGTCCTCTTGTACTTAAGTCGGCATTGTGCCTTTTGAATTTTATTCCGATGCAATTTCTGTGCTTCATCGCCAATAAGAAGTTCCATGGTTTACAGTAAACCTGAAGTGTAAGATCGGCATCTAAAACTGGACTCACAGGTGAGGTTCAAATCATAGATAGTGAGAGTGTCAGTCCTCATGTACTTAAGTCGGCATTGTGCCTTTTGAATTTAATTCCGATGCAATTTATGTGTCTCATCGTCAATAAGAAGGTGCAAGGTATACAGTAAACCTGAAGTGAAGCAACGGAATCTAAAACTGGACTCACAGGTGACGTTCAAATCATAGAAAGTGAGAGTGTCAGTCCTCTTGTACTTAAGTCGGCATTGTGCCTTTTGTATTAAATTCGGATGCAATATCTGTGTTTCATCGTCAATAAGAAGGTGCAATGTATACAGTAAACCTGAAGTGAATCGTCGGAATCTAAACCTGATCTCACAGGAGAAGTTCAAATCATAGAAAGTGATAGTGTCAGTCCTTTTCTACTTAAGTCGGCATTGTGCATTTTGTATTAAATTCGGATGCAATTTCTGTGGTCATCGTCAATAACAAGGTGCAAAGGATACAGTAAATCTGAAGTGAAGCATCGGAATGTAAAAGTGGACTCATAGAAGAGGTTCAAATCATAGAAAGTTAGTGTGTCAGTCCTCTTGTACTTAAGTCGGCGTTGTGCCTTTTGAATTTAATTCCGATGCAATTTCTGTGTTTCATCGTCAATAAGAAGGTGCAAGGTATACAGTAAACCTGAAGTGATGCATCGGAATCTAAAACTGGACTCACAGGAGAATTTCAAATCATAGAAAGTGAGAGTGTCAGTCCTCTTGCACTTAAGTCGGCATTGTGCCTTTTGTATTAAATTCGGATACAATTTTTGTGTTTCATCCACAATATGAAGGTCCAAGGGATACAGTTAACCTGAAGTGAAGCATCGGAATCTAAAACTGGACTCACAGGAGAGGTTCAAATCATAGAAAGTTAGAGTGTCAGTCCTCTTGTACTTAAGTCGGCATTGTGCCTTTTGAATTTAATTCCGATGCAATTTCTGTGTTTCATCGGCAATAAGAAGGTCCAAGGTATACAGTAAACCTGAAGTGAAGCATCGGAATCTAAAACTGGACTCACAGGACAGGTTCGAATCATAGAAAGTTAGAGTGTCAGTCCTCTCATACTTAAGTCGGCATTGTGACTTTCGAATAAAATTCGGATGCAATTTCTGTGTTTCGTCGTCAATAACAAGGTGCAAGGTATACAGTAAACCTGAAGTGATGCATCGGAATCTAATACTGGACCCACAGGAGAGGTTCAAATCATAGAAAGTGACAGTGTCAGACCTCTTGTACTTAGGTCGGCATTGTGCCTTTTGTATTAAATTCGGATGCAAATTCTGTGTTTCATCGTCAATAACAAGGGCCAAGGGATACAGTAAACCTGCAGTGAAGCATCGGAATCTAAAACTGGACTGACAGGAGAGGTTCAAATCATAGAGAGTGAGAGTTTCAGTCCTCTTGTACTTAAGTCGGCATTGTGCCTTTTGTATTAGATTCGGATGCAATTTCTGTGTTTCATCGTCAATAAGAAGGTCCAAGGGATACAATAAACCTGAAGTGAAGCATCGGAATCTAAAACTGGACTCACTGGAGAGGTTCAAATCATAGAAATTTAGAGTGTCAGTCCTCTTGTACTTAAGTCGGCATTGTGCTTTTTGAATTTAATTCCGATGCAATTTCTGTGTTCCATCCTCAATAAGAAGGTCCAATGTATCCCTTAAACCTGAAGTGAAGAATCGGAACCTGAAACTGGACTCACAGGAGAGGTTCAAATCATAGAAAGTTAGAGTGTCAGTCCTCTTGTACTTAAGTCAGCATTATGCCTTTTGAATTTAATTCCGATGCAATTTCTGTGTATCATGGTCAATAAGAAGGTCCAAGGGGTACAGTAAACCTGAACTGAAGCATCGGAATCTAAAACTGGACTCACCAGAGAGGTTCAAATCACAGAAAGTTAGTATCTCAGTCCTGTTGTACTTAAGTCGGCATTGTGCCTTTTGAATTTTATTCCGATGCAATTTCTGTGCTTCATCGCCAATAAGAAGTTCCATGGTTTACAGTAAACCTGAAGTGTTAGATCGGCATCTAAAACTGGACTCACAGGTGAGGTTCAAATCATAGAAAGTGAGAGTGTCAGTCCTCATGTACTTAAGTCGGCATTGTGCCTTTTGAATTTAATTCCGATGCTATTTTTGTGTCTCATCGTCAATAAGAAGGTGCAAGGTATACAGTAATCCTGAAGTGAAGCAACGGAATCTAAAACTGGACTCACAGGAGACGTTCAAATCATAGAAAGTGAGAGTGTCAGTCCTCTTGTACTTAAGTCGGCATTGTGCCTTTTGTATTTAATTCGGATGCAATATCTGTGTTTCATCGTCAATAAGAAGGTGCAATGTATACAGTAAACCTGAAGTGAAGCGTCGGAATCTAAACCTGATCTCACAGGAGAAGTTCAAATCATAGAAAGTGAGAGTGTCAGTCCTTTTCTACTTAAGTCGGCATTGTGCCTTTTGTATTAAATTCGGATGCAATTTCTGTGGTCATCGTCAATAACAAGGTTCAAAGGATACAGTAAATCTGAAGTGAAGCATCGGAATGTAAAAGTGGACTCATAGAAGAGGTTCAAATCATAGAAAGTTAGTGTGTCAGTCCTCTTGTACTTAAGTCGGCGTTGTGCCCTTTGAATTTAATTCCGATGCAATTTCTGTGTTTCATCGGCAATAAGAAGGTCCAAGGTATACAGTAAACCTGAAGTGAAGTATCGGAATCTAAAACTGGACTCACAGGACAGGTTCAAATCATAGAAAGTTAGAGTGTCAGTCCTCTCATTCTTAAGTCGGCATTGTGACTTTCGTATAAAATTCGGATGCTATTTCTGTGTTTCGTCGTCAATAACAAGGTGCAAGGTATACAGTAAACCTGAAGTGATGCATCGGAATCTAATACTGGACCCACAGGAGAGGTTCAAATCATAGAAAGTGACAGTGTCAGACCTCTTGTACTTAGGTCGGCATTGTGCCTTTTGTATTAAATTCGGATGCAAATTCTGTGTTTCATCGTCAATAACAAGGGCCAAGGGATACAGTAAACCTGCAGTGAAGCATCGGAATCTAAAACTGGACTGACAGGAGACGTTCAAATCATAGAGAGTGAGAGTTTCAGTCCTCTTGTACTTAAGTCGGCATTGTGCCTTTTGTATTAGATTCGGATGCAATTTCTGTGTTTCATCGTCAATAAGAAGGTCCAAGGGATACAATAAACCTGAAGTGAAGCATCGGAATCTAAAACTGGACTCACAGGAGAGCTTCAAATCATAGAAATTGAGAGTGTCAGTCCTCTTTTACTTAAGTCGGCATTGTGCCTTTTGTATTAAATTCGGATGCAATTTTTGTGTTTCATCGTCAATAAGAAGGTCCAGGGGATATAGTAAACCTGAAGTGAACCATTGGAATCTAAAACTGGACTCACAGGAGAGGTTCAAATCATAGAAAGTGAGAGTGTCAGTCCTCTTGTACTTAAGTCGGCATTGTGGGTTTTGTGTTAAATTTGGATGCAATTTCTGTTTTTCATCGTCAATATGAAGGTGCAAGGTATACAATAAACTTGGAGTGAAGCATCAGACACTAAAACTCGACTCACAGGAGAGGTTCAAATCATAGAAAGTGAGAGTGTCAGTCCTCTTGTACTTAGGTCGGCATTGTGCCTTTTGTATTAAATTCGGATGCAATTTCTGTGTTTCATCGTCAATAAGAAGGTCCAAGGGATATAGTAAACCTGAAGTGAAACATCGGAATCTAAAACTGGACTCACAGGAGAGGTTCAAATCATAGAAAGTTAGAGTCTCAGTCCTCTTTATAAAGGCACATTTGCATGCCGAGCGTGAGTTTCCGCGGAAACGCGTAATACTAATTAAATAAATGATCAGTGACAAATAAATAAAGCCTATGGCACACAACTGCAGCGCTGTGTCGCTGATAAAACAAAAGCACAATTACGTTACTCTTATGTTTGATAAAAAAAGGAGAGCTTTGGTAGAAGTGGTGCGAGAAGCACGTATTTTTTTTATTGTCTGGCACACCGCCATATTTCATGTTATAGAAGAATACTGCGAGTAGCAACCACACTAGGCACTCGATTCTGTAAAGAATTTATATTTATAAAAGTAAGTAGGATAATGAACTGTAGGCTTATTCATTGAATATATCTGATTTAACTAACTGTGTAACTTTTTTATGTTTAGTAGACAATCACCTCTGTACGACGTACTGGCATGGCTGGCAAATTATTGTAATATTGAGATTTAGATTATGAGTCCGCACTTACCGCAGCAGTCTTTGGAAACGATTTAATTACGAAGTCCGATTATTCAGTTTTATTTCACGGTCAACTACGAGTAACATTCCCTTTACGAAAAAGCCTTTGTCAAGCGTCTGATACAGAATAATTAAACGTCCACGTTCCAGATAAGCAAATACAATTGCAATCACAATCACCATCATACAGATAGAATAATTAATATTTAAATAACAATATATTTTTTTATTTATTTTATTTATTTTATATTGGCGACTGCGTGTCGGACTTGTTATTTTGTCATTTGTTACATTGTTCTCTTTGTTTCATGTAAAAAATCAACTTTCTGGACCTGGACGTCAATGTATGAGAGATAACAAAATCTGAAGATATTTTCCAATTCTGAAATTTTGCGGGAAGACGCAATGAAACTTCCAGCAAAATAAGGTAAGACGCAGCATACTACTCTGGGTACAAATGGAGAAATTTCTTGAAGGACAATAACATTAAAAGTATATTTATTTCGAGGTTTAGTCCACAATGTAACGCGACTGAGAGACTTTTCCGAGAATTAAACCGTTTCATGAGGACCTTTATTTCATCAAAACATACTAATTGGGTGTCCTACCTAAGTCTTTTCGTAGACGTACACAATAACTTAAATATTTACGATACGAATTACACACCTAACGAGATCATGTTCAATTGCAAACAGAACGATCAGTGGATAGAACCATTACCTAAGTTGTCAGACAAGGAAATCACACCTGAACAGAAAATAAAAGAAGTATTGACTACATGGACACATCACGCACAAATACGAAACAAACATCACAGAAATATAATAAAAAGAAAACAAAAATTCGAGGTAGGAATGCTTGTACTACTTCGTACTCATCATAAATCTGTAGCACTCAAACGACGCAACGCTAAGTGGCGTCTGCTATATGAAGGACCGTATATAATTGTTAACATACCACATCCTGGTGCGTATCTGTTACAACATCCTAGAACTAACAAAATTATTGGGCTATACGCACACCGAGATCTTAGAGCATTTCATGCTGAATAATGTCAAAGTCATACCCATCAAAATATTGCTAAGCAACTCGAAAAACTCTGTTGTTACAACACAGATAATAAGTAGTATAGAAATTTTCATTTCAGCGGTTCCAGTGACGCAGTTGAAGACAGAAGAACTCTTCTTTCAGCGCGCGCCTCCACCTGAAAGACAGAATATTAAAGTAAAATTTATGATTACGTAGCGGTGGATGACATATTAATTTTTCACGGAACATTTGTTACTGAAGGTACCACTGACTTGGTGTGACACCTGACGAACTGACAGACGTCATCTGTGAAGCGATCTTTTACTTTGAGAAATAGATTAGACGCACATCTCTCAACACGAAAAGCATCTATCAGTAGTCAAGGCCTCACAGACACTCTACACACACGCACAAAACGCGAGGAATCGAACATTTTCTCTCTCTTACTATTTTGAATATTTATTGAGTAGTGAAAACGCCTGGTCTTGCCTACTGATGTAATGAATGTTGTGTCTAACCTATCTTAATTTCAGATGACATCACAAAAAACATCGATAATATCCCAGCAAAACCGCTAAAGAGGATGTAAATATCTGCAATTCATGTAATCAAATGTGACACAATGTAATAACCTATAGCGATGTAATGATGATGTAAACATGTTTATGTGCAACTATATTATGTTTATGCTAAGAAAATATGTGATGTGTGTATGTATAATTATTTATTTTTTTAACTGATGTATAGTGTAACTGTTACTATGTAAAAATTTGAACAAAACGAGTGCCAAAAAGACATTGCATAGTGAACCACTGTTCACGGACATTAACGAACATTACTAACTCTGCAACTACGTGGAAACCTATGTGAAAGAAACTGTTAATGCCATTCATTATGCAGCGTATCTATGTAAACGCGATGAACGATTTCCTTGATTAATAACTACAAGCATTTAGGTGAGCTATATTCAGCAAAAAAACGGAAAATGTGAAGTGCATAATTCGTGCATCGTCTAGTGACATTACTGCAGTACCCAACTTCAAGATGTTAACTGGATTAAATGGACACAAAGTGCCTGTCCAGAAAACAACACGACGGGTGGAAGAATTTTGGTTGGAACTTCAGGGAATGAAATGTTCTCGAAATGTGACGGACACTCTTACCTGGACTGTCCAAGGATCGACGCCAGCTATGTGCCGTCCGAGGTTCAGCAACCAAGCTTCCACGGAATGTAAAAAACGAACTGCACGTGGACCAATTACTCGACGGGTCACGTCTGATCTGTAATAAGCAATGCTTTTGTCACAACGAACTGCATCACTACGACTATAATGGAAATGAGAAATGGACACGCTTATGTATTAATCACGTTGTTATACAACGATGTTACTGTGATCAAAAAACTTTACCACGACGATACTAACCTGTAAAAAATTATTGTGCAGCGGATGAATATGAACTATAATAACTACACGATGTGTATAGGTCAACGCACCTGAAAAATACGGACATTTTTCTTTGAAGTATTTCAAAACAATACTATGTAACTAAGAACATTCAACAATCTAAGTTGTATTGTGTTATAACAAATATTGTAAATTTAAAACTAAGTTACCTGTCATAGAATGTAGTCTTCATATGTAATCTTGGTTGAATATTTTCTTTGTGCAACGACTGAAAAACGCGCGCACACGAACAATATGATCTGCAATACTGTGCCGCGTGATCTAACTGTACGATATAACGGCAGAGCCGCAGTTACACAGACGCATCTGCGCATGCGCGCACTCTATCTGCCAACATAAGAACTTTTACGGCGCACCCACGTCATTCTAATTTTGTATATAATGTGTTTAATGTGTAATGTAAGTCTTGTAAATAGTTGTAGATAACTTAGATTTTCTTGTGCCTTTAGGTGAATTGCTCAATTGCAGGTGTGTCCTTTCGCCTCGCAATTCAGGGGGCAATATAAAGGCACATTTGCATGCCGAGCGTGAGTTTCCGCGGAAACGCGAAATACTAATTAAATAAATGATCAGTGACAAATAATTAAAGCCTATGGCACACAACTGCAGCGCTGTGTCGCTGATAAAACAAAAGCACAATTACGTTACTCTTATGTTTGATTAAAAAAGGAGAGCTCTGGTAGAAGTGGTGCGAGAAGCACGAATTTTTTTTATTGTCTGGCACACCGCCATATTTCATGTTATAGAAGAATACAGCGAGTTGCAACCACACTAGGCACTCGATTCTGTAAAGAATTTATATTTATAAAAGTAAGTAGGATTATGAATTGTAGGCTTATTCATTGAATATATCTGATTTAACTAACTATGTAACTTTTTTATGTTTAGTAGACAATCACCTCTGTACGACGTATTGGCATGGCTGGCAAATTATTTTAATATTGTGATTTAGATTATGAGTCCGCACCTACCGCAGCAGTCTTTGGAAACGATTCAATTACGAAGTCCGATTATTCAGTTTTATTTCACGGTCAACTACGAGTAACATTCCCTTTACGAAAAAGCCATTGTCAAGCGTCTGATACCGAAAAATTAACCGTCCACGTTCCAGATAAGCAAATACAATTGCATTCACAATCACCATCATACAGATAGAATAATTAATATTTAAATAACAATATTTTTTTTTATTTATTTCATTTATTTTCCATCTTGTACTTAAGTCGGCATTGTGACTTTTGAATTTTATTCCGATGCAATTTCTGTGCTTCATCGTCAATAAGAAGGTCCATGGTTTACAGTAAACCTGAAGTGTAACATCGGCACCTAAAACTGAACTCACAGGAGAGGTTCAAATCATAGGAAGTCAGAGTGTATGTCCTCTTGTACTTAAGTCGGCATTGTGCTTTTTGTATTAAATTCGGATGCAATTTCTGTGTTTCATCGACAATAAGTAGGTCCAAAAGATACAGTAAACCTGAAGTGAAGCATCGGAATGTAAAACTGCACTCACAGGAGCGGTTCAAATCATAGAAAGTGAGAGTGTCAGTCCTCTTGTACTTAAGTCGGCATTGTGGCTTTTGAATTTAATTCCGATGTAATTCCTAAGTTTCATCGTCAATAAGAAGGTCCAAGGGGTACAGTAAACCTGAAGTGAAGCATCGGAATCTAAAACTGGACTCACAGGAGAGGTTCAAATCATAGAAAGTGAGAGTGTCAGTCCTCTTGTACTTAAGTGGGCATTGTGCCTTTTGTATTAAATTCGGATGCAATATCTGTGCTTCATCGTCAAAAAGAAGGTCCAAGGGATACAGTAAACCTGAGGTGAGGCATCGGAATCTAAAACTGGACTCACATTGGAGGTTTAAATCATAGAAAGTTAGAGTGTCAGTCCTCTTGTACTTAAGTCGGCATTGTGCCTTTTGTATTAAATTCGGATGCAATTTCTGTGTTTCATGGTCAATAAGATGGTCCAAGGGATACAGTAAACCTGAAGCGAAGCATCGGAATCTAAAGCTGGACTCACAGGAGAGGTTCAAATCATAGAAAGTTAGAGTGTCAGTCCTCTTGTACTTAAGTCGGCATTGTGCCTTTTGAATTTAATACCGATGCAATTTCTGTGCTCCATCGTCAATAAGAAGGTCCATGGTATACAGTAAACCTGAAGTGTAACATCGGCACCTCAAACTGGACTCACAGGAGAGGTTCAAATCATAGAAAGTTAGAGTGTCAGACCTCTTGTACTTAAGTCGGCATTGTGGCTTTTGAAATTAATTCCGATGTAATTCCTAAATTTCATCGTCAATAAGAAGGTCCAAGGGGTACAGTAAACCTGAAGTGAAGCATCGGAATCTAAAACTGGACTCACAGGAGAGGTTCAAATCATAGAAAGTGAGAGTGTCAGTCCTCTTGTACTTAAGTGGGCATTGTGCCTTTTGTATTAAATTCGGATGCAATTTCTGTGTTTCATCGACAATAAGTAGGTCCAAAGGATACAGTAAACCTGAAGTGAAGCATCGGAATGTAAAACTGGACTCACAGGAGCGGTTCAAATCATAGAAAGTTAGAGAGTCAGTCCTCTTGTACTTATGTCGGCATTGTGCCTTTTGAATTTAATCCCGATGCATTTTCTGTGCTCCATCGTCAATAAGAATGTCCATGGTATGCAGTAAACCTGAAGTGTAACATCGGCACCTAAAACTGGACTCACAGGAGAGGTTCAAATCATAGAAAGTTAGAATGTCAGACCTCTTGTACTTAAGTCGGCATTGTGGCTTTTGAATTTAATTCCGATGTAATTCCTAAATTTCATCGTCAATAAGAAGGTCCAAGGGGTACAGTAAACCTGAAGTGAAGCATCGGAATCTAAAACTGGACTCACAGGAGAGGTTCAAATCATAGATAGTTAGAGTGTCTGTCCTCTTGTACTTAAGTCGGGATTGTGACTTTTGTATTAAATTCGGATGCATAATCTGTGTTTCATCATCAATAAGAAGGTCCAAGGGATACAGTAAACATGAAGTGAAGCTTCGGAATCTGAAACTGGACTCACAGGAGAGGTTCAAATCATAGAAAGTCAGAGTGTCTGTCCTCTTGTACTTAAGTCGGCATTGTGCCTTTTGTATTAAATTCGGATACAATTTCTGTGTTTCATCGTCAATAAGAAGGTCCAAGGGATACAGTTAACCTGAAGTGATGCATCGGAATCTAAAACTGGACTCACAGGAGAGGTTCAAATCATAGAAAGTTAGAGTGTCAGTCCTTTTGTACTTAAGTCGGCATTGTGCCTTTTGAAATTAATTCCGTTGCAATTTCTGTGTTTCATCATCAATAAGAAGGTGCAAGGTATACAGTAAACCTGAAGTGAAGCATCGGAATCTAAAACTGGACTCACAGGACAGGTTCAAATCATAGAAAGTTAGAGTGTCAGTCCTCTTGTACTTAAGTCGGCATTGTGCATTTTGTAGTAAATTCTGATGTCATTTCTGTGTTTCATCGGCAATAAGAAGGTCCAAGGGATACAGTAAACCTGAAGTGAAGCATCGGAATCTAAAACTGGACTCACACGAGAGGTTCAAATCATAGAAAGTGAGAGTGTCAGTCCTCTTTTACATGAGTCGCCATTGTGCCTTTTGTATTTAATTCGGATGCAATTTCTGTGCTTTATCGTCAATAAGAAGGTCCAAGGGATACAGTAAACCTGAAGTGAAGCATCGGAATCTAAAACTGGACTCACAGGAGAGGTTCAGATCATAGAAAGTGAGAGTGTCAGTCCTCTTGTACTTAAGTCGGCATTGTGCCTTTTGTATTAATTTCGGATGCAATTTCTGTGTTTCATCGTCAATAAGAAGGTGCTAGGTATACAGTAAACCTGAAGTGAAGCATTGGAATCTAAAACTGGGCTCACAGGAGAGGTTCAAACCGTAGAAAGTAAGAGTGTCAGTCCTCTTGTACTTGAGTTGGCATTGTGCCTTTCGTATTAAATTCGGATGCAATTTCCTTGTTTTATCGTCAATTAGAAGGTCCAAGGAATACAGTAAACCTGAAGTGAAGCATCGGAATCAAAAACTGGACTCACAGGAGAGGTGCAATTCATAGAAAGTTAGAGTGTCAGTCCTCTTGTACTTAAGTCAGCATTGTGCCTTTTGAATTTAATTCCGATGCAATTTCTGTGCTCCATGGTCAATAAGAAGGTCCATGGTTTACAGTTAATCTGAAGTGTAACATCGGCATCTAAGACTGGACTCACACGACAGGTTCAAATCATAGAAAGTGAGAGTGTCAGTCCTTTTCTACTTAAGTCAGCATTGTGCCTTTGTATTGAATTCGGATGCAATTTCTGTGTTTTATCGTCAATAAGAAGGTCCAAGGAATACAGTAAACCTGAAGTGAAGCTACGGACTCTAAAACTGGACTCACAGGAATGTTCAAATCATAGAAAGTTAGAGTGTCTGTCCACTTGTACTTAAGTCGGCATTGTGCCCTTTGTATTAATTTCAGATACAATTTCTGTGTTTCATCGGCAATAAGAAGGTCAAAAGGATACAGTAAACCTGAAGTTAAGCTTCGGAATCTAAAACTGGACTCACAGGAGAGGTTCAAACCATAGAAAGTTAGAGTGTCTGTCCTCTTGTACTTAAGTCGGCATTGTGACTTTTGTATTAATTTCGGATGCATATTCTGTGTTTCATCATCAATAAGAAGGTCCAAGGGATACAGTAAACATGAAGTGAAGATTCGGAATCTGAAACTGGACTCACAGGAGAGGTTCAAATCATAGAAAGTCAGAGTGTCAGTCCTCTTGTACTTAAGTCGGCATTGTGCATTTTGTATTAAATTCGGATACAATTACTGTGTTTCATCCTCAATATGAAGGTCCAAGGGATACAGTTAACCTGAAGTGAAGCATCGGAATCTAAAACTGGACTCACAGGAGAGGTTCAAATCATAGGAAGCTAGAGTGTCAGTCCTCTTGTACTTAAGTCGGCATTGTGCCTTTTGAATTTAATTCCGATGCAATTTCTGTGTTTTATCGTCAATAAGAAGGTCCAAGGTATACAGTAAACCTGAAGTGATGCATCGGAAGCTAATACTGGACTCACAGGAGAGGTTCAAATCATAGAAAATGACAGTGTCAGTCCTCTTGTACTTAAGTCGGCATTGTGCCTTTTGTATTAAATTCGGATAGAAATTCTGTGTTTCATCGTCAATAACAAGGGCCAAGGGATACAGTAAACTTGCAGTGAAGCATCGGTATCTAAACCTGGACTGACAGGAGATGTTCAAATCATAGAGAGTGAGAGTGTCAGTCCTCTTGTACTTAAGTCGGCATTGTGCCTTTTGTATTAGATTTGGATGCAATTTCCGTGTTTCACCGTCAATAAGAAGTTCCATGGGATACAATAAACCTGAAGTGAAGCATCGGAATCTAAAACTGGACTCACAGAGAGCTTCAAATCATATAAATTGAGAGTGTCACTCCTCTTGTACTTAAGTCGGCATTGTGGCTTTTGTGTTAAATTTGGATGCAATTTCTGTTTTTCATCGTCAATAAGAAGGTGCAAGGTAAACAATAAACCTGGAGTGAAGCATCGGACACTAAAACTCGAGTCACAGGAGAGGTTCAAATCATAGAAAGTTTGAGTGTCTGTCCTCTTGTACTTAAGTCGGCATAGTGGCTTTTTGTATTAATTTCGGATACAATTTCTGTGTTTCATCGGCAACAAGAAGGTCAAAAGGATACAGTAAACCTGAAGTTAAGCTTCGGAATCTGAAACTGGACTCACAGGAGAGGTTCAAACCATAGAGAGTTAGAGTGTCTGTCCTCTTGTACTTAAGTCGGCATTGTGACTTTTGTATTAAATTCGGATGCATATTCTGTGTTTCATCATCAATAAGAAGGTCCAAGGGATACAGTAAACATGAAGTGAAGATTCGGAATCTGAAACTGGACTCACAGGATAGGTTCAAATCATAGAAAGTCAGAGTGTCTGTCCTCTTGTACTTAAGTCGGCATTGTGCCTTTTGTATTAAATTCGGATACAATTTCTGTGTTTCATCCTCAATATGAAGGTCCAAGGGATACAGTTAACCTAAAGTGAAGCATCGGAATCTAAAACTGGACTCACACGACAGGTTCAAATCATAGAAAGTTAGAGTGTCAGTCCTCTCGTACTTAAGTCGGCATTGTGACTTTCGTATAAAATTCGGATGCAATTTCTGTGTTTCGTCGTCAATAACAAGGTGCAAGTTATACAGTAAACCTGAAGTGATGCATCGGAATCTAATACTGGACTCACAGGAGAGGTTCAAATCATAGAAAGTGACAGTGTCAGTGCTCTTGTACTTAAGTCGGCATTGTGCCTTTTGTATTAAATTCGGATGCAAATTCTGTGTTTCATCGTCAATAACAAGGGCCAATTGATACAGTAAACCTGCAGTGAAGCATCGGAATCTAAAACTGGACTGACAGGAGAGGTTCAATTCATAGAGAGTGAGAGTGTCAGTCCTCTTGTACTTAAGTCGGCATTGTGCCTTTTGTATTAGATTCGGATGCAATTTCTGTGTTTCATCGTCAATAAGAAGGTACAAGGGATACAATAAACCTGAAGTGAAGCATCGGAATCTAAAACTGGACTCACAGGGGAGCTTCAAATCATAGAAATTGAGAGTGTCAGTCCTCTTTTACTTAAGTCGGCATTGTGCCTTTTGTATTAAATTCGGATGCAATTTCTGTGTTTCATCGTCAATAAGAAGGTCCAAGGGATACAGTAAACCTGAAGTGAACCATTCGAATCTAAAACTGGACTCACAGGAGAGGTTCAAATCATAGAAAGTGAGAGTGTCAGTCCTCTTGTACGTAAGTCGGCATTGTGGCTTTTGTGTTAAATTTGGATGCAATTTCTGTTTTTCATTGTCAATATGAAGGTGCAAGGTATACAATAAACCTGGAGTGAAGCATCGGACACTAAAACTCGACTCACAGGAGAGGTTCAAATCATAGTTAGTGAGAGTGTCAGTCCTCTTGTACTTAGGTCGGCATTGTGCCTTTTGTATTAAATTCGGATGCAATTTCTGTGTTTCATCGTCAATAAGAAGGTCCAAGGGATACAGTAAACCTGAAGTGAAACATCGGAATCTAAAACTGGACTCACAGGAGAGGTTCAAATCATAGAAAGTTAGAGTCTCAGTCCTCTTTATAAAGGCAAATTTGCATGCCGAGCGTGAGTTTCCGCGGAAACGCGAAATACTAATTAAATAAATGATCAGTGACAAATAAATAAAGCTTATGGCACACAACTGCAGCGCTGTGTCGCTGATAAAACAAAAGCACAATTACGTTACTCTTATGTTTGATTAAAAAAGGAGAGCTCTGGTAGAAGTGGTGCGAGAAGCACGTATTTTTTTTATTGTCTGGCACACCGCCCTATTTCATGTTATAGAAGAATACTGCGAGTTGCAACCATACTAGGCACTCGATTCTGTAAAGAATTTATATTTATAAAAGTAAGTAGGATTATGAACTGTAGGCTTATTCATTGAATATATCTGATTTAACTAACTGTGTAACTTTTTTATGTTTAGTAGACAATCACCTCTGTACGACGTATTGGCATGGCTGGCAAATTACTGTAATATTGAGATTTAGATTATGAGTCCGCACTTACCGCAGCAGTCTTTGGAAACGATTTAATTACGAAGTCCGATTATTCAGTTTTATTTCACGGTCAACTACGAGTAACATTCCCTTTTCGAAAAAGCCTTTGTCAAGCGTCTGATACCGAATAATTAAACGTCCACGTTCCAGATAAGCAAATACAATTGCAATCACAATTACCATCATACAGATAGAATAATTAATATTTAAATAATAATATATTTTTTTATTTATTTTATTTATTTTATATTGGCGACTGCGTGTCGGACTTGTTATTTTGTCATTTGTTACATTGTTCTCCTTGTTTCATGTAAAAAATCAACTTTCTGGACCTGGACGTCAATGTATGAGAGATAACAAAATCTGAAGATATTTTCCAATTCTGAAATTTTGCGGGAAGACGCAATGAAACTTCCAGCAAAATAAGGTAAGACGCAGCATACTACTCTGGGTACAAATGGAGAAATTTCTTGAAGGACAATAACATTAAAAGTATATTTATTTCGAGGTTTAGTCCACAATGTAACGCGACTGAGAGACTTTTCCGAGAATTAAACCGTTTCATGAGGACCTATATTTCATCAAAACATACTATTTGGGTGTCCTACCTAAGTCTTTTCGAAGACGTACACAATAACTTAAATATTTACGATACGAATTACACACCTAACGAGATCATGTTCAATTGCAAACAGAACGATCAGTGGATAGAACCATTACCTAAGTTGTCAGACAAGGAAAGCACACCTGAACAGAAAATAAAAGAAGTATTGACTACATTGACACATCACGCACAAATAAGAAACAAACATCACAGAAACATAATAAAAAGAAAACAAAAATTCGAGGTAGGAATGCTTGTACTACTTCGTACTCATCATAAATCTGTAGCACTCAAACGACGCAACGCTAAGTGGCGTCTGCTATATGAAGGACCGTATATAATTGTTAACATACCACATCCTGGTGCGTATCTGTTACAACATCCTAGAACTAACAAAATTATTGGGCTATACGCACACCGAGATCTTAGAGCATTTCATGCTGAATAATGTCAAAGTCATACCCATCAAAATATTGCTAAGCAACTCGAAAAACTCTGTTGTTACAACACAGATAATAAGTAGTATAGAAATTTTCATTTCAGCGGTTCCAGTGACGCAGTTGAAGACAGAAGAACTCTTCTTTCAGCGCGCGCCTCCACCTGAAAGACGGAATATTAAAGTGAAATTTATGATTACGTAGCAGTGGATGACATATTAATTTTTCACGGAACATTTGTTACTGAAGGTACCACTGACTTGGTGTGACACCTGACGAACTGACAGACGTCATCTGTGAAGCGATCTTTTACTTTGAGAAATAGATTAGACGCACATCTCTCAACACGAAAGCATCTATCAGTAGTCAAGGCCACACAGACACTCTACACACACGCACAAAACGCGAGGAATCGAACATTTTCTCTCTCTTACTATTTTGAATATTTATTGAGTAGTGAAAACGCCTGGTCTTGCCTACTGATGTAATGAATGTTGTGTCTAACCTATCTTAATTTCAGATGACATCACAAAAAACATCGATAATATCCCAGCAAAACCGCTAAAGAGGATGTAAATATCTGCAATTCATGTAATCAAATGTGACACAATGTAATAACCTATAGCGATGTAATGATGATGTAAACATGTTTATGTGCAACTATATTATGTTTATGCTAAGAAAATATGTGATGTGTGTATGTATAATTATTTATTTTTTTAACTGATGTATAGTGTAACTGTTACTATGTAAAAATTTGAACAAAACGAGTGCCAAAAAGACATTGCATAGTGAACCACTGTTCACGGACATTAACGAACATTACTAACTCTGCAACTACGCGGAAACCTATGTGAAAGAAACTGTTAATGCCATTCATTATGCAGCGTATCTATGTAAACGCGATGAACGATTTCCTTGATTAATAACTACAAGCATTTAGGTGAGCTATATTCAGCAAAAAAACGGAAAATGTGAAGTGCATAATTCGTGCATCGTCTAGTGACATTACTGCAGTACCCAACTTCAAGATGTTAACTGGATTAAATGGACACAAAGTGCCTGTCCAGAAAACAACACGACGGGTGGAAGAATTTTGGTTGGAACTTCAGGGAATGAAATGTTCTCGAAATGTGACGGACACTCTTACCTGGACTGTCCAAGGATCGACGCCAGCTATGTGCCGTCCGAGGTTCAGCAACCAAGCTTCCACGGAATGTAAAAAACGAACTGCACGTGGACCAATTACTCGACGGGTCACGTCTGATCTGTAATAAGCAATGCTTTTAGTCACAACGAACTGCATCACTACGACTATAATGGAAATGAGAAATGGACACGCTTATGTATTAATCACGTTGTTATACAACGATGTTACTGTGATCAAAAAACTTTACCACGACGATACTAACCTGTAAAACATTATTGTGCAGCGGATGTATATGAACTATAATAACTACACGATGTGTATAGGTCAACGCACCTGAAAAATACGGACATTTTTCTTTGAAGTATTTCAAAACAATACTATGTAACTAAGAACATTCAACAATCTAAGTTGTATTGTGTTATAACAAATATTGTAAATTTAAAACTAAGTTACCTGTCATAGAATGTAGTCTTCATATGTAATCTTGGTTGAATATTTTCTTTGTGCAACGACTGAAAAACGCGCGCACACGAACAATATGATCTGCAATACTGTGCCGCGTGATCTAACTGTACGATATAACGGCAGTGCCACAGTTACACAGACGCTTCTGCGCATGCGCGCACTCTATCTGCCAACATAAGAACTTTTACGGCGCACCCGCGTCATTCTAATTTTGTATATAATGTGTATAATGTGTAATGTAAGTCATGTAAATAGTTGTAGATAACTTAGATTTTCTTGTGCCTTTAGGTGAATTGCTCAATTGCAGGTGTGTCCTTTCGCCTCGCAATTCAGGGGGCAATATAAAGGCACATTTGCATGCCGAGCGTGAGTTTCCGTGGAAACGCGAAATATTAATTAAATAAATGATCAGTGACAAATAAATAAAGCCTATGGCACACAACTGCAGCGCTGTGTCGCTGATAAAACAAAAGCACAATTACGTTACTCTTATGTTTGATTAATAAAAGGAGAGCTCTGGTAGAAGTGGTGTGAGAAGCACTTATTTTTTTTATTGTCTGGCACACCGCCATATTTCATGTTATAGAAGAATACTGCGAGTTGCAACCACACTAGGCACTCGATTCTGTAAAGAATTTATATTTATAAAAGTAAGTAGGATTATGAACTGTAGGCTTATTCATTGAATATATCTGATTTAACTAACTATGTAACTTTTTTATGTTTAGTAGACAATCACCTCTGTACGACGTATTGGCATGGCTGGCGAATTATTGTAATATTGAGATTTAGATTATGAGTCCGCACCTACCGCAGCAGTCTTTGGAAACGATTTAATTAAGAAGTCCGATTATTCAGTTTTATTTCACGGTCAACTACGAGTAACATTCCCTTTACGAAGAAGCCATTGTCAAGCGTCTGATACCGAATAATTAACCGTCCACGTTCCAGATAAGCAAATACAATTGCAATCACAATCAGAATCATACAGATAGAATAATTAATATTTAAATAACAATTTTTTTTTAATTATTTTATTTATTTTACATCTTGTACTTAAGTCGGCATTGTGCCTTTTGAATTTTATTCCGATGCAATTTCTGTGCTTCATCGTCAATAAGAAGGTCCATGGTTTACAGTAAACCTGAAGTGTAACATCGGCACCTAAAACTGAACTCACAGGAGAGGTTCAAATCATAGGAAGTCAGAGTGTATGTCCTCTTGTACTTAAGTCGGCATTGTGACTTTTGTATTAAATTCGGATGCAATTTCTGTGTTTCATCAGCAATAAGTAGGTCCAAAGGATACAGTAAACCTGAAGTGAAGCATCGGAATGTAAAACTGGACTCACAGGAGAGGTTCAAATCATAGAAACTTAGAGTGTCTGTCCACTTGTGCTTAAGTCGGCATTGTGCCTTTTGTATTAATTTCGGATACAATTTCTGTGTTTCGTCGGCAATAAGAAGGTCAAAGGGATACCGTAAACCTGAAGTTAAGCAACGTAATCTAAAACTGGACTCACCGGAGAGGTTCAAATCATAGATAGTTAGAGTGTCTGTCCTCTTGTACTTAAGTCGGCATTGTGACTTTTGTATTAAATTCGGATGCATAATCTGTGTTTCATCATCAATAAGAAGGTCCAAGGGATACAGTAAACATGAAGTGAAGCTTCGGAATCTGAAACTGGACTCACAGGAGATTTTCAAATCATAGAAAGTCAGAGTGTCTGTCCTCTTGTACTTAAGTCGGCATTGTGCCTTTTGTATTAAATTCGGATACAATTTCTGTGTTTCATCGTCAATAAGAAAGTCCAAGGGATACAGTAAACCTGAAGTGAAGCATCGGAATCTAAAACTGGACTCACAGGAGAGGTTCAAATTTTAGAAACTTAGAGTGTCAGTCCTCTTGTACTTAAGTCGGCATTGTTCCTTTTGAATTTAATTCCGTTGCAATTTCTGTGTTTCATCGTCCATAAGAAGGTCCAAGGTATACAGTAAACCTGAAGTGAAGCATCGGAATCTAAAACTGGACTCACAGGACAGGTTCAAATCATAGAAAGTTAGGGTGTCAGTCCTCTCGTACTTAAGACGGCATTGTGCCTTTCGTATAAAATTCGGATGCAATTTCTGTGTTTCGTCGTCAATCAGAAGTTGGAAGGCATACAGTAAACCTGAAGTGAAACATCGGAATCTAAAACTGGACTCACTGGAGAGGTTCAAATCATAGAAAGTGAGAGTGTCAGTCCTCTTGTACTTAAGTCGGCATTGTGCCTTATGTATTAAATTCGGATGCAAATTCTGTGTCTCATCGTCGATAAGAAGGGCCAAGGGATACAGTAAACCTGCAGTGAAACATCGGAATCTAAAACTGGACTGACAGGAGAGGTTCTAATCATAGAAAGTGAGAGTGTCAGTCCTCGTGTACTTAAGTCGGCATTGTGCCTTTTGTATTAGATTCGGATGCAATTTCCGTGTTTCATCGCCAATAAGAAGGTCCAAGGGATACAATAAACCTGAAGTGAAGCATCGGAATCTAAAACTGGACTCACAGGAGAGCTTCAAATCATAGAAATTGAGAGAGTCAGTCCTCTTTTACTTAAGTCGGCATTATGCCTTTTGAAATTAATTCCGATGCAATTTCTGTGTTTCATCGTCAATAAGATGGTGCAGAGTATACAGTAAACCTGAAGTGAAGCGTCGGAATCTAAAACTGTACTCACAGGAGAGGTTCAAATCATAGAATATTAGAGTCTCAGTCCTCTTGTACTTAAGTCGGCATTGTGCCTTTTGAATTTTATTCCCCTGCAATATCTGTGCTTCATCGTCAATAAGAAGGTCCATGGTTTACAGTAAACCTGAAGTGTAACATCGGCATCTAAAACTGGACTCACAGGAGAGGTTAAAATCATAGGAAGTGAGAGTGTATGTCCTCTTGTACTTATGTCGGCATTGTGCTTTTTGTATTAAATTCGGATGCAATTTCTGTGTTTCATTGACAATAAGTAGGTCCAAAAGATACAGTAAACCTGAAGTGAAGCATCGGAATGTAAAACTGGACTCACAGGAGCGGTTCAAAACATAGAAAGTTAGAGAGTCAGTCCTCTTGTACTTAAGTCGGCATTGTGCCTTTTGTAGTAAATTCTGATGTCATTTCTGTGTTTCATCGTCAATAAGAAGGTCCAAGGGATACAGTAAACCTGAAGTGAAGCATCGGAATCTAAAACTGGAGTCACAGGAGAGGTTCAAATCATAGAAAGTGAGAGTTTCAGTCCTCTTCTACATAAGTCGCCATTGTGCCTTTTGTATTTAATTCGGATGCAATTTCTGTGCTTTATCGTCAATAAGAAGGTCCAAGGGATACAGTAAACCTGAAGTGAAGCATCGGAATCTAAAACTGGACTCACAGGAGAGGTTCAGATCATAGAAAGTGAGAGTGTCAGTCCTCTTGTACTTAAGTCGGCATTGTGCCTTTTGTATTAAATTCGGATGCAATTTCTGTGTTTTATCGTCAATAAGAAGGTGCAAGGTATACAGTAAACCTGAAGTGAAGAATCGGAATCTAAAACTGGGCTCACAGGAGAGGTTCAAACCACAGAAAGTGAGAGTGTCAGTCCTCTTGTACTTAAGTTGGCATTGTGCCTTATGTATTAAATTCAGATGCTATTTCTGTGTTTTATCGTCAGTTAGAAGGTCCAAGGAATACAGAAAACCTGAAGTGAAGCATCGGAATCAAAAACTGGACTCACAGGAGAGGTGCAAATCATAGAAAGTTAGTGTGTCAGTCCTCTTGTACTTAAGTCGGCATTGTGCCTTTTGCATTTAATTCCCATGCAATTTCTGTGTTTCATCGTCAATAAGAAGGTGGAGGGTATACAGTAAACCTGAAGTGAAGTGTCGGAATCTAAAACTGTATTCATAGGAGAGGTTCAAATCATAGAAAGTTAGAGTCTGAGTCCTCTTGTACTTAAGTCGGCATTGTGCCTTTTGAATTCAATTCCGATGCAATTTCTGTGCTTCATGGTCAATAAGAAGGTCCATGGTTTACAGTAATTCTGAAGTGTAACATCGGCATCTAAGACTGGACTCACAGGAGAGGTTCAAATTATAGAAAATGAGAGTGTCTGTCCTCTTGCACTTAAGTCAGCATTGTGCCTTTTGTATTAAATTCGGATGCAATTTCTGTGTTTCATCGTCAATAAGAAGGGTCAAAGGATACAGTAAACCTGAAGTGAAGCATCGGAATGTAAAACTGTACTCACAGGAAAGGTTCAAATCATAGAAAGTTAGAGTGTCAGTCCTCTTGTACTTTAGTCGGCATTGTGCCTTTTGTATTAAATTCGGACGCAAATTCTGTGTTTCATTGTCAATAAGATGGGCCAAGAAATACAGTAAACCTGCAGTGAAGCATTGGAATCTAAAACTGGACTGACAGGAGAGGTTCAAATCATAGAAAGTGAGAGTGTCAGTCCTCGTGTACTTAAGTCGGCATTGTGCCTTTTGTATTAGATTCGGATGCAATTTCTGTGTTTCATCGTCAATAAGAAGGTCCAAATGATACAATAAACTTGAAGTGAAGCATCGGAATCTAAAACTGGACTCACAGGAGAGGTTCAAATCATAGAAAGTTAGAGTGTCAGTCCTCTTGTCCTCAAGTCGGCATTGTGCCTTTTGTATTAAATTCGGATGCATTATCTGTGTTTCATCGTCAATAAGAAGGTGCAAGGGATACAGTAAACCTGGAGTGAAGCATCGGAATCTAGAACTGGACTCACAGGAGAGGTTCAAATCGTAGAAAGTGAGAGTGTCAGACCTCTTGTACTTAAGTCGGCTTTGTGCCTTTTGTATTAAATTCGGATGCAATTTCTGTGTTTCATCGTCTATAAGAAGATCCAAGGGATACAGTAAACCTGAACTGAAGCATCGGAACCTAAAACTGGACTCACAGAAGAGGTTCAAATCATAGAAAGTTAGAGTGCCAGTCCTCTTGTACTTAAGTCGGCATTGTGCCTTTTGAATTTATTTCCGATGCAATTTCTGTGCTTCATCGTCAATAAGAAGGTCCATGGTTTACAGTAAACCTGAAGTGTAACATCGGCATCTAAAACTGGACTCACAGAAGAGGTTCACATCATAGGAAGTGAGAGTGTCAGTCCTCTTGTACTTAAGTCGGCATTGTGCTTTTTGTATTAAATTCGGATGCAATATCTGTCTTTCATCGACAATGAGTAGGTACAAAGGATACAGTAAACCTGAAGTGAAGCATCGGAATCTAAAACTGGACTCGCAGGAGAAGTTCAAATCATAGAGAGTGAGAGTGTCAGTCCTCTTTTAGTTAAGTAGCCATTGTGCCTTTTGTATTTAAATCAGATGCAATTTCTGTGCTTTATCGTCAATAAGGCGGTCCAAGGGATACAGTAAACCTGAAGTGAACCATCGGAATCTAAAACTGGACTCACAGGAGAGGTTCAAATCATAGAAAGTGAGAGTGTCAGTCCTCTTGTACTTAAGTCGGCATTGTGCCTTTTGTATTAAATTCGGATGCTATTTCTGTGTATCACCGTCAATAAGAACGTCCAAGGGATACAGTAAACTGAAGTGAAGCATCGGAATCTAAAACTGGACTCTCAGGAGAGCTTCAAATCATAGAACGTGAGAGTGTTAGTCCTCTTGTACTTAAGTCGGCATTGTGCCTTTTGTATTAATTTCAGATGCAATTACTGTGATTCATCGTCAATAAGAATGTCCAAGGGGTACAGTAAACCTGAAGTGAAGCATCGGAATCGAAAACTGGACTCACAGGAGAGGTTCAAATCATAGAAATTTGGAGTGTCAGTCCTCTTTTACTTAAGTCAGCATTGTGCCTTTTGTATTAAATTCGGATGCAATTTCTGTGTTTCGTCGTCAATAAGGAGGTGCAAGGTATACAGTAAACCTGAAGTGAAGCATCGGAATCTAAAACTGGAATCACAGGAGAGGTTCAAATCACAGAAATTGAGAGTGTCAGTCCTCTTGTACTTAAGTCGGCATTGTGACTTTTGTATTAAATTCGGATGCAATTTCTGTGTTTCATCGTCAGTAAGAAGGTCCAAGGGATATAGTAAACCTGAAGTGAAGCATCGGAATCTAATACTGGACCCACAGGAGAGGTTCAAATCATAAAAAGTGAGAGTGTCAGTCCTCTTGTACTTATGTCGGCATTGTGTCTTTTGTATTAAATTCGGATGCAATTTCTGTATTTCATCGTCAATAAGCGGGTGCAAGGTGTACAGTAAACCTGGAGTGAAGCATCGGAATCTAAAGCTGGACTCACAAGAGAGATTCAAATCATAGAGAGTGACAGTGTCAGTCCTCTTGTACTTAAGTCGGCTTTGTGCCTTTTGTATTAAATTCGGATACAATTTCTGTGGTTCATCGTCAATAAGATGATCCAAGGGATACAGTAAACCTGAACTGAAGCATCAGAATCTAAAACTGGACTCACAGGAGAGGTGCAATTCATAGAAAGTTAGAGTGTCAGTCCACTTGTACTTAAGTCGGCATTGTGCCTTTTGAATTAAAATCCGATGCAATTTCTGTGTTTCATCGTCAATAAGAAGGTGGAGGGTTTACAGTAAACCTGAAGTGAAGCGTCAGAATCTAAAACTGTATTCATAGGAGAGGTTCAAATCATAGAAAGTTAGAGTCTCAGTCCTCTTGTACTTAAGTCAGCATTGTGCCTTTTGTATCAAATTCGGATGCAATTTCTGTGTCTCATCGTCAATAAGAAGGTTCAAAGGATACAGTAAACCTGAAGTGAAGCATCGGAATGTAAAACCGTACTTACAGGAAAGGTTCAAATCATAGAAAGTTAGAGTGTCAGTCCTCTTGTACTTAAGTCGTCATTGTGCCTTTTGAATTTAATTCCGATGCAATTTTGGTGTTTCGTCGTCAATAAGGAAGTGCAAGGTATACAGTAAACCTGAAGTGAAGCATCGGAATCTAAAACTGGAATCACAGGACAGGTTCAAATCATAGAAAGTGAGTGTGTCAGTCCTCTTGTACTTAAGTCGGCATTGTGACATTTGTATTAAATTCGGATGCAATTTCTGTGTTTCATCGTCAATAAGAAGGTCCAAGGGATACAGTAAACGTGAAGTGAAGCATCGAAATCTAAAACTGGACTCACAGGAGAGGTTTAAATCATAGAAAGTGAGAGTGTCAGTCCTCTTGTACTTAAGTCGGCTTTGTGCCTTTTGTATTTAATTCGTATGCAATATCTGTGTTTTATCGTCAATAAGAAGGTCCAAGGTATACAGTAAACCTGAAGTGAAGCATTGGAATCTAAAACTGGACTCACAGGAGAAGTTCAGATCAAAGAAAGTTAGTGTGTCAGTCCTCTTGTACTTAAGTCGGCATTGTGCGTTTTGCATTAAATTTGGATGCAATGTCTGTGTTTCATCGTAAATTACAAGGTGCAAGGTATACAGTAGACCTGAAGTGAAACATCGAAATTTAAAACTGGTCTCACAGGAGCGGTTCAAATTATAGAAAGTGAGAGTGTCAGTCCTCTTATACTTAAGTCTGCATTGTGCCTTTTGATCTAAATTCGGATGCAATTTCATCGTCAATAAGAAGGTCCAAGGGATACAGTAAACCTGAAGTGAAGCATCGGAATCTAAAACAGGACACACAGGAGAGGTTCAAAACATAGAAAGTTAGAATGTTAGTCCTCTTGTACTTAAGTCGGCAATGTGCCTTTAGTATTAAATTTGGATGCAATTTCTGTGTTTCATCGTCAATAAGAAGGTGCAAGGTATACTGTAAACCTGAAGTGAAGCATCGGAATCTAAAACTGGGCTCACAGGAGAGGTTCAAACCACAGAAAGTGAGAGTGTCAGTCCTCTTGTACTTAAGTTGGCATTGTGCCTTTTGTATTAAATTCGGATGCAATTTCTGTGTTTTATCGTCAATTAGAAGGTCCAAGGAATACAGTAAACCTGAAGTGAAGCATCGGAATCAAAAACTGGACTAACAGGAGAGGTGCAAATCATAGAATGTTAGAGTGTCAGTCCTCTTGTACTTAAGTCGGCATTGTGCCTTTTGAATTTAATTCCGATGCAATTTCTGTGTTTCATCGTCAATAAGAAGGTGGAGGGTATACAGTAAACCTGAAGTGAAGTGTCGGAATCTAAAACTGGACTCACAGGAGAGGTTCAAATCATAGAGAGTGAGAGTGTCTGTCCTCTTTTAGTTAAGTCAACATTGTGCCTTTTGTATATAAATCAGATGCAATTTCTGTGCTTTATCGTCAATAAGGCGGTCCAAGGGATACAGTAAACCTGAAGTGAACCATCGGAATCTAATACTGGACTCACAGGAGAGGTTCAAATCTTAGAAAGTGAGAGTGTCAGTCCTCTTGTACTTAAGTCGGCATTGTGCCTTTTGTATTAAATTCGGATGCTATTTCTGTGTTTCACCGTCAATAAGAACGTCCAAGGGATACAGTAAACTGAAGTGAAGCATCGGAATCTAAAACTGGACTCACAGGAGAGCTTCAAATCATAGAAAGTGAGAGTGTTAGTCCTCTTGTACTTAAGTCGGCATTGTGCCTTTAGTATTAAATTCAGATGCAATTACTGTGTTTCATCGTCAATAAGAAGGTCCAAGGGATACAGTAAACCTGAAGTGAAGCATCGGAATCGAAAACTGGACTCACAGGAGAGGTTCAAATCATAGAAATTTGGAGTGTCAGTACTCTTTTACTTAAGTCAGCATTGTGCCTTTTGTATTAAATTCGGATGCAATTTCTGTGTTTCGTCGTCAATAAGGAGGTGTAAGGTATACAGTAAACCTGAAGTGAAGTATCGGAATCTAAAACTGGACTCACAGGAGAGTTTCAAATCATAGAAAGTGAGAGTGTCATTCCTCTTGTACTTAAGTCGGCAATGTGCCATTTGTATTAACTTCGGATGCAATTTCTGTGTTTCATCGTCAATACGAAGGTCCAAGGGAAACAGTAAACCTGAAGTGAAGCATCGGAATCTAAAACTGGAATCACAGGAGAGGTTCAAATTACAGAAATTGAGAGTGTCAGTCCTCTTGTACTTAAGTCGGCATTGTGACTTTTGTATTAAATTCGGATGCTATTTCTGTGTTTCATCGTCAATAAGCGGGTGCAAGGTATACAGTAAACCTGAAGTGAAGCATCGGAATCTAAAACTGGAATCACAGGTCAGGTTCAAATCATAGAAAGTGAGTGTGTCAGTCCTCTTGTACTTAAGTCGGCATTGTGCCTTTTGCATTAAATTTGGATGCAATGTCTGTGTTTCATCGTCAATTACAAGGTGCAAGGTATACAGTAGACCTGAAGTGAAACATCGGAATCTAAAACTGGAATCACAGGACAGGTTCAAATCATAGAAAGTGAGTGTGTCAGTCCTCGTGTACTTAAGTCGGCATTGTGACTATTGTATTACATTCGGATGCAATTTCTGTGTTTCAACGTCAATAAGAAGGTCCAAGGGATACAGTAAACCTGAAGTGAAGCATCGAAATCTAAAACTGGACTCACAGGAGAGGTTCAAATCATAGAAAGTGAGAGTGTCAGTCCTCTTGTACTTAAGTCGGCTTTGTGCCTTTTGTATTTAATTCGTATGCAATATCTGTGTTTTATCGTCAATAAGAAGGTCCAAGGGATACAGTAAACCTGAAGTGAAGCATTGGAATCTAAAACTGGACTCACAGGAGAAGTTCAAATCAAAGAAAGTTAGTGTGTCAGTCCTCTTGTACTTAAGTCGGCATTGTGCCTTTTGCATTAAATTTGGAGGCAATGTCTGTGTTTCATCGTCAATTACAAGGTGCAAGGTATACAGTAGACCTGAAGTGAAACATCGGAATTTAAAACTGGTCTCACAGGAGCGGTTCAATTTATAGAAAGTGAGAGTGTCAGTCCTCTTTTACTTAAGTCTGCATTGTGCCTTTTGAATTAAATTCGGATGCAATTTCTGTGTTTCATCGTCAATAAGAAGGTCCAAGGGATACAGTAAACCTGAAGTGAAGCATCGGAATATAAAACAGGACACACAGGAGAGGTTCAAAACATAGAAAGTTAGAATGTTAGTCCTCTTGTACTTAAGTCGGCAATGTGCCTTTGGTATTAAATTTGGATGCAATTTCTGTGTTTCATCTTCAATAAGAAGGTGCAAGGTATACTGTAAACCTGAAGTGAAGCATCGGAATCTAAAATTGGACTCACAGGAGAGGTTCAAATCATAGAAAGTGAGAGTGTCAGAATTGTTGTATTTAAGTCGGCATTGTGCCTTTTGTATTAAATTCCGGTGCAATTTCTGTGTTTCATCGTCAATAAGAAGGTACAAGGTATACAGTAAACCTGAAGCGAACCATCGGAATCTAAAACTTGACTCACAGGAGAGGTTCAAATCATAGAAAGAGAGAGTGTCAGTCCTCTTTTACTTAAGTCGGCATTGTGCCTTTTGTATTATATTCGGATTCAATTTCTGTGTTTCTTCCTCAATAAGAAGGTCCAAGGGTTACAGTAAACCTGAAGTGAAGCATCGGAATCTAAAAGTGGACTCACAGCAGAGGTTCAAATCATAGAAAGTTAGAGTGTCAGTCCTCTTGTACTTAAGTCGGCATTGTGCATTTTGAATTAAATTCCGATGCTATTTCTATGTTTCATCGTCAATAAGAAGGTCCAAGGTATACAGTAAACCTGAAGTGAACCATCGGAATCTAAAACTGGACTCACAGGAGAGGTTCAAATCATAGAAAGTTAGAGTGTTAGTCCTCTTGTACTTAAGTCGGCATGTGCCTGTCGTATAAAATTGGGATGTAATTTCTGTGATTCGTCGTCAATAAGAAGGTGCAAGGTATACAGTAAACCTGAAGTGAAGCATCGGAATCTAAAACTATACTCACAGGAGAGGTTCAAATCACAAAAAGTGAGAGTGTCAGTCCTCTTGTGCTTAAGTCGGCTTTGTGCCTTTGGAATATAATTCCGTTGCAATTTCTGTGTTTCATCGTCAATATGAAGGTGCAAGGTATTCAGTAAATCTGAAGTGAAGCATCGGAATCTAAAACTGGACTCACAGGAGAGGTTCAAATCATAGAAAGTGAGAGTGTCAGTCCTCTTGTACTTAAGTCGGCATTGTGCCTTTTGTATTAAATTCGGATGAAATATCTGTGTTTTATCGTCATTAAAAAGGTCCAAGGGAAGCAGTAAACCTGAATTGAAGCATCGGAATCTAAAACTGGACTCACAGGAGAGGTTCAAATCATAGAAAGTGAGAGTGTCAGTCCTCTTTTACTTAAGTCAGCATTTTGACTTTTGTATTAAATT
The DNA here is from genome assembly GCF_021461385.2 of Schistocerca piceifrons. Taxonomy (NCBI): domain Eukaryota; kingdom Metazoa; phylum Arthropoda; class Insecta; order Orthoptera; family Acrididae; genus Schistocerca; species Schistocerca piceifrons. Next base: position 799,451 of record NW_025728148.1, on the reverse strand, counting down.
CGGATGCAATTTCTGTGTTTCATCGTCAATAAGAAGGTCCATGGGATACAGTAAACCTGAAGTGAAGCATCGGAATCTAAAACTGGACTCACAGGAAAGGTTGAAATCATAGAAGGTGAGTGTGTCAGTCCGCTATTACTTAAGCCGTCATTGTGCCATTTGTATTGAATTCGGGTGCAATATCTGTGTTTCATCGTCAATAAGGAGATCCAAGGGATACAGTAAACCTGAAGTGAAGCATCGGAATCTAAAACTGGACTCACAGGAGAGGTTGAAATCATGGAAATTTAGAGTGCCAGTCCTCTTGTACTTAAGTCGGCATTGTGCCTTTTGTATTAAATTCGGATGCAATTTCTGTGTTTCACCGTCAATCAGAAGGTCCAAGGGATACAGTAAACCTGAAGTGAAGCATCGTGATCTGAAACTGGACTCACAGGAGAGGTTCAAATCATAGAAAGTGAGAGTGTCATTCCTCTTGTACTTAAGTCGGCATTGTGCCTGTTGTATTAAATTCCGGTGCAATTTCTGTGTTTCATCGTCAATAAGAAGGTCCAAGGGTTACAGTAAACCTGAAGTGAAGCATCGGAATCTAAAACTGGACTCACAGGAGAGGTTCAAATCATACAAAGTAAGAGTGTCAATCCTTTTGTACTTAAGTCGGCTTTGTGCCTTTTGAATTTATTTCCGATGCAATTTCTGTGTTTCATCGTCACTAAGAAGATGCAAGGTATACAGTAAACCTTAAGTGAAGCATCGGAATCTAAAACTGGACTCTCAGGAGAGGTTCAAATCATAGAAAGAGAGAGTGTCAGTCCTTTTTTACTTAAGTCGGCATTGTGCCTTTTGTATTAAATTCGGAGGCAAATTTTTGTGTTTTATCGTCAATAAGAGGGTCAAGGGATACAGTAAACCTGAAGTGAAGCATCGGAATTTAAAACTGGACTCACAGGAGAGGTACAAATCATAGAAAGTTAGAGTGTCAGTCCTCTCGTACTTAAGTCGGCATTGTGCCTTTCGTATTAAATTCGGATGCAATTTCTGTGTTTGGTCGTCAATAAGAAGTTGGAAGGCATACAGTAAACCTGAAGTGAAGCATCGGAATCTAAATCTGGACTCTCTGGAGAGGTACAAATCATAGAAAGTGAGAGTGTCAGTCCTCGTGTACTTAAGACGGCATTGTGCCTTTTGTATTAAATTCGGATGCAAATTCTGTGTCTCATCGTCGATAAGAAGGGCCAATGGATACATAGACCTACAGTGAAGCATCGGAATCTAAAACTGGACTCACAGGAGAGGTTCAAATCATAGAAAGTGAGAGTGTCAGTCCTCTTTTACTGAAGTCAGCATTTTGACTTTTGTATTAAATTCGGATGCAATTTCTGTGTTTCATCGTCAATAAGAAGGTCCAAGGGATACAGTAAACCTGAAGTGAAGCATCGTAATCTAAAACTGGACTCACAGGAAAGGTTGAAATCATAGAAGGTGAGTGTGTCAGTCCTCTATTACCTAAGCCGTCATTGTGCCATTTGTATTGAATTCGGGTGCAATATCTGTGTTTCATCGTCAATAAGAAGATCCAAGGGATACAGTGAACCTGAAGTGAAGCATCGTAATCTAAAACTGGACTCACAGGAGAGGTTGAAATCATGGAAATTTAGAGTGTCAGTCCTCTTGTACTTAAGTCGGCATTGTGCCTTTTGTATTAAATTCCGGTGCAATTTCTGTGTTTCATCGTCAATAAGAAGGTCCAAGGGTTACAGTAAACCTGAAGTGAAGCATCGGAATCTAAAACTGGACTCACAGGAGTGGTTCAAATCATAGAAAGTGAGAGTGTCAATCCTTTAGTACTTAAGTCGGCATTGTGCCTTTTGAATTTAATTCCGATGCAATTTCTGTGTTTCTTCGTCCCTTAGAAGGTGCAAGGTATACAGTAAACCTTAAGTGAAGCATCGGAATCTAAAAGTGGACTCACAGGAGAGGTTCAAATCATACAAAGTGAGAGTGTCAGTCCTCTTGTACTTAAGTCGGCATTGTGACTTTTGTATTAAATTCGGATGCAATTTCTGTGTTTCATCGTCAGTAAGAAGGTCCAAGGGATACAGTAAATCTGAAGTTAAGCATCGGAATCTAAAACTGGACTCACTCTAGAGGTTCAAATCATAGAAAGTGACAGTGTCAGTCCTCTTGTACTTAAGTCGGCATTGTGCCATTTGTAGTAAATTCTAATGTCATTTCTGTGTTTCATCGTCAATATGAAGGTCCAAGGGATACAGTAAACCTGAAGTGAAGCATCGGAATCTAAAACTGGACTCACAGGAGAGGTTCAAATCATAGAAAGTGAGAGTGTAAGTCCTCTTTTACATAAGTCGCCATTGTGCTTTTTGTATTTAATTCGGATGCAATTTCTGTGCTTTATCGTCAATAAGAAGGTCCAAGAGATATAGTAAACCTGAAGTGAAGCATCGGAATCTAAAACTGGACTCACAGGAGAGGTTCAGATCATAGAAAGTGAGAGTGTCAGTCCTCTTGTACTTGAGTCGGCATTGTGCCTTTTGTATTAAATTCGGATGCAATTTCTGTGTTTTATCGTCAATAAGAAGGTGCAAGGTATACAGTAAACCTGAAGTGAAGCATCGGAATCTAAAACTGGGCTCACAGGAGAGGTACAAACCATAGAAAGTGAGAGTGTCAGTCCTCTTGTACTTAAGTTGGCATTGTGCCTTTTGTATTAAATTCGGATGCAATTTCTGTGTTTTATCGTCAATTAGAAGGTCCAAGGAATACAGTAAACCTGAAGTGAAGCATCGGAATCAAAAACTGGACTCACAGGAGAGGTGCAAATCATAGAAACTGAGAGTGTCAGCCCTCTTGTACTTAAGTCGGCATTGTGCCTTTTGAATTTAATTCCGATGCAATATCTGTGTTTTATCGTCAATAAGAATGTGGAGGGTATCCAGTAAACCTGAAGTGAAGCGTCGGAATCTAAAACTGTATTCATAGAAGAGGTTCAAATCATAGAAAGTTAGAGTCTCAGTCCTTTTGTACTTAAGTTGGCATTGTGCCTTTTGATTTTAATTCCGATGCAATTTCTGTGCTTCATGGTCAACAAGAAGGTCCATGGTTTACAGTAAATCTGAAGTGTAACATCGGCATGTAAGACTAGACTCACAGGAGAGGTTCAAATTATAGAAAATGAGAGTGTCTGTCCTCTTGCACTTAAGTCAGCATTCAGCCTTTTGTATTAAATTCGGATGCAATTTCTGTGTTTCGTCATCAACAAGAACGTTCAAAGGATACAGTAAACCTGAAGTGAAGCATCGGAATGTAAAACTGTACTCACAGGAAAGGTTCAAATCATAGAAAATTAGAGTGTCAGTCCTCTTGTACTTAAGTCGGCATTGTGCCTTTTGTATTAAATTCGGATGCAAATTCTGTGTTTCATCGTCAATAAGATGGGCCAAGGGATACAGTAAACATGCAGTGAAGCATCGGAATCTAAAACTGGACTGACAGGAGAGGTTCAAATCATAGAAGTGAGAGTGTCAGTCCTCGTGTACTTAAGTCGGCATTGTGCCTTTTGTATTAAATTCGGATGCATCATCTGTGTTTCATCGTCAATACGAAGGTGCAAGGGATACAGTAAACCTGGAGTGAAGCATCGGAACCTAAAACTGGACTCACAGGAGAGGTTCAAATCATAGAAAGTGAGAGTGTCAGTCCTCTTGTACTTATGTCGGCTTTGTGCCTTTTGAATTTAATTCCGATGTAATTTCTGTGTTTCATCGTCAATATGAAGGTGCAGGGTATACAGTAAACCTGAAGTGAAGCGTCGGAATCTAAAACTGTACTCACAGGAGAGGTTCAAATCATAGAAAGTTAGAGTCTCAGTCCTCCTGTACTTAAGTCGGCATTGTGCCTTTTGTATTCTATTCTGATGCAATTTCTGTGTTTCATCGTCAATAAGAAGGTGCGATGTATACAGTACACCTGAAGTGAAGCATCGGAATCTAAAACTGGACTCACAGGAGAGGGTCAAATCATAGATAGTTAGAGTGTCAGTCCACTTGTATTAAAGTCGGCATTGTGCTTTTTGAATTTAATTCCGATGCTATTTCTATGTTTCGTCGTCAATAAGAAGCTCCAAGGTATACAGTAAACCTGAAGTGAACCATCGGAATCTAAAACTGGACTCACAGGAGAGGTTCAAATCATAGGAAGTTAGAGTGTTAGTCCTCTTGTACTTAAGTCGGCATGTGCCTGTCGTATAAAATTCGGATGTAATTTCTGTGATTCTTCGTCAATAAGAAGGTGCAAGGTATACAGTAAACCTGAAGTGAATCATCGGAATCTAAAACTATACTCACAGGAGAGGTTCAAATCACAAAAAGTGAGAGTGTCAGTCCTCTTGTACTTAAGTCGGCATTGTGCCTTTGGAATTTAATTCCGTTGCAATTTCTGTGTTTCATCGTCAATGAGAAGGTGCAAGGTATTCAGTAAATCTGAAGTGAAGCATCGGAATATAAAACTGGACTCACAGGAGAGGTTCAAATCATAGAAAGTGAGAGTGTCAGTCCTCTTGTACTTAAGTCGGCATTGTGCCTTTTGTATTAGATTCGGATGCAATTTCTGTGTTTCATCGTCAATAAGAAGGCCCAAGGGATACAATATACTTGAAGTGAAGCATCGGAATCTAAAACAGGACTCACAGGAGAGGTTCAAATCATAGAAGTGAGAGTGTCAGTCCGCTTGTACTTAAGTCGGCATTGTGCCTTTTGTATTAAATTCGGATGCATTACTGTGTTTCATCGTCAATAAGAAGGTGCAAGGGATACAGTAAACCTGAAGTGAAGCATCGGAATCTAAAACTGGACTCACAGGAGAGGTTCAAATCATAGAGAGTGAGAGTGTCAGTCCTCTTTTAGTTAAGTCGCCATTGTGCCTTTTGTATTTAATTCGGATGCAATTTCTGTGCTTTATCGTCAATAAGATGGACCAAGGGATACAGTAAACCTGAAGTGAACCATCGGAATCTAAAACTGGACTCACAGCAGAGGTTCAAATCATAGAAAGTGAGAGTGTCAGTCCTCTTGTACTTAAGTCGGCATTGTGCCTTTTGTATTAAATTCTGATGCTATTTCTGTGTTTCACCGTCAATAAGAACGTCCAAGGGATACAGTAAACTGAAGCGAAGCATCGGAATCTAAAACTGGACTCACAGGAGAGGTTCAAAACATAGAAAGTGAGAGTGTCAGGCCTCTTGCACTTAAGTCGGCATAGTGCCTTTTGTATTAACTTCGGATGCAATTTCTGTGTTTTATCGTCAATAAGAAGGTCCAAGGGATACAGTAAACCTGAAGTGAAGCAATGGAATCTAAAACTGGACTCACAGGAGAAGTTCAAATCAAAGAAAGTTAGTGTGTCAGTCCTCTTGTACTTAAGTCGGCATTGTGCTTTTGCATTAAATTTGGATGCAATTTCTGTGTTTCATGGTCAATAACAAGGTGCAAGGTATACAGTAGACCTGAAGTGAAACATCGGAATTTAAACTGGTCTCACAGGAGAGGTTCAATTTATAGAAAGTAAGAGTGTCATTCCTCTTTTACTTAAGTCTGCATTGTGCCTTTTGAATTAAATTCGGATGCAATTTCTGTGTTTCATCGTCAATAAGAAGGTCCAAGGGATACAGTAAACCTGAAGTGAAGCATCGGAATCTAAAACAGGACACACAGGAGAGGTTCAAATCATAGAAAGTTAAAATGTCAGTCCTCTTGTACTTAAGTCGGCAATGTGCCTTTGGTATTAAATTTGGATGCAATTTCTTTGTTTCTTCGTCAATAAGAAGGTGCAAGGTATACTGTAAACCTGAAGTGAAGCATCGGAATCTAAAATTGGACTCACAGGAGAGGTTCAAATCATAGAAAGTGAGAGTGTCAGAATTCTTGTATTTAAGTCGGCATTGTGCCTTTTGAATTTAATTCCGATGCAATTTCTGTGTTTCATCGTCAATAAGAAGGTGCGAGGTATACAGTACACCTGAAGTTAAGCATCGGAATCTAAAACTGGACTCACAGGAGAGGGTCAAATCATAGATAGTTAGAGTGTCAGTCCACTTGTATTAAAGTCGGCATTGTGCTTTTTGAATTTCATTCCGATGCAATTTCCGTGTATCATCGTCAATAAGAAGGTGCAAGGTATACAGTAAACCTGAAGCGAACCATCGGAATCTAAAACTTGACTCACAGGAGAGGTTCAAATCATAGACAGAGAGAGTGTCAGTCCTCTTTTACATAAGTCGGCATTGTGCCTTTTGTATTATATTCGGATTCAATTTCTGTGTTTCTTCCTCAATAAGAAGGTCCAAGGTTTACAGTAAACCTGAAGTGAAGCATCGGAATCTAATAGTGGACTCACAGCAGAGGTTCAAATCATAGAAAGTTAGAGTGTCAGTCCTCTTGTACTTACGTCGGCATTGTGCATTTTGAATTAAATTGCGATACTACTTCTATGTTTCATCGTCAATAAGAAGGTCCAAGGTATACAGTAAACCTGAAGTGAACCATCGGAATCTAAAACTGGACTCACAGGAGAGTTTCAAATCACAAAAAGTGAGAGTGTCAGGCCTCTTGTACTTAAGTCGGCATTGTGCCTTTGGAATTTAATTCCGTTGCAATTTCTGTTTTCCATCGTCAATAAGAAGGTACAAGGTATTCAGTAAATCTGAAGTGAAGCATCGGAATCTAAAACTGGACTCACAGGAGAGGTTCATATCATAGAAAGTGAGAGTGTCAGTCCTCTTGTACTTAAGTCGGCATTGTGCCTTTTGTACTAAATTCGGATGCAATTTCTGTGTTTCATCGTCAATACGAAGGTGCAAGGTATTCAGTAAATCTGAAGAGAAGTATCGGAATCTAAAATGGGACTCACAGGAGAGGTTCAAATCATATAAAGTGAGAGTGTCAGTCCTCTTGTACTTAAGTCGGCATTGTGCCATTTGTATTATATTCGGATGCAATATCTGTGTTTTATCGTCAATAAAAAGGTCCAAGGGAAACAGTAAACCTGAATTGAAGCATCGGAATCTAAAACTGGACTCACAGGAGAGGGCCAAAACATAGAAAGTGAGAGTGTCAGTCCTCTTTTACTTAAGTCAGCAATATGACTTTTGTATTAAATTCGGATGCAATTTCTGTGTTTCATCGTCAATAAGAAGGTCCAAGGGATACAGTAAACCTGAAGTGAAGCATCGGAATCTAAAACTGGACTCACAGGAGAGGTTGAAATCATAGAAAGTGAGTGTGTCAGTCCTCTATTACTTAAGCCGTCATTGTGCCATTTGTATTGAATTCGGATGCAATATCTGTGTTTCATCGTCAATAAGAAGATCCAAGGGATACAGTAAACCTGAAGTGAAGCATCGGAATCTAAAACTGGACTCACAGGAGAGGTTGAAATCATGGAAATTTAGAGTGTCAGTCCTCTTGTACTTAAGTCGGCATTGTGCCTTTTGTATTAAATTCGGATGCAATTTCTGTGTTTCACCGTCAATCAGAAGGTCCAAGGGATACAGTAAACCTGAAGTGAAGCATCGTGATCTAAAACTGGACTCACAGGAGAGGTTCAAATCATAGAAAGTGAGAGTGTCATTCCTCTTGTACTTAAGTCAGCATTGTGCCTTTTTTATTAATTTCCGGTGCAATATCTGTGTTTCATCGTCAATAAGAAGGTCCAAGGGTTCCAGAAAACCTGAAGTGAAGCATCGGAATCTAAAACTGCACTCACAGGAGAGGTTCAAATCATAGAAAGTGAGAGTGTCAAACCTCTTGTACTTAAGTCGGCATTGTGCGTTTTGAATTTAATTCCGATGCAATTTCTGTGTGTCATCGTCAATATGAAGGTGCAAGGTATACAGTAAACCTGAAGTGAAGCTTTGGATTCTAAAACTGGACTCACAGGAGAGGTAAATCATACAAAGTTAGAGTGTCAGTCCTCTTGTACTTATGTCGGCATTGTGCCTTTTGTATTAAATTCGGATGCAATTTCTGTGTTTCATCGTCAACAAGAAGGTCCAAGGGATAAAGTAAACTTGAAGTGAAGCATAGGAATCTAAAACTGGACTCGCAGGAGAGGTTCAAATCATAGAATGTTAGAGTGTCAGTCCTATTGTATTTAAGTCGGCATTATGCCTTTTGTATTAAATTCGGATGAAATATCTGTGTTTCATCGTCAATAAGAAGGTGCAAGGTATACCGTAAACCTGAAGTGAAGCATCGGAATCTAAAACTGGACTCACAGGAGAGGTTCAAAGCATAGAAAGTGAGAGTGTTAGTCATCTTGTACTTAAGTCGGCATTGTGCCTTTTGAATTTATTTCCGATGCAATTTCTGTGTTTCATCGTCACTAAGAAGGTGCAAGGTATACTGTAAACCTGAAGTGAAGCATCGGAATCTAAAACTGGACTCTCAGGAGAGGTTCAAATCATAGAAAGAGAGAGTGTCATTCCTCTTTTACTTAAGTCGGCATTGTGCCTTTTGTATTAAATTCGGAGGCAAATTTTTGTGTTTTATCGTCAATAAGAACGTCCAAGGGATACAGTAAACCTGAAGTGAAGCATCGGAATCTAAAACTGGACTCACAGGAGAGGTTCATATCATAGAAAGTGAGAGTGTCAGTCCTCTTGTACTTAAGAGCGGCATTCTGCATTTTGTATTAAATTCCGGTGCAATTTCTGTGTTTCATCGTCAATAAGTAGGTGCAAGGTATACAGTATACCTGAAGTGAAGCATTGGAATCTATATCTGGACCCACAGGAGAGGTTCAAATCATGGAATATTAGAGTGTCAGTCCTCTTGTACTTAAGTCGGCCTTGTGCCTTTCCTATTAAATCCGGATGCAATTTCTGTGTTTCACCGTCCATCAGAAGGTCCAAGGGATACAGTAAACCTGAAGTGAAGCATCGGAATCTAAAACTGGACTCACAGGAGAGGTTCAAATCATAGAAAGTTAGAGTGTCAGTCCCATTGTACTTAAGTTGGCATTGTGCCTTTTGTATAAAATTCGGATGCAATATCTGTGTTTCGTCGTAAATAAGTGGTGCTTGGTATGCTGTAAACATGAAGTGAAGCATCGGACTCTAAAACTGGACTCACAGGAGAGGTTCAAATCATAGAAAGTGAGAGTGTCATTTCTCATTTACTTAAGTCGGCATTGTGCCTTTTGTATTGAATTCGGATGCAATTTCTGTGTTCCATCGTCAATAAGAAGGCCCAAGGGTTACACTAAACCTGAAGTGAAGCATCGGAATCTAAAACTTGACTCACACGAGAGGTTCAAATCATTGAAAATTAGAGTGTCAGTCCTCTTGTACTTAAGTCTGCATTGGGCATTTTGAATTTAATTCCGATGTAATTTCTGTGTTTCATCGTCAATATGAAGGTCCAAGGTAAACAGTAAAACTGAAGTGAACCATCGGAATCTAAAACTGGACTCACAGGAAAGGTTCAAATCATAGAAAGTGAGAGTGTCAGTCCGCATTTACTTAAGTCGGCATTGTGCCTTTTGTATTGAATTCGGATGCAATTTCTGTGTTCCATCGTCAATAAGAAGGCCCAAGGGATACAGTAAACCTGAAGTGAAGCATGGGAATCTAAAACTGGACTCACAGGAGAGGTTCAAATCATAGAAAGTGAGAGTGTCAGTCCTCTTGTACTTAAGTCGGCATTGTGCCTTTTAAATTTAATTCCGATGCAATTTCTGTGTGTCATCGTCAATATAAAGGTGCAAGGTATACAGTAAACCTGAAGTGAAGCATCGGACTCTAAAACTGGACTCACAGGAGAGGTTCAAATCATAGAAAGATAGCGTGGAAGTCCTCTTGTACTGAAGTCGGCTTTGTGCTTTTTGTATTAAATTCGGATGCAATTTCTGTGTTTCATCGTCAATCAGAAGGTCCAAGGGATACAGTAAACCTGAAGTGAAGCATCGGAATCTAAAATTGGACTCGCAGGAGAGGTTCAAATAATACAAAGTTAGAGTGTCAGTCCTATTGTACTTATGTCGGCATTGTGCTTTTTGTATTAAATTTGGATGCAATTTCTGTGTTTCATCGTCAATAAGAAGGTGCAAGGCGTAAAAAAACCTGAAGTGAAGCATCGGAATCAAAAACTGGACCCACAGGAGTGGGTCAAATCATAGAAAGTGAGAGTGTCAGTCCTCTTGTACTTAAGTCGGCATTGTGCCTTTTGTATTAAATTCGGATGCAATTTCTGTGTTTCGTCGTCAATAAGAAGGTGCAAGGGATACAGCAAACCTGAAGTGAAGCATCGGGATCTAAAACTGGACTCACAGGAGAGTTTCAAATCATAGAAAGTGAGAGTGTCAGTCCTCTTGTACTTAAGTCGGCATTGAGCCATTTGTATTAAATTCGGATGCAATTTCTGTGTTTCATCGTCAATAAGAAGGCTCTAGGGATACAGAAAACCTGAAGTGAAGCATCGGAATCTAAAACTGGACTCACAGGAGAGGTTCAAATCATAGAAACTTAGAGTGTCAGTCCTCTTGTACTTAAGTCGGCATTGTGCCTTTTGTATTAAATTTGGATGCAATTTCTATTTTTCACCGTCAATCAGAATGACCAAGGGATTCAGTAAACCTGAAGTGAAGCATCGGAATCTAAAACTGGACTCACAGGGAGTGGTTCAAATCATAGAAAGTGAGGAGTGTCAGGCCTCTTGTACTTAAGTCGGCATTGTGCCCTTTGTACTAAATTCCGGTGCAATTTCTATGTTTCTTCGTCAATAAGAAAGTCCAAGGGGTTACACTAAACCTGAAGTGAAGCATCGGAATCTAAAACTTGACTCACCGACGAGAGGTTCAAATCATTGAAAATTAGAGTGTCAGTCCTCTTGTACTTAAGTCTGCATTGGGCATTTTGAATTTAATTCCGATGTAATTTCTGTGTTTCATCGTCAATATGAAGGTCCAAGGTAAACAGTAAAACTGAAGTGAACCATCGGAATCTAAAACTGGACTCACAGGAAAGGTTCAAATCATAGAAAGTGAGAGTGTCAGTCCGCATTTACTTAAGGTCGGCATTGTGCCTTTTGTATTGAATTCGGATGCAATTTCTGTATTCCATCGGCAATAAGAACGTCCAAGGGATACAGTAAACCTGAAGTGAAGCATGGGAATCTAAAACTGGACTCACAGGAGAGGTTCAAATCATAGATAGTGAGAGTGTCAGTCCTCTTGTACTTAAGCCGGCATTGTGCCTTTTAAATTTAATTCCGATGCAATTTCTGTGTGTCATCGTCAATATGAAGGTGCAAGGTATACAGTAAACCTGAAGTAAAGCATTGGATTCTAAAACTGGACTCACAGGAGAGGTTAAAATCATACAAAGTTAGAGTGTCAGTCCTCTTGTACTTATGTCGGCATTGTGCCTTTTGTATTAACCTCGGATGCAATTTCTGTGTTTCATCGTCACGAAGAAGGTGCAAGGTATACAGTAAACCTGAAGTGAAGCATCGGACTCTAAAACTGGACTCACAGGACAGGTTCAAATCATAGAAAGTTTGAGTGGAAATCCTCTTGTACTGAAGTCGGCTTTGTGCCTTTTGTATTAAATTCGGATGCAATTTCTGTGTTTCATCGTCAATCAGAAGGTCCAAGGGATACAGTAAACCTGAAGTGAAGCATCGGAATCTAAAATTTAACTCGCAGGAGAGGTTCAAATAATAGAAAGTTAGAGTGTCAGTCCTATTGTACTTATTTCGGCATTGTGCTTTTGTATTATATTTGGATGCAATTTCTGTGTTTCATCGTCAATAAGAAGGTGCAAGGTGTACAATAAACCTGAAGTGAAGCTTCGGAATCTAAAACTGGACCCACAGGAGTGGGTCAAATCATAGAAAGTGAGAGTGTCAGTCCTCTTGTACTTAAGTAGGCATTGTGCCATTTGTATTAAATTCGGATGCAATTTCTGTGTTTCATCGTCAATAAGAAGGCCCTAGAGATACAGTAAACCTGAAGTGAAGCATCGGACTCTAAAACTGGACTCACAGGAGAGTTTCAATTCATAGGAAGTGAGAGTGTCAGTCCTCTAGTACTTAAGTCGGCATTGTGCCTTTTGTATTAAATTCCGGTGCAATTTCTGTGCTTCATCGTCAATAAGAAGGTGCAAGGTATACAGAAAACTTGAAGTGAAGCATCGGAATCTAAAACTGGACTCACAGGAGAGGTTCAAATTATAGAAAGGGAGAGTGTCAGTCCTCTTTTACTTAAGTCGGCATTGTGCCTTTTGTATTAAATTCGGATGCATTTTCTGTGTTTTATCGTCAATAAGAAGGTCCAAGGGATACAGTAAACCTGAAGTGAAGCATCGGAATCTAAAACTGGACTCACAGGAGAGGTTCAAATCATAGAAAGTGAGAGTGTCAGTCCTCTTGTACTTAAGAGCGGCATTCTGCCTTTTGTATTAAATTCCGGTGCAATTTCTGTGTTTCATCGTCAATAAGAAGGTGCAAGGTGTACAGTAAACCTGAAGTGAAGCATCGGAATCTGAAACTGGGCTCACAGGAGAGGTTCAAATCATAGAAAGTGAGAGTGTCAGGCCTCTTGTACTTAAGTCGGCATTGTGAATTTTGTATTAAATTCCGGTGCAATTTCTGTGTTTCATCGTCAATAAGAAAGTCCAAGGGTTACAGTAAACCTGAAGTGAAGCATCGGAATTTAAAACTGGCCTCACACGAGAGGTTCAAATCATTGAAAATTAGAGTGTCAGTCCTCTTGTACTTAAGTCTGCATTGTGCCTTTTGAATTTAATTCCGATGTAATTTCTGTGTTTCATCGTCAATAAGGAGGTCCAAGGTATACAGTAAAACTAAAGTGAACCATCGGAATCTAAAACTGGACTCACAGGAGAGGTTCAAATCATAGAAAGTTAGAGTGTCAGTCCCCTTGTACTTAAGTTGGCATTGTGTCTTTTGTATAAAATTCGGATGCAATTTCTGTGTTTCGTCGTCAATAAGAAGGTGCAAGGTATACAGTAAACATGAAGTGAAGCATCGGAATCTGAAACTGGAATCACAGGACAGGTTCAAATCATAGAAAGTGAGAGTGTCAGTCCTCTTTTACTTAAGTCGGCATTGTGCCTTTTGTATTGAATTCGGATGCAATTTCTGTGTTTCATCGACAATAAGAAGGTCCAAGGGCTGCAGTAAACCTGATGTGAAGCATCGGAATCCTAAACTGGACTCACAGGAGAGGTTCAAATCATAGAAAATGAGAGTGTCAGTCCTCATGTACTTAAGCCGGCATTGTCCCTCTTGAATTTAATTCCGATTCAATTTCTGTGTGTCATCGTCAATATGAACGTGCAAGGTATACAGTAAACCTGAAGTGAAGCATCGGAATCTAAAACTGGACGCACAGGAGAGGTTCAAATCATAGAAAGTGAGAGTGTCAGTCCTCTTGTACTTAAGTCGGCATTGTGTCTTTTGAATTTAATTCCGATGCAATTTCTGTGTTTCATCGTCAATAAGAAGGTGCAAGGTATACAGCAAACCTGAAATGAAGCATCGGAATCTAAAACTAAACTTACAGGAGTGGTTCAAATCATAGGGAGTTAGAGTTTCAGTCCTTTTGTACTTAAGTTGGCATTGTGCCTTTTGTATAAAATTCGGATGTAAATTCAGTGTTTCGTCGTCAATAAGATGGTGCAACGTATACAGTAAACCTGAAGTGAAGCATCGGAATCTAAAACTGGACTCACAGGAGAGGTTCAAATCACGGAAAGTGAGAGTGTCAGTCCTCTAGTGCTTAAGTCGGCAATGTACATTTTGTATTAAATTCGGATGCAATTTCTGTGTTTCATCGTCAATAAGAAGGTCTAATGGATACAGCAAACCTGAAGTGAAGCATCGGTATCTAAAACTGGACTCACAGGAGAGGTTCAAATCATAGAAAGTTAGAGTGTCAGTAATCTGGTACTTAAGTCGGCATTGTGCCTTTTGTATTTAATTCGGATGGAATTTCTGTGTTTCATCGTCAATAAGAAGGTCCAAGGGATACAGTAAACCTGAAGTGAAGCATCGGAATCTAAAACTGGACTCACAGGTGGGGTTCAAATCAAAGGAAGTTAGAGTATCAGTCCTCTTGTACTTAAGTCGGCATTGTGCCTTTTGAATTTAATTCCGATGCAATTTCTGTGTTTCATCGTCAATAAGAAGGTGCGAGGTACACAGTAAACCTGAAGTGAAGCTTTGGAATCTAATGCTGGACTCACAGGAGAGGTTCAAATCATAGAAAGTGAGAGTGTCAGTCCTCTTGTACTTAAGTCGGCATTGTGCCTTTTGTATTAATTTCGGATGCAATTTCTGTGGTTCATCGTCAATACGAAGGCCCTAGGGATACAGTAAACCTGAAGTGAAGCATTGGAATCTAAAACTGGACTCACAGGAGAGGTTCAAATCATAGAAAGTGAGTGTGTCAGTCCTCTTTTACTTAAGCTGTCATTGTGTCTGTTGTATTGAATTCGGATGCAATTTCTGTGTTTCGTCGTCAATAAGAAGGTCCAAGGGATACAGTAAACCTGAAGTGAAGCATCGGAATCTAAAACTGGACTCACAGGAGAGGTTCAAATCATAGAAAGTGAAAGTGTCAGTCCTCTTGTACTTAAGTCAGCATTGTGCCTTTGGAATTTAATTCCGATGCAATTTCTGTGTTTCATCGTCAATAAGAAGGTGCAAGGTATACAGTAAACCTGAAGTGAAGCATTGGAATCTAAAACTGGACTCACTGGAGAGGTTCAAATCATAGAAATTTAGAGTGTCAGTCCTCTTGTACTTAAGTCGGCATTGTGCCTTTTGTATTAAATTCCGGTGCAATTTCTGAGTTTCATCGTCAATAAGAAGGTGCAAGGTATACAGAAAACTTGAAGTGAAGCATCGGAATCTGAAACTGGACTCACAGGAGAGGTTCAAATCATAGAAAGAGAGAGTGTCGGTCCTCTTTTACTTAAGTCGGCATTGTGGCTTTTGTATTAAATTCGGATGCATTTTCTGTGTTTTATCGTCAATAAGAAGGTCCAAGGGATACAGTAAACCTGAAGTGAAGTATCGAAATCTAAAACTGGACTCACAGGAGAGGTTCAAATCTTAGAAAGTGAGAGTGTCAGTCCTCTTGTACTTAAGAGCGGCATTCTGCCTTTTGTATTAAATTCCGGTGCAATTTCTGTGTTTCATCGTCAATAAGAAGGTGCAAGGTATTCAGTAAACCTGAAGTGAAGCATCGGAATCTAAAACTGGACTCACAGGAGTGGTTCAAATCATAGAAAGTGAGAGTGTCAGTCCTATTGTACTTAAGTCGGCATTCTGCCTTTTGTATTAAATTCCGGTGCAATTACTGTGTTTCAACGTCAATAAGAAGGTGCAAGGTATTCAGTAAACCTGAAGTGAAGCATCGGAATCTAAAACTGGACCCACTGGAGAGGTTCAAATCATAGAAAGTGAGAGTTTCAGACCTCCTTTATTTAAGTCGGCATTGTGCCTTTTGTATTAAATTCGGATGCAATTTCTATGTTTCGTCGTCAATAAGAAGGTGCAACTTATACAGTAAACCTGAAGTGAAACATCGGAATCTAAAACTGGACTCACAGGAGAGGTTCAAATCACAGAATGTGAGAGTGTCAGTCCTCTTTTACTTAAGTCTTCATTGTGCCTTTTGTATTAAATTAGGATGCAATTTCTGTGTTTCATCGTCAATACGATGGTCCAAGGGATACAGTAAACCTGAAGTGAAGCATCGGAATCTAAAACTGGACTCACAGGAGAGGTTCAAATCATAGAAAGTTAGAGTGCCAGTCCTCTTGTACTTAAGTCGGCATTGTGCCTTTTGTATTAAATTCGGATGCAATTTCTGTGTTTCATCGTCAATAAGAAGGTCCAAGGGATACAGTGAACCTGAAGTGAAGCATCGGAGTCTAAAACTGGACTCACAGTAGAGGTTCAAATCACAGAATGTGAGAGTGTCAGTCCTCTTTTACTTAAGTCTGCATTGTGCCTTTTGTATTAAATTAGGATGCAATTTCTTTGTTTCATCGTCAATAAGAAGGTGCAAGGTATTCAGTAAACCTGAAGTGAAGCATCGGAATCTAAAACTGGACTCACAGGAGAGGTTCAAATCATAGAAAGTGAAAGTGTCAGTCCTCTTGTACTTAAGTCAGCATTGTGCCTTCGGAATTTAATTCCGATGCAATTTCTGTGTTTCATCGTCAATAAGAAGGTGCAAGGTATACAGTAAAACTGAAGTGAAGCATTGGAATCTAAAACTGGACTCACTGGAGAGGTTCAAATCATAGAAAGTGAGAGTGTCAGTCCTCTTTTATTTAAGTCGGCATTGTGCCTTTTGTATTAAATTCGGATGCAATTTCTGTGTTTCGTCGTCAATAAGAAGGTGCAACTTACACAGTAAACCTGAAGTGAAGCATCGGAATCTAAAACTGGACTCATAGGAGAGGTTCAAATCATAGAAAGTGAGAGTGTCAGTCCTCTTGTGCTTAAGTCGGCATTGTACCTTTTGTATTAAATTCGGATGCAATTTCTTTGTTTCATCGTCAATAAGAAGGTCTAAGGGATACAGTAAACCTGAAGTGAAGCATCGGAATCTAAAACTGGACTCACAGTAGAGGTTCAAATCACAGAATGTGAGAGTGTCAGTCCTCTTTTACTTAAGTCGGCATTGTGCCTTTTGTATTAAATTAGGATGCAATTTCTGTGTTTCATCGTCAATACGAAGGTCCAAGGGATACAGTAAACCTGAAGTGAAGCATCGGAATCTAAAACTGGACTCACAGGAGAGGTTCAAATCATAGAAAGTGAGAGTGCCAGTCCTCTTGTACTTAAGTCGGCATTGTGCCTTTTGTATTAAATTCGGATACAATTTCTGTGTTTCATCGTCAATAAGAAGGTCCAAGGGATACAGTAAACCTGAAGTGAAGCTTTGTAATCTAAAACTGGACTCACAGGAGAGGTTCAAATCATAGAAAGTGAGAGTGTGAGTCCTCTTGTACTTAAGTCGGCATTGTGCCTTTTGTATTTATTTCGGATGCAATTTCTGTGTTTCATCGTCAATAAGAAGGCCCTAGCGATACAGTAAACCGGAAATGAAGCATCGGAATGTAAAACTGGACTCACAGGAGAGGTTCAAATCATAGAAAGTGAGTGTGTCAGTCCTCTTTTACTTAAGCCGTCGTTGTGCCTTTTGTATTGAATTCGGATGCAATTACTGTGTTTCATCGTTAATAAGAAGGTCCAATGGATACAGTAAACCTGAAGTGAAGCATCGGAATTTAAAACTGGACTCGCAGGAGAGGTTCAAATCATTGAAAGTGAGAGTGTCAGTCCTCTTGTACTTAAGTCGGCATTGTGAATTTTGAATTTAATTCCGATTCAATTTCTGTGTTTCATCGTCAATAAGGAGGTCCAAGGGATACAGTAAACCTGAATTGAAGCATCGCAATCTAAAACTGGACTCACAGTAGAGGTTCAAATCATAGAATGTTAGAGTGTCAGTCCTATTGTACTTAAGTCGGCATTATGCCTTTTGTATTAAATTCGGATGAAATTTCTGTGTTTCATCGTCAATAAGAAGGTGCAAGGTATACAGTAAAACTGAAGTGAAGCATCGGAATCTAAAACTAGACTCACAGGAGGGGTTCAAATCATAGAATGTGAGAGTGTTAGTCCTCTTGTACTTAAGTCGGCATTGTGCTTTTTGAATTTATTTCCGATGCAATTTCTGTGTTTCATCGTTACTAAGAAGGTGCAAGGTATACAGTAAACCTGTAGTGAAGCATCGGAATCTAAAACTGGACACACAGGAGAGGTTCAAATCATAGAAATAGAGAGTGTCAGTCCTCTTTTACTTATGTCGGCGTTGTGCCTTTTGTATTAAATTCGGATGCAATTTCTGTGCTTTATCGTCAATAAGAAGGTCCAAGGCATACAGTAAACCTGAAGTGAAGCATCGGAATCTAAAACTGGACTCACAGGAGAGGTTCAAATCACAGAAAGTGAGAGTGTCAGTCCTCTTGTACTTAAGAGCGGCATTCTGAATTTTGTATTAAATTCCGGTGCAATTACTGTGTTTCAACGTCAATAAGAAGGTGCAAGGTATTCAGTAAACCTGAAGTGAAGCATCGGAATCTAAAACTGGACCCACTGGAGAGGTTCAAATCATAGAAAGTGAGAGTGTCAGACCTCTTTTATTTAAGTCGGCATTGTGCCTTTTGTATTAAATTCGATTGCAATTTCTGTGTTTCGTCGTCAATAAGAAGGTGCAACTTATACAGTAAACCTGAAGTGAAGCATCGGAATCTAAAACTGGACTCACAGGAGATGTTCAAATCACAGAATGTGAGAGTGTCAGTCCTCTTTTACTGAAGTCGGCATTGTGATTTTTGTATTAAATTAGGATGCAATTACTGTGTTTCATCGTCAATACGAAGGTCCAAGGGATACAGTAAACCTGAAGTGAAGCATCGGAATCTAAAACTGGACTCACAGGAGAGGTTCAAATCATAGAAATTTAGAGTGCCAGTCCTCTTGTACTTAAGTCGGCATTGTGCATTTTGTATTAAATTCGGATGCAATTTCTGTGTTTCATCGTCAATGAGAAGGTCCAAGGGATACAGTAAACCTGAAGTGAAGCATCGGAATCTAAAACTGGACTCACAGGAGGGGTTCAAATCAAAGGAAGTTAGAGTATCAGTCCTCTTGTACTTAAGTCGGCATTGTGCCTTTTGAATTTAATTCCGATGCTATTCCTGTGTTTCATCGTCAATTAGAAGGTGTGAGGTATACAGTAATCCTGAAGTGTAGCTTTGTAATCTAAAATTGGACTCACAGGAGGGGATCAAATCATTAAAAGTGAGAGTGTATGTCCTCTTGTATTTAAGTCGACATTGTGCCTTTTGAATTTATTTCCGATGCAATTTCTGTGTTTCATCGTCACTAAGAAGGTGCAAGGTATACAGTAAACCTGTAGTGAAGCATCGGAATCTAAAACTGGACTCACAGGAGAGGTTCAAATCATAGAAAGAGAGAGTGTCAGTACTCTTTTACTTATGTCGGCGTTGTGCCTTTTGTATTAAATTCGGATGCAATTTCTCTGTTTTATCGTCAATAAGAAGGTCCAAGGCATACAGTAAACCTGAAGTGAAGCATCGGAATTTAAAACTGGAATCACAGGAGAGGTTCAAATCATAGAAAGTGAGAGTGTCAGTCCTCTTGTACTTAAGAGCGGCATTCTGCTTTTTGTATTAAATTCCGGTGCAATTACTGTGTTTCAACGTCAATAAGAAGGTGCAAGGTATTCAGTAAACCTGAAGTGAAGCATCGGAATCTAAAAGTGGACTCACTGCAGAGGTTCAAATCATAGAAAGTGAGAGTGTCAGTCCTCTTTTATTTAAGTCGGCATTGTGCCTTTTGTATTAAATTCGGATGCAATTTCTGTGTTTCGTCGTCAATAAGAAGGTGCAACTTACACAGTAAACCTGAAGTGAAGCATCGGAATCTAAAACTGGACTCACAGGAGAGGTTCAAATCATAGAAAGTGAGAGTGTCAGTCCTCTTGTGCTTAAGTCGGCATTGTACCTTTTGTATTAAATTCGGATGCAATTTCTTTGTTTCATCGTCAATAAGAAGGTCTAAGGGATACAGTAAACCTGAAGTGAAGCATCGGAATCTAAAACTGGACTCACAGTAGAGGTTCAAATCACAGAATGTGAGAGTGTCTGTCCTCTTTTACTTAAGTCGGCATTGTGCCTTTTGTATTAAATTAGGATGCAATTTCTGTGTTTCATCGTCAATACGAAGGTCCAAGGGATACAGTAAACCTGAAGTGAAGCATCGGAATCTAAAACTGGACTCACAGGAGAGGTTCAAATCATAGAAAGTTAGAGTGCCAGTCCTCTTGTACTTAAGTCGGCATTGTGCCTTTTGTATTAAATTCGGATGCAATTTCTGTGCTTCATCGTCAATAAGAAGGTCCAAGGGATACAGTAAACCTGAAGTGAAGCATCGGAATCTAAAACTGGACTCATTGGAGGGGTTCAAATCAAAGGAAGTTAGAGTATCAGTCCTCTTGTACTTAAATCGGCATTGTGCCTTTTGAATTTAATTCCGATGCTATTTCTGTGTTTCATCGTCAATAAGAAGGTGCGAGGTATACAGTAAACCTGAAGTGCAGCTTTGTAATCTAAAACTGGACTCACAGGAGAGGTTCAAATCATAGAAAGTGAGAGTGTGAGTCCTCTTGTACTTAAGTCGGCATTGTGCTTTTTGTATTTATTTCGGATGCAATTTCTGTGTTTCATCGTCAATAAGAAGGCCCTAGCGATACAGTAAACCTGAAATGAAGCATCGGAATGTAAAACTGGACTCACAGGAGAGGTTCAAATCATAGAAAGTGAGTGTGTCAGTCCTCTTTTACTTAAGCCGTCGTTGTGCCTTTTGTATTGAATTCGGATGCAATTACTGTGTTTCATCGTCAATAAGAAGGTCCAAGGGATACAGTAAACCTGAAGTGAAGCATCGGAATTTAAAACTGGACTCGCAGGAGAGGTTCAAATCATAGAAAGTGAGAGTGTCAGTCCTCTTGTACTTAAGTCGGCATTGTGAATTTTGAATTTAATTCCGATGCAATTTCTGTGTTTCATCGTCAATAAGAAGGTGCAAGGTATACAGTAAATCTGAAGTGAAGCACTGGAATCTAAAACTGGACTCACAGGAGAGGTTTAAATGATAGAATGTTAGAGTGTCAGTCCTATTGTACTTAAGTCGGCATTATGCCTTTTGTATTAAATTCGGATGAAATTACTATGTTTCATC
Organism: Schistocerca piceifrons; assembly: GCF_021461385.2. Lineage (NCBI taxonomy): Eukaryota > Metazoa > Arthropoda > Insecta > Orthoptera > Acrididae > Schistocerca > Schistocerca piceifrons. Next base: position 778,566 of record NW_025728148.1, on the reverse strand, counting down.
GTCAATAAGAAGGTGCAAGGTATACAGTAAACCTGAAGTGAAGCATCGGAATCTAAAACTGGACTCACAGGAGAGGTTCAAAACATAGAATGTGAGAGTTTCAGTCCTCTTTTACTTATGTCGGCGTTGTGCCTTTTGTATTAAATTCGGGTGCAATTTCTCTGTTTTATCGTCAATAAGAAGGTCCAAGGCATACAGTAAACCTGAAGTGAAGCATCGGAATCTAAAACTGGACTCACAGGAGAGGTTCAATTCATAGAAAGTGAGAGTGTCAGTCCTCTTGTACTTAAGAGCGGCATTCTGCCTTTTGTATTAAATTCCGGTGCAATTACTGTGGTTCAACGTCAATAAGAAGGTGCAAGGTATTCAGTAAACCTGAAGTGAAGCATCGGAATCTAAAACTGGACTCACTGGAGAGGTTCAAATCAAAGAAAGTGAGAGTGTCAGTCCTCTTTTATTTAAGTCGGCATTGTGCCTTTTGTATTAAATTCGGATGCAATTTCTGTGTTTCATCGTCAATAAGAAGGTCCAAGGGATACAGTAAACCTGAAGTGAAGCATCGGAATCTAAAACTGGACTCACAGGAGAGGTTCAAATCATAGAAAGTGAGAGTGTCAGTCCTCTTGTACTTAAGTCGGCATTGTGCCTTTTGAATTTAATTCCGATGCAATTTCTGTGTTTCATCGTCAATAAGAATGTGTAAGGTATCAAGTAAACCTGAAATGAAGCATAGGAATCTAAAACTAAACATACAGGAGTGGTTCAAATCATAGGGACTTAGAGCGTCAGTCCTCTGGTACTTAAGTCAGCATTGTGCCATTTGTATAAAATTCGGATGAAATTTCTGTGTTTCGTCGTCAATAAGATGGTGCAACGTATACAGTAAACCTGAAGTGAAGCATCGGAATCTATAACTGGACTCACAGGAGAGGTTCAAATCATAGAAACTGAGAGTGTCAGTCCTCTTGTGCTTAAGTCGGCATTGTACCTTTTGTATTAAATTCGGATGCAATTTCTGTGTTTCATCGTCAATACGAAGGTCCAAGGGATACAGTAAACCTGAAGTGAATCATCGGAATCTAAAACTGGACTCACAGGAGGGGTTCAAATCCAAGGAAGGTAGAGTATCAGTCCTCTTGTACCTACGTCGGCGTTGTGCCTTTTGAATTTATTTCCGATGCTATTTCTGCGTTTCATCGTCAATAAGATGGTTCGAGGTATACAGTAAACCTGAAGTGAAGCTTTGGAATCTAAAACTTTAATCACACGAGAGGTTCAAATCATAGAAAGTGAGAGTGTCAGTCCTCTTGTGCTTAAGTCGACATTGTACCTTTTGTATTAAATTCGGATGCAATTTCTCTGTTTCATCGTCAATAAGAACGTCTAAGGGATACAGTAAACCTGAAGTGAAGCATCGGAATCTAAAACTGGACTCACAGTAGAGGTTCAATTCACAGAATGTGAGAGTGTCAGTCCTCTTTTACTTAAGTCGGCATTGTGCCTTTTGTATTAAATTAGGATGCAATTTCTGTGTTTCATCGTCAATACGAAGGTCCAAGGGATACAGTAAACCTGAAGTGAAGCATCGGAATCTAAAACTGGACTCACAGGAGAGGTTCAAATCATAGAAAGTTAGAGTGCCAGTCCTCTTGTACTTAAGTCGGCATTGTGCGTTTTGTATTAAATTCGGATGCAATTTCTGTGTTTCATCGTCAATAAGAAGGTCCAAGGGATACAGTAAACTTGAAGTGAAGCATCGGCATCTAAAACTGGACTCATTGGAGGGGTTCAAATCAAAGGAAGTTAGAGTATCAGTCCTCTTGTACTTAAATCGGCATTGTGCCTTTTGAATTTAATTCCGATGCTATTTCTGTGTATCATCGTCAATAAGAAGGTGCGAGGTATACAGTAAACCTGAAGTGAAGCTTTGTAATCTAAAACTGGACTCACAGGAGAGGTTCAAATCATAGAAAGTGAGAGTGTGAGTCCTCTTGTACTTAAGTCGGCATTGTGCCTTTTGTATTTATTTCGGATGCAATTTCTGTGTTTCATCGTCAATAAGAAGGCCCTAGCGATACAGTAAACCGGAAATGAAGCATCGGAATGTAAAACTGGACTCACAGGAGAGGTTCAAATCATAGAAAGTGAGTGTGTCAGTCCTCTTTTACTGAAGCCGTCGTTGTGCCTTTTGTATTGAATTCGGATGCAATTACTGTGTTTCATTGTCAATAAGAAGGTCCAAGGGATACAGTAAACCTGAAGTGAAGCATCGGAATTTAAAACTGGACTCGCATGAGAGGTTCAAATCATAGAAAGTGAGAGTGTCAGTCCTCTTGTACTTAAGTCGGCATTGTGAATTTTGAATTTAATTCCGATGCAATTTCTGTGTTTCATCGTCAATAAGAAGGTCCAAGGGATACAGTAAACCTGAATTGAAGCATCGGAATCTAAAACTGGACTCACAGGAGAGGTTCAAATCATAGAATGTTAGAGTGTCAGTCCTATTGTACTTAAGTCGGCATTATGCCTTTTGTATTAAATTCGGATGAAATTTCTGTGTTTCATCGTCAATAGGAAGGTGCAAGGTATACAGTAAAATGAAGTGAAGCATCGGAATCTAAAACTAGACTCACAGGAGAGGTTCAAATCATAGAATGTGAGAGTGTTAGTCCTCTTGTACTTAAGTCGGCATTGTGCCTTTTGAATTTATTTCCGATGCAATTTCTGTGTTTCATCGTTACTAAGAAGGTGCAAGGTATACAGTAAACCTGTAGTGAAGCATCGGAATCTAAAACTGGACACACAGGAGAGGTTCAAATCATAGAAAGAGAGAGTGTCAGTCCTCTTTTACTTATGTCGGCGTTGTGCCTTTTGTATTAAATTCGGATGCAATTTCTGTGCTTTATCGTCAATAAGAAGGTCCAAGGCATACAGTAAACCTGAAGTGAAGCATCGGAATCTAAAACTGGACTCACAGGAGAGGTTCAAATCACAGAAAGTGAGAGTGTCAGTCCTCTTGTACTTAAGAGCGGAATTCTGCCTTTTGTATTAAATTCCGGTGCAATTACTGTGTTTCAACGTCAATAACAAGGTGCAAGGTATTCAGTAAACCTGAAGTGAAGCATCGGAATCTAAAACTGGACCCACTGGAGAGGTTTAAATCATAGAAAGTGAGAGTGTCAGACCTCTTTTATTTAAGTCGGCATTGTGCCTTTTGTATTAAATTCGGATGCAATTTCTGTGTTTCGTCGTCAATAAGAAGGTGCAACTTATACAGTAAACCTGAAGTGAAGCATCGGAATCTAAAACTGGACTCACAGGAGAGGTTCAAATCACAGAATGTGAGAGTGTCAGTCCAATTTACTTAAGTCGGCATTGTGATTTTTGTATTAAATTAGGATGCAATTACTGTGTTTCATCGTCAATACGAAGGTCCAAGGGATACAGTAAACCTGAAGTGAAGCATCGGAATCTAAAACTGGACTCACAGGAGAGGTTCAAATCATAGAAATTTAGAGTGCCAGTCCTCTTGTACTTAAGTCGGCATTGTGCATTTTGTATTAAATTCGGATGCAATTTCTGTGTTTCATCGTCAATGAGAAGGTCCAAGGGATACAGTAAACCTGAAGTGAAGCATCGGAATCTAAAACTGGACTCACAGGAGGGGTTCAAATCAAAGGAAGTTAGAGTATCAGTCCTCTTGTACTTAAGTCGGCATTGTGCCTTTTGAATTTAATTCCGATGCTATTCCTGTGTTTCATCGTCAATTAGAAGGTGCGAGGTATACAGTAATCCTGAAGTGTAGCTTTGTAATCTAAAACTGGACTCACAGGAGGGGATCAAATCATAGAAAGTGAGAGTGTTAGTCCTCTTGTACTTAAGTCGACATTGTGCCTTTTGAATTTATTTCCGATGCAATTTCTGTGTTTCATCGCCACTAAGAAGGTGCAAGGTATACAGTAAACCTGTAGTGAAGCATCGGAATCTAAAACTGGACTCACAGGAGAGGTTCAAATCATAGAAAGAGAGAGTGTCAGTCCTCTTTTACTTATGTAAGCGTTGTGCCTTTTGTATTAAATTCGGAAGCAATTTCTCTGTTTTATCGTCAATAAGAAGGTCCAAGGCATACAGTAAACCTGAACTGAAGCATCGGAATTTAAAACTGGAATCACAGGAGAGGTTCAAATCATAGAAAGTGAGAGTGTCAGTCCTCTTGTACTTAAGAGCGGCATTCTGCTTTTTGTATTAAATTCCGGTGCAATTACTGTGTTTCAACGTCAATAAGAAGGTGCAAGGTATTCAGTAAACCTGAAGTGATGCATCGGAATCTAAAACTGGACTCACTGGAGAGGTTCAAATCATAGAAAGTGAGATTGTCAGTCCTCTTTTATTTAAGTCGGCATTGTGCCTTTTGTATTAAATTCGGATGCAATTTCTGTGTTTCGTCGTCAATAAGAAGGTGCAACTTACACAGTAAACCTGAAGTGAAGCACCGGAATCTAAAACTGGACTCACAGGAGAGGTTCAAATCATAGAAAGTGAGAGTGTCAGTCCTCTTGTGCTTAAGTCGGCATTGTACCTTTTGTATTAAATTCGGATGCAATTTCTTTGTTTCATCGTCAATAAGAAGGTCTAAGGGATACAGTAAACCTGAAGTGAAGCATCGGAATCTAAAACTGGACTCACAGTAGAGGTTCAAATCACAGAATGTGAGAGTATCAGTCCTCTTTTACTTAAGTCGGCATTGTGCCTTTTGTATTAAATTAGGATGCAATTTCTGTGTTTCATCGTCAATACGAAGGTCCAAGGGATACAGTAAACCTGAAGTGAAGCATCGGAATCTAAAACTGGACTCACAGGAGAGGTTCAAATCATAGAAAGTTAGAGTGCCAGTCCTCTTGTACTTAAGTCGGCATTGTGCCTTTTGTATTAAATTCGGATGCAATTTCTGTGCTTCATCGTCAATAAGAAGGTCCAAGGGATACAGTAAACCTGAAGTGAAGCATCGGAATCTAAAACTGGACTCATTGGAGGGGTTCAAATCAAAGGAAGTTAGAGTATCAGTCCTCTTGTACTTAAATCGGCATTGTGCCTTTTGAATTTAATTCCGATGCTATTTCTGTGTTTCATCGTCAATAAGAAGGTGCGAGGTATACAGTAAACCTGAAGTGAAGCTTTGTAATCTAAAACTGGACTCACCGGAGAGGTTCAAATCATAGAAAGTGAGAGTGTGAGTCCTCTTGTACTTAAGTCGGCATTGTGCTTTTTGTATTTATTTCGGATGCAATTTCTGTGTTTCATCGTCAATAAGAAGGCCCTAGCGATACAGTAAACCTAAAATGAAGCATCGGAATGTAAAACTGGACTCACAGGAGAGGTTCAAATCATAGAAAGTGAGTGTGTTAGTCCTCTTTTACTTAAGCCGTCGTTGTGCCTTTTGTATTGAATTCGGATGCAATTACTGTGTTTCATCGTCAATAAGAAGGTCCAAGGGATACAGTAAACCTGAAGTGAAGCATCGGAATTTAAAACTGGACTCGCAGGACAGGTTCAAATCATAGAAAGTGAGAGTGTCAGTCCTCTTGTACTTAAGTCGGCATTGTGAATTTTGAATTTAATTCCGATGCAATTTCTGTGTTTCATCGTCAATAAGAAGGTGCAAGGTATACAGTAAATCTGAAGTGAAGCACTGGAATCTAAAACTGGACTCACAGGAGAGGTTTAAATGATAGAATGTTAGAGTGTCAGTCCAATTGTACTTAAGTCGGCATTATGCCTTTTGTATTAAATTCGGATGAAATTACTATGTTTCATCGTCAATAAGAAGGTGCAAGGTATACAGTAAACCTGAAGTGAAGCATCGGAATCTAAAACTGGACTCACAGGAGAGGTTCAAAACATAGAATGTGAGAGTGTCAGTCCTCTTTTACTTATGTCGGCGTTGTGCCTTTTGTATTAAATTCGGGTGCAATTTCTCTGTTTTATCGTCAATAAGAAGGTCCAAGGCATACAGTAAACCTGAAGTGAAGCATCGGAATCTAAAACTGGACTCACAGGAGAGGTTCAATTCATAGAAAGTGAGAGTGTCAGTCCTCTTGTACTTAAGAGCGGCATTCTGCCTTTTGTATTAAATTCCGGTGCAATTACTGTGGTTCAACGTCAATAAGAAGGTGCAAGGTATTCAGTAAACCTGAAGTGAAGCATCGGAATCTAAAACTGGACTCACTGGAGAGGTTCAAATCAAAGAAAGTGAGAGTGACAGTCCTCTTTTATTTAAGTCGGCATTGTGCCTTTTGTATTAAATTCGGATGCAATTTCTGTGTTTCATCGTCAATAAGAAGGTCCAAGGGATACAGTAAACCTGAAGTGAAGCATCGGAATCTAAAACTGGACTCACAGGAGAGGTTCAAATCATAGAAAGTGAGAGTGTCAGTCCTCTTGTACTTAAGTCGGCATTGTGCCTTTTGAATTTAATTCCGATGCAATTTCTGTGTTTCATCGTCAATAAGAATGTGCAAGGTATCAAGTAAACCTGAAATGAAGCATAGGAATCTAAAACTAAACTTACAGGAGTGGTTCAAATCATAGGGACTTAGAGCGTCAGTCCTCTGGTACTTAAGTCAGCATTGTGCCTTTTGTATAAAATTCGGATGCAATTTCTGTGTTTCGTCGTCAATAAGATGGTGCAACGTATACAGTAAACCTAAAGTGAAGCATCGGAATCTATAACTGGACTCACATTAGAGGTTCAAATCATAGAAACTGAGAGTGTCAGTCCTCTTGTGCTTAAGTCGGCATTGTACCTTTTGTATTAAATTCGGATGCAATTTCTGTGTTTCATCGTCAATACGAAGGTCCAAGGGATACAGTAAACTTGAAGTGAATCATCGGAATCTAAAACTGGACTCACAGGAGGGTTTCAAATCCAAGGAAGGTAGAGTATCAGTCCTCTTGTACCTACGTCGGCGTTGTGCCTTTTGAATTTATTTCCGATGCTATTTCTGTGTTTCATCGTCAATAAGATGGTTCGAGGTATACAATAAACCTGAAGTGAAGCTTTGGAATCTAAAACTGGAATCACACGAGAGGTTCAAATCATAGAAAGTGAGAGTGTCAGTCCTCTTGTACTTAAGTCGGCATTGTGCCTTTTGAATTTAATTCCGATGAAATTTCTGTGTTTCATCGTCAATAGGAAGGTGCGAGGTATACAGTAAACCTGAAGTGAAGCTTTGGAATCTAAAACTGGACTCACAGGAGAGGTTCAAATCATAGAATGTGAGAGTGTCAGTCCTCTTTTACTTATGTCGGCATTGTGCCTTTTGTATTAAATTAGGATGCAATTTCTGTGTTTCATCGTCAATACGAAGGTCCAAGGGATATTGTAAACCTGAAGTGAAGCATCGGAATCTAAAACTGGACTCACAGGAGAGGTTCAAATCATAGAAAGTGAGAGTGTCAGTCCTCTTGTACTTAAGTCGGCATTGTGCCTTTTGTATTAAATTCGGATGCAATTTCTGTGTTTCATCGTCAATAAGAAGGTCCAAGGGATACAGTAAACCTGATGTGAAGCATCGGAATCCTAAACTGGACTTACAGGAGAGGTTCAAATCATAGAAAGTGAGTGTGTCAGTCCTCTTTTACTTAAGCCGTCGTTGTGCCTTTTGTATTGAATTCGGATGCAATTTCTGTGTTTCATCGTCAACAAGAGGGTCCAAGGTATACAGTAAACCTGAAGGGAAGCATCAGAATCTAAAACTGGACTCGCAGGAGGGGTTCAAATCATAGAAAGTGAGAGTGTCAGTCCTCTTGTACTTAAGTCGGCATTGTGCCTTTTGAATTTAATTCCGATGAAATTTCTGTGTTTCATCGTCAATAAGAAGGTGCGAGGTATACAGTAAACCTGAAGTGAAGCTTTGGAATCTAAAACTGGACTCACAGGAGAGGTTAAAATCATAGAATGTTAGAGTGTCAGTCCTATTGTACTTAAGTCGGCATTATGCCTTTTGTATTAAATTCGGATGAAATTTCTGTGTTTCATCGCCAATAAGAAGGTGCAAGGTATACAGTAAACCTGAAGTGAAGCATCGGAATATAAAACTGGACCCACTTGAGAGGTTCAAATCATAGAAAGTGAGAGTGTCATTCCTCTTTTATTTAAGTCGGCATTGTGCCTTTTCGTATTAAATTCGGATGCAATTTCTGTGTTTCATCGTCAATAAGAAGGTGCAACTTATACAGTAAACCTGAAGTGAAGCATCGGAATCTAAAACTGGACTCACAGGAGAGGTTCAAATCATAGAAAGTGAGAGTGTCAGTCCTCTTGTGCCTAAGTCGGCATTGTACCTTTTGTATTAAATTCGGATGCAATTTCTTTGTTTCATCGTCAATAAGAAGGTCTAAGGGATACAGTAAACCTGAAGTGAAGCATCGGAGTCTAAAACTGGACTCACAGGAGAGGTTCAAATCACAGAATGTGAGAGTGTCAGTCCTCTTTTACTTAAGTCGGCATTGTGCCTTTTGTATTAAATTAGGATGCAATTTCTGTGTTTCATCGTCAATACGAAGGTCCAAGGGATACAGTAAACCTGAAGTGAAGCATCGGAATCTAAAACTGGACTCACAGGAGAGGTTCAAATCATAGAAAGTTAGAGTGCCAGTCCTCTTGTACTTAAGTCGGCATTGTGCCTTTTGTATTAAGTTCGGATGCAATTTCTGTGTTTCATCGTCAATAAGAAGGTCCAAGGGATACAGTAAACCTGAAGTGAAGCATCAGAGTCTAAAACTGGACTCGCAGGAGGGGTTCAAATCAAAGGAAGTTAGAGTATCAGTCCTCTTGTACTTAAGTCGGCATTGTGCCTTTTGAATTTAATTCCGATGCTATTTCTGTGTTTCATCGTCAATAAGAAGGTGCGAGGTATACAGTAAACCTGAAGTGAAGCTTTGTAATCTAAAACTGGACTCACAGGAGAGATTCAAATCATAGAAAGTGAGAGTGTGTGTCCTCTTGTACTTAAGTCGGTATTGTGCCTTTTGTATTTATTTCGGATGCAATTTCTGTGTTTCATCGTCAATAAGAAGGCCCTAGCGATACAGTAAACCTGAAATGAAGCATCGGAATCTAAAACTGGACTCACAGGAGAGGTTCAAATCATAGAAAGTGAGTGTGTCAGTCCTCTTTTACTTAAGCCGTCGTTGTGCCTTTTGTATTGAATTCGGATGCAATTACTGTGTTTCATCGTCAATAAGAAGGTCCAAGGGATACAGTAAACCTGAAGTGAAGCATCGGAATTTAAAACTGGACTCGCAGGAGAGGTTCAAATCATAGAAAGTGAGAGTGTCAGTCCTCTTGTACTTAAGTCGGCATTGTGAATTTTGAATTTAATTCCGATGCAATTTCTGTGTTTCATCGTCAATATGAAGGTGCAAGGTATACAGTACACCTGAAGTGAAGCACTGGAATCTAAAACTGGACTCACAGGAGAGGTTTAAATCATAGAATGTTAGAGTGTCAGTCCTATTGTACTTAAGTCGGCATTATGCCTTTTGTATTAAATTCGGATGAAATTACTATGTTTCATCGTCAACAAGAAGGTGCAAGGTATACAGTAAACCTGAAGTGAAGCATCGGAATCTAAAACTGGACTCACAGGAGAGGTTCAAAACATAGAATGTGAGAGTGTCAGTCCTCTTTTACTTATGTCGGCGTTGTGCCTTTTGTATTAAATTCGGATGCAATTTCTCTGTTTTATCGTCAATAAGAAGGTCCAAGGCATACAGTAAACCTGAAGTGAAGCATCGGAATCTAAAACTGGACTCACAGGAGAGGTTCAATTCATAGAAAGTGAGAGTGTCAGTCCTCTTGTACTTAAGAGCGGCATTCTGCCTTTTGTATTAAATTCCGGTGCAATTACTGTGTTTCATCGTCAATACGAAGGTCCAAGGGATACAGTAAACCTGAAGTGAAGCATCGGAATCTAAAACTGGACTCACAGGAGGGGTTCAAATCAAAGGAAGGTAGAGTATCAGTCCTCTTGTACCTACGTCGGCGTTGTGCCTTTTGAATTTATTTCCGATGCAATTTCTGTGTTTCATCGTCAATAAGATGGTGCGAGGTATACAGTAAACCTGAAGTGAAGCTTTGGAATCTAAAACTGGAATCACACGAGAGGTTCAAATCATAGAAAGTGGGAGTGTCAGTCCTCTTGTACTTAAGTCGGCATTGTGCCTTTTGTATTAATTTCGGATGCAATTTCTGTGTTTCATCGTCAATAAGAAGGTCCAAGGTATACAGTAAAACTGAAGTGAACCATCGGAATCTAAAACTGGACTCACAGGAAAGGTTCAAATCATAGAAAGTCAGAGTGTCAGTCCCATTGCACGTAAGTTGGCATTGTCCCTTTTGTATAAAATTCGGATGCAATTTCTGTGTTTCGTCGTCAATAAGAAGGTGCAAGGTATACAGTAAACATGAAGTGAAGAATCGGAATCTAAAACTGGACTCACAGGAGAGGTTCAAATCATAGAAAGTCAGAGTGTCAGTCCTCATTTACTTAAGTCGACATTGTGCCCTTTGTATTGAATTCGGATACAATATCTGTGTTTCATCGTCAATAAGAAGGTCCAAGGGATACAGTAAACCTGAAGTTAAGCATCGGAATCTAAAACTGGACTCACAGGAGAGGTTCAAATCATAGAAAGTGAGAGTGTCAGTCCTCTTGTACTTAAGTCGGCATTGTGCCTCTTGAATTTAATTCCAATGCAATTTCTGTGTGTCATCGTCAATATGAAGGTGCAAGGTATACAGTAAACCTGAAGTGAAGCATTAGAATCTGAAACTGGACTCACAGGAGAAGTTTAAATCATACAAAGTTAGAGTGTCAGTCCTCTTGTACTTATGTCGGCATTGCGTTTCTTGTATTAAATTCGGATGCAATTTCTGTGTTTCATCGTCAATAAGAAAGTCCATGGGATAAAGTAAACTTGAAGTGAAGTATCGGAATCTAAAACTGGACTCACAGGAGAGGTTCAAATCATAGAATGTTAGAGTGTCAGTCCTCTTGTACTTAAGTCGGCATTATGCCCTTTGTATTAAATTCGGATGAAATTTCTGTGTTTCATCGTCACTAAGAAGCTGCAAGGTATTCAGTAAACCTGAAGTGAAGCGTCGGAATTTAAAACTGGACTCACTGGAGAGGTTCAAATCATAGAAAGTGAGTGTGTCAGTCCTCTTTTACTTAAGGCAGCATTGAGCCTTTTGTACTAAATTCGGATTCAATTACTGTGTTTCATCGTCAATAAGAAGGTCCAAGAGACACAGTGAACCTGAAGTGAAGCATCGGATTCTAAAACTTTACTCACAGGTGAGGTTCAAATCATAGAAAGTGAGAGTGTCAGTCCTCTTGTACTTAAGTCGGCATTGTGCCTTTTGAATTTAATTCCGATGCAATTTCTGTGATTCACCGTCAATAAGAAGGTCCAAGGTATACAGTAAACCTGAAGTGAACCGTCGGAATCTAAAACTGGACTCACAGGAGAGGTTCAAATCATAAAAAGTGAGAGTGTCAGTCCTCTTGAACTTAAGTCGGCATTGTGCCTTTTGTATTAAATTCGGATGCAATTTCTGTGTTTCATCGTCAATAAGAAAGTCCAAGGGATACAGTAAACCTGAAGTGAAGCATCGGAATCTAAAACTGGACTCACAGGAGAGGTTCAAATCATAGAAAGTTAGAGTGTCAGTCCTCTTGTACTTAAGTCGGCATTGTGCCTTTTGTATTAAATTCTGATGCAATTTCTGTGTTTCATCGTCAATAAGAAGGTCAATGGGCTACAGTAAACCTGAAGTGAAGCATCGGAATCTAAAACTGGTCCCACAGGAGGGGTTCAAATCAAAGGAAGTTGGAGTGTCAGTCCTCTTGTACTTAAGTCGGCATTGTGCCTTTTGAATTTAATTCCGATGAAATTTCTGTGTTTCATCGTCAATAAGAAGGTGCGAGGTATACAGTAAACCTGAAGTGAAGCTTTGGAATCTAAAACTGGACTCACAGGAGAGGTTCAAATCATAGAAAGTGAGTATGTCAGTCCTCTTTTACTTAAGTCGGCATTGTGCCTTTTGTATTAAATTCGGATGCAATTTCTGTGTTTCACCGTCAATCAGAAGGTCCAAGGGATTCAGTAAACCTGAAGTAAAGCATCGGAATCTAAAACTGGACTCACAGGAGAGGTTTAAATCATAAAAAGTGAGAGTGTCAGTCCTCTTGTACTTTAGTCGGCCTTGTGCCTTTTGTATTAAATTCCGGTGCAATTTCTGTGTTTCATCGTCAATAAGAAGGTGCAAGGTATACAGTAAACCTGAAGTGAAGCGTCGGAATCTACAACTGGACTCACAGGAGAGCTTAAAATCATTGAAAGTGAGAGAGTCAGTCCTCTTTTACTTAAGTCGGCATTGTGCCTTTTGTATTAAATTCGTATTCATTTTCTGTGTTTCATCGTCAATAAGAAGGTCCTAGGGTTACAGTAAACCTGAAGTGAACCATCGGAATCTAAAACTGGACTCACAGGAGAGGTTCAAATCATAGAAAGTGAGAGTGTCAGTCCTCATTTACTTAAGTCGGCATTGTGCCTTTTGTATTGAATTCGCATGCAATTTCTGTGTTTCATCGTCAATAAGAAGGTCCAAGGGATACAGTAAACCTGAAGTGAAGAATCGGAATCTAAAACTGGACTCACAGGAGAGGTTCAAATCATAGAAGGTGAGAGTGTCAGTCCTCTTGTACTAAAGTCGGCATTGTGCTTTTTGGATTTAATTCCGATGCAATTTCTGTGTTTCATCGTCAATATGATGGTGCAAGGTATACAGTAAACCTGAAGTGAAGCATTGGAATCTAAAACTGGACCCACAGGAGAGGTTAAAATCATACAAAGTTAGAGTGTCAGTCCTCTTGTACTTAAGTCGGCATTGTGCCTTTTGTATTAAATTCGGATGCAATTTCTGTGTTTCATCGTCAATAAGAAGTTCCAAGGGATACAGTAAACTTGAAGTGAAGCATCGGAATGTAAAACTGGACTCACAGGACAGGTTGAAATCATAGATAGTGAGAGTGTCAGTCCTCTTGTACTTAAGTCGGCATTGTGCCTTTTGTACTAAATTCGGATGCAATTTCTGTGTTTCATCGTCAATAAGAAGGTGCAAGGTATACTGTAAACCTGAAGTGAACCATCGGAATCTAAAACTGGACTCACAGGAGAGGTTCAAATCATAGAATGTGAGAGTGTCAGTCCTCTTTTACTTAAGTCGGCATTGTGCCTTTTGTATTAAATTAGTATGCAATTTCTGTGTTTCACCGTCAATAAGAAGGTCCAAGGGATACAGTATACCTGAAGTGAAGCTTTGGAATCAAAAACTTGGCTCACGGGAGAGGTTCAAATCATAGAAAGTTAGAGTATAAGTCCTCTTGTACTTAAGTCGGCTTTGTGCCTTTTCTATTAAATTCGGATACAATTTCTGAGTTTCATCTTCAATAAGAAGCTACAAGGTATACAGTACACATGAAGTGAACCATCGGAATCTAAAACTGGACTCACAGGAGAGGTTCAAATCATAGAAAGTTAGAGTGTCAGTCCCCTTATGCTTAAGTCGGCATTGTGCCTTATGAATTTAATTCCGATGCAATTTCTGTGTTGCATCGTCAATAAGAAGGTCCAAGGTATACAGTAAACCTGAAGTGAAACATCAGAATCTAAAACTGGACTCGCAGGAGAGGTTCAAATCATAGAAAGTTAGAGTGTCAGTCCCCTTGTACTCAAGTAGGCATTGTGCCTTTTGTATAAAATTCGGATGCAATTTCTGTGTTTCATCGTCAATAAGATGGTGCAAGGTATACAGTAAACATGAAGTGAAGCATCGGAATCTAAAACTGGACTCACAGGAGAGGTTCAAATCATAGAAAGTGAGTGTGTCAGTCCTCTTTTACTTTAGCAGTCATGGTGCCTTATGTATTGAATTCGGATGCATTTTCTGTGTTTCATCGTCAATCAGAAGGTCCAAGGGATACAGTAAACCTGAAGTGAAGCATCGGAATCTAAAACTAGACTCACAGGAGAGGTTCAAATCATAGAAAGTGAGAGTGTCAGTCCTCTTGTACTTAAGTCGGCATTGTGCGCTTTGAATTTAATTCCGATGCAATTTCTGTGTTTCATCGTCAATAAGAAGGTGCAAGGTATACAGTAACCTGAAGTGAAGCATTGGAATCTAAAACTGGACTCACAGGAGAAGTTCAAATAATAGAAACTGAGAGTATCAGTCCTCTTGTGCTTATGTCGGCATTGTACCTTTTGTATTAAATTCGGATGCAATTTCTGTGTTTCATCGTCAACAAGAAGGTCCAAGGGATACAGTAAACCTGAAGTTAAGGATCGGAATCTAAAACTGGACTCACTGGAGAGGTTCAAATCATAGAAAGTGAGTGTGTCAGTCCTCTTTTACTTAAGGCGGCATTGTGCGTTTTGTACTAAATTCGGATTCAATTACTGTGTCTCATCGTCAATAAGAAGGTCCAAGAGATCCAGTGAACCTGAAGTGAAGCATCGGATTCTAAAACTTTACTCACAGGTGAGGCTCAAATCATGGAAAGTGAGAGTGTCAGTCCTCTTGTACTTAAGTCGGCATTGTGCCTTTTGAACTTAATTCCGATGCAATTTCTGTGATTCATCGTCAATAAGAAGGTCCAAGGTATACAGTAAACCTGAAGTGAACCACCGGAATCTAAAACTAGACTCACAGGAGAGGTTCAAATCATAGAAAGTGAGAGTGTCAGTACTCTTGTACTTAAGTCGGCATTGTGCCTTTTGTATTAAATTGGGATGCAATTTCTGTGTTTCATCGTCAATAAGAAGGTCCAAGGGATACAGTAAACCTGAAGTGAAGCATCGGAATCTAAAACTGGACTCACAGGAGAAGTTCAAATCATAGAAGGTTAGAGTGTCAGTCCTCTTGTACTTAAGTCGGCATTGTGCCTTTTGTATTAAATTCGGATGCAATTTCTGTGTTTCATCGTCAATAAGAAGGTCAAAGGGCTACAGTAAACCTGAAGTGAAGCATCGGAATCTAAAACTGGACTCACAGGAGTGGTTCAAATCAAAGGAAGTTGGAGTGTCAGTCCTCTTGTACTTAAGTCGGCATTGTGCCTTTTGAGTTTAATTCCGATGCAATTTCTGTGTTTCATCGTCAATAAGAAGGTGCGAGGTATACAGTAAACCTGAAGTGAACCTTTGGAATCTAAAACTGGACTCACAGGAGAAGTTCAAATCATAGAGAGTGAGTGTGTCAGTCCTCTATTACTTAAGCCGTCGTTGTGCCTTTTGTATTGAATTCGGATGCAATTTCTGTGTTTCATCGTCAATAAGAGGGTCCAAGGTATACAGTAAACCTGAAGGGAAGCATCAGAATCTAAAACTGGATTCGCAGGAGCGGTTCAAATCATAGAAAGTGAGAGTGTCAGTCCTCTTGTACTTAAATCGGTATTGTGCCTTTTGAATTTAATACCGATGCAATTTCTGTGTTTCATTGTCAATAAGAATGTGCAAGGTATACACTAAACCTGAAGTGAAGCATTGGAATCTAAAACTGGACTCACTGGAGAGGTTCAAATCATAGAAATTTAGAGTGTCAGTCCTCTTGCACTTAAGTCGGCATTGTGCCTTTTGTATTAAGTTCGGTCGCAATTTCTGTGTTTCACCGTGAATCAGAAGGTCCAAGGGATTTAGTAAACCTGAAGTGAAGCATCGGAATCTAAAACTGGACTCACAGGAGAATTTAAAATTATTGAAAGTGAGAGTGTCAGTCCTCTTTTACTTAAGTCGGCATTGTGCCTTTTGTATTAAATTCGTATTCAATTTCTGTGTTTCATCGTCAATAAGAAGGTCCAAGGGTTACAGTAAACCTGAAGTGAACCATCGGAATCTAAAACTGGACTCACAGGAGAGGTTCAAATCATAGAAAGTGAGAGTGTCTGTCCTCATTTACTTAAGTCGGCATTGTGCTTTTGGATTTAATTCCGATGCAATTTCTGTGATTCATCGTCAATAAGAATGTCCATGGTATACAGTAAACCTGAAGTGAACCACCGGAATCTAAAACTGGACTCACAGGAGGGGTTCAAATCATAGAAATTTAGAGTGTCAGTCCTCTTGCACTTAAGTCGGCATTGTGTCTTTTGTATTGAATTCGGATGCAATTTCTGTGTTTCATCGTCAATAAGTAGGTCCAAGGGATACAGTAAACCTGAAGTGAAGAATCGGAATCTAAAACTGGACTCACAGGAGAAGTTCAAATCATAGAAAGTGAGAGTGTCAGTCCTCTTGTACTTAAGTCGGCATTGTGCTTTTGGATTTAATTCCGATGCAATTTCTGTGTTTCGTCGTCAATATGATGGTGCAAGGTATACAGTAAACCTGAAGTGAAGCATTGGAATCTAAAACTGGACCCACAGGAGAGGTTAAAATCATACAAAGTTAGAGTGTCAGTCCTCTTGTACTTAAGTCGGCATTGTGCCTTTTGAATTTAATTCCGATGCAATTTCTGTGATTCATCGTCAATAAGAATGTCCATGGTATACAGTAAACCTGAAGTGAACCACCGGAATCTAAAACTGGACTCACAGGAGGGGTTCAAATCAAAGGAAGTTGGAGTGTCAGTCCTCTTGTACTTAAGTCGGCATTGTGCCTTTTGTATTAAATTCGGATGCAATTTCTGTGTTTCATCGTCAATAAGAAAGTCCAAGGGATACAGTAAACCTGAAGTGAAGCATCGGAATCTAAAACTGGACTCACAGGAGAGGTTCAAATCATAGAATGTGAGAGTGTCAGTCCTCTTTTACTTAAGTCGGCATTGTGCCTTTTGTATTGAATTGGGATGCAATTTCTGTGTTTCATCGTCAATAAGAAGGTCCAAGGGATACAGTAAACCTGATGTGAAGCATCGGAATCTAAAACTGGACTCACAGGAGAGGTTCAAATCATAGAAAGTTAGAGTGTCAGTCCTCTTGTACTTAAGTCGGCATTGTGCCTTTTGTATTAAATTCGGATGCAATTTCTGTGTTTCATCGTCAATAAGAAGGTCTAAGGGCTACAGTAAACCTGAAGTGAAGCATCGGATTCTAAAACTGGACTCACAGGAGTGGTTCAAATCAAAGGAAGTTGGAGTGTCAGTCCTCTTGTACTTAAGTCGGCATTGTGCCTTTTGAATTTAATTCCGATGCAATTTCTGTGTTTCATCGTCAATAAGAAGGTGCGAGGTATACAGTAAACCTGAAGTGAAGCTTTGGATTCTAAAACTGGACTCACAGGAGAGGTTCAAATCATAGAAAGTGAGTGTGTCTGTCCTCTTTTACTTAAGCCGTCGTTGTGCCTTTTGTAATGAATTCGGATGCAATTTCTGTGTTTCATCGTCAATAAGAGGGTCCAAGGTATACAGTAAACCTGAAGGGAAGCATCAGAATCTAAAACTGGACTCGCAGGAGGGGTTCAAATCATAGAAAGTGAGAGTGTCAGTCCTCTTGTACTTAAATCGGCATTGTGCCTTTTGAATTTAATACCGATGCAATTTCTGTGTTTCATTGTCAATAAGAATGGGCAAGGTATACAGTAAACCTAAAGTGAAGGAATGGAATCTAAAACTGGACTCACTGGAGAGGTTCAAATCATAGAAATTTAGAGTGTCAGTCCTCTTGTACTTAAGTGGCATTGTGCCTTTTGTATTAAATTCGGATGCAATTTCTGTGTTCCCCGTCAATCAGAGGGTCCAAGGGATTCAGTAAACCTGAAGTGAAGCATCGGAATCTAAAACTGGACTCACAGGAGAGGTTTAAATCATAGAAAGTGAGAGTGTCAGTCCTCTTGTACTGAAGTCGGCATTGTGCCTTTTGTATTAAATTCCGGTGCTAATTCTGTGTTTCATCGTCAATAAGAAGGTGCAAGGTATACAGTAAACCTGAAGTGAAGCGTCGGAATCTACAACTGGACTCACAGGAGAGCTTAAAATTATTCAAAGTGAGAGTGTCAGTCCTCATTTACTTAAGTCGGCATTGTGCCTTTTGTATTAAATTCGTATTCAATTTCTGTGTTTCATCTTCAATATGAAGGTCCAAGGTTACAGTAAACCTGAAGTGAAGCATCGGAATCTAAAACTGTACTCACAGGAGAGGTTCAAATCATAGAAAGTGAGAGTGTCAGTCCTCATTTACTTAAGTCGGCATTGTGCCTTTTGTATTGAATTCGGATGCAATTTCTGTGTTTCATCGTCAATAAGAAGGTCCAAGGGATACAGTAAACCTGAAGTGAAGAATCGGAATCTAAAACTGGACTCACAGGAGAGGTTCAAATTATAGAAAGTGAGAGTGTCAGTCCTCTTGTACTTAAGTCGGCATTGTGCTTTTTGGATTTAATTCCGATGCAATTTCTGTGTTTCATCGTCAATATGATGGTGCAAGGTATACAGTAAACCTGAAGTGAAGCATTGGAATCTAAAACTGGGACCCACAGGAGAGGTTAAAATCATACAAAGTTAGAGTGTCAGTCCTCTTGTACTTAAGTCGGCATTGTACCTTTTGTATTAAATTCGGATGCAATTTCTGTGTTTCATCGTCAATTAGAAGGTCGAAGGGATACAGTAAACTTGAAGTTAAGCATCGGAATGTAAAACTGGACTCACAGGAGAAGTTCAAATCAAAGAAAGTGAGAGTGACAGTCCTCTTGTACTTAAGTCGGCATTGTGCCTTTTGTACTAAATTCGGATGCAATTTCTGTGTTTCATCGTCAATAAGAAGGCGCAAGGTATACTGTAAACCTGAAGTGAACCATCGGAATCTATAACTGGACTCACAGGAGAGGTTCAAATCATAGAATGGGAGAGTGTCAGTCCTCTTTTACTTAAGTCGGCATTGTGCCTTTTGTATTAAATTAGGATGCAATTTCTGTGTTTCACGGTCAATAAGAAGGTACAAGGGATACAGTAAACCTGAAGTGAAGCTTTGGAATCTAAAACTTGGGTCACGGGAGAGGTTCAAATCATAGAAAGTTAGAGTATAGGTCCTCATGTACTTGAGTCTGCTATGTGCCTTTTGTATTAAATTCGGATGCAATTTCTGTGTTTCATCGTCAATAAGAAGCTACAAGGTATACAGTACACATGAAGTGAACCATCGGAATCTAAAACAGGACTCACAGGAGAGGTTCAAATCATAGAAAGTTAGAGTGTCAGTCCCCTTATGCTTAAGTCGGCATTGTGCTTTTTGAATTTAATTCCAATGCAATTTCTGTGTTTCATCGTCAATAAGAAGGTCCAAGGTATACAGTAAACCTGAAGTGAAACATCGGAATCTAAAACTGGACTCACAGGAGAGGTTCAAATCATAGAAAGTTAGAGTGTCAGTCCCCTTGTACTTAAGTAGGCATTGTGCCTTTTGTATAAAATTCGGATGCAATTTCTGTGTTTCATCGTCAATAAGATGGTGCAAGGTATACAGTAAACATGAAGTGAAGCATCGGAATCTAAAACTGGACTCACAGGAGAGGTTCAAATCATAGAAAGTGAGTGTGTCAGTCCTCTTTTACTTAAGCAGTCATGGTGCCTTTTGTATTGAATTCGGATGCAATTTCTGTGTTTCATCGTCAATCAGAAGGTCCAAGGGATGCAGTAAACCTGAAGTGAAGCATCGGAATCTAAAACTAGACTCACAGGAGAGGTTCAAATCATAGAAAGTGACAGTGTCAGTCCTCTTGTACTTAAGTCGGCATTGTGCCCTTTTAATTTAATTCCGATGCAATTTCTGTGTTTCATCGTCAATATGATGGTGCAAGGTATACAGTAAACCTGAAGTGAAGCATTGGAATCTAAAACTGGACTCACAGTAGAGGTTAAAATCATACAAAGTTAGAGTGTCAGTCCTCTTGTACTTAAGTCGCCATTGTGCCTTTTGTATTAAATTCGCATGCAATTTCTGTGTTTCATCGTCAATAAGAGAGTCCAAGGGATACAGTAAATTTGAAGTGAAGCATCGGAATCTAAAACTGGACTCACAGGAGAGGTTCAAATCATAGAAAGTGAGAGTGTCAGTCCTCTTGTACTTAAGAGCGGCATTGTGCCTTTTGTATTAAATTCTGGTGCAATTTCTGTGTTTCATCGTCAATAAGAAGGTGAAAAGTATACAGTAAACCTGAAGTGAAGCATCGGAATCTAAAACTGGACTCACAGGAGAGGTTCAAATCATAGAAAGTGTGAGTGTCAGTCCTCTTGTACTTAAGAGCGGCATTGTGCCTTTTGTATTAAATTCTGATTTAATTTCTGTGTTTCATTGTCAATAAGAAGGTCCAAGATATACAGTGAACCTGAAGTGAACCATCGGGACCTAAAACTGGACTCACAGGGGAGGTTCAAATCATAGAATGTGAGAGTGTCAGTCCTCTTGTACTTAAGTCGGCATTGTGCCTTGTGTATTAAATTCGGATGCAATTGCTGTGTGTCATCGTCAATAAGAAAGTCCGAGGGATACATTAAACCTGAAGTGAAGCATCGGAATCTAAAACTGGACTCACAGGAGATTTTCAAATCATAGAAAGTGAGAGTGTCAGTCCTCTTGTACTTAACTCGGCATTGTGCCTTTTGTATTAAATTCGGATGCAATTTCTGTGTTTCATCGTCAATTAGAAGGTCCAAGGGATACAGTAAACAGGGAGTGAAGCATCGGAATCTAAAACTGGACTCACAGGAGAGCTTCAAATCATAGAAAGTGAGAGTGTCAGTCCTCATTTACTTAAGTCGGCATTGTGCCTTTTGTATTGAATACGGATGCAATTTCTGTGTTTCATCGTCAATAAGAAGGTCCAAGGGATACAGTAAACCTGAAGTGAAGAATCGGAATCTAAAACTGGACTCACAGGAGAGGTTCAAATCATAGAAAGTGAGAGTGTCAGTCCTCTTGTACTTAAGTCGGCATTGTGCTTTTTGGATTTAATTCCGATGCAATTTCAGTGGTTCATCGTCAATATGATGGTGCAAGGTATACAGTAAACCTGAAGTGAAGCATTGGAATCTAAAACTGGGACCCACAGGAGAGGTTAAAATCATACAAAGTTAGAGTGTCAGTCCTCTTGTACTTAAGTCGGCATTGTGCCTTTTGTATTAAATTCGGATGCAATTTCTGTGTTTCATCGTCAATAAGAAGGTCCAAGGGATACAGTAAACTTGAAGTGAAGCATCGGAATGTAAAACTGGACTCACAGGAGAGGTTCAAATCATAGAAAGTGAGAGTGACAGTCCTCTTGTACTTAAGTCGGCATTGTGCCTTTTGTACTAAATTCGGATGCAATTTCTGTGTTTCATCGTCAATAAGAAGGTGCAAGGTATACTGTAAACCTGAAGTGAACCATCGGAATCTATAACTGGACTCACAGGAGAGGTTCAAATCATAGAATGGGAGAGTGTCATTCCTCTTTTACTTAAGTCGGCATTGTGCCTTTTGTGTTAAATTAGGGTGCAATTTCTGTGTTTCACGGTCAATAAGAAGGTACAAGGGATACAGTAAACCTGAAGTGAAGCTTTGGAATCTAAAACTTGGGTCACGGGAGAGATTCAAATCATAGAAAGTTAGAGAATAAGTCCTCTTGTACTTAAGTCGGCTTTGTGCCTTTTGTATTAAATTCGGATGCAATTTCTGTGTTTCATCGTCAATAAGAAGCTACAAGGTATAAAGTACACATGAAGTGAACCATCGGAATCTAAAACA
Organism: Schistocerca piceifrons; assembly: GCF_021461385.2. Lineage (NCBI taxonomy): Eukaryota > Metazoa > Arthropoda > Insecta > Orthoptera > Acrididae > Schistocerca > Schistocerca piceifrons. The sequence goes on along the minus strand of NW_025728148.1, from coordinate 756,787 downwards.
GGACTCACAGGAGAGGTTCAAATCATAGAAAGTTAGAGTGTCAGTCCCCTTATGCTTAAGTCGGCATTGTGCCTTTTGAATTTAATTCCGATGCAATTTCTGTGTTTCATCGTCAATAAGAAGGTCCAAGGTATACAGTAAACCTGAAGTGAAACATCGGAATCTAAAACTGGACTCACAGGAGAGGTTCAAATCATAGAATGGGAGAGTGTCAGTCCTCTTTTACTTAAGTCGGCATTGTGCCTTTTGTATTAAATTAGGATGCAATTTCTGTGTTTCACGGTCAATAAGAAGGTACAAGGGATACAGTAAACCACTAGTGAAGCTGTGGAATCTAAAACTTGGGTCACGGGAGAGGTTCAAATCATAGAAAGTTAGAGTATAAGTCCTTTTGTACTTAAGTCGGCTATGTGCATTTTGTATTAAATTCGGATGCAATTTCTGTGTTTCATCGTCAATAAGAAGCTACAAGGTATACAGTACACATAAAGTGAACCATCGGAATCTAAAACAGGACTCACAGGAGAGGTTCAAATCATAGAAAGTTAGAGTGTCAGTCCCCTTATGCTTAAGTCGGCATTGTGCTTTTTGAATTTAATTCCAATGCAATTTCTGTGTTTCATCGTCAATAAGAAGGTCCAAGGTATACAGTAAACCTGAAGTGAAACATCGGAATCTAAAACTGGACTCACAGGAGAGGTTCAAATCATAGAAAGTTAGAGTGTCAGTCCCCTTGTACTTAAGTAGGCATTGTGCCTTTTGTATAAAATTCGGATGCAATTTCTGTGTTTCATCGACAATAAGATGGTGCAAGGTATACAGTAAACCTGAAGTGAAGCATTGGAATCTAAAACTGGACTCACAGTAGAGGTTAAAATCATACAAAGTTAGAGTGTCAGTCCTCTTGTACTTAAGTCGCCATTGTGCCTTTTGTATTAAATTCGGATGCAATTTCTGTGTTAAATCGTCAATAAGAGAGTCCAAGGGATACAGTAAATTTGAAGTGAAGCATCGGAATCTAAAACTGGACTCACAGGAGAGGTTCAAATCATAGAAAGTGAGAGTGTCAGTCCTCTTGTACTTAAGAGCGGCATTGTGCCTTTTGTATTAAATTCTGGTGCAATTTCTGTGTTTCATCGTCAATAAGAAGGTGCAAAGTATACAGTAAACCTGAAGTGAAGCATCGGAATCTAAAACTGGACTCACAGGTGAGGTTCACATCATAGAAGGTGTGAGTGTCAGTCCTCTTGTACTTAAGAGCGGCATTGTGCCTTTTGTATTAAATTCGGATTTAATTTCTGTGTTTCATTGTCAATAAGAAGGTCCAAGGTATACAGTAAACCTGAAGTGAACCATCGGGACCTAAAACTGGATTCACAGGGGAGGTTCAAATCAAAGAAAGTGAGAGTGTCAGTCCTCTTGTACTTAAGTCGGCATTGTGCCTTGTGTATTAAATTCGGATGCAATATCTGTGTTTCATCGTCAATAAGAAAGTCCGAGGGATACATTAAACCTGAAGTGAAGCATCGGAATCTAAAACTGGACTCACAGGAGAGGTTCAAATCATAGAAAGTGAGAGTGTCAGTCCTCTTTTACTTAAGTCGGCATTGTGCCTTTTGTATTAAATTCGGATGCAATTTCTGTGTTTCATCGTCAATAAGAAGGTCCAAGGGATACAGTTAACCTGGAGTGAAGCATCGGAATCTAAAACTGGACTCACAGGAGAGGTTCAAATCATAGAAAGTGAGAGTGTCAGTCCTCATTTACTTAAGTCGGCATTGTGCCTTTCGTATTGAATTCGGATGCAATTTCTGTGTTTCATCGTCAATAAGAAGGTCCAAGGGATACAGTAAACCTGAAGTGAAGAATCGGAATCTAAAACTGGACTCACAGGAGAGGTTCAAATCATAGAAAGTGAGAGTGTCAGTCCTCTTGTACTTAAGTCGGCATTGTGCATTTAGAATTTAATTCCGATGCAATTTCTGTGGTTCATCGTCAATATGATGGTGCAAGGTATACAGTACACCTGAAGTGAAGCATTGGAATCTAAAACTGGGACCCACAGGAGAGGTTAAAATCATACAAAGTTAGAGTGTCAGTCCTCTTGTACTTAAGTCGGCATTGTGCCTTTTGTATTAAATTCGGATGCAATTTCTGTGTTTCATCGTCAATAAGAAGGTCCAAGGGATACAGTAAACTTGAAGTGAAGCATCGGAATGTAAAACTGGACTCACAGGAGAAGTTCAAATCATAGAAAGTGAGAGTGACAGTCCTCTTGTACTTAAGTCGGCATTGTGCCTTTTGTACTAAATTCGGATGCAATTTCTGTGTTTTATCGTCAATAAGAAGGTGCAAGGTATACTGTAAACATGAAGTGAACCATCGGAATCTATAACTGGACTCACAGGAGAGGTTCAAATCATAGAATGGGAGAGTGTCAGTCCTCTTTTACTTAAGTCGGCATTGTGCCTTTTGTATTAAATTAGGATGCAATTTCTGTGTTTCACGGTCAATATGAAGGTACAAGGGATACAGTAAACCTGAAGTGAAGCTTTAGAATCTAAAACTTGGGTCACGGGAGAGGTTCAAATCATAGAAAGTTAGAGAATAAGTCCTCATGTACTTAAGTCGGCTTTGTGCCTTTTGTATTAAATTCGGATGCAATTTCTGTGTTTCATCGTCAATAAGAAGCTACAAGGTATACAGTACACATGAAGTGAACCATCGGAATCTAAAACAGGACTCACAGAAGAGGTTCAAATCATAGAAAATTAGAGTGTCAGTCCCCTTATGCTTAAGTCGGCATTGTGCCTTTTGAATTTAATTCCGATGCAATGTCTGTGTTTCATCGTCAATAAGAAGGTCCAAGGTATACAGTAAACCTGACGTGAAACATCGGAATCTAAAACTGGACTCACAGGAGAGGTTCAAATCATAGAAAGTTAGAGTGTCAGTCCCCTTGTACTTAAGTAGGCATTGTGCCTTTTGTATAAAATTCGGATGCAATTTCTGTGTTTCATCGTCAATAAGATGGTGCAAGGTATACAGTAAACATGAAGTGAAGCATCGGAATCTAAAACTGGACTCACAGGAGAGGTTCAAATCATAGAAAGTGAGTGTGTCAGTCCTCTTTTACTTAAGCAGTCATGGTGCCTTTTGTATTGAATTCGGATGCAATTTCTGTGTTTCATCGTCAATCAGAAGGTACAAGGGATGCAGGAAACCTGAAGTGAAGCATCGGAATCTAAAACTAGACTCACAGGAGAGGTTCAAATCATAGAAAGTGACAGTGTCAGTCCTCTTGTACTTAAGTCGTCATTTTGCCCTTTTAATTTAATTCCGATGCAATTTCTGTGTTTCATCGTCAATATGATGGTGCAAGGTATACAGTAAACCTGAAGTGAAGCATTGGAATCTAAAACTGGACTCACAGTAGAGGTTAAAATCATACAAAGTTAGAATGTCAGTCCTCTTGTACTTAAGTCGCCATTGTGCCTTTTGTATTAAATTCGGATGCAATTTCTGTGTTTCATCGTCAATAAGAGAGTCCAAGGGATACAGTAAATTTGAAGTGAAGAATCTGAATCTAAAACTGGACTCACAGGAGAGGTTCAAATCATAGAAAGTGAGAGTGTCAGTCCTCTTGTACTTAAGAGCGGCATTGTGCCTTTTGTATTAAATTCTGGTGCAATTTCTGTGTTTCATCGTCAATAAGAAGGTGCAAAGTATACAGTAAACCTGAAGTGAAGCATCGGAATCTAAAACTGGACTCACAGGAGAGGTTCAAATCATAGAAATTGTGTGTGCGGGGAGGAGACCCCCAAGAGGGATCATTGCCGACAAAATTTTATTTAAATAAATTTTCAATGCATAATGTTCGGCCGTAGCCGGCTTGGGCATACTGTGGTGGAAGGTGCTGGCCGGAAGACCATGGTCGGCACATTCCTGCCACGTGCTCCTCGGTCAGACTCAAGTCCCACGGGTTGGTTGCGCTGACGGGGGCACGCTACTAGCAAGGCGCGTTGGCGGAATCAATCCTCCAATCAGAGACTAATCGTGTGATCACGTGGGGACGCGGCCGAGAGCGGCGAGGGCGGCTTGGAAACAGCTCCGCGCTCTCTTAGCTTCTGACCTCGGCCCCGAGTAGTCGCTCCTCTAGCCTCTGCCTCTCTGATGAGCAGACGGCAACCCCTCTTGGGGCTGCTCAGCCCTACGTAGGCACCACTGTACCATCATTACAAGAATAAACTGGGTCCATTCCACTCAATTAATTTTCATTTTACAACGCCCTCCGCTCCTGACTTCTATCCTGACGAACAAATGGTGTCAGAAGTGGGATGCGACCCACCTTACGGTTGTAAAATCAACTTATCAGTTGAGTATGAGTACTATGAAGGGGCCGAGTTTGAGCAATTAAGGGAAACTAGACCGAACGTGGCGAGGCTGCAGCGCGCCATGCGCGTGCCAGCTGGTCGCCTGCGTTGCAGAATGGCCAACACCAGGTCCCATAACAACCATTGAGATTAACATGCTGCCCATTGCGGATGATAAATTGACAGCCATTTGAACGGATTAGTTGCTTTTCACCATCTGAGAGTGCAAATTGCACTTTTAAGAACGATGTTGTTATATACACACACTGTCGGATTTTACTGACGTAGTCCCTTATGCACTTCGTCAACCGATTAAAAAAAAAAAAAAAAAAAAAAAAAAAAAAAAAAAAAAAAAAAACTTCCCCTGGCGGATTTCGTATCCGATTCGGAAGTTTATGTTCGGGAAATATTTCCTTTATTTTATTTCTTGTCAATTGTTATTACTTCAATGTTATGTTTTATTATTATCAATTTATAGTTATGATGAATGTTAGTACACTTTATGGTTATACGCTATTTTTGTGTCATATTCGGTATTCCCTTTTAAGTTTCATTGTTTCTCGACTGGAAGTATCTCTGATAGCACCTATTGGCCTTCAATTCGTATCCACCATCAGCTACCATTAGTCACACATTTACACAACACTTCATACGCCCAATAACAACTTACAACACACTCACACTGTTCATATCCACACTACCTTGGTGTAACTCGTTGATGTTACCAGACCTCTGTTGTCATATACTAAGTACATGAACAAGGCTTTTATGGTTCATGCCCTCCGCTCTTCGGAAGGGGAAAGGGAAGCACGTACGTATGTACGTTATGTTCAGTAGCAGTTTCTTTTAATCAACAACGTAGTCAATTTACCTGTTGAACACTTAAGTTGTTCTGTTAAAATGGGATCAAACGTCTTTGTGACATCAGCTATTTGTGTATTATTGCTTTGCAATAAACTGTTACTTTTAAGTTGCACTTACAATGTCTTAGCCTCGGACGCAGAGCCACTAGCGCTCTCCGACGCTGTTATCTGAGCTCAGCACTCTGCCGGCTCAGCGCTGATAGAGCTGCGCTGCGCCGCCTCCACTGCTTCACACCCAGCCTCTGTATTCACGAGCAACAGACTCGCTCTCGCTAACATTCATTTCCGACTTCTATTGACCACTTCTGTAAGTAAAGATCCTTTGATTATTGAGTTAACTTGAGTTGTCCTACCCTCATTCGGGTTTTCTACAGCTGAAAAACCACTCAATATTATTTCTGAAATTTATGAAGTACTTCACCTGTCTCGCCGTGTCGAACCTTAGCGGGGTGGGTGCCCCTGCGTAGTGGCCAATGCGTGGGAGGTGCCTAGGCTGTGCGGGTTTACACCGCGATCACAGGATTCCTTCTCATTTTATTCATTCAAAAAAAAAAAAAAAAAAAAAAAAAAAGAAAAAAAAAACTTTCTTCGTACAAAATCTCAAATTAATTGATGACACTTGGCCTTCGTCCCATAGCAGGTAGAAAAATTTTTCCAGCGAGTTACGCTTAGTCTGCGCTGCGTAGTACTGCCTCCGCGTTCAGCGTCTTTTTTGCTGACGCGTGATTGATCAGCGGATACTCGGTGTCGAATTACACCATTGTCTTGCCGCCTTGCTACCCCCACGGCTGCCAAACTGTTGGTTGCCTGCCGTGATTCTACTTCGTGGCCTTCTTCATCAGTAAGCGTGACTGAACGGGTCCATCGTCGCTACTTGCCAGGTAATTACTGCTACAACGTTGTACCCCCTCCGTCATCTCTGAATTACTCATCAAGTAAGCCAGGAAATTTTTACTTCTAGGGGCACTAATACTTTCTCTCGCAGTCGACCGTTATCAACATTGGAAGCTGAAAGCAACCTCCGTTCAAATGGCTGTCAATTTATCATCCGCAATGGGCAGCATGTTAATCTCAATGGTTGTCGTCGTCGCCGTTAAGGCGCCTCCATTTCACGTCTACCCTTCCACATCTGGCGTGCTCTTTGGACGTCGTCACAATCTGGTGCATACTCCACATTATGCTATTGTGTTAGCTGATGTCAACCTAACATTATTAGAAGAGGAAGACCGTGCTTTATATGATGCAGCTAAGCTACTGTCAAAATATGAAACCTTCTTGACGCAGACGAAGGAACATGAGTTTCTCCGATCTTTGTGGGAAGTGACTAGAATTATTTCAACCCTTCGAAGTCAATTGAACAGTATTAGGGATGCAGTACCACTGCCTCGTTTCAAACGAGCCTGGTTGCCCGTTGGAGGTACGTTATTAAAATCTGTCTTTGGGACTCCTGACGAAACAGACGCAAAACGCTGGGATTTGGACACTCAGCAAGCGCTTTCGGAAACACAAGTTAATCACGAAGTGTTGGTACATCAACAGGTGCGCCTGACACATCTTGAGAATAACCTGTTAGCCACAACTAGACAAATACAAGTTGTAGCCGACAGATTAACACGACACTATGGTGCACTTGAACAATCCTTTAACCAAGAGTGGACTCATCTTCGCTCGGGATTACGTAATCTAACTATCACATTGGACATTATGAAGACCACGCAGATTCTTTTATTTAATATACACACAGCACAGTTACACGTGCACATGTTACACTCGGCCATTCAACTCGGACTGCAAGGAAAGCTCAGTCCCCATCTGTTACCCTCAGAGCCCTTCTTGCACATGCTACACAATGTGTCCTCGCAAATTTTGGCCCCTAAACAAATGCTTTATGCCGTGCGGGAAAGCAACCTCCCCTTTTACTATGCTGCGTTGGAGGTCCGACTTACCCGTAATTCTGACGGTATTCGGATGCGAATGAGGTTGCCAATCACGTGCGCAAATTGCGAATACGAGTGCTATCAAATATACACTTTTCCAGTCCCTTGGGCTACCCTTCATCACCATGTTGTTTGGCAGACTCAAGAATTTTTAATAGTTAGTCGGGATCGACAAACTCACGCCACTCTCACTCGCGCTGAACTATCCAGTTGCTTCCATACAACACATTACTTATGCTCCACGCTAATTTTACACACTAACACTACTGAGTGCGAGATGTCACTGTTTTTAGCTTAAACCACTACCCCTCCATGTCCTCGTGTTCTAGTCTCACTTCGTCAACCAATAATTCAGCCTGTTGGCAACAGTTTTCTGTTCGCTGTTCCACAGACTGTCACCGCCACCCTCGTGTGCCACCGTTCAATGGCAGAGACTGAATCGTACCGGGTAACACTGAATAATAGTGGCCTAGTGTATAATAGTTCTAGATGTGACGTATACGCTGCTTCTATGAGGATATCAGCTCAATTGCACTCCACCTTTCATGTCACCATTCCCACATTTACCTTATACCTTCCTGAACTCGCTTTTAAAATCCATCACCATGAGAAGCTGAAGAATTTACCGAATACCAATGATTCAGATCTACTCCAATCGATCAATCATCTCCTTACCCAGGAACACAACCAAGTTGCTCTTGACCGAGTGGCCTCACATATTGCTGATTGGCACCAAACCAAGCGATTAACCACCGTTGTATTGCCCAGCGCTGGTTCGGTAATCATCACTGTAATAATTCTGATTATAGTATCCTGGATACTCTGTAAAAGAGGGTTTTGCAAATGTTTCACTTCCTTCCGAGAAGTAGTACCACCCCCACAACCTGAAGGTGAATATCACACCTGAAACTACCTGCCAACCTTGGTGCATGCGATCAGGCATGACCCCCCCCTTAGAATTAAGTTGTAGTCTAGGTGTCAGGTCAATGAACTAATTTTGTAATGGATTTGTATTTCTATGTAAAGTCTATGGAATCACAATTTAACTGTCGAGTTTTAACCCTCATGTAAGTTATTTTGTTTTCTCTTTAAATTTTTGTCATTCTGTAATGTTCTCGTTCACCCACTTGGGCAATTACCATTGTAATCCTAGATTTAAGAACTCAAAATAATATTACGGGGAAAAACCCCCTTGTGACTATTAGGCCTGGGAGCATTCTCTCACCCCCACGAGGGTGGAGTGTTTCAGTGTGCTGTGCTCCGGTGCCCCTCATAATCGCCTGGGTACCCACCACCACTGATACCGCCGACACACATTCACAGCATGGCGCCGCCCCACTGCCGTCGCACCAACTTCACAAGTTTGTTATTCAAGAGCCTTCCTTCAGGCCCTTCAGGCCACTTTGTAACATTTGCACATATTAATATCACTATGTTATGGGACCCTTCATAATGATCAAATATTTTTTTAAATGGAATAATCGATTAGAATAAGCTCATTCATTTTCATCCAGAGAGCCTTCTTCGGAAGGGGAAAGGATGTGCAGGGAGGAGACCCCCAAGAGGGATCATTGCCGACAAAATTTTATTTAAATAAATTTTCAATGCATAATGTTCGGCCGTAGCCGGCTTGGGCATACTGTGGTGGAAGGTGCTGGCCGGAAGACCATGGTCGGCACATTCCTGCCACGTGCTCCTCGGTCAGACTCAAGTCCCACGGGTTGGTTGCGCTGACGGGGGCACGCTACTAGCAAGGCGCGTTGGCGGAATCAATCCTCCAATCAGAGACTAATCGTGTGATCACGTGGGGACGCGGCCGAGAGCGGCGAGGGCGGCTTGGAAACAGCTCCGCGCTCTCTTAGCTTCTGACCTCGGCCCCGAGTAGTCGCTCCTCTAGCCTCTGCCTCTCTGATGAGCAGACGGCAACCCCTCTTGGGGCTGCTCAGCCCTACGTAGGCACCACTGTACCATCATTACAAGATTAAACTGGGTCCATTCCACTCAATTAATTTTCATTTTACAACGCCCTCCGCTCCTGACTTCTATCCTGACGAACATGTGAGTGTCAGTCCTCTTGTACTTAAGAGCGTCATTGTGCCTTTTGTATTAAATTCGGATTTAATTTCTGTGTTTCATTGTCAATAAGAAGGTCCAAGGTATACAGTAAACCTGAAGTGAACCATCGGGACCTAAAACTGGACTCACAGGAGAGGTTCAAATCAGAGAAAGTGAGAGAGTCAGTCCTCTTGTACTTAAGTCGGCATTGTGCCTTGTGTATTAAATTCGGATGCAATTTCTGTGTTTCATCGTCAATAAGAAAGTCCGAGGGATACATTAAACCTGAAGTGAAGCATCGGAATCTAAAACTGGACTCACAGGAGAGGTTCAAATCATAGAAAGTGAGAGTGTCAGTCCTCTTTTACTTAAGTCGGCATTGTGCCTTTTGTATTAAATTCGGATGCAATTTCTGTGTTTCATCGTCAATAAGAAGGTCCATGGGATACAGAAAACCTGAAGTGAAGCATCGGAATCTAAAACTGGACTCACAGGAGAGGTTCAAATCACAGAAAGTGAGAGTGACAGTCCTCTTGTACTGAAGTCGGCATTGTGCCTTTTGCATTTAATTCAGATGCAATTTCTGAGTTTCATCGTCAATAATGTGCAAGGTATACAGTAAACCTGAAGTGAAGCATCGGAATCTAAAACTGGACTCACAGGAGAGCTTTAAATCATTGATAGTGAGAGTGTCAGTCCTCTTTTACTTAAGTCGGCTTTGCGCCTTTTCTATTTAATTCGGATTCAATTTCAGTGTTTCATCGTCAATTTGAAGGTCCAAGGGTTACAGTAAACCTAAAATGAAGCATCGGAATCTTAAACTACACTTACAGGAGAGGTTCAAATCATAGAGAGTTAGAGTATCAGTCCTCTTGTACTTAAGTCGGCATTGTGCCTTTCGTAAAAAATTCGGATGCAATTTCTGTGTTTCGTCGTCAATAAGAAGGTGCAAGGTATACAGTAAACTTGAAGTGAAGGATCGGAATCTAAAACTGGGCTCAAAGGAGAGGTTCAAATCATAGAAAGTGTGAGTGTCAGTCCTCTTGTACTTAAGAGCGGCATTGTGCCTTTTGTATTAAATTCGGATTTAATTTCTGTGTTTCATTGTCAATAAGAAGGTCCAAGGTTTACAGTAAACCTGAAGTGAAGCATCGGAATCTAAAACTGGACTCACAGGAGAGGTTCAAACCATAGAAAGTGAGACTGTCAGTCCTCTTGTACTTAAGTCGGCATTGTGCCTTTTGAATTTAATTCCAATGCAATTTCTGTGTATCTCCGTCAATAAGAAGGTGCAATGTATACATTAAAACTCAAGTCAATCATTGGAATCTAAAACTGGACTCACAGGAGAGGTTCAAATCATAGAGAATTAGGTGGGCAGTCCTCGTGTACTTAAGTCGGCATGTGTGCCTTTTGTATTAAATTCGGATGCAATTTCTGTGTTTCATCGTCAATAAGAAGGTCCAAGGGATACAGTAAACCTGAAGTGAAGCATCGGAATCTAAAACTGGACTCACAGGAGAGGTTCAAATCATAGTACGTTAAAGTGTCAGTCCTCTTGTACTTAAGTCGGCATTGAGCCTTTTGTATTAAATTCGGATGCAATTTCTGTCTTTCATCGTCAATAAGAAGGTCGAAGGATACAGTAAACCTGCAGTATGGCAACGGAATCTAAAACTGGACTCACAGAAGAGGTTCAAATCATAGAAAGTGAGAGTGTTAGTTCTCTTTTACTTAAGTCGGTATTGTGCCTTTTGTATTAAATTAGGATGCAATTTCTGTGTTTCATCGTCAATACGAAGTCCAAGGGATACAGTAAACCTGAAGTGAAGCATCGGAATCTAAAACTGGACTCACAGGAGAGGTTCAAATCATAGAAAGTTAGGTGGGCAGTCCTCTTGTACTTAAGTCGGTATTGTACCTTTGGTATTAAATTCGGATGCAATTTCTGTGTTTCATCGTCAATAAGAAGGTCCAAGGGATACAGTAAACCTGAAGTGAAGTATCGGAATCTAAAACTGGACTCACAGGGGAGGTTCAAATCATAGAGAGTGAGAGTGTCAGTCCTCTTGTACTTAAGTCGGCATTGTGCCTTTTGAATTTAATATCGATGCAATTTCTGTGTATCATCGTCAATAAGAAGGTACGAGGCATACAGTAAACCTGAATTGAAACTTTGGAATCTAAAACTGGACTCACAGGAGAGGTTCAAATCATAGAAAGTTAGAGTGGAAGTCCTCTTGTACTTACGTCGGCATTGTGCCTTTTGTATTAAATTCGGATGCAATTTCTGTGTTTCATCGTCAATAAGAAGGTCCAAGGGATACAGTAAATATGAAGTGAAGCATCGGAATCTAAAACTGGACTCACAGGAGAGGTTCAAATCATAGTACGTTAAAGTGTCAGACCTCTTGTACTTAAGTCGGCATTGTGCCTTTTGAATTCAATTCCGATGAAATTTCTGTGTTTCATCTTCAATAAGAAGGTGCCAGGTATACAGTAAACCTGAAGTGAAGCATTGGAATCTAAAACTGGACTCACAGGAGACGTTCAAATCATAGAGAGTTAGAGTGTCAGTCCTCTTGTACTTAAGTCGGCATTGTGCCTTTTGAATTTAATTCCGATGAAATTTCTGTGTTTCATCGTCAATAAGAAGGTGCAAGGTATACAGTAAACTTGAAGTGAAGGATCGGAATCTAAAACTGGACTCACAGGAGAGGTTCAAATCATAGAAAGTGAGAGTGTCAGTCCTCTTGTACTTAAGTCGGCATTGTGCATTTTATATTAAATTCGGATGCAATTTCTGTGTTTCATCGTCAATAAGAAGGTCCAAGGGATACAGTAAACCTGAAGTGAAGCATCGGAATCTAAAACTGGACTCACAGGAGAGGTTCAAATCATAGAGAGTTAGAGTGTCAGTCCTCTTGTACTTAAGTCGGCATTGTGCCTTTTGAATTTAATTCCGATGAAATTTCTGTGTTTCATCGTCAATAAGAAGGTGCAAGGTATTCAGTAAATCTGAAGTGAAGGATCGGAATCTAAAACTGGACTCACAGGAGAGGTTCAAATCATAGAAAGTGAGAGTGTCAGTCCTCTTGTACTTAAGAGCGGCATTGTGCCTTTTGTATTAAATTCTGGTGCAATTTCTGTGTTTCATCGTCAATAAGAAGGTGCAAAGTATACAGTAAACCTGAAGTGAAGCATCGGAATCTAAAACTGGACTCACAGGAGAGGTTCAAATCATAGAAATTGTGAGTGTCAGTCCTCTTGTACTTAAGAGCGTCATTGTGCCTTTTGTATTAAATTCGGATTTAATTTCTGTGTTTCATTGTCAATAAGAAGGTCCAAGGTATACAGTAAACCTGAAGTGAACCATCGGGACCTAAAACTGGACTCACAGGAGAGGTTCAAATCATAGAAAGTGAGAGTGTCAGTCCTCTTGTACTTAAGTCGGCATTGTGCCTTGTGTATTAAATTCGGATGCAATTTCTGTGTTTCATCGTCAATAAGAAAGTCCGAGGGATACATTAAACCTGAAGTGAAGCATCGGAATCTAAAACTGGACTCACAGGAGAGGTTCAAATCATAGAAAGTGAGAGTGTCAGTCCTTTTTTTACTTAAGTCGGCATTGTGCCTTTTGTATTAAATTCGGATGCAATTTCTGTGTTTCATCGTCAATAAGAAGGTCCATGGGATACAGTAAACCTGAAGTGAAGCATCGGAATCTAAAACTGGACTCACAGGAGAGGTTCAAATCATAGAAAGTGAGAGTGACAGTCCTCTTGTACTGAAGTCGGCATTGTGCCTTTTGCATTTAATTCAGATGCAATTTCTGAGTTTCATCGTCAATAAGGTGCAAGGTATACAGTAAACCTGAAGTGAAGCATCGGAATCTAAAACTGGACCCACAGGAGAGCTTTAAATCATTGATAGTGAGAGTGTCAGTCCTCTTTTACTTAAGTCGGCTTTGCGCCTTTTCTATTTAATTCGGATTCAATTTCAGTGTTTCATCGTCAATTTGAAGGTCCAAGGGATACAGTAAACCTAAAATGAAGCATCGGAATCTTAAACTACACTTACAGGAGAGGTTCAAATCATAGAGAGTTAGAGTGTCAGTCCTCTTGTACTTAAGTCGGCATTGTGCCTTTCGTAAAAAATTCGGATGCAATTTCTGTGTTTCGTCATCAATAAGAAGGTGCAAGGTATACAGTAAACTTGAAGTGAAGGATCGGAATCTAAAACTGGGCTCAAAGGAGAGGTTCAAATCATAGAAAGTGTGAGTGTCAGTCCTCTTGTACTTAAGAGCGGCATTGTGCCTTTTGTATTAAATTCGGATTTAATTTCTGTGTTTCATTGTCAATAAGAAGGTCCAAGGTGTACAGTAAACCTGAAGTGAAGCATCGGAATCTAAAACTCGACTCACAGGAGAGGTTCAAACCATAGAGAGTGAGACTGTCAGTCCTCTTGTACTTAAGTTGGCATTGTGCCTTTTGAATTTAATTCCAATGCAATTTCTGTGTATCTTCGTCAATAAGAAGGTGCAATGTATACATTAAAACTCAAGTCAATCATTGGAATCTAAAACTGGACTCACAGGAGAGGTTCAAATCATAGAGAATTAGGTGGGCAGTCCTCGTGTACTTAAGTCGGCATGTGTGCCTTTTGTATTAAATTCGGATGCAATTTCTGTGTTTCATCGTCAATAAGAAGGTCCAAGGGATACAGTAAACCTGAAGTGAAGCATCGGAATCTAAAACTGGACTCACAGGAGAGGTTCAAATCATAGTACGTTAAAGTGTCAGTCCTCTTGTACTTAAGTCGGCATTGAGCCTTTTGTATTAAATTCGGATGCAATTTCTGTCTTTCATCATCAATAAGAAGGTCGAAGGATACAGTAAACCTGCAGTATGGCAACGGAATCTAAAACTGGACTCACAGAAGAGGTTCAAATCATAGAAAGTGAGAGTGTTAGTTCTCTTTTACTTAAGTCGGTATTGTGCCTTTTGTATTAAATTAGGATGCAATTTCTGTGTTTCATCGTCAATACGAAGTCCAAGGGATACAGTAAACCTGAAGTGAAGCATCGGAATCTAAAACTGGACTCACAGGAGAGGTTCAAATCATAGAAAGTTAGGTGGGCAGTCCTCTTGTACTTAAGTCGGTATTGTACCTTTGGTATTAAATTCGGATGCAATTTCTGTGTTTCATCGTCAATAAGAAGGTCCAAGGGATACAGTAAACCTGAAGTGAAGTATCGGAATCTAAAACTGGACTCACAGGGGAGGTTCAAATCATAGAGAGTGAGAGTGTCAGTCCTCTTGTACTTAAGTCGGCATTGTGCTTTTTGTATTAAATTCGGATGCAATTTCTGTGTTTCATCGACAATAAGAATGTCCAAGGGTTACAGCAAACCTGAAGTGAAGCATCGGAATCTAAAACTGGACTCACAGGAGGGGTTCAAATCATAGAAAGTTAGAGTGTCAGACCTCTTGTACTTAAGTCGGCATTGTGCCTTTTGAATTTAATTCCGATGCAATTTCTGTGTATCATCGTCAATAAGAAGGTACGAGGCATACAGTAAACCTGAATTGAAACTTTGGAATCTAAAACTGGACTCACAGGAGAGGTTCAAATCATAGAAAGTTAGAGTGGAAGTCCTCTTGTACTTAAGTCGGCATTGTGCCTTTTGTATTAAATTCGGATGCAATTTCTGTGTTTCATCGTCAATAAGAAGGTCCAAGGGATACAGTAAACCTGAAGTGAAGCATCGGAATCTAAAACTGGACTCACAGGAGAGGTTCAAATCATAGTACGTTAAAGTGTCAGACCTCTTGTACTTAAGTCGGCATTGTGCCTTTTGAATTCAATTCCGATGAAATTTCTGTGTTTCATCGTCAATAAGAAGGTGCAAGGTATTCAGTAAATCTGAAGTGAAGGATCGGAATCTAAAACTGGACTCACAGGAGACGTTCAAATCATAGAAAGTGAGAGTGTCAGTCCTCTTGTACTTAAGTCGGCATTGTGCCTTTTGTATTAAATTCGGATGCAATTTCTGTATTTCATCGTCAATAAGAAGGTCCAAGGGATACAGTAAACCTGAAGTGAAGCATCGGAATCTAAAACTGGACTCACAGGAGAGGATCAAATCATAGTACGTTAAAGTGTCAGACCTCTTGTACTTAAGTCGGCATTGTGCCTTTTGAATTCAATTCCGATGAAATTTCTGTGTTTCATCGTCAATAAGAAGGTGCAAGGTATACAGTAAACCTGAAGTGAAGCATTGGAATCTAAAACTGGACTCACAGGAGAGGTTCAAATTATAGAAAGTTAGGTGGGCAGTCCTCTTGTACTTAAGTCGGTATTGTACCTTTGGTATTAAATTCGGATGCAATTTCTGTGTTTCATCGTCAATAAGAAGGGGCAAGGTATACAGAAAACCAGAAGTGATGCATTGGGATCTAAAACTGGACTCACAGGAGAGGTTCAAATCATAGAGAGTTAGAGTGTCAGTCCTCTTGTACTTAAGTCGGCATTGTGCCTTTTGAATTTAATTCCGATGAAATTTCTGTGTTTCATCGTCAATAAGAAGGTGCAAGGTATACAGTTAACTTGAAGTGAAAGATCGGAATCTAAAACTGGACTCACATCAGAGGTTCAAATCTTAGAAAGTGAGAGTGTCAGTCCTCTTGTACTTAAGTCGGCATTGTGCATTTTGTATTAAATTCGGATGCAATTTCTGTCTTTCATCGTCAATAAGAAGGTCCAAGGGATACAGTAAACCTGAAGTATGGCAACGGAATCTAAAACTGGACTCACAGGAGAGGTTCAAATCATAGAAAGTGAGAGTGTTAGTTCTCTTTTACTTAGGTCGGCATTGTGCCTTTTGTATTAAATTAGGATGCAATTTCTGTGTTTCATCGTCAATACGAAGTCAAAGGGATACAGTAAACCTGAAGTGAAGCATCGGAATCTAAAACTGGACTCACAGGAGAGGTTCAAATCATAGAAAGTGAGAGTGTCAGTCCTCTTGTACTTAAGTCGGCTTTGTGCCTTTTGAATTTAATTCCAATGCAATTTCTGTGTATCATCGTCAATAAGAAGGTACGAGGCATACAGTAAACCTGAAGTGAAACTTTGGAATCTAAAACTGGACTCACAGGAGAGGTTCAAATCATAGAAAGTTAGAGTGGAAGTCCTCTTGTACTTAAGTCGGCATTGTGCCTTTTGTATTAAATTCGGATGCAATTTCTGTGTTTCATCGTCAATAAGAAGGTCCAAGGGATACAGTAAACCTGAAGTGAAGTATCGGAATCTACAACTGGACTCACAGGAGAGGTTCAAATCATAGAAAGTGAGACAGTCAGTCCTCTTGTACTTAGGTCGGCATTGTGCCTTTTGTATTAAATTCGGATGCAATTTCTGAGTTTCATCGTCAATAAGAAGGTCCAAGGGTTACAGCAAACCTGAAGTGAAGCATCGGAATCTAAAACTGGACTCACAGGAGGGGTTCAAATCATAGAAAGTTAGTGTGTCAGTCCTCTTGTACTTAAGTGCCTTTTGAATTTAATTACGATGCAATTTCTGTGTATCATCGTCAATAAGAAGGTCCAAGGGATACAGTAAACCTGAAGTGAAGCATCGGAATCTAAAACTGGACTCACAGGAGAGGTTCAAATCATAGTACGTTAAAGTGTCAGACCTCTTGTACTTAAGTCGGCATTGTGCCTTTTGAATTTAATTCCGATGAAATTTCTGTGTTTCATCGTCAATAGGAAGGTGCAAGGTATACAGTAAACCTGAAGTGACGCATTGGAATCTAAAACTGGACTCACAGGAGCGGTTCAAATCATAGAGAGTTAGAGTGTCAGTCCTCTTGTACTTAAGTCGGCATTGTGCCTTTTGAATATAATTCCGATGCAATTTCTGTGTTTCATCGTCAATAAGAAGGTGCAAGGTATTCAGTAAATCTGAAGTGAAGCATCGGAATCTAAAATTGGACTCAGAGGAGAGGTTCAAATTATAGAAAGTGAGAGTGTCAGTCCTCTTGTACTTAAGTCGGCATTGTGCCTTTTGTATTAAATTCGGATGCAATATCTGTGGTTTATCGTCAATAAGAAGGTCCAAGGGATACAGTAAACCTGAATTGAAGCATCGGAATCTAAAACTGGATTCACAGGAGAGGTTCAAAATCATAGAAAGTGAGAGTGTCAGTCCTCTTGTACTTAAGAGCGGCATTGTGCCTTTTGTATTAAATTCCGGTGCAATTTCTGTGTTTCATCGTCAATAAGAAGGTGCAAGGTATACAGTAAACCTGAAGTGAACCATCGGAATCTAAAACTGGACTCACAGGAGAGGTTCAAATCATAGAAAGTGAGAGTGTCAGTCCTCTTGAACTTAAGTCGGCTTTGTGCCTTTTTGAATTTAATTCCAATGCAATTTCTGTGTATCTTCGTCAATAAGAAGGTGCAATGTATACATTAAACCTCAAGTCAAGCATTGGAATCTAAAACTGGTCTCACAGGAGAGGTTTCAATCATAGAAAGTTAGGTGGGCAGTCCTCTTGTACTTAAGTCGGCATTGTGCCTTTTGTATTAAATTCGGATGCAATTTCTGTGTTTCATCGGCAATAAGAAGGTCCAAGGGATACAGTAAACCTGAAGTGAAGTATCGGAATCTAAAACTAGACTCACAGGAGAGGTTCAAATCATAGAAAGTGAGAGTGTCAGTCCTCTTTTACTTAAGTCGGCATTGTGCCTTTTGTATTAAATTCGGATGCAATTTCTGTGTTTCATGGTCAATAAGAAGGTCCAAGGGTTACAGCAAACCTGAAGTGAAGCATCGGAATCTAAAACTGGACTCACAGGAGGGGTTCAAATTATAGAAAGTTAGAGTGTCAGTCCTCTTGTACTTAAGTCGGCATTGTGCCTTTTGAATTTAATTCCGATGCAATTTCTGTGTATCATCGTCAATAAGAAGGTGCGAGGCATACAGTAAACCTGAAGTGAAACTTTGGAATCTAAAACTGGACTCAGAGGAGAGGTTCAAATCATAGAAAGTTAGAGTGGAAGTCCTCTTGTACTTAAGTCGGCATTGTGCCTTTTGTATTAAATTCGGATGCAATTTCTGTGTTTCATTGTCAATAAGAAGGTCCAAGGGATACAGTAAACCTGAAGTGAAGCATCGGAATCTAAATCTGGACTCACAGGAGAGGTTCAAATCATAGTACGTTAAAGTGTCAGACCTCTTGTACTTAAATCGGCATTGTGCCTTTTGAATTTAATTCAGATGAAATTTCTGTATTTCATCGTCAATAAGACGGTGCAAGGTATACAGTAAACCTGAAGTGAAGCATTGGAATCTAAAACTGGACTCACAGGAGAGGTTCAAATCATAGAGAGTTAGAGTGTCAGTCCTCTTGTACTTAAGTCGGCATTGTGCCTTTTGAATTTAATTCCGATGCAATTTCTGTGTTTCATTGTCTATAAGAAGGTCCAAGGTATACAGTAAACCTGAAGTGAACCATCGGAACCTAAAACTGGACTCACAGGAGAGGTTCAAATCATAGACAGTGAGAATGTCAGTCCTCTTGTACTTAAGTCGGCATTGTGCCTTGTGTATTACATTCGGATGCAATTTCTGTGTTTCATCGTCAATAAGAATGTCCGAGGGATACATTAAACCTGAAGTGAAGCATCGGAATGTAAAACTGGACTCACAGGAGAGGTTCAAATCATAGAAAGTGAGAGTGTCAGACCTCTTTTACTTAAGTCGGCATTGTGCCTTTTGTATTAAATTCGGATGCAATTTCTGTGTTTCATCGTCAATAAGAAGGTCCAAGGGATACAGTAAACCTGAAGTGAAGCATCGGAATCTAAAACTGGACTCACAGGAGAGGTTGAAATCATAGAAAGTGAGAGTGACAGTCCTCTTGTACTTAAATCGGCATTGTGCCTTTTGAATTTAATTCCGATGCAATTTCTGAGTTTCATCGTCAATAAGGTGCAATGTATACAGTAAAAGTGAAGTGAAGCATCGGAATCTAAAACTGGACTCACAGGAGAGCTTCAAATCATAGAAAGTGAGAGTGTCAGTCCACTTTTACTTAAGTTCGCTTTGTGACTTTTGTATTAAATTCGAATTCAATTTCTGTGTTTCATCGTCAATTTGAAGGTCCAAGGGATACAGTAAAACTAAAATGAAGCATCGGAATCTTAAACTACACTTACAGGAGAGGTTCAAATCATAGAGAGTTAGAGTGTCAGTCCTCTTGTACTTAAGTCGGCATTGTGCCTTTCGTATAAAATTCGGATGCTATTTCTGTGTTTCGTCGTCAATAAGAAGGTGTAAGGTATACAGTAAACTTGAAGTGAAGGATCGGAATCTAAAACTGGACTCACAGGAGAGGTTCAAATCATAGAAAGTGAGAGTGTCAGTCCGCTTTTAATTTAGTCGGCATTGTGCCTTTTGTATTAAATTCGGATTCAATTTCTGTGATTCTTCGACATTTAGAAGGTCCAAGGGATACAGTAAACCTGAAATGAAGCATCGGAATCTTAACTACACTTACAGGAGAGGTTCAAATCATAGAGGGTTAGAGTGTCAGTCCTCTTGTACTTAAGTCGGCATTGTGCCTTGTGTATTAAATTAGGATGCAATTTCTGTGTTTCATCGTCAATAAGAAAGTCCGAGGGATACATTAAACCTGAAGTGAAGCATCGGAATCTAAAACTGGACTCACAGGAGAGGTTAAAATCATAGAAAGTTAGAGTGTCAGTCCTCTTGTACTTAAGTCGGCATTGTGCCTTTTGAATTTAATTCCGATGCAATTTCTGTGTATCATCGTCAATAAGAAGGTGCGAGGCATACAGCAAACCTGAAGTGAAACTTTGGAATCTAAAACTGGACTCACAGGAGAGGTTCAAATCATAGAAAGTTAGAGTGGAAGTCCTCTTGTACTTAAGTCGGAATAGTAACTTCTGTATTAAATTCGGATGCAATTTCTGTGTATCATTGTCAACAAGAAGGTCCAAGGGATACAGTAAACCTGAAGTGAAGCATCGGAATCTAAAGCTGGAATCACAGGAGAGGTTCAAATCATAGTACGTTAAAGTGTCAGACCTCTTGTACTTAAGTCGGCATTGTGCCTTTTGAATTTAATTCCGATGAAATTTCTGTGTTTCATCGTCAATAAGAAGGTGCAAGGTATACAGTAAACCTGAAGTGAAGCATTGGAATCTAAAACTGGACTCACAGGAGAGGTTCAAATCATAGAGAGTTAGAGTGTCAGTCCTCTTGTACTTAAGTCGGCATTGTTCCTTTTGAATTTAATTCCGATGCAATTTCTGTGTTTCATTGTCAATAAGAAGATCCAAGGTATACAGTAAACCTGAAGTGAACCATCGGAACCTAAAACTGGACTCACAGGAGAGGTTCAAATCATAGACAGTGAAAATGTCAGTCCTCTTGTACTTAAGTCGGCATTGTGCCTTGTGTATTAAATTCGGATGCAATTTCTGCGTTTCATCGTCAATAAGAAAGTCCGAGGGATACATTAAACCTGAAGTGAAGCATCGGAATCTAAAACTGGACTCACAGGAGAGGTTCCAATCATAGAAAGTGAGAGTGTCAGACCTCTTTTACTTAAGTCGGCATTGTGCCTTTTGTATTAAATTCGGATGCAATTTCTGTGTTTCATCGTCAATAAGAAGGTCCAAGGGATACAGTAAATCGGAAGTGAAGCATCGGAATCTAAAACTGGACTCACAGGAGAGGTTGAAATCATAGAAAGTGAGAGTGACAGTCCTCTTGTACTTAAGTCGGCATTGTGTCTTTTGAATTTAATTCCGATGCAATTTCTGAGTTTCATCGTCAATAAGGTGCAAGGTATATAGTAAAAGTGAAGTGAAACATCGGAATCTAAAACTGGACTCACAGGAGAGCTTCAAATCATTGAAAGTGAGAGTGTCAGTCCTCTATTACTTAAGTCGGCTTTGTGCCTTTTGTATTAAATTCGAATTCAATTTCTGTGTTTCATCGTCAATTTGAAGGTCCAAGGGATACAGTAAACCTAAAATGAAGCATCGGAATCTTAAACTACACTTACAGGAGAGGTTCAAATCATAGAGGGTTAGAGTGTCAGTCCTCTTGTACTTAAGTCGGCATTGTGCCTTTCGTATAAATTTCGGATGCAATTTCTGTGTTTCGTCGTCAATAAGAAGGTGCAAGGTATACAGTAAACTTGAAGTGAAGGATTGGAATCTAAAACTGGACTCACAGGAGAGGTTCAAATCATAGAAAGTGAGAGTGTCAGTAATCTTGTACTTAAGTCGGCATTGTTCCTTTTGTATTAAAATCGGATGCAATTTCTGTCTTTCATCGTCAATAAGAAGGTCCAAGGGATACAGTAAACCTGAAGTATGGCAACGGAATCTAAAACTGGACTCACAGGAGAGGTTCAAATCATAGGAAGTGAGAATGTTACTTCCCTTTTACTTAAGTCGGCATTGTGCCTTTTGAATTAAATTAGGATGCAATTTCTGTGTTTCATCGTCAATACGAAGTCCAAGGGATACAGTAAACCTGAAGTGAAGCATCGGAATCTAAAACTGGACTCACAGGAGAGGTTCAAATCATAGAAAGTGAGAGTGTCAGTCCTCTTTTACTTAAGTCGGCATTGTGCCTTTTGAATTTAATTCCAATGCAATTTCTCTGTATCTTCGTCAATAAGAAGGTGCAGTGTATACATTAAACCTCAAGTCAAGCATTGGAATCTAAAACTGGACTCACAGGAGAGGTTCAAATCATAGAAAGTTAGGTTGGCAGTCCACTTGTACTTAAGTCGGCATTGTGCCTTTTGTGTTAAATTCGGATGCAATTTCTGTGTTTCATCGTCAAAAAGAAGGTCCAAGGGATACAGTAAACCTGAAGTGAAGTATCGGAATATAAAACTGGACTCACAGGCGAGGTTCAAATCATAGAAAGTTAGAGTGTCAGTCCTCTTGTACTTAAGTCGGCATTCTGCCTTTTGAATTTAATTCCGATGCAATTTCTGTGTATCATCGTCAATAAGAAGGTGCGAGGCATACAGTAAACCTGAAGTGAAACTTTGGAATCTAAAACTGCACTCACAGGAGAGGTTCAAATCATAGAAAGTTAGAGTGGAAGTCCTCTTGTACTTAAGTCGGCATTGTGCCTTTTGTATTAAGTTCGGATGCAATTTCTGTGTTTCATCGTTAATAAGAAGGTCCAAGGGATACAGTAAACCTGAAGTGAAGCATCGGAATTTAAAGCTGGAATCACAGGAGAGGTTCAAATCATAGTACGTTAAAGTGTCAGACCTCTTGTACTTAAGTCGGCATTGTGCCTTTTGAATTTAATTCCGATGAAATTTCTGTGTTTCATCGTCAATAAGAAGGTGCAAGGTATACAGTAAACCTGAAGTGAAGCATTGGAATCTAAAACTGGACTCACAGGAGAGGTTCAAATCATAGAGAGTTAGAGTGTCAGTCCTCTTGTACTTAAGTCGGCATTGTGCCTTTTGAATTTAATTCCGATGCAATTTCTGTGTTTCATTGTCAATAAGAAGGTCCACGGTATACAGTAAACCTGAAGTGAACCATCGGAACCTAAAACTGGACTCACAGGAGAGGTTCAAATCATAGACAGTGAAAATGTCAGTCCTCTTGTACTTAAGTCGGCATTGTGCCTTGTGTATTATATTCGGATGCAATTTCTGTGTTTCATCGTCAATAAGAAAGTCCGAGGGATACATTAAACCTGAAGTGAAGCATCGGAATCTAAAACTGGACTCACAGGAGAGGTTCCAATCATAGAAAGTGAGAGTGTCAGACCTCTTTTACTTAAGTCGGCATTGTGCCTTTTGTATTAAATTCGGTTGCAATTTCTGTGTTTCATCGTCAATAAGAAGGTCCAAGGGATACAGTAAATCGGAAGTGAAGCATCGGAATCTAAAACTGGACTCACAGGAGAGGTTGAAATCATAGAAAGTGAGAGTGACAGTCCTCTTGTACTTAAGTCGGCATTGTGTCTTTTGAATTTAATTCCGATGCAATTTCTGAGTTTCATCGTCAATAAGGTGCAAGGTATATAGTAAAAGTGAAGTGAAGTATCGGAATCTAAAACTGGACTCACAGGAGAGCTTCAAATCATTGAAAGTGAGAGTGTCAGTCCTCTATTACTTAAGTCGGCTTTGTGCCTTTTGTATTAAATTCGAATTCAATTTCTGTGTTTCATCGTCAATTTGAAGGTCCAAGGGATACAGTAAACCTAAAATGAAGCATCGGAATCTTAAACTACACTTACAGGAGAGGTTCAAATCATAGAGGGTTAGAGTGTCAGTCCTCTTGTACTTAAGTCGGCATTGTGCCTTTCGTATAAATTTCGGATGCAATTTCTGTGTTTCGTCGTCAATAAGAAGGTGCAAGGTATACAGTAAACTTGAAGTGAAGGATCGGAATCTAAAACTGGACCCACAGGAGAGGTTCAAATCATAGAAAGTGAGAGTGTCAGTAATCTTGTACTTAAGTCGGCATTGTTCCTTTTGTATTAAAATCGGATGCAATTTCTGTCTTTCATCGTCAATAAGAAGGTCCAAGGGATACAGTAAACCTGAAGTATGGCAACGGAATCTAAAACTGGACTCACAGGAGAGGTTCAAATCATAGGAAGTGAGAGTGTTACTTCCCTTTTACTTAAGTCGGCATTGTGCCTTTTGAATTAAATTAGGATGCAATTTCTGTGTTTCATCGTCAATACGAAGTCCAAGGGATACAGTAAACCTGAAGTGAAGCATCGGAATCTAAAACTGGACTCACAGGAGAGGTTCAAATCATAGAAAGTGAGAGTGTCAGTCCTCTTTTACTTAAGTCGGCATTGTGCCTTTTGAATTTAATTCCAATGCAATTTCTCTGTATCTTCGTCAATAAGAAGGTGCAGTGTATACATTAAACCTCAAGTCAAGCATTGGAATCTAAAACTGGACTCACAGGAGAGGTTCAAATCATAGAAAGTTAGGTTTGCAGTCCACTTGTACTTAAGTCGGCATTGTGCCTTTGGTGTTAAATTCGGATGCAATTTCTGTGTTTCATCGTCAATAAGAAGGTCCAAGGGATACAGTAAACCTGAAGTGAAGTATCGGAATATAAAACTGGACTCACAGGCGAGGTTCAAATCATAGAAAGTTAGAGTGTCAGTCCTCTTGTACTTAAGTCGGCATTCTGCCTTTTGAATTCAATTCCGATGCAATTTCTGTGTATCATCGTCAATAAGAAGGTGCGAGGCATACAGTAAACCTGAAGTGAAACTTTGGAATCTAAAACTGCACTCACAGGAGAGGTTCAAATCATAGAAAGTTAGAGTGGAAGTCCTCTTGTACTTAAGTCGTCATTGTGCCTTTTGTATTAAGTTCGGATGCAATTTCTGTGTTTCATCGTTAATAAGAAGGTCCAAGGGATACAGTAAACCTGAAGTGAAGCATCGGAATCTAAAACTGGACTCACAGGAGAGGTTCAAATCATAGTACGTTAATGTGTCAGACCTCTTGTACTTCAGTCGGCATTGTGCCTTTTGAATTTAATTCCGATGAAATTTCTGTGTTTCATCGTCAATAAGAAGGTGCAAGGTATACAGTAAACCTGAAGTGAGGCATTGGAATCTAAAACTGGACTCACAGGAGAGGTTCAAATCATAGAAAGTGAGAGTGTCAGTCCTCTTGTACTTAAGTCGGCATTGTGCCTTTTGTATTAAATTCAGATGCCATATCTGTGGTTTATCGTCAATAAGAAGTGCCAAGGGATACAGTAAACCTGAATTGAAGCATCGGAATCTAAAACTGGACTCACAGGAGAGGTTCAAATCATAGAATGTTAGAGTGTCAGTCCTATTGTACTTAAGTCGGCATTATGCCTTTTGTATTAAATTCGGATGCAATTTCTGTGCTTCATCGTCAATAAGAAGGTGCAAGGGATACAGTAAACCTGAAGTGAAGCATAGGAATCTAAAACTGGACTCACAGGAGAGGTTCAAATCATAGAAAGTGAGAGTGTCACTCCTCTTGTACTTAAGAGCGGCATTGTGCCTTTTGTATTAAATTCCGGTGCAATTTCTGTGTTTCATCGTCAATAAGAAGGTGCAAGGTATACAGTAAACCTGAAGTGAAGCATCGGAATCTAAAACTGGACTCACAGGAGAGGTTCAAATCATAAAAAGTTAGAGTGTAAGTCCTCTTGTACTTAAGTCGACATTGTGCTTTTTGTATTAAATTTCGAATTTAATTTCTGTGTTTCATTGTCAATAAGAAGGTCCAAGGTATACAGTAAACCTTAAGTTAACCATCGGAATCTAATACTGGACTCACAGGAGAGGTTCAAATCATAGAGAGTTAGAGTGTCAGTCCTCTTGTACTTAAGTCGGCGTTGTGCCTTTTGTATGAAATTCGGATGCAATATCTGTGTTTTGTCGTCAATAAGAAGGACCAAGTTATACAGCAAACCTGAAGTGAAGCATCGGAATCTAAAACTGGACTCACAGGAGGGGTTCAAATCATAGAAAGTGAGAGTGTCAGTCCTCTTGTCCTTAAGTCGCCATTGTGCCTTTTGAATTTAATTCCGATGCAATTTCTGCGTATCATCGTCAATAAGTAGGTGCGAGGCATACAGGAAACCTGAAGTGAAGCTTTGGAATCTAAAACTGGACTCACAGGAGAGATTCAAATCATAGAAAGAGTGGCAGTACTCTTGTACTTAAGTCGGCATTGTGCCTTCTGTATTAAATTCGGACGCAATTTCTGTGTTTCATCGTCAATAAGAAGGTCCAAGGGATACAGTAAAGCTGAAGTGAAGCATCTGAATCAAAAACTGGACTCACAGGAGAGGTTCAAATCATAGTACGTTAAAGTGTCAGAACTCCTGTACTTAAGTCGGCATTGTGCCTTTTGATTTTAATTCCGATGAAATTTCTGTGTTTCATCGACAATAAGAAGGTGCAAGGTATACAGTAAACCTGAAGTAAAGTATCGGAATCTAAAACTGGACTCACAGGAGAGGTTCAAATCATAGAGGGTTAGAGTGTCAGTCCTCTTGTACTTAAGTCGGCATTGTGCGTTTTGAATTTAATTCCGATGCAATTTTTGTGTTTCATCGTCAATACGAAGGTGCAAGGTATTCAGTAAATCTGAAGTGAGGCATCGGAAACTAAAACTGGACTCACAGGAGAGGTTTAAATCATAGAAAGTGAGAGTGTCAGCCCACTTGTACTTAAGTCGGCATTGTGCCTTTTGTATGAAATTCGGATGCAATATCTGTGTTTTGTCGTCAATAAGAAGGTCCAAGGGATACAGTAAAGCAGAATTGAAGCATCGGAATCTAAAACTGGACTCACTGGAGAGGTTCAAATCAAAGAATGTTAGAGTGTCAGTCCTATTGTACTTAAGTCAGCATTATGCCTCTTGTATTAAATTCGGATGCAATTTCTGTGTTTCATCGTCAATACGAAGGTGCAAGGGATACAGTAAACCTGAAGTGAAGCATAGGAATCTAAAACTGGACTCACAGGAGAGGTTCAAATCATAGCATTGAGATTGTCAGTCCTCTTGTACTTAAGAGCGGCATTGTGCCTTTCGTATAAAATTCCGGTGCAATTTCTGTGTTTCATCGTCAATAAGATGGTGCAAGGTATACAGTAAACCTGAGGTGAAGCATCGGAATCTAAAACTGGACTCACAGGAGAGGTTCAAAACATACAAAGTTAGAGTGCAAGTCCTCTTGTACTTAAGTCGGCATTGTGCCTTTTGTATTAAATTCGGATTTAAATTCTGTGTTTCGTTGTCAATAAGAAGGTCCAAGGTATACAGTAAGCCTGAAGTGAACCATCGGAACTTAAAACTGGACTCACAGGAGAGGTTCAAATCATAGAAAGTGAGAGTGTCAGTCCTCTTGTACTTAAGTCGGCATTGTGCCTTTTGTATTAAATTCGGATGCAATTTCTGTCTTTCATCGTCAATAAGAAGGTCCAAGGGATACAGTAAACCTGAAGTATGGCAACGGAATCTAAAACTGGACTCACAGGAGAGGTTCAAATCATAGGAAGTGAGAGTGTTACTTCTCTTTTACTTAAGTCGGCATTGTGCCTTTTGTATTAAATTAGGATGCAATTTCTGTGTTTATCGTCAATACTAAGTCCAAGGGATACAGTAAACCTGAAGTGAAGCATCGGAATCTAAAACTGGACTCACAGGAGAAGTTCAAATCATAGAAAGTGAGAGTGTCAGTCCTCTTTTACTTAAGTCGGCATTGTGCCTTTTGAATTTAATTCCAATGCAATTTCTCTGTATCTTCGTCAATAAGAAGGTGCAGTGTATACATTAAACCTCAAGTCAAGCATTGGAATCTAAAACTGGACTCGCAGGAGAGGTTCAAATCATAGAAAGTTAGGTTGGCAGTCCTCTTGTACTTAAGTCGGCATTGTGCCTTTTGTGTTAAATTCGGATGCAATTTCTGTGTTTCATCGTCAATAAGAAGGTCCAAGGGATACAGTAAACCTGAAGTGAAGTATCGGAATCTAAAACTGGACTCACAGGCGAGGTTCAAATCATAGAAAGTTAGAGTGTCAGTCCTCTTGTACTTAAGTCGGCATTGTGCCTTTTGAATTTAATTCCGATGCAATTTCTGTGTATCATCGTCAATAAGAAGGTGCGAGGCATACAGTAAACCTGAAGTGAAACTTTGGAATCTAAAACTGGACTCACAAGAGACGTTCAAATCATAGAAAGTTAGGTGGGCAGTCCTCTTGTACTTAAGTCGGCATTGTGCCTTTTGTATTAAATTCGGATGCAATTTCTGTGTTTCATCGTCAATAAGAAGGTCCAAGGGATACAGTAAACCTGAAGTGAAGTATCGGAATCTAAAACTGGACTCACAGGAGAGGTTCAAATCATACAAAGTGAGAGTGTCAGTCCTCTTGTACTTAAGTCAGCATTGTGCCTTTTGTATTAAATTCGGATGCAATTTCTGTGTTTCATCGTCAATAAGAAGGTCCAAGTTATACAGCAAACCTGAAGTGAAGCATCGGAATCTAAAACTGGACTCACAGGAGGGGTTCAAATCATAGAAAGTGAGAGTGTCAGTCCTCTTGTACTTAAGTCGCCATTGTGCCTTTTGAATTTAATTCCGATGCAATTTCTGCGTATCATCGTCAATAAGTAGGTGCGAGGCATACAGGAAACCTGAAGTGAAGCTTTGGAATCTAAAACTGGACTCACAGGAGAGGTTCAAATCATAGAAAGTTAGAGTGGCAGTCCTCTTGTACTTAAGTCGGCATTGTGCCTTTTGTATTAAATTCTATGCAATTTCTGTGTTTCATCGTCAATAAGAAGGTCCAAGGGATACAGTAAACCTGAAGTATGGCAACGGAATCTAAAACTGGACTCACAGGAGAGGTTCAAATCATAGGAAGTGAGAGTGTTACTTCTCTTTTACTTAAGTCGGCATTGTGCCTTTTTTATTAAATTAGGATGCAATTTCTGTGTTTCATCGTCAATACGAAGTCCAAGGGATACAGTAAACCTGAAGTGAAGCAACGGAATCTAAACCTGGACTCACAGGAGAGGTTCAAATCATAGAAAGTGAGAGTGTCAGTCCTCTTTTACTTTAGTCGGCATTGTGCCTTTTGAATTTAATACCAATGCAATTTCTCTGTATCTTCGTCAATAACAAGGTGCAGTGTATACATTAAACCTCAAGTCAAGCATTGGAATCTAAAACTGGACTCACAGGAGAGGTTCAAATCATAGAAAGTTAGGTTGGCAGTCCTCTTGTACTTATGTCGGCATTGTGCCTTTTGTGTTAAATTCGGATGCAATTTCTGTGTTTCATCGTCAGTAAGAAGGTCCAAGGGATACAGTAAACCTGAAGTGAAGTATCGGAATCTAAAACTGGACTCACAGGCGAGGTTCAAATCATAGAAAGTGAGAGTGTCAGTCCTCTTTTACTTAAGTCGGCATTGTGCCTTTTGAATTTAATTCCAATGCAATTTCTCTGTATCTTCGTCAATAAGAAGGTGCAGTGTATACATTAAACCTCAAGTCAAGCATTGGAATCTAAAACTGGACTCAGAGGAGAGGTTCAAATCATAGAAAGTTAGGTTGGCAGTCCTCTTGTACTTAAGTCGGCATTGTGCCTTTTGTGTTAAATTCGGATGCAATTTCTGTGTTTCATCGTCAATAAGAAGGTCCAAGGGATACAGTAAACCTGAAGTGAAGTATCGGAATCTAAAACTGGACTCACAGGCGAGGTTCAAATCATAGAAAGTTAGAGTGTCAGTCCTCTTATACTTAAGTCGGCATTGTGCCTTTTGAATTTAATTCCGATGCAATTTCTGTGTATCATCGTCAATAAGAAGGTGCGAGGCATACAGTAAACCTGAAGTGAAACTTTGGAATCTAAAACTGGACTCACAGGAGAGGTTCAAATCATAGAAAGTTAGAGTGGAAGTCCTCTTGTACTTAAGTCGGCATTGTGCCTTTTGTATTAAATTCGGATGCAATTTCTGTGTTTCATCGTCAATAAGAAGGTCCAAGTGTACAGTAAACCTGAAGTGAAGCATCGGAATCTAAAACTGGACTCACAGGAGAGGTTCAAATCATAGTACGTTAATGTGTCAGACCTCTTGTACTTAAGTCGGCATTGTGCCTTTTGAATTTAATTCCGATGAAATTTCTGTGTTTCATCGTCAATAAGAAGGTGCAAGGTATACAGTAAACCTGAAGTGAAGCATTGGAATCTAAAACTGGACTCACAGGAGAGGTTCAAATCATAGAGAGTTAGAGTGTCAGTCCTCTTGTACTTAAGTCGGCATTGTGCCTTTTGAATTTAATTCCGATGCAATTTCTGTGTTTCATCGTCAATAAGAAGGTGCAAGGTATTCGGTAAATCTGAAGTGAAGCATCGGAATCTAAAACTGGACACAGAGGAGAGGTTCAAATCATAGAAAATGAGAGTGTCAGTCCTCTTGTACTTAAGTCGGCATTGTGCCTATTGTATTAAATTCGGATGCAATATCTGTGGTTTATCGTCAATAAGAAGGTCCAAGGCATACAGTAAACCTGAATTGAAGCTTCGGAATCTAAAACTGGACTCACAGGAGAGGTTCAAATCATAGAATGTTAGAGTGTCAGTCCTATTGTACTTAAGTCGGCATTATGCCTTTTGTATTAAATTCGGCTGCAATTTCTGTGTTTCATCGTCAATAAGAAGGTGCAAGGGATACAGTAAACCTGAAGTGAAACATAGGAATCTAAAACTGGACTCACAGGAGAGGTTCAAATCATACAAAGTTAGGGTGTAAGTCCTGTTGTACTTTAGTCGGCATTGTGCCTTTTGTATTAAATTCGGATTTAATTTCTGTGTTTCATTGTCAATAAGAAGGTCCAAGGTATACAGTAAACCTGAAGTGAACCATCGGAATCTAATACTGGACTCACAGGAGAGCTTCAAATCATAGAAAGTGAGAGTGTCAGTCCTCTTTTAATTAAGTCGGCATTGTGCCCTTTGTATTAAATTCGGATTCAATTTCTGTGTTTCATCGACATTAAGAAGGTCCAAGGGATACAGTAAACCTGAAATGAAGCATCGAAATCTTAACTACACTTACAGGAGAGGTTCAAATCATAGAGAGTTAGAGTGTCAGTCCTCTTGTACTTATGTCGGCATTGTGCCTTGTGTATTAAATTCGGATGCAATTTCTGTGTTTCATCGTCAATAAGAAAGTCCGAGGGATACATTAAACCTGAAGTAAAGCATCGGAATCTAAAACTGGACTCACAGGAGAGGTTCGATTCATAGAAAGTGAGAGTGTCAGTCCTCTTGTACTTAAGTCGTCATTGTGCCTTTTGAATTTAATTCCAATGCAATTTCTGTGTATCTTCGTCAATAAGAAGGTGCAATGTATACAGTAAACCTCAAGTCAGGCATTGGAATCTAAAACTGGACTCACAAGAGAGGTTCAAATCATAGAAAGTTAGGTGGGCAGTCCTCTTGTACTTAAGTCGGCATTGTGCCTTTTGTATTAAATTCGGATGCAATTTCTGTGTTTCATCGTCAATAAGAAGGTCCAAGGGATACAGTAAACCTGAAGTGAAGTATCGGAATCTAAAACTGGACTCACAGGAGAGGTTCAAATCATACAAAGTGAGAGTGTCAGTCCTCTTGTACTTAAGTCAGCATTGTGCCTTTTGTATTAAATTCGGATGCAATTTCTGTGTTTCATCGTCAATAAGAAAGTCCGAGGGATACATTAAACCTGAAGTAAAGCATCGGAATCTAAAACTGGACTCACAGGAGAGGTTCGATTCATAGAAAGTGAGAGTGTCAGTCCTCTTGTACTTAAGTCGCCATTGTGTGTTTTGAATTTAATTCCGATGCAATTTCTTCGTATCATCGTCAATAAGTAGGTGCGAGGCATACAGGAAACCTGAAGTGAAGCTTTGGAATCTAAAACTGGACTCACAGGAGAGGTTCAAATCATAGAAAGTTAGAGTGGCAGTCCTCTTGTACTTAAGTCGGCATTGTGCCTTTTGTATTAAATTCGGATGCAATTTCTGTGTTTCATCGTCAATAAGAAGGTCCAAGGGATACAGTAAACCTGAAGTGAATCATCGGAATCAAAAACTGGACTCACAGGAGAGGTTCAAATCATAGTACGTTAAAGTGTCAGACCTCCTGTACTTAAGTCGGCATTGTGCCTTTTGATTTTAATTCCGATGAAATTTCTGTGTTTCATCGTCAATAAGAAGGTGCAAGGTATACAGTAAACCTGAAGTGAAGCATTGGAATCTAAAACTGGACTCACAGGAGAGGTTCAAATCATAGTACGTTAAAGTGTCAGACCTCCTGTACTTAAGTCGGCATTGTGCCTTTTGATTTTAATTCCGATGAAATTTCTGTGTTTCATCGTCAATAAGATGGTGCAAGGTATACAGTAAACCTGAAGTGAAGCATTGGAATCTAAAACTGGACTCACAGGAGAGGTTCAAATCATAGAGGGTTAGAGTGTCAGTCCTCTTGTACTTAAGTCGGCATTGTGCGTTTTGAATTTAATTCCGATGCAATTTCTGTGTTTCATCGTCAATAAGAAGGTGCAAGGTATTCAGTAAATCTGAAGTGAGGCATCGGAAACTAAAACTGGACTCACAGGAGAGGTTCAAAACATACAAAGTTAGAGTGCAAGTCCTCTTCTACTTAAGTCGGCATTGTGCCTTTTGTATTAAATTCGGATGCATTTTCTGTGTTTCATCGTCAATAAGAAGGTGCAAGATATACAGTAAACCTGAAGTGAAGCATCGGAATCTAAAACTGGACTCACAGGAGAGGTTCAAATCATAGAAAGTGAGAGTGACAGTCCTCTTGTACTTAAGTCGGCATTGTGCCTTTTGAATTTAATTCCGATGCAATTTCTGACTTTCATCGTCAATAAGAAGGTGCAAGATATACAGTAAACCTGAATTGAAGCATAGGAATCTAAAACTGCACTCACAGGAGAGCTTCAAATCATAGAATGTGAGAGTGTCAGTCTTCTTTTAATTAAGTCGGCATTGTGCCTTTTGTATTAAATTCGGATTCAATTTCTGTGTTTCATCTTCATTTAGAAGGTCCAAGGGATACGGTAAACCTGAAATGAAGCATCGGAATCTTAACTACACTTACAGGAGAGGTTCGAATCATAGAGAGTTAGAGTGTCAGTCCTCTTGTACTTAAGTCGGCATTGTGCCTTGTGTATAAAATTCGGATGCAATTTCTGTGTTTCATCGTCATTAAGAAAGTCCGAGGGATACATTAAATATGAAGTGAAGCATCGGAATCTAAAACTGCACTCACAGGAGAGGTTCAAATCATAGAAAGTGAGAGTGTCAGTCCTCTTGTACTTAAGTCGGCATTGTGCCTTGTGTATTAAATTCGGATGCAATTTCTGTGTTTCATCGTCAATAAGAAAGTCCGAGGGATACATTAAACCTGAAGTGAAGCATCGGAATCTAAAACTGGACTCACCGGAGAGGTTCAAATCATAGAAAGTGAGAGTGTCAGTCCTCTTTTACTTAAGTCGGAATTGTTCCTTTTGTATAAAATTCGGATGCAATTTCTGTGATTCTTCGTCAATAAGAAGGTGCAAGGTATACAGTAAACTTGAAGTGAAGCATCGGAATCTAAAACTGGCCTCGCAGGAGAGGTTCAAATCATAGAAAGTGAGAGTGTCAGGCCTCTTTTACTTAAATCGGCATTGTGCCATTTGTATTAAATTCGGATGCCATTTCTGTGTTTCATCGTCAATAAGATGGTCCAAGAGATACAGTAAACCTGAAGTGAAGCAACGGAATCTAAAACTGGACTCACAGGAGAGGTTCAAATCATAGAACGTGAGAGTGTCAGTTCTCTTTTTCTGAAGTCGGCATTGTGCCTTTTGTATTAAATTAGGATGCAATTTCTGTGTTTCATCGTCAATAAGAAGGTCCAAGGGATACAGTAAATCTGAAGTGAAGCTTCGGAAAATAAAACTGGACTCACAGGAGAGGTTCAAATCATAGAAAATAAGAGCGTCAGTCCTCTTGTACTTAAGTCGGCATCGTGCTTTTTGAATTGAATTCCAATGCAATTTCTGTGTATCCTCGTCAATAAGAAGGTGCAATGTGTGGTGTCACCGCCAGACACCACACTTGCTAGGTGGTAGTTTAAATCGGCCGCGGTCCATGTAGTACATGTCGGACCCGCGTGTCGCCACTGTGATCGCAGACCTAGCGCCACCACCAAGGCAGGTCTCGTGATACGAGAGTGGACTCGACCCCAGTTGTACGAGAACCAAGTTACCGCCCAGTTGTACGCGAACCTAGCTATCGCCCAGTTGTACGAAGCCTTTCTCTCTCATTAGCCGAGAGACATAATAGCCATCAGCTAAGTTAATGGCTACGAACTAGCAAGGAGCCATTTGTATCAGTGCCTATAGCTTACGAGTAATCAAGAGAGATGTATTCCGAGGAATCAATAAAAGTTAAGTAAAAAGCATCTACATACTTTTCTTCTTATTCATTCATAAGTTTTTATGTTCCAGACTTCACGCCCGTATGCTTATTGCCGTGCGTGCACTATCGGCCACAGCGTTAGTCTATAGCTTTCTTTTTCAGCAATCCACTTCACGGTGTCGGTCCAGCTACCGACACTACAATTATTGGCGACGAGGGAAAAGGACCTTTTTCTGATTGCTTACATTTATTTCTGATTGCTTACATTTAATTGTGTCATGGCTTCGCCACATTCTCCAGATGTACTGTCCGAATTTTATCGCTTGCAGACTCAGCAGACGCAGGCGTTACTGGATGCCCTTGGACAGCTCGTCCAGGGTCAACGTACCATTCACACCGATGCGGCCGCAGCCGCTTCACCGCTACCGCAGCCACAACCTGCCGTTGCACCGCCTTTTAGGCACCCGACCCGAACCAAGAGACCTGGCAAGAGTGGTCCCGCCAGTTTGCCTTCCACCTCGCTGCCTACAGAATTCAAGGTAATGAGCGGCAGCCGTTTTTGCTTTCTTGTGTCGGTGTGTCCACATACCGTGTGATAGTGAAATTGTTTCCCCGACGCGACGTAGCAACTCTGTCTTACGAGGAAATTTTGTCTGCATTAGATGCCTATTTCAAAGAAACAGTTAATGTGGTTGCAAAACGGTATACGTTCTTTCGTAAAAAACGTACGGCTGGTCAAACTAATAGGGAGTGGGTAGCAACATTGCAAGGACTTACTAGGGACTGTGCCTTTGAATGTGACTGTGGTCTTTCTTATTCAGATACAATGGTGCGTGATGCAATTGCACAGAACGTTTCTGATGTTCGCATACGGGAGCAAATTTTGAAACTGGTTAATCCCTCCCTTCAACAAGTGATAGACATATTGGATAGACAGGACACACTTGACTGTGCTCAGGAATCTTTTGAAACTTCGCCAGCTGTGTGTAACATTAACCGGCCCGCCGGGCGCGCTCGCGCAACGCGGCCCGGTCAACTGCCCTCGCGGCCGTCCGCACAGCTGACGCCGCGCGCTAAGCCAGGTGTGCCGCGCCAGCCCACAAATGCGGTGAAATCATGCCCGCGGTGTGCTACTAGACATTCGCGTGAACATTGCCCGTCACGCCAAGCTATTTGCTTTTTCTGCAATAAGAAAGGACATGTTCAAAGTGTTTGCCAGAAAACGCTCAGATCAGACAATCACGATCATTCCAGGCCCTTTGCTTCGCGCCGGAATCGAACCAAGGACACTCAGGCTCGTGGACCTTCGCCTATGGACATTCATGTCGTTAATTCCGCTTCGTCCAGTGACACTTTCTCTAACAGTGACTGTGATCGTCCCACAAAAACTGTGCGTCGACGTCGCCGGAAATCACGTCAATTAGCAAGTGATTCTGTACCAGTGTCTGTTCCAATTGCACACAACAGTCGCTCTTGTCGTCAGCAGGACAATAAACTTTTTGTGGACTTAGACTTTGAAGGCAAAGTGATACCATTCCAGCTCGATACCGGAGCTGCAGTTTCATTGCTCAATCACGACACGTACAAACAACTGGGCAAACCTCCGTTGCGTTCCGCAAATGTTAAGCTAACTACATATTCCGGACAGAAAATTCCTGTGTTAGGACAGTGCAGCCTTCTTGCAACATTCAAGGGACAAACAAAACTTGTGTCATTTTACGTTCTTCGTTCTTCTTCTGCAGTGAACTTATTTGGTCTAGATTTATTTAAGTTGTTTAACATGTCTATTGTAAATCAGGTCCTATCAGTGAATCAGACTGTGCCTACAGACAGTGTTTCTCGGCTGTGTGACGAATTTGCAGACATTTTTGCACCGGGCTTAGGTTGCGCTAAAAACTATGAAGCACATTTAGAACTGAAGGTAAACGCGCAACCGAAATTTTTCAGGGCGCGCAATGTTCCCCACGCATTGCGTGATGAGGTCGCAAGAACGTTACACGATCTCGAATCACAGGGTGTAATTGAACGTGTGCAAGCTTCTCTATGGGCCTCACCCTTAGTAATTTTGCCAAAACCTTCCGGAAAATTGAGACTTTGCGTGGACTTCAAGGCCACAGTGAATCCACAGCTAGTGACTGCTACTTTTCCTTTGCCCCGCCCGGAAGATCTTTTTGCTAAACTGTGCCCGGGAAAATATTTTTCAAAGTTGGACCTAGCCGATGCGTACTTGCAAATACCGGTGGACGACGAATCCCAGCGCGTATTGGTGGTTAACACGCATCTTGGATTGTACCGCTTCAAAAGACTGCCATTCGGGTGTGCATCCGCCCCTGCCTTGTTTCAGCAATATTTACAAACTATTTGTGCGTCGGTCCCTACTGCAGCAAACTATCTGGACGATATAGTGATCTCCGGACAGACAGAAGAAGATCATCTTGCGAACTTACGAACATTATTTCAGGTCTTGCGGCAAAATGGTCTTCGCTTGGGGAAGGACAAATGTGTGTTTTTTGCTCGTGACTTACCATACCTGGGACATGTCATTAATGCCCAAGGCATACATCCAAGTCCGGAGCACCTCCGTGCCATACACGATTTGCCTTCCCCTCAAAATCTGAAACAGCTACAGAGTGTGTTGGGTAAAATTAACTATTATCATAAATATGTGCGCAATGCCTCTTCCATTTCAGCTCCGCTTCATCGCTTACGCCGTAAAGGTGTTCCGTTCGTCTGGACGCCGGAATGTGAACGCGCCTTTCGCCAGTTGAAATCGGCGTTGCTTTCTAATACTTGCCTTACGCCATTCGATCCCCAGAAACCCCTTTTGTTGATGGTAGATGCATCGGATTTCGGGATCGGTGCTGTGCTTGCGCACAAAGTTGGCTCACATGATCGCCCTATTGCCTTTGCGTCCAAATTGCTCTCGTCTGCGCAAAGAAATTATTCACAGATAGAGAAAGAAGCTTTGGCTCTCGTGTTTGGTGTTACTAAGTTCCATGATTTCTTGTATGGTCGTCACTTTACCATCATCACAGACCACAAACCTTTGACATCGCTTTTTCATCCGACCAAGCCTGTACCTCCACGTACAGCGCAGAAATTCATTCGCTGGTCTATTTTCCTCTCGCAGTACCGCTACGATATCTTGTATCGGTCCCCTGCTAAGCACGGCAACGCCGATGCGTTGTCCCGTTTGCCTGTTGCTGAGGATACAGCATTCGATTCTTCCGAACTTGCTTGCATGTTCATTGATTCGGAAACCGATGAAGTGGTCGAATCGTTTCCGATTGATTTTCGTCGTGTCGCTACAGCCACAGCTGCTGACCCTGTCCTTGCTACTGTTTTACGTTTTGTTGCTACGCAATGGCCTTTGTCAAAGTCTCGGATCGAGGATCCGTTGGTTCGCCGATTTTTTGCTCACAAGGAGAGACTTTTTGTTCGACGTGGTGTTTTGTTGTTGCGTTCTGATAATGATCAGTCCAGAGTCGTGGTCCCACGTTCGTTACAGTCCTCTGTTTTACGGCTTCTTCACCAAGGACATTGGGGTATAGTGCGAACGAAACAACTTGCTCGTCAGCACTGTACTTGGTTCGGAATCGATGCTGCGATTACGAATATGTGTTCTTCGTGCCCGGCGTGTGCCGAACAACAGTCCGCACCGCCGCGGAAAGTCTTTGCGTGGCCAAAAGCCACTTCCCCTTGGCAACGCTTGCACATTGATTTTGCTGGTCCATTCTGGAATGCTCGATGGTTGGTTCTGGTCGACGCCTTCAGTAATTTTCCTTTTGTTGTCCGGATGTCTTCCACGACGTCCTCCGCCACCATCCAAGCGTTGTCTGCTATCTTTTGCATTGAAGGTCTTCCGCAGACTATTGTTTCCGACAATGGCCCACAATTCATGTCCGCCGAATTCCAGTCTTTCTGCCAGGCCAATGGTATTCAACATCTGACATCCGCGCCGTGTTCGCCTCAGTCCAACGGTGCCGCTGAACGATTGGTCCGGACTTTCAAGTCACAGATGTTGAAATTGAAAGAGTCGCATTCTCGGGAGGACGCATTGTTGCTCTTTTTGTCTTCGTATCGCTCTCAGCCCCGAGATGGTCGCTCGCCGGCTGAGTTGCTCCACGGTCGTCCTCATCGCACCTTGATGTCTTTGCTGCATCCGCCGCATCAGGTTCCTGCGCAGCGGCAGACTCCTGCTTTTGCTCCAGGCGACGTTGTATTTTATCGCAACTATCGGGGTTCACGGCGTTGGCTCGCAGGGCGCATTCTTCGCTGCCTCGGCCGCGCGATGTATTTGGTTTTGGGGGCCTCTGGTGAGGTGCGTCGGCATCTCAATCAGCTGCGCCTCTGTCGTCGCTCGGGTTCTGCCGCTCCCCGTCTGCTTTCAGCGACGGTGCCGTCCGGTCAGCGCCCTGGGGACCCATCTACTGGCTCGCCTCATCCCCAGGTGTTACCGACGATGCCTTCCATTTTGCCCCATGGCGACGCGCCGCCGCCGCCGCAGCAGCAGCAGCAGCAGCAGCCGCCGCCGCCGCCGACCGCATTCGACGCTTCGTTGCAGCCGCCAAGCGCCTCCCAGGGTCACGCGCCGCCGATCGCTTCCCGTGACCAGCTGTCCTCCGCCTTGGCACGCCCGCCCGCTCCGGACCACATGACGTCATCGTGCGTCGGCTACCCCGACGCAATGGAGGTCGACACTTCGGCCCCTCATGTTTCTTTACGGGCGCATACACCACATGTTGACGTGCACCCTGGACTAGTTTTGCAGGCGTTTCCTAGCTCCCCTCGGACCGGATGGCCGGGTGCGGGTGGCACAGCCTCGCCTGTTGTTAGGCTCCCCACCTCATCGCATACGTCAACATGTGGTCCTCCCCACGGCGGGCGGAAGCCTTATTACACGACCGTTCGCCGATTTGCGGGGGAGGAATGTGGTGTCACCGCCAGACACCACACTTGCTAGGTGGTAGTTTAAATCGGCCGCGGTCCATGTAGTACATGTCGGACCCGCGTGTCGCCACTGTGATCGCAGACCTAGCGCCACCACCAAGGCAGGTCTCGTGATACGAGAGTGGACTCGACCCCAGTTGTACGAGAACCAAGTTACCGCCCAGTTGTACGCGAACCTAGCTATCGCCCAGTTGTACGAAGCCTTTCTCTCTCATTAGCCGAGAGACATAATAGCCATCAGCTAAGTTAATGGCTACGAACTAGCAAGGAGCCATTTGTATCAGTGCCTATAGCTTACGAGTAATCAAGAGAGATGTATTCCGAGGAATCAATAAAAGTTAAGTAAAAAGCATCTACATACTTTTCTTCTTATTCATTCATAAGTTTTTATGTTCCAGACTTCACGCCCGTATGCTTATTGCCGTGCGTGCACTATCGGCCACAGCGTTAGTCTATAGCTTTCTTTTTCAGCAATCCACTTCACGGTGTCGGTCCAGCTACCGACACTACACAATGTATACAGTAAACCTCAAGTCAAGCATTGGAATCTAAAACTGGACTCACAGGAGAGGTTCAAATCATAGAAAGTTAGGTGGGCAGTCCACTTGTACTGAAGTCGGCATTGTGCCTTTTGTATTAAACTAGGACGCAATTTCTGTGTTTCATCGTCAATAAGAAGGTCCAAGGGATACCGTAAACCTGAAGTGAAGCATCGGAATCTAAAACTGGACTCACAGGAGAGGTTCAAATCACAGAAAGTGAGAATGTCAGTCCTCATGTACTTATGTCGGCATTGAGACTTGTGAATTAAATTCGGATGCAATTTCTGTGTCTCATCGTCAATAAGAAAGTCCGAGGGATACATTAAACCTGAAGTGAAGCATCGGAATCTAAAACTGGACTCACAGGAGAGGTTCAAATCATAGAAATTGAGAGTGTCAGTCCTCTTGTACTTAAGTCGGCATTGTGCCTTGTGTATTAAATTCGGATGCAATTTCTGTGTTTCATCGTCAATAAGAAGGTCCAAGGGATACAGTAAACGTAAAGTGAAGCATTGGAATCTAAAACTGGACTCACAGGAGAGGTTCAAATCATAGAGAGTTAGAGTGTCAGTCCTCTTGTACTTAAGTCGGCATTGTGCCTTTTGAATTTAATTCCGATGCAATTTCTGTGTTTCATCGTCAATAAGAAGGTGCAAGGTATTCGGTAAATCTGAAGTGAAGCATCGGAATCTAAAACTGGACACAGAGGAGAGGTTCAAATCATACAAAATGAGAGTGTCAGTCCTCTTGTACTTAAGTCGGCATTGTGCCTATTGTATTACATTCGGATGCAATATCTGTGGTTTATCGTCAATAAGAAGGTCCAAGGCATACAGTAAACCTGAATTGAAGCTTCGAAATCTAAAACTGGACTCACAGGAGAGGTTCAAATCATAGAATGTTAGAGTGTCAGTCCTATTGTACTTAAGTCGGCATTATGCCTTTTGTATTAAATTCGGCTGCAATTTCTGTGTTTCATCGTCAATAAGAAGGTGCAAGGGATACAGTAAACCTGAAGTGAAACATAGGAATCTAAAACTGGACTCACACGAGAGGTTCAAATCATACAAAGTTAGGGTGTAAGTCCTGTTGTACTTTAGTCGGCATTGTGCCTTTTGTATTAAATTCGGATTTAATTTCTGTGTTTGATTGTCAATAAGAAGGTCCAAGGTATACAGTAAACCTGAAGTGAACCATCGGAATCTAATACTGGACTCACAGGAGAGCTTCAAATCATAGAAAGTGAGAGTGTCAGTCCTCTTTTAATTAAGTCGGCATTGTGCCCTTTGTATTAAATTCGGATTCAATTTCTGTGTTTCATCGACATTAAGAAGGTCCAAGGGATACAGTAAACCTGAAATGAAGCATCGAAATCTTAACTACACTTACAGGAGAGGTTCAAATCATAGAGAGTTAGAGTGTCAGTCCTCTTGTACTTATGTCGGCATTGTGCCTTGTGTATTAAATTCGGATGCAATTTCTGTGTTTCATCGTCAATAAGAAAGCCCGAGGGATACATTAAACCTGAAGTAAAGCATCGGAATCTAAAACTGGACTCACAGGAGAGGTTCGATTCATAGAAAGTGAGAGTGTCAGTCCTCTTGTACTTAAGTCGTCATTGTGCCTTTTGAATTTAATTCCAATGCAATTTCTGTGTATCTTCGTCAATAAGAAGGTGCAATGTATACAGTAAACCTCAAGTCAGGCATTGGAATCTAAAACTGGACTCACAAGAGAGGTTCAAATCATAGAAAGTTAGGTCGGCAGTCCTCTTGTACTTAAGTCGGCATTGTGCCTTTTGTATTAAATTCGGATGCAATTTCTGTGTTTCATCGTCAATAAGAAGGTCCAAGGGATACAGTAAACCTGAAGTGAAGTATCGGAATCTAAAACTGGACTCACAGGAGAGGTTCAAATCATACAAAGTGAGAGTGTCAGTCCTCTTGTACTTAAGTCAGCATTGTGCCTTTTGTATTAAATTCGGATGCAATTTCTGTGTTTCATCGTCAATAAGAAAGTCCGAGGGATACATTAAACCTGAAGTAAAGCATCGGAATCTAAAACTGGACTCACAGGAGAGGTTCGATTCATAGAAAGTGAGAGTGTCAGTCCTCTTGTACTTAAGTCGCCATTGTGTGTTTTGAATTTAATTCCGATGCAATTTCTGCGTATCATCGTCAATAAGTAGGTGCGAGGCATACAGGAAACCTGAAGTGAAGCTTTGGAATCTAAAACTGGACTCACAGGAGAGGTTCAAATCATAGAAAGTTAGAGTGGCAGTCCTCTTGTACTTAAGTCGGCATTGTGCCTTTTGTATTAAATTCGGATGCAATTTCTGTGTTTCATCGTCAATAAGAAGGTCCAAGGGATACAGTAGACCTGAAGTGAATCATCGGAATCAAAAACTGGACTCACAGGAGAGGTTCAAATCATAGTACGTTAAAGTGTCAGACCTCCTGTACTTAAGTCGG
Source organism: Schistocerca piceifrons (assembly GCF_021461385.2). Taxonomy (NCBI): domain Eukaryota; kingdom Metazoa; phylum Arthropoda; class Insecta; order Orthoptera; family Acrididae; genus Schistocerca; species Schistocerca piceifrons. The sequence goes on along the minus strand of NW_025728148.1, from coordinate 714,572 downwards.
CATTGTGCCTTTTGATTTTAATTCCGATGAAATTTCTGTGTTTCATCGTCAATAAGAAGGTGCAAGGTATACAGTAAACCTGAAGTGAAGCATTGGAATCTAAAACTGGACTCACAGGAGAGGTTCAAATCATAGTACGTTAAAGTGTCAGACCTCCTGTACTTAAGTCGGCATTGTGCCTTTTGATTTTAATTCCGATGAAATTTCTGTGTTTCATCGTCAATAAGAAGGTGCAAGGTATACAGTAAACCTGAAGTGAAGCATTGGAATCTAAAACTGGACTCACAGGAGAGGTTCAAATCATAGAGGGTTAGAGTGTCAGTCCTCTTGTACTTAAGTCGGCATTGTGCGTTTTGAATTTAATTCCGATGCAATTTCTGTGTTTCATCGTCAATAAGAAGGTGCAAGGTATTCAGTAAATCTGAAGTGAGCCATCGGAAACTAAAACTGGACTCACAGGAGAGGTTCAAAACATACAAAGTTAGAGTGCAAGTCCTCTTCTACTTAAGTCGGCATTGTGCCTTTTGTATTAAATTCGGATGCATTTTCTGTGTTTCATCGTCAATAAGAAGGTGCAAGATATACAGTAAACCTGAAGTGAAGCATCGGAATCTAAAACTGGACTCACAGGAGAGGTTCAAATCATAGAAAGTGAATGTGACAGTCCTCTTGTACTTAAGTCGGCATTGTGCCTTTTGAATTTAATTCCGATGCAATTTCTGACTTTCATCGTCAATAAGAAGGTGCAAGATATACAGTAAACCTGAATTGAAGCATAGGAATCTAAAACTGCACTCACAGGAGAGCTTCAAATCATAGAATGTGAGAGTGTCAGTCTTCTTTTAATTAAGTCGGCATTGTGCCTTTTGTATTAAATTCGGATTCAATTTCTGTGTTTCATCTTCATTTAGAAGGTCCAAGGGATACGGTAAACCTGAAATGAAGCATCGGAATCTTAACTACACTTACAGGAGAGGTTCGAATCATAGAGAGTTAGAGTGTCAGTCCTCTTGTACTTAAGTCGGCATTGTGCCTTGTGTATAAAATTCGGATGCAATTTCTGTGTTTCATCGTCATTAAGAAAGTCCGAGGGATACATTAAACATGAAGTGAAGCATCGGAATCTAAAACTGCACTCACAGGAGAGGTTCAAATCATAGAAAGTGAGAGTGTCAGTCCTCTTGTACTTAAGTCGGCATTGTGCCTTGTGTATTAAATTCGGATGCAATTTCTGTGTTTCATCGTCAATAAGAAAGTCCGAGGGATACATTAAACCTGAAGTGAAGCATCGGAATCTAAAACTGGACTCACCGGAGAGGTTCAAATCATAGAAAGTGAGAGTGTCAGTCCTCTTTTACTTAAGTCGGAATTGTTCCTTTTGTATAAAATTCGGATGCAATTTCTGTGATTCTTCGTCAATAAGAAGGTGCAAGGTATACAGTAAACTTGAAGTGAAGCATCGGAATCTAAAACTGGCCTCACAGGAGAGGTTCAAATCATAGAAAGTGAGAGTGTCAGGCCTCTTTTACTTAAATCGGCATTGTGCCTTTTGTATTAAATTCGGATGCCATTTCTGTGTTTCATCGTCAATAAGATGGTCCAAGAGATACAGTAAACCTGAAGTGAAGCAACGGAATCTAAAACTGGACTCACAGGAGAGGTTCAAATCATAGAACGTGAGAGTGTCAGTTCTCTTTTTCTGAAGTCGGCATTGTGCCTTTTGTATTAAATTAGGATGCAATTTCTGTGTTTCATCGTCAATAAGAAGGTCCAAGGGATACAGTAAATCTGAAGTGAAGCTTCGGAAAATAAAACTGGACTCACAGGAGAGGTTCAAATCATAGAAAATAAGGGCGTCAGTCCTCTTGTACTTAAGTCGGCATCGTGCTTTTTGAATTGAATTCCAATGCAATTTCTGTGTATCCTCGTCAATAAGAAGGTGCAATGTATACAGTAAACCTCAAGTCAAGCATTGGAATCTAAAACTGGACTCACAGGAGAGGTTCAAATCATAGAAAGTTAGGTGGGCAGTCCACTTGTACTGAAGTCGGCATTGTGCCTTTTGTATTAAACTAGGACGCAATTTCTGTGTTTCATCGTCAATAAGAAGGTCCAAGGGATACCGTAAACCTGAAGTGAAGCATCGGAATCTAAAACTGGACTCACAGGAGAGGTTCAAATCACAGAAAGTGAGAATGTCAGTCCTCATGTACTTATGTCGGCATTGAGACTTTTGAATTAAATTCGGATGCAATTTCTGTGTCTCATCGTCAATAAGAAAGTCCGAGGGATACATTAAACCTGAAGTGAAGCATCGGAATCTAAAACTGGACTCACAGGAGAGGTTCAAATCATAGAAATTGAGAGTGTCAGTCCTCTTGTACTTAAGTCGGCATTGTGCCTTGTGTATTAAATTCGGATGCAATTTCTGTGTTTCATCGTCAATAAGAAGGTCCAAGGGATACAGTAAACGTAAAGTGAAGCAACGGAATCTAAAACTGGACTCACAGGAGAGGTTCAAATCATAGAAAGTGAGAGTGTCAGTTCTCTTTTACTGAAGTCGGCATTGTGCCTTTTGTATTAAATTAGGATGCAATTTCTGTGTTTCATCGTCAATAAGTAGGTGCAAGATATACAGTAAACCTGAAGTGAAGCATCAGAATCTAAAACTGCACTCACAGGAGAGGTTCAAATCATAGAAAGTGAGAGAGTCAGTCGTCTTGTACTTAAGTCGGCATTGTGCCTTGTGTATTAAATTCGGATGCCATTTCTGTGTTTCATCGTCACTAAGAAAGTCCGAGGGATACATTAAACCTGAAGTGAAGCATCGGAATCTAAAACTGGACTCACAGGAGAGTTTCAAATCATAGAAAGTGAGAGTGTCAGTCCTCTTGTACTTAAGTCGGCATTGTGCCTTGTGTATTAAATTCGGATGCAATTTCTGTGTTTCATCGTCAATAAGAAGGTCCAAGGGATACAGTAAACGTAAAGTGAAGCATTGGAATCTAAAACTGGACTCACAGGAGAGGTTCAAATCATAGAGAGTTAGAGTGTCAGTCCTCTTGTACTTAAGTCGGCATTGTGCCTTTTGAATTTAATTCCGATGCAATTTCTGTGTTTCATCGTCAATAAGAAGGTGCAAGGTATTCGGTAAATCTGAAGTGAAGCATCGGAATCTAAAACTGGACACAGAGGAGAGGTTCAAATCATAGAAAATGAGAGTGTCAGTCCTCTTGTACTTAAGTCGGCATTGTGCCTATTGTATTAAATTCGGATGCAATATCTGTGGTTTATCGTCAATAAGAAGGTCCAAGGCATACAGTAAACCTGAATTGAAGCTTCGGAATCTAAAACTGGACTCACAGGAGAGGTTCAAATCATAGAATGTTAGAGTGTCAGTCCTATTGTACTTAAGTCGGCATTATGCCTTTTGTATTAAATTCGGCTGCAATTTCTGTGTTTCATCGTCAATAAGAAGGTGCAAGGGATACAGTAAACCTGAAGTGAAACATAGGAATCTAAAACTGGACTCACACGAGAGGTTCAAATCATACAAAGTTAGGGTGTAAGTCCTGTTGTACTTTAGTCGGCATTGTGCCTTTTGTATTAAATTCGGATTTAATTTCTGTGTTTGATTGTCAATAAGAAGGTCCAAGGTATACAGTAAACCTGAAGTGAACCATCTGAATCTAATACTGGACTCACAGGAGAGCTTCAAATCATAGAAAGTGAGAGTGTCAGTCCTCTTTTAATTAAGTCGGCATTGTGCCCTTTGTATTAAATTCGGATTCAATTTCTGTGTTTCATCGACATTAAGAAGGTCCAAGGGATACAGTAAACCTGAAATGAAGCATCGAAATCTTAACTACACTTACAGGAGAGGTTCAAATCATAGAGAGTTAGAGTGTCAGTCCTCTTGTACTTATGTCGGCATTGTGCCTTGTGTATTAAATTCGGATGCAATTTCTGTGTTTCATCGTCAATAAGAAAGCCCGAGGGATACATTAAACCTGAAGTAAAGCATCGGAATCTAAAACTGGACTCACAGGAGAGGTTCGATTCATAGAAAGTGAGAGTGTCAGTCCTCTTGTACTTAAGTCGTCATTGTGCCTTTTGAATTTAATTCCAATGCAATTTCTGTGTATCTTCGTCAATAAGAAGGTGCAATGTATACAGTAAACCTCAAGTCAGGCATTGGAATCTAAAACTGGACTCACAAGAGAGGTTCAAATCATAGAAAGTTAGGTCGGCAGTCCTCTTGTACTTAAGTCGGCATTGTGCCTTTTGTATTAAATTCGGATGCAATTTCTGTGTTTCATCGTCAATAAGAAGGTCCAAGGGATACAGTAAACCTGAAGTGAAGTATCGGAATCTAAAACTGGACTCACAGGAGAGGTTCAAATCATACAAAGTGAGAGTGTCAGTCCTCTTGTACTTAAGTCAGCATTGTGCCTTTTGTATTAAATTCGGATGCAATTTCTGTGTTTCATCGTCAATAAGAAAGTCCGAGGGATACATTAAACCTGAAGTAAAGCATCGGAATCTAAAACTGGACTCACAGGAGAGGTTCGATTCATAGAAAGTGAGAGTGTCAGTCCTCTTGTACTTAAGTCGCCATTGTGTGTTTTGAATTTAATTCCGATGCAATTTCTGCGTATCATCGTCAATAAGTAGGTGCGAGGCATACAGGAAACCTGAAGTGAAGCTTTGGAATCTAAAACTGGACTCACAGGAGAGGTTCAAATCATAGAAAGTTAGAGTGGCAGTCCTCTTGTACTTAAGTCGGCATTGTGCCTTTTGTATTAAATTCGGATGCAATTTCTGTGTTTCATCGTCAATAAGAAGGTCCAAGGGATACAGTAGACCTGAAGTGAATCATCGGAATCAAAAACTGGACTCACAGGAGAGGTTCAAATCATAGTACGTTAAAGTGTCAGACCTCCTGTACTTAAGTCGGCATTGTGCCTTTTGATTTTAATTCCGATGAAATTTCTGTGTTTCATCGTCAATAAGAAGGTGCAAGGTATACAGTAAACCTGAAGTGAAGCATTGGAATCTAAAACTGGACTCACAGGAGAGGTTCAAATCATAGTACGTTAAAGTGTCAGACCTCCTGTACTTAAGTCGGCATTGTGCCTTTTGATTTTAATTCCGATGAAATTTCTGTGTTTCATCGTCAATAAGAAGGTGCAAGGTATACAGTAAACCTGAAGTGAAGCATTGGAATCTAAAACTGGACTCACAGGAGAGGTTCAAATCATAGAGGGTTAGAGTGTCAGTCCTCTTGTACTTAAGTCGGCATTGTGCGTTTTGAACTTAATTCCGATGCAATTTCTGTGTTTCATCGTCAATAAGAAGGTGCAAGGTATTCAGTAAATCTGAAGTGAGCCATCGGAAACTAAAACTGGACTCACAGGAGAGGTTCAAAACATACAAAGTTAGAGTGCAAGTCCTCTTCTACTTAAGTCGGCATTGTGCCTTTTGTATTAAATTCGGATGCATTTTCTGTGTTTCATCGTCAATAAGAAGGTGCAAGATATACAGTAAACCTGAAGTGAAGCATCGGAATCTAAAACTGGACTCACAGGAGAGGTTCAAATCATAGAAAGTGAGAGTGACAGTCCTCTTGTACTTAAGTCGGCATTGTGCCTTTTGAATTTAATTCCGATGCAATTTCTGACTTTCATCGTCAATAAGAAGGTGCAAGATATACAGTAAACCTGAATTGAAGCATAGGAATCTAAAACTGCACTCACAGGAGAGCTTCAAATCATAGAATGTGAGAGTGTCAGTCTTCTTTTAATTAAGTCGGCATTGTGCCTTTTGTATTAAATTCGGATTCAATTTCTGTGTTTCATCTTCATTTAGAAGGTCCAAGGGATACGGTAAACCTGAAATGAAGCATCGGAATCTTAACTACACTTACAGGAGAGGTTCGAATCATAGAGAGTTAGAGTGTCAGTCCTCTTGTACTTAAGTCGGCATTGTGCCTTGTGTATAAAATTCGGATGCAATTTCTGTGTTTCATCGTCATTAAGAAAGTCCGAGGGATACATTAAACATGAAGTGAAGCATCGGAATCTAAAACTGCACTCACAGGAGAGGTTCAAATCATAGAAAGTGAGAGTGTCAGTCCTCTTGTACTTAAGTCGGCATTGTGCCTTGTGTATTAAATTCGGATGCAATTTCTGTGTTTCATCGTCAATAAGAAAGTCCGAGGGATACATTAAACCTGAAGTGAAGCATCGGAATCTAAAACTGGACTCACCGGAGAGGTTCAAATCATAGAAAGTGAGAGTGTCAGTCCTCTTTTACTTAAGTCGGAATTGTTCCTTTTGTATAAAATTCGGATGCAATTTCTGTGATTCTTCGTCAATAAGAAGGTGCAAGGTATACAGTAAACTTGAAGTGAAGCATCGGAATCTAAAACTGGCCTCACAGGAGAGGTTCAAATCATAGAAAGTGAGAGTGTCAGGCCTCTTTTACTTAAATCGGCATTGTGCCTTTTGTATTAAATTCGGATGCCATTTCTGTGTTTCATCGTCAATAAGATGGTCCAAGAGATACAGTAAACCTGAAGTGAAGCAACGGAATCTAAAACTGGACTCACAGGAGAGGTTCAAATCATAGAACGTGAGAGTGTCAGTTCTCTTTTTCTGAAGTCGGCATTGTGCCTTTTGTATTAAATTAGGATGCAATTTCTGTGTTTCATCGTCAATAAGAAGGTCCAAGGGATACAGTAAATCTGAAGTGAAGCTTCGGAAAATAAAACTGGACTCACAGGAGAGGTTCAAATCATAGAAAATAAGGGCGTCAGTCCTCTTGTACTTAAGTCGGCATCGTGCTTTTTGAATTGAATTCCAATGCAATTTCTGTGTATCCTCGTCAATAAGAAGGTGCAATGTATACAGTAAACCTCAAGTCAAGCATTGGAATCTAAAACTGGACTCACAGGAGAGGTTCAAATCATAGAAAGTTAGGTGGGCAGTCCACTTGTACTGAAGTCGGCATTGTGCCTTTTGTATTAAACTAGGACGCAATTTCTGTGTTTCATCGTCAATAAGAAGGTCCAAGGGATACCGTAAACCTGAAGTGAAGCATCGGAATCTAAAACTGGACTCACAGGAGAGGTTCAAATCACAGAAAGTGAGAATGTCAGTCCTCATGTACTTATGTCGGCATTGAGACTTTTGAATTAAATTCGGATGCAATTTCTGTGTCTCATCGTCAATAAGAAAGTCCGAGGGATACATTAAACCTGAAGTGAAGCATCGGAATCTAAAACTGGACTCACAGGAGAGGTTCAAATCATAGAAATTGAGAGTGTCAGTCCTCTTGTACTTAAGTCGGCATTGTGCCTTGTGTATTAAATTCGGATGCAATTTCTGTGTTTCATCGTCAATAAGAAGGTCCAAGGGATACAGTAAACGTAAAGTGAAGCAACGGAATCTAAAACTGGACTCACAGGAGAGGTTCAAATCATAGAAAGTGAGAGTGTCAGTTCTCTTTTACTGAAGTCGGCATTGTGCCTTTTGTATTAAATTAGGATGCAATTTCTGTGTTTCATCGTCAATAAGTAGGTGCAAGATATACAGTAAACCTGAAGTGAAGCATCAGAATCTAAAACTGCACTCACAGGAGAGGTTCAAATCATAGAAAGTGAGAGAGTCAGTCGTCTTGTACTTAAGTCGGCATTGTGCCTTGTGTATTAAATTCGGATGCCATTTCTGTGTTTCATCGTCACTAAGAAAGTCCGAGGGATACATTAAACCTGAAGTGAAGCATCGGAATCTAAAACTGGACTCACAGGAGAGTTTCAAATCATAGAAAGTGAGAGTGTCAGTCCTCTTGTACTTAAGTCGGCATTGTGCCTTGTGTATTAAATTCGGATGCAATTTCTGTGTTTCATCGTCAATAAGAAAGTCCGACGGATACATTAAAACTGAAGTGAAGCATCGGAATCTAAAACTGGACTCACAGGAGAGGTTCAAATCATAGAAAGTGAGAGTGTCAGTCCTCTTTTATTTAAGTCGGAATTGTGCCTTTTGTATAAAATTCGGATGCAATTTCTGTGTTTCTTCGTCAATAAGGAGGTCGAAGGGATACAGTAAACCTGAAGTGAAGCAACGGAATCTAAAACTGGACTCACAGGAGAGGTTCAAATCATAGAACGTGAGAGTGTCAGTTCTCTTTTCCTGGAGTCGGCATTGTGCCTTTTGTATTAAAGTAGGATGCAATTTCTGTGTTTCATCGTCAATAAGAAGGTCCAAGGGATACAGTAAACCTGAAGTGAAGCTTCGGAAAATAAAACTGGACTCACAGGAGAGGTTCAAATCATAGAAAGTGAGAGTGTCAGTCCTCTTGTACTTATGTCGGCATTGTGCCTTTTGAATTGAATTCCAATGCAATTTCTGTGTATCCTCGTCAATAAGAAGGTGCAATGTATACAGTAAACCCGAAGTGAAGCAACGGAATCTAAAACTGGACTCACAGGAGAGGTTCAAATCATAGAAAGTGAGAGTGTCAGTCCTCTTGTACTTATGTCGGCATTGTGCCTTGCGTATTAAATTTGGATGCAATTTCTGTGTTTCATCGTCAATAAGAAAGTCCAAGGGATACAGTAAACCTGAAGTGAAGCAAAGGAATCTAAAACTGGACTCACAGGAGAGGTTCAAATCATAGAAAGTGAGAGTGTCAGTTCTCTTTTACTGAAGTCGGCATTGTGCCTTTTGTATTAAATTAGGATGCAATTTCTGTGTTTCATCGTCAATTAGAAGGTACAAGGGATACAGTAAACCTGAAGTGAAGCATCGGAAAATAAAACTGGACTCACAGGAGAGGTTCAAATCATAGAAAGTGAGAGTGTCAGTCCTCTTGTACTTAAGTCGGCATTGTGACTTTTGAATTTAATTCCGATGCAATTTCTGAGTTTCATCGTCAATAAGAAGGTGCAAGATATACAGTAAACCTGAAGTGAAGCATCGGAATCTAAAACTGCACTCACAGGAGAGGTTCAAATCATAGAAAGAGAGAGTGTCAGTCGTCTTGTACTTAAGTCGGCATTGTGCCTTGTGTATTAAATTCGGATGCAATTTCTGTGTTTCATCGTCAATAAGAAAGTCCGAGGGATTCATTAAACCTGAAGTGAAGCATCGGAATCTAAAACTGGACTCACAGGAGAGGTTCAAATCATAGACAGTGAGAGTGTCAGTCCTCTTTTACTTAAGTCGGAATTGTGCCTTTTGTATAAAATTCGGATGCAATTTCTGTGTTTCTTCGTCAATAAGAAGGTGCAAGGTATACAGTAAACTTGAAGTGAAGCATCGGAATCTAAAACTGGCCTCACAGGAGAGGTTCAAATCATAGGAAGTGAGAGTGTCAGGCCTCTTGTACTTAAATCGGTAATGTTCCTTTTGTATTAAATTTGGATGCAATTTCTGTGTTTCATCGTCAATAAGAAGGTCCAAGGGATACAGTAAACCTGAAGTGAAGCAACGGAAACTAAAACTGGACTCACAGGAGAGGTTCAAATCATAGAACGTGAGAGTGTCAGTTCTCTTTTACTGAAGTCGGCATTGTGCCTTTTGTATTAAATTAGGATGCAATTTCTGTGTTTCATCGTCAATAAGAAGGTCAAAGGGATACAGTGAACCTGAAGTGAAGCATCGGAAAATAAAACTGGACTGACAGGAGAGGTTTAAATCATAGAAAGTAAGAGTGTCAGTCCTCTTGTACTTAAGTCGGCATTGTGCTTTTGAATTGAATTCCAATGCAATTTCTGTGTATCCTCGTCAATAAGAAGGTGCAATGTATACAGTAAACCTCAAGTCAAGCATTGGAATCTAAAACTGGACTCACAGGAGAGGTTCAAATCATAGAAAGTTAGGTGGGCAGTCCACTTGTACTGAAGTCGGCATTGTGCCTTTTGTATTAAACTAGGACGCAATTTCTGTGTTTCATCGTCAATAAGAAGGTCCAAGGGATACCGTAAACCTGAAGTGAAGCATCGGAATCTAAAACTGGACTCACAGGAGAGGTTCAAATCACAGAAAGTGAGAATGTCAGTCCTCATGTACTTATGTCGGCATTGAGACTTTTGAATTAAATTCGGATGCAAATTCTGTGTCTCATCGTCAATAAGAAAGTCCGAGGGATACATTAAACCTGAAGTGAAGCATCGGAATCTAAAACTGGACTCACAGGAGAGGTTCAAATCATAGAAATTGAGAGTGTCAGTCCTCTTGTACTTAAGTCGGCATTGTGCCTTGTGTATTAAATTCGGATGCAATTTCTGTGTTTCATCGTCAATAAGAAGGTCCAAGGGATACAGTAAACGTAAAGTGAAGCAACGGAATCTAAAACTGGACTCACAGGAGAGGTTCAAATCATAGAAAGTGAGAGTGTCAGTTCTCTTTTACTGAAGTCGGCATTGTGCCTTTTGTATTAAATTAGGATGCAATTTCTGTGTTTCATCGTCAATAAGTAGGTGCAAGATATACAGTAAACCTGAAGTGAAGCATCAGAATCTAAAACTGCACTCACAGGAGAGGTTCAAATCATAGAAAGTGAGAGAGTCAGTCGTCTTGTACTTAAGTCGGCATTGTGCCTTGTGTATTAAATTCGGATGCCATTTCTGTGTTTCATCGTCACTAAGAAAGTCCGAGGGATACATTAAACCTGAAGTGAAGCATCGGAATCTAAAACTGGACTCACAGGAGAGTTTCAAATCATAGAAAGAGAGAGTGTCAGTCCTCTTGTACTTAAGTCGGCATTGTGCCTTGTGTATTAAATTCGGATGCAATTTCTGTGTTTCATCGTCAATAAGAAAGTCCGAGGGATACATTAAACCTGAAGTGAAGCATCGGAATCTAAAACTGGACTCACAGGAGAGGTTCAAATCATAGAAATTGAGAGTGTCAGTCCTCTTGTACTTAAGTCGGCATTGTGCCTTGTGTATTAAATTCGGATGCAATTTCTGTGTTTCATCGTCAATAAGAAGGTCCAAGGGATACAGTAAACGTAAAGTGAAGCAACGGAATCTAAAACTGGACTCACAGGAGAGGTTCAAATCATAGAACGTGAGAGTGTCAGTTCTCTTTTCCTGGAGTCGGCATTGTGCCTTTTGTATTAAAGTAGGATGCAATTTCTGTGTTTCATCGTCAATAAGAAGGTCCAAGGGATACAGTAAACCTGAAGTGAAGCTTCGGAAAATAAAACTGGACTCACAGGAGAGGTTCAAATCATAGAAAGTGAGAGTGTCAGTCCTCTTGTACTTATGTCGGCATTGTGCCTTTTGAATTGAATTCCAATGCAATTTCTGTGTATCCTCGTCAATAAGAAGGTGCAATGTATACAGTAAACCCGAAGTGAAGCAACGGAATCTAAAACTGGACTCACAGGAGAGGTTCAAATCATAGAAAGTGAGAGTGTCAGTCCTCTTGTACTTATGTCGGCATTGTGCCTTGCGTATTAAATTCGGATGCAATTTCTGTGTTTCATCGTCAATAAGAAAGTCCAAGGGATACAGTAAACCTGAAGTGAAGCAAAGGAATCTAAAACTGGACTCACAGGAGAGGTTCAAATCATAGAAAGTGAGAGTGTCAGTTCTCTTTTACTGAAGTCGGCATTGTGCCTTTTGTATTAAATTAGGATGCAATTTCTGTGTTTCATCGTCAATTAGAAGGTACAAGGGATACAGTAAACCTGAAGTGAAGCATCGGAAAATAAAACTGGACTCACAGGAGAGGTTCAAATCATAGAAAGTGAGAGTGTCAGTCCTCTTGTACTTAAGTCGGCATTGTGACTTTTGAATTTAATTCCGATGCAATTTCTGAGTTTCATCGTCAATAAGAAGGTGCAAGATATACAGTAAACCTGAAGTGAAGCATCGGAATCTAAAACTGCACTCACAGGAGAGGTTCAAATCATAGAAAGAGAGAGTGTCAGTCGTCTTGTACTTAAGTCGGCATTGTGCCTTGTGTATTAAATTCGGATGCAATTTCTGTGTTTCATCGTCAATAAGAAAGTCCGAGGGATTCATTAAACCTGAAGTGAAGCATCGGAATCTAAAACTGGACTCACAGGAGAGGTTCAAATCATAGACAGTGAGAGTGTCAGTCCTCTTTTACTTAAGTCGGAATTGTGCCTTTTGTATAAAATTCGGATGCAATTTCTGTGTTTCTTCGTCAATAAGAAGGTGCAAGGTATACAGTAAACTTGAAGTGAAGCATCGGAATCTAAAACTGGCCTCACAGGAGAGGTTCAAATCATAGGAAGTGAGAGTGTCAGGCCTCTTGTACTTAAATCGGTAATGTTCCTTTTGTATTAAATTTGGATGCAATTTCTGTGTTTCATCGTCAATAAGAAGGTCCAAGGGATACAGTAAACCTGAAGTGAAGCAACGGAATCTAAAACTGGACTCACAGGAGAGGTTCAAATCATAGAACGTGAGAGTGTCAGTTCTCTTTTACTGAAGTCGGCATTGTGCCTTTTGTATTAAATTAGGATGCAATTTCTGTGTTTCATCGTCAATAAGAAGGTCAAAGGGATACAGTGAACCTGAAGTGAAGCATCGGAAAATAAAACTGGACTGACAGGAGAGGTTTAAATCATAGAAAGTAAGAGTGTCAGTCCTCTTGTACTTAAGTCGGCATTGTGCTTTTGAATTGAATTCCAATGCAATTTCTGTGTATCCTCGTCAATAAGAAGGTGCAATGTATACAGTAAGTCTCAAGTCAAGCATTGGAATCTAAAACTGGACTCACAGGAGAGGTTCAAACCATAGAAAGTTAGGTGGGCAGTCCACTTGTACTTAAGTCGGCATTGTGCCTTTTGTATTAAACTACGATGCAATTTCTGTGTTTCATCGTCAATAAGAAGGTCCAAGGGATACAGTAAACCTGAAGTGAAGCATCGGAAAATAAAACTGGACTCACAGGAGAGGTTCAAATCATAGAAAGTGAGAGTGTCAGTCCTCTTGTACTTAAGTCGGCATTGTGCCTTTTGAATTTAATTCCGATCCAATTTCTGAGTTTCATCGTCAATAAGAAGGTGCAAGATATACAGTAATCCTTAAGTGAAGCATCGGAATCTAAAACTGCACTCACAGGAGAGGTTCAAATCATAGAAAGTGAGAGTGTCAGTCGTCTTGTACTTATGTCGGCATTGTGCCTTGTGTATTAAATTCGGATGCAATTTCTGTGTTTCATCGTCAATAAGAGAGTCCGAGGCATACATTAAACCTGAAGTGAAGCATCGGAATCTAAAACTGGACTCGTAGGAGAGGTTCAAATCATAGATAGTGAGAGGGTCAGTCCTCTTGTACTTAAGTCGGCATTGTGCCTTGTGTATTAAATTCGGATGCAATTTCTGTGTTTCATCGTGAATAAGAAAGTCCGACGGATACATTAAACCTGAAGTGAAGCATCGGAATCTAAAACTGGACTCACAGGAGAGGTTCAAATCATAGAAAGTGAGAGTGTCAGTTCTCTTTTACTTAAGTCGGAATTGTGCCTTTTTTATAAAATTCGGATGCAATTTCTGTGTTTCTTCGTCAATAAGAAGGCGCAAGGTATACAGTAAACTTGAAGTGAAGCATCGGAATCTAAAACTGGACTCACAGTAGCGGTTCAAATCATAGAAAGTGAGAGTGTCAGGCCTCTTGTACTTAAGTCGGCATTGTGCCTTTTGTATTAAATTCGGACGCAATTTCTGTGTTTCATCGTCAATAAGAAGGTCCAAGGGATACAGTAAACCTGAAGTGAAGCAACGGAATCTAAAACTGGACTCACAGGAGAGGTTCAAATCTTAGAAAGTTAGAGTGTCAGTCCCCTTGTACTTAAGCCAGCATTGTGCCTTTTGTATAAAATTCGGATGCAATTTCTGTGTTTCGTCGTCAATAAGAAGGTGCAAGGTATACAGTAAACCTGAATTGAAGCATCGGAATCTAAAACTGCACTCACAGGAGAGGTTCAAATCATAGAAAGCTAGAGTGTCAGTCGTCTTGTACTTAAGTCGGCATTGTGCCTTGTGTATTAAATTCGAATGCAATTTCTGTGTTTCATCGTCAATAAGAAAGTCCGAGGGATACATTAAACCTGAAGTGAAGCATCGGAATCTAAAACTGGACTCACAGGAGAGGTTCAAATCATAGAAAGTGAGAGTGTCAGTCCTCTTGCACTTAAGTCGGCATTGTGCCTTGTGTATTAAATTCGGATGCCATTTCTGTGTTTCATCGTCAATTAGAAAGTCCGACGGATACATTAAACCTGAAGTGAAGCAACGGAATCTAAACTGGACTCACAGGAGAGGTTCAAATCATAGAAAGTGAGAGTGTCAGTTCTCTTTTACTGAAGTCGGCATTGTGCCTTTTGTATTAAATTAGGATGCAAATTCTGTGTTTCCTCGTCAATAAGAAGGTCCAGGGGATACAGTAAACCTGAAGTGAAGCATCGGAAAATAAAACTGGACTCACAGGAGAGGTTCAAATCATAGAAAGTGAGAGTGTCAGTCCTCTTGTATTTAAGTCGGCATTGTGCCTTTTGAATTTAATTCCGATGCATTTCCTGAGTTTCATCGTCAATAAGAAGGTGCAAGATAAACAGTAAACCTGAAGTGAAGCATCGGAATCTGAAACTTCACTCACAGGCGAGGTTCAAATCATAGAAACTGAGAGTGTCAGTCGTCTTGTACTTAAGTCGGCATTGTGCCTTGTGTATTAAATTCGCATGCAATCTCTGTGTTTCATCGTCAATAAGAAAGTCCGACGGATACATTAAACCTGAAGTGAAGCATCGGAATCTAAAACTGGACTCACAGGAGAGGTTCAAATCATAGAAAGTGAGAGTGTCAGTCCTCTTGTACTTAAGTCGGCATTGTGCCTTGTGTATTAAATTCGGATGCAATTTCTGTGTTTCATCGTCAATAAGAATGTCCGACGGATACATTAAACCTGAAGTGAAGCATCGGAATCTAAAACTGGACTCACAGGAGAGGTTCAAATCATAGAAAGTGAGAGTGTCAGTCCTCTTTTACTTAAGTCGGAATTGTGCCTTTTGTATAAAATTCGGATGCAATGTCTGTGTTTCTTCGTCAATAAGAAGGTGCAAGGTATACAGTAAACTTGAAGTGAAGCATCGGAATCTAAAACTGGACTCACACGAGAGGTTCAAATCATAGAAAGTGAGAGTGTCAGTTCTCTTTTACTGAAGTCGGCATTGTGCCTTATGTATTAAATTAGGATGCAATTTCTGTGTTTCATCGTCAATAAGAAGGTCCAAGGGATACAGTAAACCTGAAGTGAAGCATCAGAAAATAAAACTGGACTCACGGGAGAGGTTCAAATCATAGAAAGTGAGAGTGTCAGTCCTCTTGTACTTAAGTCGGCATTATGCCTTTTGAATTGAATTCCAATGCAATTTCTGTGTATCCGCGTCAATAAGAAGGTGCAATGTATACAGTTAACCTCAAGCCAAGCATTGATATCTAAAACTGGACTCACAGGAGAGGTTCAAATCATAGAAAGTTAGGTGGGCAGTCCACTTCTACTTAAGTCGGCATTGTGCCTTTTGTATTAAACTAGGATGCAATTTCTGTGTTTCATCGTCAATAAGAAGGCCCAAGGGATACAGTAAACCTGAAGTGAATCATCGGAATCTAAAACTGCACTCACAGGAGAGTTTCAAATCATAGAAAGTGAGAGTGTCAGTCGGCTTGTACTTCAGGCGGCATTGTGCCTTGTGTATTAAATTCTGATGCAATTTCTGTGTTTCATCGTCAATAAGAAAGTCCGAGGGATACATTAAACCTGAAGTGAAACATCGGAATCTAAAACTGGACTCACTGATGAGGTTCAAATCATAGAAAGTGAGAGTGTCAGTCCTCTTGTACTTAAGTCGGCATTGTGCCTTGTGTATTATATTCGGATGCAATTTCTGTGTTTCATCGTCAATAAGAAGGTCCAAGGGATACAGTGAACCTGAAGTGAAGCAACGGAATCTAAAACTGGTCTCACAGGAGGGTTTCAAATCATAGAAAGTGAGAGTGTCAGGTCTCTTTTACTGAAGTCGGCATTGTGCGTTTTGTATTAAATTAGGATGCAATTTCTGTGTTTCATCGACAATAAGAAGGTCCAATTGATACAGTAAACCTGAAGGGAAGCATCGGAAAATAAATCTGGACTCACAGGAGAGGTTCAAATCATGGAATGTGAGAGTGTCAGTCCTCTTGGACTTAAGTCGGCATTGTGCCTTTTGAATTGAATTCAAATGCAATTTCTGTGTATCCCCGTCAATAAGAAGGTGCAACGTATACAGTAAACCTCAAGTCAAGCATTGGAACCTAAAACTGGACTCACAGGAGAGGTTCAAATCATAGAAAGTTAGGTGGGCAGTCCACTTGTACTTAAGTCGTCATTGTGCCTTTTGTATTAAATTAGGATGCAATTTCTGTGTTTCATCGTCAACAAGAAGGTCCAAGGGATACAGTAAACCTGAAGTGAAGCATCGGAATCTAAAACTGGACTCACAGGAGAGGTTCAAATCATAGAAAGTGAGAGTGTCAGTCCTCCTGTACTTATGTCGGCATTGTGCCTTGTGTATTAAATTCGGATGCAATTTCTGTGTTTCATCGTCAATAAGAAAGTCCGAGGGATACATTAAACCTGAAGTGAAGCATCGGAATCTAAAACTGGACTCACAGGAGAGGTTCAAATCATAGAAAGTGAGAGTGTCAGGCCTATTGTACTTAAGTCGGCATTGTGCCTTTTGTATTAAATTCGGATGCAATTTCTGTGTTTAATCGTCATTTAGAAGGTCCAAGGGATACGGTAAACCTGAAATAAAGCATCTGAATCTTAACTACACTTACAGGAGAGGTTCAAATCATAGAGAGTTAGAGTGTCAGTCCTCTTGTACTTAAGTCGGCATTATGCCTTGTGTATTAAATTCGGATGCAATTTCTCTGTTTCATCGTCAATAAGAAGGTCCAAGGGATACAGTAAACCTGAAGTGAAGCATCGGAAAATAAAACTGGACTCACAGGAGAGGTTCAAATCATAGAAAGTGAGAGTGTCAGTTCTCCTTTACTGAAGTCGGCATTGTGCCTTTTGAATTTAATTCCGATGCATTTTCTGAAATTCATCGTCAATAAGAAGGTGCAAGATATACAGTAAACCTGAAGTGAAGCATCGGAATCTAAAACTGCACTCACAGGAGAGGTTCAAATCATAGAAAGTGAGAGTGTCAGTCGTCTTGTACTTAAGTCGGCATTGTGCCTTGTGTATTAAATTCGGATGCAATTTCTGTGTTTCATCGGCAATAAGAAAGTCCGAGGGATACATTAAACCTGAAGTGAAGCATCGGAATCTAAAACTGGACTCACAGGAGAGGTTCAAATCATAGAAAGTGAGAGTGTCAGTCCTCTTGTACTTAAGTCGGCATTGTGCCTTGTGTATTAAATTCGGATGCAATTTCTGTGTTTCATCGTCAATAAGAACGTCCGACGGATACATTAAACCTGAAGTGAAGCATCGGAATCTAAAACTGGACTCACAGGGGAGGTTCAAATCATAGAAAGTGAGAGTGTCAGTCCTCTTTTACTTAAGTCGGAATTGTGCCTTTTGTATAAAATTCGGATGCAATTTCTGTGTTTCTTCGTCAATAAGAAGGTGCAAGGTATACAGTAAACTTGAAGTGAAGCATCGGAATCTAAAACTGGACTCACAGGTGACTTTCAAATCATAGAAAGTGAGAGTGTCAGGCCTCTTGTACTTAAGTCGGCAATGTGCCTTTTGTACTAAATTCGGATGCAATTTCTGTGTATCATCGTCAATAAGAAGGTCCAAGGGATACAGTAAACCTGAAGTGAAGCAACGGAATCTAAAACTGGACCCACAGGAGAGGTTCAAATCATAGAACGTGAGAGTGTCAGTTCTCTTTTACTGAAGTCGGCATTGTACCTTTTGTATTAAATTAGGATGCAATTTCTGTGTTTCATCGTGAATAAGAAGGTGCAAGGGATACAGTAAACCTGAAGTGAAGCATCGGAAAATAAAACTGGACTCACAGGAGAGGTTCAAATCATAGAAAGTGAGAGTGTCAGTCCTCTTGAACTTAAGCCGGCATTATGCCTTTTGAATTGAATTCCAATGCAATTTCTGTGTATCCTCGTCAATAAGAAGGTGCAATGTATACAGTAAACCTAAAGTCAAGCATTGGAATCTAAAACTGGACTCACAGGAGAGGTTCAAATCATAGAAAGTTAGGTGGGCAGTCCACTTGTACTTAAGTCGGCATTGTGCCTTTTGTATTAAACTAGGATGCAATTTCTGTGTTTCATCGTCAATAAGAAGGCCCAAGGTATACAGAAAACCTGAAGTGAAGCATCGGATTCTAAAACTGGACTCACAGGAGAGGTTCATATCATACAAAGTGAGAGTGTCAGTCCTCTTGTACTTATGTCGGCATTGTGCCTTGTGTATTAAATTCGAATGCAATTTCTGTGTTTCATCGTCAATAAGAAGGTCCAAGGGATACAGTAAACCTGAAGTGAAGCATCGGAAAGTAAAACTGGACTCACAGGAGAGGTTCAAATCATAGAGAGTGAGAGTGTCAGTCCTCTTGTACTTAAGTCGGCATTGTGCCTTTTGTACTAAATTCGGATGCAATTTCTGTGTTTCATCGTCAATAAGAAGGTCCAAGGGATACAGTAAACCCGAAGTGTAGCATCGGAATCTAAAACTGCACTCACAGGAGAGGTTCAAATCATAGAAAGTGAGAGTGTCAGTCGTCTTGTACTTAAGTCGGCATTGTGCCTTGTGTATTAAATTCGGATGCAATTTCTGTGTTTCATCGTCAATAAGAAAGTCCGAGGGATACATTAAACCTGAAGTGAAGCATCGGAATCCAAAACTGGACTCACAGGAGAGGTTCAAATCACAGAAAGTGAGAGTGTCAGTCCTCTTGTACTTAAGTCGGCATGGTGCCTTGTGTATTAAATTCGGATGCAATTTCTGTGTTTCATCGTCAATAAGAAGGTCCAAGGGATACAGTAAACCTGAAGTGAAGCAACGGAATCTAAAACTGTACTCACAGGAGAGGTTCAAATCATAGAAAGTGAGAGTGTCAGTTCTCTTTTACTTAAGTTGGCATTGTGCCTTTTGAATTGAATTCAAATGCAATTTCTGTGTATCCCCGTCAATAAGAAGGTGCAATGTATACAGTAAACCTCAAGTGAAGCATTGGAATCTAAAACTGGACTCACAGGAGAGGTTCAAATCATAGAAAGTTAGGTGGGCAGTCCACTTGTACTTAAGTCGGCATTGTGCCTTTTGTATTAAATTAGGATGCAATTTCTGTGTTTCATCGTCAATAAGAAGATCCAAGGGATACAGTAAACCTGAAGTGAAGTATCGGAATCTAAAACTGGACTCACAGGAGAGGTTCAAATCATAGAACGGGAGAGTGTCAGTCCTCCTGTACTTATGTCGGCATTGTGCCTTGTGTATTAAATTCGGATGCAATTTCTGTGTTTCATCGTCAATAAGAAAGTCCGAGGGATACATTAAACTTGAAGTGAAGCATCGGAATCTAAAACTGGACTCACAGGAGAGGTTCAAATCATAGAAAGTGAGAGTGTCAGGCCTATTGTACTTAAGTCGGCATTGTGCCTTTTGTATTAAATTCGGAGACAATTTCTGTGTTTAATCGTCAATAAGAAGGTCCAAGGGATACAGTAAACCTGAAGTGAAGCAACGGAATCTAAAACTGGACTCACAAGAGAGGTTCAAATCATAGAAAGTGAGAGTGACAGTACTCTTGTACTTAAGTCGGCATTGTGAATTTTGAATTTAATTCCGATGCAATTTCTGAGTTTCATCGTCAATAAGAAGGTGCAAGATGTACTGTTAACCTGAAGTGAAGGATCGGAATCTAAAACTGAACTCACAGGAGAGGTTCAAATCATAGAAAGTGAGAGTGTTAGTCCTCTTTTACTTGAGTCGGCATTGTGACTTTTGTATTAAATTCGTATGCAATTTCTGTGTTTCATCGTCAATAAGAAGGTCCAAGGGATACAGTAAGCCTGAAGTGAAGCATCGGAATCCAAAACTCCGACTCACAGGAGAGGTTCAAATCATAGTACGTTAAAGTGTCAGACCTCATGTACTTATGTCGGCATTGTGCCTTTTGAATTTAATTCCGATGAAATTTCTGTGTTTCATCGTCAATAAGAAGGTGCAAGGTATACAGTAAACCTGAAGTGATACATTGGAATCTAAAACTGGACTCACAGGAGAGGTTCAAATCATAGAGAGTTAGAGTGTCAGTCCTCTTGTACTTAAGTCGGCATTGTGCCTTTTGAATTTAAATTCCGATGCAATTTCTGTGTTTCATCGTCAATAAGAAGGTGCAAGGTATTCAGTAAATCTGAAGTGAAGCATCGGAATCTAAAACTGGACTCACAGGAGAGGTTCAATTAATAGAATGTTAGAGTGTCAGTCCTATTGTACTTAAGTCGGCATTATGCCTTTTGTATTAAATTCGG
Source organism: Schistocerca piceifrons (assembly GCF_021461385.2). Lineage (NCBI taxonomy): Eukaryota > Metazoa > Arthropoda > Insecta > Orthoptera > Acrididae > Schistocerca > Schistocerca piceifrons. Next base: position 694,031 of record NW_025728148.1, on the reverse strand, counting down.
ATGCAATTTCTGTGTTTCATCGTCAATAACAAGGTGCAGGGGATACAGTAAACATGAGGTGAAGCATAGGAATCAAAAACTGGACTCACAGGAGAGGTTCAAATCATAGAAAGTGAGAGTGTCAGTCCTCTTGTACTTAAGAGCGGCATTGTGCCTATTGTATTAAATTCCGTGCAATTTCTGTGCTTCATCGTCAATAAGAAGGTGCAAGGTATACAGTAAACCTGAAGTGAAGCATCGGAATCTAAAACTGGACTCACAGGAGAGGTTCAAATCATACAAAGTTAGAGTGTAAGTCCTCTTGTACTTAAGTCGGCATTGTGCCTTTTGTATTAAATTCGGATTTAATTTCTGTGTTTCATTGTCAATAAGAAGGTCCAAGGTATACAGTAAAACTGAAGTGAACCATGCGGAATCTAAAACTGGACTCACAGGAGAGCTGCAAATCATAGAAACTGAGAGTGTCAGTCCTCATTTAATTAAGTCGGCATTGTGCCTTTTGTATTATATTCAGATTCAATTTCTGTGTTTCGTCGTCAATAAGAAGGTGCAAGGTATACAGTAAACCTGAAATGAGGCATCGGAATCTTAACTACACTTACAGGAGAGGTTCAAATCATAGAGAGTTAGAGTGTTAGTCCTCTTGTACTTAGGTCGGCATTGTGCCTTGTGTATTAAATTCGGATGCAACTTCTGTGTTTCATCGTCAATAAGAAAGTCCGAGGGATACATTAAACCTGAAGTGAAGCATCGGAATCTAAAACTGGACTCACAGGAGAGGTTCAAATCATAGAAAGTGAGAGTGTCAGTCCTCTTGTACTTAAGTCGGCATTGTGCCTTGTGCATTAAATTCGGATGAAATTTCTGTGTTTCATCGTCAATAAGAAAGTCCGAGGGATACATTAAACCTGATGTGAAGCATCGGAATCTAAAACTGGACTCACAGGAGAGGTTCAAATCATAGAAAGTGAGAGTGTCAGTCCTCTTGTACTTAAGTCGGCATTGTGCCTTTTGGATTTAATTCCGATGCATTTTCTGAGTTTCATCGTCAATAAGAAGGTGCAAGATATACAGTAAACCTGAAGTGAAGCATCGGAATCTAAAACTGCACTCACAGGAGAGGTTCAAATCATAGAAAGTGAGAGTGTCAGTCGTCTTGTACTTAAGTAGGCATTGTGCCTTGTGTATTAAATTCGGATGCAATTTCTGTGTTTCATCGTCAATAAGAAGGTCCAAGGGATACAGTAAACCTGAAGGGAAGCATCGAAAATAAATCTGGACTCACAGGAGAGGTTCAAATCATAGAAAGTGAGAGTGTCAGTCCTCTTGTACTTAAGTCGGCATTGTGCCTTTTGAATTGAATTCAAATGCAATTTCTGTGTATCCCCGTCAATAAGAAGGTGCAATGTTATACAGTAAACCTAAAGTCAAGCATTGGAATCTAAAACTGGACTCACAGGAGAGGTTCAAATCATAGAAAGTTAGGGTGGGCAGTCCACTTGTACTTAAGTCGGCATTGTGCCTTTTGTATTAAATTAGGATGCAATTTCTGTGTTTCATCGTCAACAGGAAGGTCCAAGGGATACAGTAAACCTGAAGTGAAGCATCGGAATCTAAAACTGGACTCACAGGAGAGGTTCAAATCATAGAAAGTGAGAGTGTCAGTCCTCCTGTACTTATGTCGGCATTGTGCCTTGTGTATTAAATTCGGATGCAATTTCTGTGTTTCATCGTCAATAAGAAAGTCCGAGGGATACATTAAACCTGAAGTGAAGCATCGGGAATCTAAAACTGGACTCACAGGAGAGGTTCAAATCATAGAAAGTGAGAGTGTCAGGCCTATTGTACTTAAGTCGGCATTGTGTCTTTCGTATTAAATTCGGATGCAATTTCTGTGTTTAATCGTCATTTAGAAGGTCCAAGGATACGGTAAACCTGAAATGAAGCATCTGAATCTTAACTACACTTACAGGAGAGGTTCAATCATAGAGAGTTAGAGTGTCAGTCCTCTTGTACTTAAGTCGGCATTGTGCCTTGTGCATTAAATTCGGATGCAATTTCTCTGTTTCATCGTCAATAAGAAGGTCCAAGGGATACAGTAAACCTGAAGTGAAGCATCGGAATCTAAACTGGACTCACAGGAGAGGTTCAAATCATAGAAAGTGAGAGTGTCAGTTCCCTTTTACTGAAGTCGGCATTGTGCCTTTTGTATTAAATTAGGATGCAATTTCTGTGTATCATCGTCAATAAGAAGGTCCAAGGGATACAGTAAACCTGAAGTGAAGCATCGGAAAATAAAACTGGACTCACAGGAGAGGTTCAAATCATAGAAAGTGAGAGTGTCAGTTCTCTTTTACTGAAGTCGGCATTGTGCCTTTTGTATTAAATTAGGATGCAATTTCTTTGTTTCATCGTCAATAAGAAGGTGCAAGGGATACAGTAAACCTGAAGTGAAGCATCGGAAAATAAAACTGGACTCACAGGAGAGGTTCAAATCATAGAAAGTGAGAGTGTCAGTCCTCTTGTACTTAAGTCGGCATTGTGCCTTTTGAATTTAATTCCGATGCATTTTCTGAGTTTCATCGTCAATAAGAAGGTGCAAGATATACAGTAAACCTGAAGTGAAGCATCGGAATCTAAAACTGCACTCACAGGAGAGGTTCAAATCATAGAAAGTGAGAGTGTCAGTCGTCTTGTACTTAAGTCGGCATTGTGCCTTGTGTATTAAATTCGGATGCAATTTCTGCGTTTCATCGTCAATAAGAAGGTTCAAGGGATACAGTAAACCAGAATGGAAGCATCGGAAAATAAATCTGGACTCACAGGAGAGGTTCAAATCATAGAAAGTGAGAGTGTCAGTCCTCTTGTACTTAAGTCGGCATTGTGCCTTTTGAATTGAATTCAAATGCAATTTCTGTGTATCCCCGCCAATAAGAAAGTGCAATGTATACAGTAAACCTCAAGTCAAGCATTGGAATCTAAAACTGGACTCACAGGAGTGGTTCAAATCATAGAAAGTTAGGTGGGCAGTCGACTTGTATTTAAGCCGGCATTGTGCCTTTTGTATTAAATTAGGATGCAATATCTGTGTTTCATCGCCAACAAGAAGGTCCAAGGGATACAGTAAACCTGAAGTGAAGCATCGGAATCTAAAACTGGACTCACAGGAGAGGTTCAAATCATAGAAAGTGAGAGTGTCAGTCCTCCTGTACTTATGTCGGCATTGTGCCTTGTGTATTAAATTCGGATGCAATTTCTGTGTTTCATCGTCAATAAGAAAGTCCGAGGGATACATTAAACCTGAAGTGAAGCATCGGAATCTAAAACTGGACTCACAGGAGAGGTTCAAATCATAGAAAGTGAGAGTGTCAGGCCTATTGTACTTAAGTCGGCATTGTGCCTTTTGTATTAAATTCGGATGCAATTTCTGTGTTTAATCGTCATTTAGAAGGTCCAAGGGATACGGTAAACCAGAAATGAAGCATCTGAATCTTAACTACACTTACAGGAGAGGTTCAAATCATAGAGAGTTAGAGTGTCAGTACTCTTGTACTTAAGTCGGCATTGTGCCTTGTGCATTAAATTCGGATGCAATTTCTCTGTTTCATCGTCAATAAGAAGGTCCAAGGGATACAGTAAACCTGAAGTGTAGCATCGGAATCTAAACTGGACTCACAGGAGAGGTTCAAATCATAGAAAGTGAGAGTGTCAGTTCCCTTTTACTGAAGTCGGCATTGTGCCTTTTGTATTAAATTAGGATGCAATTTCTGTGTTTCATCGTCAATAAGAAGGTCCAAGGGATACAGTAAACCTGAAGTGAAGCATCGGAAAATAAAACTGGACTCACGAGAGAGGTTCAAATCATAGAAAGTGAGAGTGTCAGTCCTCTTGTACTTAAGTCGGCATTGTGCCTTTTGAATTTAATTCCGATGCATTTTCTGAGTTTCATCGTCAATAAGAAGGTGCAAGATATACAGTAAACCTGAAGTGAAGCATCGGAATCTAAAACTGCACTCACAGGAGAGGTTCAAATCATAGAAAGTGAGAGTGTCAGTCGTCTTGTACTTAAGTCGGCATTGTGCCCTGTATATTAAATTCGGATGCAATTTCTGTGTTTCATCGTCAATAAGAAGGTGCAAGGGATGCAGTAAACCTGAAGTGAAGCATCGGAAAATAAAACTGGACTCACAGGAGAGGTTCAAATCATAGAAAGTGAGAGTGTCAGTCTTCCTGTACTTATGTCGGCATTGTGCCTTGTGTATTAAATTCGGATGCAATTTCTGTGTTTCATCGTCAATAAGAAAGTCCGAGGGATACATTAAACCTGAAGTGAAGCATAGGAATCTAAAACTGGACTCACAGGAGGGGTTCAAATCATAGAAAGTTAGAGTATCAGTCCTCTTGTACTTAAGTCGGCATTGTGCCTTTTGAATTTAATTCCGATGCAATTTCTGTGTATCATCGTCAATAAGAAGGTGCGAGGCATAAAGTAAACCTGAAGTGAAGCTTTGGAATCTAAAACTGGACTCACAGCAGAGGTTCAAATCATAGAAAGTTAGAGTGGAAGCCCTCTTGTACTTAAGTCGGCATTGTGATTTTTGTATTAAATTCGTATGCAATTTCTGTGTTTCATCGTCAATAAGAAGGTCCAAGGGATACAGTAAACCTGAAGTGAAGCATCGGAATCTAAAACTGGACTCACAGGAGAGGTTCAAATCATAGTACGTTAAAGTGTCAGACCTCTTGTACTTATGTCAGCATTGTGCCTTTTGAATTTAATTCCGATGAAATTTCTGTGTTTCATCGTCTATAAGAAGGTGCAAGGTATACAGTAAACCTGAAGTGATGCATTGGAATCTAAAACTGGACTTACAGGAGAGGTTCAAATCATAGAGAGTTAGAGTGTCAGTCCTCTTGTACTTAAGTCGGCATTGTGCCTTTTGAATTTAATTCCGATGCAATTTCTGTGTTTCATCGTCAATAAGAAGGTGCAAGGTATTCAGTAAATCTGAAGTGAAGCATCGGAATCTAAAATTGGACTCACAGGAGAGGTTCAAATCATAGAAAGTGAGAGTGTCAGTCCTCTTGTACTTAAGTCGGCATAGTGCCTTTGGTATTAAATTCGGATTCAATTTCTGTGTTTCATCGTCATTTAGAAGGTCCGAGGTATACAGTAAACCTGAAGTGAACCATTGGAATCTAAAACTGGACCCACAGCAGAGGTTCAAATCTTAGAAAGTTAGAGTGTCAGTCCCCTTGTACTTAAGCCAGCATTGTGCCTTTTGTATAAAATTCGGATGCAATTTCTGTGTTTCGTCGTCAATAAGAAGGTGCAAGGTATACAGTAAACCTGAATTGAAGCATCGGAATCTAAAACTGGACTCACAGTAGAGGTTAAAATCATAGAATGTTAGAGTGTCAGTCCTCTTGTACTTAAGTCGGCATTGTGCCTTGTATATTAAATGCGGATGCAATTTCTGTGTTTCATCGTCAACAAGAAAGTCCGAGGGATACATTAAACCTGAAGTGAAGCATCGGAACCTAAAACTGGACTCACAGGAGAGGTTCAAATCATAGAAAGTGAGAGTGTCAGTCCTCTTGTACTTAAGTCGGCATTGTGCCTTGTGTATTAAATTCGGATGAAATTTCTGTGTTTCATCGTCAATAAGAAAGTCCGAGGGATACATTAAACCTGAAGTAAAGCATCGGAATCTAAAACTGGACTCACAGGAGAGGTTCAAATCATAGACAGTAAGAGTGTCAGTCCTCATTTACTTAAGTCGGCATTGTGCCTTTTGTATAAAATTCGGATGCAATTTCTGTGTTTCTTCGTCAATAAGAAGGTGCAAGGTATACAGTAAACTTGAAGTGACGCATCAGAATCTAAAACTGGACTCACAGGAGAGGATCAAATCATAGAAAGTGAGAGTGTCAGTCCTCTTGTACTTAAGTCGGCATTGTGCCTTTTGTATTAAATTCGGATGCAATTTCTGTGTTTCATCGTCAATACGAAGGTCCAACGGATACAGTAAACCTGAAGTGAAGCAACGGAATCTAAAACTGGACTCACAGGAGAGGTTCAAATCACAGAAAGTGAGAGTGTCAGTTCTCTTTTACTTAGGTCGGCATTGTGCCTTTTGCATTAAATTAGGATGCAATTTCTGTGTTTCATCGTCAATAAGAAGGTCCAAGGGATACAGTAAACCTGAAGTGAAGGATCGGAAAATAAAACTGGACTCACAGGAGAGGTTCAAATCATAGAAAGTGAGAGTGTCTGTCCTCTTGTACTTAAGTCGGCATTGTGCCTTTTGAATTGAATTCAAATGCAATTTCTTTGTATCCTCGTCAATAAGAAGGTGCAATGTATACAGTAAACCTCAAGTCAAGCATTGGAATCTAAAACTGGACTCACAGGACAGGTTCAAATCATAGAAAGTTAGGTGGGCAGTCCACTTGTACTTAAGTCGGCCTTGTGCCTTTTGTATTAAATTCGGATGCAATTTCTGTGTTTCATCGTCAATAAGAAGGTCCAAACGATACAGTAAACCTGAAGTGAAGTATCGGAATCTAAAACTGGACTAACAGGAGGGGCTCAAATCATAGAAAGTTAGAGTGTCAGTCCTCTTGCACTTAAGTCGGCATTGTGCCTTTTGAATTTAATTCCGATGCAATTTCTGTGTTTCATCGTCAATAAGATGGTGCGAGGCATACAGTAAACCTGAAGTGAAGCATTGGAATCTAAAACTGGACTCACAGGAGAGGTTCAAATCATAGAGAGTTAGAGTGTCAGTCCTCTTGTACTTAAGTCGGCATTGTGACTTTTGAATTTAATTCCGATGAAATTTCTGTGTTTCATCGTCAATAAGAAGGTGCAAGCTATACAGTAAACCTGAAGTGAAGCATTGGAATCTAAAACTGGACTCACAGGAGAGGTTCAAATCATAGAGAGTTAGAGTGTCAGTCCTCTTTTTCTTATATCGGCATTGTGCCTTTTGTATTAAATTCGGATTCAATTTCTGTGTTTCATCGTCAATAAGAAGGTCCAAGGGTTACAGCAAACCTGAAGTGAAGCATAGGATCTAAAACTGGACTCACAGAAGGGGTTCAAATCATAGAAAGTTAGAGTGTCAGTCCTCTTGTACTTAAGTCGGCATTGTGCCTTTTGAATTTAATTCCGATGCAATTTCTGTGTATCATCGTTAATAAGAAGGTGCGAGGCATACAGTAAACCTGAAGTGAAGCTTTGGAATCTAAAACTGGACTTACAGGAAAGGTTCAAATCATAGAAAATTAGAGTGGAAGTCCTCTTGTACTTAAGTCGGCATTGTGATTTTTGTTTTAAATTCGTATGCAATTTCTGTGTTTCATCGTCAATGAGAAGGTCCAAGGGATACAGTAAACCTGAAGTGAAGCATCGGAATCCAAAACTGGACTCAAAGGAGACTTTCAAATGAAAGTACGTTAAAGTGTCAGACGTCTTGTACTTATGTCGGCATTGTGCCTTTTGAATTTAATTCCGATGAAATTTCTGTGTTTCATCGTCAATAAGAAGGTGCAAGGTATACAGTAAACCTGAAGTGATGCATTGGAATCTAAAACTGGACTTACAGGAGAGGTTCAAATCATAGAGAGTTAGAGTGTCAGTCCTCTTGTACTTAAGTCGGCATTGTGCCTTTTGAATTTAATTCCGATGCAATTTCTGTGTTTCATCGTCAATAAGAAGGTGCAAGGTATTCAGTAAATCTGAAGTGAAGCATCGGAATCTAAAACTGGACTCACAGGAGAGGTTCAAATCATAGAAAGTGAGAGTGTCAGTCCTCTTGTACTTACGTCGGCATAGTGCCTTTGGTATTAAATTCGGATTCAATTTCTGTGTTTCATCGTCATTTAGAAGGTCCGAGGTATACAGTAAACCTGAAGTGAACCATTGGAATCTAAAACTGGACCCACAGCAGAGGTTCAAATCTTAGAAAGTTAGAGTGTCAGTCCCCTTGTACTTAAGCCAGCATTGTGCCTTTTGTATAAAATTCGGATGCAATTTCTGTGTTTCGTCGTCAATAAGAAGGTGCAAGGTATACAGTAAACCTGAATTGAAGCATCGGAATCTAAAACTGGACTCACAGTAGAGGCTAAAATCATAGAATGTTAGAGTGTCAGTCCTCTTGTACTTAAGTCGGCATTGTGCCTTGTATATTAAATGCGGATGCAATATCTGTGTTTCATCGTCAATAAGAAAGTCCGAGGGATACATTAAACCTGAAGTGAAGCATCGGAATCTAAAACTGGACTCACAGGAGAGGTTCAAATCATAGACAGTAAGAGTGTCAGTCCTCATTTACTTAAGTCGGCATTGTGCCTTTTGTATAAAATTCGGATGCAATTTCTGTGTTTCTTCGTCAATAAGAAGGTGCAAGGTATACAGTAAACTTGAAGTGACGCATCAGAATCTAAAACTGGACTCACAGAAGAGGATCAAATCATAGAAAGTGAGAGTGTCAGTCCTCTTGTACTTAAGTCAGCATTGTGCCTTTTGTATTAAATTCGGATGCAATTTCTGTGTTTCATCGTCAATAAGAAGGTCCATCGGATACAGTAAACCTGAAGTGAAGCAACGGAATCTAAAACTGGACTCACAGGAGAGGTTCAAATCACAGAAAGTGAGAGTGTCAGTTCTCTTTTACTTAGGTCGGCATTGTGCCTTTTGCATTAAATTAGGATGCAATTTCTGTGTTTCATCGTCAATAAGAAGGTCCAAGGGATACAGTAAACCTGAAATGAAGGATCGGAAAATAAAACTGGACTCACAGGAGAGGTTCAAATCATAGAAAGTGAGAGTGTCAGTCCTCTTGTACTTAAGTCGGCATTGTGCCTTTTGAATTGAATTCCAATGCAATTTCTTTGTATCCTCGTCAATAAGAAGGTGCAATGTATACAGTAAACCTCAAGTCAAGCATTGGAATCTAAAACTGGACTCACAGGACAGGTTCAAATCATAGAAAGTTAGGTGGGCAGTCCACTTGTACTTAAGTCGGCCTTGTGCCTTTTGTATTAAATTCGGATGCAATTTCTGTGTTTCATCGTCAATAAGAAGGTCCAAACGATACAGTAAACCTGAAGTGAAGTATCGGAATCTAAACTGGACTAACAGGAGGGGCTCAAATCATAGAAAGTTAGAGTGTCAGTCCTCTTGCACTTAAGTCGGCATTGTGTCTTTTGAATTTAATTCCGATGCAATTTCTGTGTTTCATCGTCAATAAGAAGGTGCGAGGCATACAGTAAACCTGAAGTGAAGCTTTGGAATCTAAAACTGGTTTCACAGGAGAGGTTCAAATCATAGAAAGTTAGAGTGGAAGTCCTCTTGTACTTAATTCGGCATTGTGCCTTTTGTATTAAATTCCGATGCAATTTCTGTGTTTCATCGTCAATAAGAAGGTCCAAGGGATACAGCAAACCTGAAGTGAAGCATCGGAATCTAAAACTGGAGTAACAGGATGGGTTCAAATCATCGAAAGTTAGAGTGTCAGTCCTCTTGTACTTAAGTCGGCATTGTGCCTTTTGAATTTAATTCCGATGCAATTTCTGTGTTTCATCGTCAATAAGAAGGTGCGAGGCATACAGTAAACCTGAAGTGAAGCTTTGGAATCTAAAACTGGTTTCACAGGAGAGGTTCCAATCATAGAAAGTTAGAGTGGAAGCCCTCTTGTAGATAAGTCGGCATTGTGCCTTTTGTATTAAATTCCGATGCAATTTCTGTGTTTCATCGTCAATAAGAAGGTGCAAGGTATACAGTAAACCAGAAGTGAAGCATTGGAATCTAAAACTGGACTCACAGGAGAGGTTCAAATCATAGAGAGTTAGAGTGTCAGTCCTCTTTTTCGTATATCGGCATTGTGCCTTTTGTATTAAATTCGGATTCAATTTCTGTGTTTCATCGTCAATAAGAAGGTCCAAGGGTTACAGCAAACCTGAAGTGAAGCATAGGATGTAAAACTGGACTCACAGAAGGGGTTCAAATCATAGAAAGTTAAAGTGTCAGACGTCTTGTACTTATGTCGGCATTGTGCCTTTTGAATTTAATTCCGATGAAATTTCTGTGTTTCATCGTCAATAAGAAGGTGCAAGGTATACAGTAAACCTGAAGTGAAGCTTTGGAATCTAAAACTGGACTTACAGGAAAGGTTCAAATCATAGAAAATTAGAGTGGAAGTCCTCTTGTACTTAAGTCGGCATTGTGATTTTTGTATTAAATTCGTATGCAATTTCTGTGTTTCATCGTCAATAAGAAGGTGCAAGGTATTCAGTAAATCTGAAGTGAAGCATCGGAATCTAACACTGGACTCACAGGAGAGCTTCAAATCATAGAAAGTGAGAGTGTCAGTCCTCTTTCAATTAAGACAGCATTGTGCCTTTTGTATTAAATTCGGATTCAATTTCTGTGATTCATCGTCATTTACTAGTTCCGAGGTATACAGTAAACCTGAAGTGAACCAATTGAGTCTAAAACTGGACCCACAGGAGAGGTTCAAATCTTAGAAATTTAGAGTGTCAGTCCCCTTGTACTTAAGCCAGCATTGTGCCTTTTGTATAAAATTCGGATGCAATTTCTGTGTTTCATCGTCAATAAGAAGGTGCAAGGTATTCAGTAAATCTTAAGTGAAGCATCAGAATCTAAAACTGGACTCACAGGAGAGGTTCAAATCGTAGAAAGTGAGAGTGTCAGTCCTCTTGTGCTTAAGTCGGCATTGTGCCTTTTGTATTAAATTCGGATGCAATATCTGTGTTTTATCGTCAATATGAAGGTCCACGGGATACAGTTAACCTGAATTGAAGCATCGGAATCTAAAACTGGACTCACAGGAGAGGTTCAAATCATAGAATGTTAAAGTGTCAGTCCTCTTGTACTTAAGTCGGCATTGTGCCTTGTGTATTAAATTCGGATGCAATTACTGTGTTTCATCGTCAATAAGAAAGTCCGAGGGATACATTAAACCTGAAGTGAAGCATCGGAATCTAAAACTGGACTCACAGGAGAGGTTCAAATCATAGAAAGTGAGAGTGTCAGTCCTCTTGTACTTAAGTCGGCATTGTGCCTTGTGTATTAAATTCGGATGCAATTTCTGTGTTACATCGTCAATAAGAAAGTCCGAGGGATACATTAAACTTGAAGTGAGCATCGGAATCTAAAACTGGACTCACAGGTGAGGTTCAAATCATAGAAAGTGAGAGTGTCAGTCCTCTTTTACTTAAGTCGGCATTGTGCCTTTTGTATAAAATTCGGATGCAATTTCTGTGTTTTTTCGTCAATAAGAAGGTGCAAGGTATACTGTAAACTTGAAGTGAAGCATCAGAATCTAAAACTGGACTCACAGGAGACGTTCAAATCATAGAAAGTGAGAGTGTCAGTCCTCTTGTACTTAAGTCGGCATTGTGCCTTTTGTATTAAATTCGGATGCAATTTCTGTGTTTCATCGTCAATAAGAAGGTCCAACGGATACAGTAAATCGGAAGTGAAGCAACGGAATCTAAAATTGGACTCACAGGAGAGGTTCAAATCATAGAAAGTGAGAGTGTCAGTTCTATTTTACTTAAGTCGGCATTGTGGCTTTTGTATTAAATTAGGATGCAATTTCTGTGTTTCATCGTCAATAAGAAGGTCCTAGGGATACGGTAAACCTGAAGTGAAGGATCGGAAAATAAACTGGACTCACAGGAGAGGTTCAAATCATAGAAAGTGAGAGTGTCAGTCCTCTTGTACTTAAGTCGGCATTGTGCCTTTTGAATTGAATTCCAATGCAATTTCTTTGTATCCTCGTCAATAAGAAGGTGCAATGTATCCAGTAAACCTCAAGTCAAGCATTGGCATTAAAAACTGGACTCACAGGAGAGGTTCAAATCATAGAAAGTTAGGAGGGGAGTCCACTTGTACTTAAGTCGGCATTGTGCCCTTTGTATTAAATTCGGATGCAATTTCTGTGTTTCATCGTCAATAAAAAGGTCCAAGGGATACAATAAACCTGAATTGAAGCATGGGAATCTAAAACTGGACTCACAGGAGAGGTTCAAATCATAGAAAGTGAGAGTGTCAGTAATCTTTTACTTAAGTCGGCATTGTGACTTTTGTATTAAATTCGGATGCAATTTCTGTGTTTCATCGTCAATAAGAAGGCCCAAGGGATACAGTAACCCTGAAGTGAAGCATCGGAATCTAAAACTGGACTCACAGGAGAGGTGCAAATTATAGAATGTGAGAGTGTCAGTCCTCTTGTACTTATGTCGGCGTTGTGCCTTTTGCATTAAATTCGGATGCAATTTCTGTGTTTCATCGTCAATAAGAAGTTCCAAGGGATACGGTAAACCTGAAGTGAAGTATCGGAATCTAAAACTGGACTCACAGGAGAGGTTCAAATCATAGAAAGTTTGAGTGTCAGTCCTCTTGTACTTAAGTCGGCATTGTGCCTTTTGTATTAAATTCGGATGCAATTTCTGTGTTTCATCGTCAATAAGAAGGTCCAAGGGTTACAGCAAACCTGAAGTGAAGCATAGGATCTAAAACTGGACTCACAGAGGGCGTTCAAATCATAGAAAGTTAGAGTGTCAGTCCTCTTGTACTTAAGCCGGCATTGTGCCTTTTGAATTTAATTCCGATGCAATTTCTGTGTATCATCGTCAATAGGAAGGTACGAGGCATACAGTAAACCTGAAGTGAAGCTTTGGAATCTAAAACTGGACTTACAGGAGAGGTTCAAATCATAGAAAATTAGAGTGGAAGTCCTCTTGTACTTAAGTCGGCATTGTGATTTTTGTATTAAATTCGTATGCAATTTCTGTGTTTCATCGTCAATAAGAAGGTCCAAGGGATACAGTAAACCTGAAGTGAAGCATCGGAATCCAAAACTGGACTCAAAGGAGAGGTTCAAATCAAAGTACGTTAAAGTGTCAGACCTCTTGTACTTATGTCGGCATTGTTCCTTTTGAATTTAATTCCGATGAAATTTCTGTGTTTTTTCGTCAATAAGAAGGTGCAAGGTATACAGTAAACCCGAAGTGATGCATTGGAATCTAAAACTGGACTCACAGGAGAGGTTCAAATCATAGAGAGTAAGAGTGTCAGTCCTCTTGTACTTAAGTCGGCATTGTGCCTTTTGATTTTATTCCGATGCAATTTCTGTGTTTCATCGTCAATAAGAAGGTGCAAGGTATTCAGTAAATCTGAAGTGAAGCGTCGGAATCTAAAACTGGGCTCACAGGAGAGCTTCAAATCATAGAAAGTGAGAGTGTCAGTCCTCTTTTAATTAAGTCGGCATTGTGCCTTTTGTATTAAATTCGGATTCAATTTCTGTGTTTTATTCGTCATTAAGAAGTTCCGAGGTATACAGTAAACCTGAAGTGAACCAATTGAATCTAAAACTGGACCCACAGGAGAGGTTCAAATCTTAGAAATTTAGAGTGTCAGTCCCCTTGTACTTAAGCCAGCATTGTGCCTTTTGTATAAAATTCGGATGCTATTTCTGTGTTTCGTCGTCAATAAGAAGGTACAAGGTATACAGTAAACATGAAATTAGGCATCGGAAACTTAACTACACTTACAGGAGAGGTTCAAATCGTAGAGAGTTAGAGTGTCAGTCCTCTTGTACTTAAGTCGGCATTGTGCCTTGTGTATTAAATTCGGATGCAATATCTATGTTTTATCGTCAATAAGAAGGTCCACGGGATACATAAAACCTGAAGTGAAGCATCGGATTCTAAAACTGGACTCACAGGAGTTGTTCAAATCATAGAAAGTGAGAGTGTCAGTCCTCTTGTACTTAAGTCGGCATTGTGCCTTTTGTATTAAATTCGGATGCAATTTCTGTGTTTCATCGTCAATAAGAAGGTGCAAGGTATACAGTAAACCTGAAGTGAAGCATTGGAATTCAAAACTGGACTCACAGAAGAGGTTCAAATCATAGAGAGTTAGAGTGTCAGTCTTCTTGTACTTAAGTCGGCATTGTGCCTTTTGAATTTAATTCCGATGCAATTTCTGTGTTTCATCGTCAATAAGAAGGTGCAAGGTATTCAGTAAATCTGAAGTAAAGCATTAGAATCTAAAACTGGACTCACAGGAGAGGTTCAAATCGTAGAAAGTGAGAGTGTCAGTCCTCTTGTGCTTAAGTCGGCATTGTGCCGTTTGTATTAAATTCGGATGCAATATCTATGTTTTATCGTCAATAAGAAGGTCCACGGGATACAGTTAACCTGAATTGAAGCATCGGAATCTAAAACTGGACTCACAGGAGAGGTTCAAATCATAGAAAGTGAGAGTGTCAGTCCTCTTTTACTTAAGTCGGCATTGTGCCTTTTGTACAAAATTCGGATGCAATTTCTGTGTTTCTTCGTCAATAAGAAGGTGCAAGGTATACTGTAAACTTGAAGTGAAGCATCAGAATCTAAAACTGGACTCACAGGAGAGGTTCAAATCATAGAAAGTGAGAGTGTCAGTACACTTGTACTTAAGTCGCCATTGTGCCTTTTGTATTTAATTCGGATACAATTTCTGTGTTTCATCGTCAATAAAAAGGTACAAGGGATACAATAAACCTGAATTGAAGCATCGGAATCTAAAACTGGACTCACAGGAGAGGTTCAAATCATAGAAAGTGAGAGTGTCAGTAATCTTTTACCTAAGTCGGCATTGTGACTTTTGTATTAAATTCGGATGCAATTTCTGTGTTTCATCGTCAATAAGAAGGTCCAAGGGATACAGTAAACCTGAAGTGAAGCATCGGAATCTAAAACTGGACTCACAGGAGAGGTTCAAATCATAGAATGTGAGAGTGTCAGTCCTCTTGTACTTATGTCGGCATTGTGCCTTTTGTATTAAATTCGGATGCAATTTCTGTGTTTCATGGTCAATAAGAAGGTCCAAGGGATACGGTAAACCTGAAGTGAAGCATCGGAATCTAAAACTGGACTCACAGGAGAGGTTCAAATCATAGTACGTTAAAGTGTCAGACCTCTTGTACTTATGTCGGCATTGTGCCTTTTGAATTTAATTCCGATGAAATTTCTGTGTTTCATCGTCAATAAGAAGGTACAAGGTATACAGTAAACCTGAAGTGATGCATTGGAATCTAAAACTGGACTCACAGGAGAGGTTCAAATCATAGAGAGTTAGAGTGTCAGTCCTCTTATACTTAAGTCGGCATTGTTCCTTTTGAATTTAATTCCGATGCAATTTCTGTGTTTCATCGTCAATAAGAAGGTGCAAGGTATTCAGTAAATCTGAAGTGAAGCATCGGAATCTAAAACTGGACTCACAGGAGAGGAACAAATCATAGAAAGTGAGAGTGTCAGTCCGCTTGTACTTAAGTCGGAATTGTGCATTTTGTATTAAATTCGGATGCAATATCTGTGTTTTAACGTCAATAAAAAGGTCCAAGGGATACAGTAAACCTGAATTGAAGCATCGGATTCTAAAACTGGACTCACAGGAGAGGTTCAAATCATAGAATGTTAGAGTGTCAGTCCTATTGTACTTAAGTCGTCATTATGCCTTTTGTATTAAATTCGGATGCAATTTCTGTGTTTCATCGTCGATAAGAAGGAGCAAGGGATACAGTAAACCTGAAGTGAAGCATAGGAATCTAAAACTGGACTCACAGGAGAGGTTCAAATCATAGAAAGTGAGAGTGTCAGTCCTCTTGTACTTAAGAGCGGCATTGTGCCTTTTGTATTAAATTCCGGTGCAATTTCTGTGTTTCATCGTCAATAAGAAGGTGCAAGGTATACAGTATACCTGAAGTGAAGAATCGGATCTAAAAGTGGACTCACAGGAGAGGTTGAAATCATACAAAGTTAGAGTGTAAGTCCTCTTGTACTTAAGGCGGCATTGTGCGTTTTGTATTAAATTCCGATTTAATTTCTGTGTTTCATTGTCAATAAGAAGGTCCAATGTATACAGTAAACCTGAAGTGAACCATCGGAATCTAAAACTGGACTCACAGGAGAGCTTCAAATCATAAAATGTTAGAGTGTCAGTCCTCTTGTACTGAAGTCGGCATTGTGCCTTGTGTATTAAATGCGGATGCAATTTCTGTGTTTCATCGTCAACAAGAAAGTCCGAGGGATACATTAAACCTGAAGTGAAGCATCGGAATCTAAAACTGGACTCACAGGAGAGGTTCAAATCATAGAAAGTGAGAGTGTCAGTCCTCTTGTACTTAAGTCGGCATTGTGCCTTGTGTATTAAATTCGGATGCAACTTCTGTGTTTCATCGTCAATAAGAAAGTCCGAGGGATACATTAAACCTGAAGTGAAGCATCGGAATCTAAAACTGGACTCACAGGAGAGGTTCAAATCATAGAAAGTGAGAGTGTCAGTCCTCTTTTACTTAAGTCGGCATTGTGCTTTTTGTATTAAATTCGGATGCAATTTCTGTGTTTCATCGTCAATAAGAAGGTCCAACGGATACAGTAAACCGGAAGTGAAGCAACGGAATCTAAAACTGGACTCACAGGAGAGGTTCAAATCATAGAAAGTGAGAGTGTCAGTTCTCTTTTACTTAAGTCGGCATTGTGCCTTTTGTATCAAATTACGATGCAATTTCTGTGTTTCATCGTCAATAAGAAGGTCCAAGGGATACAGTAAACCTGAAGTGAAGGATCGGAAAATAAAACTGGACTCACAGGAGAGGTTCAAATCATAGAAAGTGAGAGTGTCAGTCCCCTTGTACTTAAGTCGGCATTGTGCCTTTTGAATTGAATTCCAATGCAATTTCTTTGTATCCTCGTCAATAAGAAGGTGCAATGTATACAGTAAACCTCAAGTCAAGCATTGGAATCTAAAACTGGACTCACAGGAGAGGTTCAAATTATAGAAAGTTAGGTGGGCAGTCCACTGGTACTTAAGTCGGCATTGTGCCTTTTGTATTAAATCCGGATGCAATTTCTGTGTTTCATCGTCAATAAAAAGGTCCAAGGGATACAATAAACCTGAATTGAAGCATCGGAATCTAAAACTGGACTCACAGGAGAGGTTCAAATCATAGAAAGTGAGAGCGTCAGTCCTCTTGTACTTATGTCGGCATTGTGCCTTTTGTATTAAATTCGGATGCAATTTCTGTGTTTCATAGTCAATAAGAAGGTCCAAGGGATACGGTAAACCTGAAGCGAAGCATCGCAATCTAAAACTGGACTCATCTACATCTACATCTACGTCCATACTCCGCAAGCCACCTGATGGTGTGTGGCGGAGGGTACCTTCAGTACCTCTATCGGTTCTCCCTTCTATTGCAGTCTCGTATTGTTCGTGGAAAGAAGGACTGTCGGTATGCCTCTGTGTGGGCTCTAATCTCTCTGGTTTTATCCTCATGGTCTCTTCGCGAGATATACGTAGGAGGGAGCAATATACTGCTTGACTCTTCGGTGAAGGTATGTTCTCGAAACTTCAATAAAAGCCCGTACCGAGCTACTGAGCGTCTCTCCTGCAGAGTCTTCCACTGGAGTTTATCTATCATCTCCGTAACGCTTTCGCGATTACTAAATGATCCTGTAACGAAGCGCGCTGCTCTCCGTTGGATCTTCTCTATCTCTTCTATCAACCCTATCTGGTACGGATCCCACACTGCTGAGCAGTATTCAAGCAGTGGGCGAACAAGCGTACTGTAACCTACTTCCCTTGTTTTCGGATTGCATTTCCTTAGGATTCTTCCAATGAATCTCAGTCTGGCATCTGCTTTACCGACGATCAACATTATATGATCATTCCATTTTAAATCACTCCTAATGCGTACTCCCAGATAATTTATGGTATTAACTGCTTCCAGTTGCTGACCTGCTATTTTGTAGCTAAATGATAAAGGATCTATCTTTCTGTATATTCGCAGCACATTACACTTGTCTACATTGAGATTCAATTGCCATTCCCTGCACCATGCGTCAATTCGCTGCAGATCCTCCTGCATTTCAATACAATTTTCCATTGTTACAACCTCTCGGTACACCACAGCATCATCTGCAAAAAGCCTCAGTGAACTTCCGATGTCATCCACCAGGTCATTTATGTATATTGTGAATAGCAACGGTCCTATGACACTCCCCTGCGGCACACCTGAAATCACTCTTACTTCGGAAGACTTCTCTCCATTGAGAATAACACGCTGCGTCCTGTTATCTAGGAACTCCTCAATCCAATCACACAATTGGTCTGATAGTCCATATGCTCTTACTTTGTTCATTAAACGACTGTGGGGAACTGTATCGAACGCCTTGCGGAAGTCAAGAAACACGGCATCTACCTGTGAACCCGTGTCTATGGCCCTCTGAGTCTCGTGGACGAATAGCGCGAGCTGGGTTTCACATGACCGTCTTTTTCGAAACCCATGCTGATTCCTACAGAGTAGATTTCTAGTTTCCAGAAAAGTCATTATACTCGAACACAATACGTGTTCCAAAATTCTGCAACTGATCGACGTTAGAGATATAGGTCTATAGTTCTGCACATCTGTTCGACGTCCCTTCTTGAAAACGGGGATGACCTGTGCCCTTTTCCAATCCTTTGGAACGCTGCGCTCTTCTAGAGACCTACGGTACACCGCTGCAAGAAGGGGGGCAAGTTCCTTCGCGTACTCTGTGTAAAACTGAACTGGTATCCCATCAGGTCCAGAGGCCTTTCCTCTTTTGAGCGATTTTAATTGTTTCTCTATCCCTCTGTCGTCTATTTCGATATCTACCATTTTGTCATCTGTGCGACAATCTAAAGAAGGAACTCCAGTGCAATCTTCCTCTGTGAAACAACTTTGGAAAAAGACATTTAGTATTTCGGCCTTTAGTCTGTCATCCTCTGTTTCAGTACCATTTTGGTCACAGAGTGTCTGGACATTTTGTTTTGATCCACCTACCGCTTTGACATAAGACCAAAATTTCTTAGGATTTTCTGCCAAGTCAGTACATAGAACTTTACTTTCGAATTCATTGAACGCCTCTCGCATAGCCCTCCTCACACTACATTTCGCTTCGCGTAATTTTTGTTTGTCTGCAAGGCTTTGGCTATGTTTATGTTTGCTGTGAAGTTCCCTTTGCTTCCGCAGCAGTTTTCTAACTCGGTTGTTGTACCACGGTGGCTCTTTCCCATCTCTTACGATCTTGTTTGGCACATACTCATCTAACGCATAATGTACGACGGTTTTGAACTTCGTCCACTGATCCTCAACACTATCTGTACTTGAGACAAAACTTTTGTGTTGAGCCAACAGGTACTCTGAAATCTGCTTTTTGTCACTTTTTCTAAACAGAAAAATCTTCCTACCCTTTTTAAAATTCCTATTTACGGCTGAAATCATCGATGCCGTAACCGCTTTATGATCGCTGATTCCCTGTTCTGCGTTAACTTTTTCAAATAGTTCGGGTCTGTTTGTCACCAGAAGGTCTAATATGTTATCCCCACGAGTCGGTTCTCTGTTTAACTGCTCAAGGTAGTTTTCAGATAAAGCACTTAAAAAAAAATTTCACAGGATTCTTTGTCCCTGCCACCCGTTATGAACGTTTGAGTCTCCCAGTCTATATCTGGCAAATTAAAATCTCCACCCAGAACTATAACATGGTGGGGAAATCTACTCGAAATATTTTCCAAATTATCCTTCAGGTGCTCAGCCACAACAGCTGTTGAGCCAGGGGGCCTATAGAGACATCCAATTACCATGTCTGAGCCTGCTTTAACCGTGACCTTCACCCAAATCATTTCACATTTCGGATCTCCGTCAATTTCCTTCGATACTATTGCACTTCTTATCGCTATAAACACGCCTCCCCCTTCACTGTTCAGCCTGTCTCTACGGTATACATTCCAATCTGAGTTTAGGATTTCATTACTGTTTACGTCTGGTTTCAGCCAACTTTCTGTCCCTAGTACTATATGGGCATTGTGACCGTTTATTAATGAGAGCAGTTCTGGGACCTTTCTATAGACGCTCCTGCAGTTTACTATTAGCACATTAATTTTGTTATTCCCTGTTGCATTTTGCCTACTCCTACCTTGCCGCGTCTCAGGAGGCGTCTTGTCGGGCCTAGGGAGGGGATTCTCTAATCTAAAAAACCCCCATGTGCACTCCACACGTACTCCGCTACCCTTGTAGCCGCTTCCGGCGTGTAGTGCACGCCTGACCTATTCAGGGGGACCCTACATTTCTCCACCCGATAGCGGAGGTCGAGAAATTTGCACCCCAGATCTCCGCAGAATCGTCTGAGCCTCTGGTTTAAGCCTTCCACTCGGCTCCAAACCAGAGGACCGCGATCGGTTCTGGGAACGATACTACAAATTGTTAGCTCTGATTCCACCCCGCGAGCGAGGCTTTCCGCCTTCACCAATTCCGCCAACCGCCTGTACGAACTGAGGATGACCTCTGAACCCAGACGGCAGGAGTCATTGGTGCCGACATGAGCAACAATTTGCAGTCGGGTGCACCCAGTGCTCTCTATCGCCGCCGGTAGGGCCTCCATCAACGCGCTTAGCTGTTCGCGAACAGTGGCCAGCTCCTCCTGCGTCCGTACACAGCAGTCACACATCCTATCCATCCTAAGGAATCAATTTACTGAAGAGAGTTGTTCAACCTTTAACTAGACTGCTAATTCACTAAAGGCGGCTGTTTATTCACTAAACTGGGGTTGCTAGCCACTTCTTGTAGAAAACAATGAAAATTGCACTACCTGTCTCTGTGCTGTATTGAAAACAAACACTAGCACTACTGGCACTATGGCTGACTAAAGGGACTCTCTCTGACTGTATTCAAAACAAACGCGAAATCTATGGAACACTATTAATAGCACCAGACAATTAAAGCTTCCTAAAAGCAAATACACACGGAAGAAGAAGTGACAAGTGAGAAAAATACAGTTAATACTTAAATTAAGGTAGCTCGCTGCACAGCAGACGTGAAGCAGACGGCAGTTACGATGACACTGACTCTACTGGCACTATGGCTGACTAAAGGGACTCTCTGACTGTATTCAAAACAAACACGAAATCTATGGAACACTATTAATAGCACCAGAGAATTAAAGCTTCCTAAAAGCAAATACACACGGAAGAAGAAGTGACAAGTGAGAAAAATACAGTTAATACTTAAATTAAGGTAGCTCGCTGCACAGCAGACGTGAAGCAGACGGCAGTTACGAGGTTCAAATCATAGTACGTTAAAGTGTCAGACCTCTTGTACTTATGTCGGCATTGTGCCTTTTGAATTTAATTCCGATGAAATTTCTGTGTTTCATCGTCAATAAGAAGGTGCAAGGTATACAGTAAACCTGAAGTGATGCATTGGAATCTAAAACTGGACTCACAGGAGAGGTTCAAATCATAGAGAGTTAGAGTGTCAGTCCTCTTATACTTAAGTCGGCATTGTGCCTTTTGAATTTAATTCCGATGCAATTTCTGTGTTTCATCGTCAATAAGAAGGTGCAAGGTATTCAGTAAATCTGAAGTGAAGCATCGGAATCTAAAGCTGGACTCACAGGAGAGGATCAAATCATAGAAAGAGAGAGAGTCAGTCCTCTTGTACTTAAGTCGGAATTGTGCATTTTGTATTATATTCGGATGCAATATCTGTGTTTTAACGTCAATAAAAAGGTCCAAGGGATACAGTAAACCTGAATTAAAGCATCGGAATCTAAAACTGGACTCACAGGAGAGGTTCAAATCATAGAATGTTAGAGTGTCAGTCCTATTGTACTTAAGTCGTCATTATGCCTTTTGTATTAAATTCGGTTGCAATTTCTGTGTTTCATCGTCAATAAGAAGGAGCAAGGGATACAGTAAACCTGAAGTGAAGCATAGGAATCTAAAACAGGACTCACAGGAGAGGTTCAAATCATAGAAAGTGAGAGTGTCAGTCCTCTTGTACTTAAGAGCCGCATTGTGCCTTTTGTATTAAATTCCGGTGCAATTTCTGTGTTTCATCGTCAATAAGAAGGTGCAAGGTATACAGTATACCTGAAGTGAAGAATCGGAATCTAAAACAGGACTCACAGGAGAGGTTGAAATCATACAAAGTTAGAGTGTAAGTCCTCTTGTACTTAAGTCGGCATTGTGCCTTTTGTATTAAATTCCGATTTAATTTCTGTGTTTCATTGTCAATAAGAAGGTCCAAGGTATACAGTAAACCTGAAGTGAACCATCGCAATCTAAAACTGGACTCACAGGAGAGCTTCAAATTATAAAATGTTAGAGTGTCAGTCCTCTTGTACTGAAGTCGGCATTGTGCCTTGTGTATTAAATGCGGATGCAATTTCTGTGTTTCATCGTCAACAAGAAAGTCCGAGGGATAAATTAAACCTGAAGTGAAGCATCGGAATCTAAAACTGGACTCACAGGAGAGGTTCAAATCATAGAAAGTGAGAGTGTCAGTCCTCTTGTACTTAAGTCGGCATTGTGCCTTGTGTATTAAATTCGGATGCAACTTCTGTGTTTCATCGTCAATAAGAAAGTCCGAGGGATACATTAAACCTGAAGTGAAGCATCGGAATCTAAAACTGGACTCACAGGAGAGGTTCAAATCATAGAAAGTGAGAGTGTCAGTCCTCTTTTACTTAAGTCGGCATTGTGCCTTTTGTATAAAATTCGGATGCAATTTCTGTGTTTCTTCGTCAATAAGAAGGTGCAAGGTATACTGTAAACTTGAAGTGAAGCATCAGAATCTAAAACTGGACTCACAGGAGAGGTTCAAATCATAGAAAGTGAGAGTGTCAGTCCTCTTGTACTTAAGTCGGCATTGTGCTTTTTGTATTAAATTCGGATGCAATTTCTGTGTTTCATCGTCAATAAGAAGGTCCAACGAATACAGTAAACCGGAAGTGAAGCAACGGAATCTAAAACTGGACTCACAGGAGAGGTTCAAATCATAGAAAGTGAGAGTGTCAGTTCTCTTTTACTTAAGTCGGCATTGTGCCTTTTGTATTAAATTAGGATGCAATTTCTGTGTTTCATCGTCAATAAGAAGGTCCAAGGGATACAGTAAACATGAAGTGAAGGATCGGAAAATAAAACTGGACTCACAGGAGAGGTTCAAATCATAGAAAGTGAGAGTGTCAGTCCTCTTGTACTTAAGTCGGCATTGTGCCTTTTGAATTGAATTCCAATGCAATTTCTTTGTATCCTCGTCAATATGAAGGTGCAATGTATACAGTAAACCTCAAGTCAAGCATTGGAATCTAAAACTGGACTCACAGGAGAGGTTCAAATCATAGAAAGTTAGGTGGGCAGTCCACTTGTACTTAAGTCGGCATTGTGCCTTTTGTATTAAATTCGGATGCAATTCCTGTGTTTCATCGTCAATAAAAAGGTCCAAGGGATACAATAAACCTGAATTGAAGCATCGGAATCTAAAACTGGACTCAGAGGAGAGGTTCAAATCATAGAAAGTGAGAGTGTCAGTCCTCTTGTACTTATGTCGGCATTGTGCCTTTTGTATTAAATTCGGATGCAATTTCTGTGTTTCATAATCAATAAGAAGGTCCAAGGGATACGGTAAACCTGAAGTGAAGCATCGGAATCTAAAACTGGACTCATCTACATCTACATCTACGTCCATACTCCGCAAGCCACCTGACGGTGTGTGGCGGAGGGTACCTTCAGTACCTCTATCGGTTCTCCCTTCTATTCCAGTCTCGTATTGTTCGTGGAAAGAAGGACTGTCGGTATGCCTCTGTGTGGGCTCTAATCTCTCTGGTTTTATCCTCATGGTCTCTTCGCGAGATATACGTAGGAGGGAGCAATATACTGCTTGACTCTTCGGTGAAGGTATGTTCTCGAAACTTCAATAAAAGCCCGTACCGAGCTACTGAGCGTCTCTCCTGCAGAGTCTTCCACTGTAGTTTATCTATCATCTCCGTAACGCTTTCGCGATTACTAAATGATCCTGTAACGAAGCGCGCTGCTCTCCGTTGGATCTTCTCTATCTCTTCTATCAACCCTATCTGGTACGGATCCCACACTGCTGAGCAGTATTCAAGCAGTGGGCGAACAAGCGTACTGTAACCTACTTCCCTTGTTTTCGGATTGCATTTCCTTAGGATTCTTCCAATGAATCTCAGTCTGGTATCTGCTTTACCGACGATCAACATTATATGATCATTCCATTTTAAATCACTCCTAATGCGTACTCCCAGATAATTTATGGTATTAACTGCTTCCAGTTGCTGACCAGCTATTTTGTAGCTAAATGATAAAGGATCTATCTTTCTGTATATTCGCAGCACATTACACTTGTCTACATTGAGATTCAATTGCCATTCCCTGCACCATGCGACAATTCGCTGCAGATCCTCCTGCATTTCAATACAATTTTCCATTGTTACAACCTCTCGGTACACCACAGCATCATCTGCAAAAAGCCTCAGTGAACTTCCGATGTCATCCACCAGGTCATTTATGTATATTGTGAATAGCAACGGTCCTATGACACTCCCCTGCGGCACACCTGAAATCACTCTTACTTCGGAAGACTTCTCTCCATTGAGAATAACACGCTGCGTCCTGTTATCTAGGAACTCCTCAATCCAATCACACAATTGGTCTGATAGTCCATATGCTCTTACTTTGTTCATTAAACGACTGTGGGGAACTGTATCGAACGCCTTGCGGAAGTCAAGAAACACGGCATCTACCTGTGAACCCGTGTCTATGGCCCTCTGAGTCTCGTGGACGAATAGCGCGAGCTGGGTTTCACATGACCGTCTTTTTCGAAACCCATGCTGATTCCTACAGAGTAGATTTCTAGTTTCCAGAAAAGTCATTATACTCGAACACAATACGTGTTCCAAAATTCTGCAACTGATCGACGTTAGAGATATAGGTCTATAGTTCTGCACATCTGTTCGACGTCCCTTCTTGAAAACGGGGATGACCTGTGCCCTTTTCCAATCCTTTGGAACGCTACGCTCTTCTAGAGACCTACGGTACACCGCTGCAAGAAGGGGGGCAAGTTCCTTCGCGTACTCTGTGTAAAACTGAACTGGTATCCCATCAGGTCCAGAGGCCTTTCCTCTTTTGAGCGATTTTAATTGTTTCTCTATCCCTCTGTCGTCTATTTCGATATCTACCATTTTGTCATCTGTGCGACAATCTAAAGAAGGAACTCCAGTGCAATCTTCCTCTGTGAAACAACTTTGGAAAAAGACATTTAGTATTTCGGCCTTTAGTCTGTCATCCTCTGTTTCAGTACCATTTTGGTCACAGAGTGTCTGGACATTTTGTTTTGATCCACCTACCGCTTTGACATAAGACCAAAATTTCTTAGGATTTTCTGCCAAGTCAGTACATAGAACTTTACTTTCGAATTCATTGAACGCCTCTCGCATAGCCCTCCTCACACTACATTTCGCTTCGCGTAATTTTTGTTTGTCTGCAAGGCTTTGGCTATGTTTATGTTTGCTGTGAAGTTCCCTTTGCTTCCGCAGCAGTTTTCTAACTCGGTTGTTGTACCACGGTGGCTCTTTCCCATCTCTTACGATCTTGCTTGGCACATACTCATCTAACGCATAATGTACGACGGTTTTGAACTTCGTCCACTGATCCTCAACACTATCTGTACTTGAGACAAAACTTTTGTGTTGAGCCAACAGGTACTCTGAAATCTGCTTTTTGTCACTTTTTCTAAACAGAAAAATCTTCCTACCCTTTTTAAAATTCCTATTTACGGCTGAAATCATCGATGCCGTAACCGCTTTATGATCGCTGATTCCCTGTTCTGCGTTAACTTTTTCAAATAGTTCGGGTCTGTTTGTCACCAGAAGGTCTAATATGTTATCCCCACGAGTCGGTTCTCTGTTTAACTGCTCAAGGTAGTTTTCAGATAAAGCACTTAAAAAAAAATTTCACAGGATTCTTTGTCCCTGCCACCCGTTATGAACGTTTGAGTCTCCCAGTCTATATCTGGCAAATTAAAATCTCCACCCAGAACTATAACATGGTGGGGAAATCTACTCGAAATATTTTCCAAATTATCCTTCAGGTGCTCAGCCACAACAGCTGTTGAGCCAGGGGGCCTATAGAGACATCCAATTACCATGTCTGAGCCTGCTTTAACCGTGACCTTCACCCAAATCATTTCACATTTCGGATCTCCGTCAATTTCCTTCGATACTATTGCACTTCTTATCGCTATAAACACGCCTCCCCCTTCACTGTTCAGCCTGTCTCTACGGTATACATTCCAATCTGAGTTTAGGATTTCATTACTGTTTACGTCTGGTTTCAGCCAACTTTCTGTCCCTAGTACTATATGGGCATTGTGACCGTTTATTAATGAGAGCAGTTCTGGGACCTTTCTATAGACGCTCCTGCAGTTTACTATTAGCACATTAATTTTGTTATTCCCTGTTGCATTTTGCCTACTCCTACCTTGCCGCGTCTCAGGAGGCGTCTTGTCGGGCCTAGGGAGGGGATTCTCTAATCTAAAAAACCCCCATGTGCACTCCACACGTACTCCGCTACCCTTGTAGCCGCTTCCGGCGTGTAGTGCACGCCTGACCTATTCAGGGGGACCCTACATTTCTCCACCCGATAGCGGAGGTCGAGAAATTTGCACCCCAGATCTCCGCAGAATCGTCTGAGCCTCTGGTTTAAGCCTTCCACTCGGCTCCAAACCAGAGGACCGCGATCGGTTCTGGGAACGATACTACAAATTGTTAGCTCTGATTCCACCCCGCGAGCGAGGCTTTCCGCCTTCACCAATTCCGCCAACCGCCTGTACGAACTGAGGATGACCTCTGAACCCAGACGGCAGGAGTCATTGGTGCCGACATGAGCAACAATTTGCAGTCGGGTGCACCCAGTGCTCTCTATCGCCGCCGGTAGGGCCTCCATCAACGCGCTTAGCTGTTCGCGAACAGTGGCCAGCTCCTCCTGCGTCCGTACACAGCAGTCACACATCCTATCCATCCTAAGGAATCAATTTACTGAAGAGAGTTGTTCAACCTTTAACTAGACTGCTAATTCACTAAAGGCGGCTGTTTATTCACTAAACTGGGGTTGCTAGCCACTTCTTGTAGAAAACAATGAAAATTGCACTACCTGTCTCTGTGCTGTATTGAAAACAAACACTAGCACTACTGGCACTATGGCTGACTAAAGGGACTCTCTCTGACTGTATTCAAAACAAACGCGAAATCTATGGAACACTATTAATAGCACCAGACAATTAAAGCTTCCTAAAAGCAAATACACACGGAAGAAGAAGTGACAAGTGAGAAAAATACAGTTAATACTTAAATTAAGGTAGCTCGCTGCACAGCAGACGTGAAGCAGACGGCAGTTACGATGACACTGACTCTACTGGCACTATGGCTGACTAAAGGGACTCTCTGACTGTATTCAAAACAAACACGAAATCTATGGAACACTATTAATAGCACCAGAGAATTAAAGCTTCCTAAAAGCAAATACACACGGAAGAAGAAGTGACAAGTGAGAAAAATACAGTTAATACTTAAATTAAGGTAGCTCGCTGCACAGCAGACGTGAAGCAGACGGCAGTTACGAGGTTCAAATCATAGTACGTTAAAGTGTCAGACCTCTTGTACTTATGTCGGCATTGTGCCTTTTGAATTTAATTCCGATGAAATTTCTGTGTTTCATCGTCAATAAGAAGGTGCAAGGTATACAGTAAACCTGAAGTGATGCATTGGAATCTAAAACTGGACTCACAGGAGAGGTTCAAATCATAGAGAGTTAGAGTGTCAGTCCTCTTATACTTAAGTCGGCATTGTGCCTTTTGAATTTAATTCCGATGCAATTTCTGTGTTTCATCGTCAATAAGAAGGTGCAAGGTATTCAGTAAATCTGAAGTGAAGCATCGGAATCTAAAGCTGGACTCACAGGAGAGGATCAAATCATAGAAAGAGAGAGAGTCAGTCCTCTTGTACTTAAGTCGGAATTGTGCATTTTGTATTATATTCGGATGCAATATCTGTGTTTTAACGTCAATAAAAAGGTCCAAGGGATACAGTAAACCTGAATTAAAGCATCGGAATCTAAAACTGGACTCACAGGAGAGGTTCAAATCATAGAATGTTAGAGTGTCAGTCCTATTGTACTTAAGTCGTCATTATGCCTTTTGTATTAAATTCGGTTGCAATTTCTGTGTTTCATCGTCAATAAGAAGGAGCAAGGGATACAGTAAACCTGAAGTGAAGCATAGGAATCTAAAACAGGACTCACAGGAGAGGTTCAAATCATAGAAAGTGAGAGTGTCAGTCCTCTTGTACTTAAGAGCCGCATTGTGCCTTTTGTATTAAATTCCGGTGCAATTTCTGTGTTTCATCGTCAATAAGAAGGTGCAAGGTATACAGTATACCTGAAGTGAAGAATCGGAATCTAAAACAGGACTCACAGGAGAGGTTGAAATCATACAAAGTTAGAGTGTAAGTCCTCTTGTACTTAAGTCGGCATTGTGCCTTTTGTATTAAATTCCGATTTAATTTCTGTGTTTCATTGTCAATAAGAAGGTCCAAGGTATACAGTAAACCTGAAGTGAACCATCGCAATCTAAAACTGGACTCACAGGAGAGCTTCAAATTATAAAATGTTAGAGTGTCAGTCCTCTTGTACTGAAGTCGGCATTGTGCCTTGTGTATTAAATGCGGATGCAATTTCTGTGTTTCATCGTCAACAAGAAAGTCCGAGGGATAAATTAAACCTGAAGTGAAGCATCGGAATCTAAAACTGGACTCACAGGAGAGGTTCAAATCATAGAAAGTGAGAGTGTCAGTCCTCTTGTACTTAAGTCGGCATTGTGCCTTGTGTATTAAATTCGGATGCAACTTCTGTGTTTCATCGTCAATAAGAAAGTCCGAGGGATACATTAAACCTGAAGTGAAGCATCGGAATCTAAAACTGGACTCACAGGAGAGGTTCAAATCATAGAAAGTGAGAGTGTCAGTCCTCTTTTACTTAAGTCGGCATTGTGCCTTTTGTATAAAATTCGGATGCAATTTCTGTGTTTCTTCGTCAATAAGAAGGTGCAAGGTATACTGTAAACTTGAAGTGAAGCATCAGAATCTAAAACTGGACTCACAGGAGAGGTTCAAATCATAGAAAGTGAGAGTGTCAGTCCTCTTGTACTTAAGTCGGCATTGTGCTTTTTGTATTAAATTCGGATGCAATTTCTGTGTTTCATCGTCAATAAGAAGGTCCAACGAATACAGTAAACCGGAAGTGAAGCAACGGAATCTAAAACTGGACTCACAGGAGAGGTTCAAATCATAGAAAGTGAGAGTGTCAGTTCTCTTTTACTTAAGTCGGCATTGTGCCTTTTGTATTAAATTAGGATGCAATTTCTGTGTTTCATCGTCAATAAGAAGGTCCAAGGGATACAGTAAACATGAAGTGAAGGATCGGAAAATAAAACTGGACTCACAGGAGAGGTTCAAATCATAGAAAGTGAGAGTGTCAGTCCTCTTGTACTTAAGTCGGCATTGTGCCTTTTGAATTGAATTCCAATGCAATTTCTTTGTATCCTCGTCAATATGAAGGTGCAATGTATACAGTAAACCTCAAGTCAAGCATTGGAATCTAAAACTGGACTCACAGGAGAGGTTCAAATCATAGAAAGTTAGGTGGGCAGTCCACTTGTACTTAAGTCGGCATTGTGCCTTTTGTATTAAATTCGGATGCAATTCCTGTGTTTCATCGTCAATAAAAAGGTCCAAGGGATACAATAAACCTGAATTGAAGCATCGGAATCTAAAACTGGACTCAGAGGAGAGGTTCAAATCATAGAAAGTGAGAGTGTCAGTCCTCTTGTACTTATGTCGGCATTGTGCCTTTTGTATTAAATTCGGATGCAATTTCTGTGTTTCATAATCAATAAGAAGGTCCAAGGGATACGGTAAACCTGAAGTGAAGCATCGGAATCTAAAACTGGACTCATCTACATCTACATCTACGTCCATACTCCGCAAGCCACCTGACGGTGTGTGGCGGAGGGTACCTTCAGTACCTCTATCGGTTCTCCCTTCTATTCCAGTCTCGTATTGTTCGTGGAAAGAAGGACTGTCGGTATGCCTCTGTGTGGGCTCTAATCTCTCTGGTTTTATCCTCATGGTCTCTTCGCGAGATATACGTAGGAGGGAGCAATATACTGCTTGACTCTTCGGTGAAGGTATGTTCTCGAAACTTCAATAAAAGCCCGTACCGAGCTACTGAGCGTCTCTCCTGCAGAGTCTTCCACTGTAGTTTATCTATCATCTCCGTAACGCTTTCGCGATTACTAAATGATCCTGTAACGAAGCGCGCTGCTCTCCGTTGGATCTTCTCTATCTCTTCTATCAACCCTATCTGGTACGGATCCCACACTGCTGAGCAGTATTCAAGCAGTGGGCGAACAAGCGTACTGTAACCTACTTCCCTTGTTTTCGGATTGCATTTCCTTAGGATTCTTCCAATGAATCTCAGTCTGGTATCTGCTTTACCGACGATCAACATTATATGATCATTCCATTTTAAATCACTCCTAATGCGTACTCCCAGATAATTTATGGTATTAACTGCTTCCAGTTGCTGACCAGCTATTTTGTAGCTAAATGATAAAGGATCTATCTTTCTGTATATTCGCAGCACATTACACTTGTCTACATTGAGATTCAATTGCCATTCCCTGCACCATGCGACAATTCGCTGCAGATCCTCCTGCATTTCAATACAATTTTCCATTGTTACAACCTCTCGGTACACCACAGCATCATCTGCAAAAAGCCTCAGTGAACTTCCGATGTCATCCACCAGGTCATTTATGTATATTGTGAATAGCAACGGTCCTATGACACTCCCCTGCGGCACACCTGAAATCACTCTTACTTCGGAAGACTTCTCTCCATTGAGAATAACACGCTGCGTCCTGTTATCTAGGAACTCCTCAATCCAATCACACAATTGGTCTGATAGTCCATATGCTCTTACTTTGTTCATTAAACGACTGTGGGGAACTGTATCGAACGCCTTGCGGAAGTCAAGAAACACGGCATCTACCTGTGAACCCGTGTCTATGGCCCTCTGAGTCTCGTGGACGAATAGCGCGAGCTGGGTTTCACATGACCGTCTTTTTCGAAACCCATGCTGATTCCTACAGAGTAGATTTCTAGTTTCCAGAAAAGTCATTATACTCGAACACAATACGTGTTCCAAAATTCTGCAACTGATCGACGTTAGAGATATAGGTCTATAGTTCTGCACATCTGTTCGACGTCCCTTCTTGAAAACGGGGATGACCTGTGCCCTTTTCCAATCCTTTGGAACGCTACGCTCTTCTAGAGACCTACGGTACACCGCTGCAAGAAGGGGGGCAAGTTCCTTCGCGTACTCTGTGTAAAACTGAACTGGTATCCCATCAGGTCCAGAGGCCTTTCCTCTTTTGAGCGATTTTAATTGTTTCTCTATCCCTCTGTCGTCTATTTCGATATCTACCATTTTGTCATCTGTGCGACAATCTAAAGAAGGAACTCCAGTGCAATCTTCCTCTGTGAAACAACTTTGGAAAAAGACATTTAGTATTTCGGCCTTTAGTCTGTCATCCTCTGTTTCAGTACCATTTTGGTCACAGAGTGTCTGGACATTTTGTTTTGATCCACCTACCGCTTTGACATAAGACCAAAATTTCTTAGGATTTTCTGCCAAGTCAGTACATAGAACTTTACTTTCGAATTCATTGAACGCCTCTCGCATAGCCCTCCTCACACTACATTTCGCTTCGCGTAATTTTTGTTTGTCTGCAAGGCTTTGGCTATGTTTATGTTTGCTGTGAAGTTCCCTTTGCTTCCGCAGCAGTTTTCTAACTCGGTTGTTGTACCACGGTGGCTCTTTCCCATCTCTTACGATCTTGCTTGGCACATACTCATCTAACGCATAATGTACGACGGTTTTGAACTTCGTCCACTGATCCTCAACACTATCTGTACTTGAGACAAAACTTTTGTGTTGAGCCAACAGGTACTCTGAAATCTGCTTTTTGTCACTTTTTCTAAACAGAAAAATCTTCCTACCCTTTTTAATATTCCTATTTACGGCTGAAATCATCGATGCCGTAACCGCTTTATGATCGCTGATTCCCTGTTCTGCGTTAACTTTTTCAAATAGTTCGGGTCTGTTTGTCACCAGAAGGTCTAATATGTTATCCCCACGAGTCGGTTCTCTGTTTAACTGCTCAAGGTAGTTTTCAGATAAAGCACTTAAAAAAAAATTTCACAGGATTCTTTGTCCCTGCCACCCGTTATGAACGTTTGAGTCTCCCAGTCTATATCTGGCAAATTAAAATCTCCACCCAGAACTATAACATGGTGGGGAAATCTACTCGAAATATTTTCCAAATTATCCTTCAGGTGCTCAGCCACAACAGCTGTTGAGCCAGGGGGCCTATAGAGAAATCCAATTACCATGTCTGAGCCTGCTTTAACCGTGACCTTCACCCAAATCATTTCACATTTCGGATCTCCGTCAATTTCCTTCGATACTATTGCACTTCTTATCGCTATAAACACGCCTCCCCCTTCACTGTTCAGCCTGTCTCTACGGTATACATTCCAATCTGAGTTTAGGATTTCATTACTGTTTACGTCTGGTTTCAGCCAACTTTCTGTCCCTAGTACTATATGGGCATTGTGACCGTTTATTAATGAGAGCAGTTCTGGGACCTTTCTATAGACGCTCCTGCCGTTTACTATTAGCACATTAATTTTGTTATTCCCTGTTGCATTTTGCCTACTCCTACCTTGCCGCGTCTCAGGAGGCGTCTTGTCGGGCCTAGGGAGGGGATTCTCTAATCTAAAAAACCCCCATGTGCACTCCACACGTACTCCGCTACCCTTGTAGCCGCTTCCGGCGTGTAGTGCACGCCTGACCTATTCAGGGGGACCCTACATTTCTCCACCCGATAGCGGAGGTCGAGAAATTTGCACCCCAGATCTCCGCAGAATCGTCTGAGCCTCTGGTTTAAGCCTTCCACTCGGCTCCAAACCAGATGACCGCGATCGGTTCTGGGAACGATACTACAAATTGTTAGCTCTGATTCCACCCCGCGAGAGAGGCTTTCCGCCTTCACCAATTCCGCCAACCGCCTGTATGAACTGAGGATGACCTCTGAACCCAGAAGGCAGGAGTCATTGGTGCCGACATGAGCAACAATTTGCAGTCGGGTGCACCCAGTGCTCTCTATCGCCGCCGGTAGGGCCTCCATCAACGCGCTCAGCTGTTCGCGAACAGTGGCCAGCTCCTCCTGCGTCCGTACACAGCAGTCACACATCCTATCCATCCTAAGGAATCAATTTACTGAAGAGAGTTGTTCAACCTTTAACTAGACTGCTAATTCACTAAAGGCGGCTGTTTATTCACTAAACTGGGGTTGCTAGCCACTTCTTGTAGAAAACAATGAAAATTGCACT
The DNA here is from genome assembly GCF_021461385.2 of Schistocerca piceifrons. Classification (NCBI taxonomy): domain Eukaryota; kingdom Metazoa; phylum Arthropoda; class Insecta; order Orthoptera; family Acrididae; genus Schistocerca; species Schistocerca piceifrons. The sequence goes on along the minus strand of NW_025728148.1, from coordinate 660,629 downwards.
ACCTGTCTCTGTGCTGTATTGAAAACAAACACTAGCACTACTGGCACTATGGCTGACTAAAGGGACTCTCTCTGACTGTATTCAAAACAAACGCGAAATCTATGGAACACTATTAATAGCACCAGACAATTAAAGCTTCCTAAAAGCAAATACACACGGAAGAAGAAGTGACAAGTGAGAAAAATACAGTTAATACTTAAATTAAGGTAGCTCGCTGCACAGCAGACGTGAAGCAGACGGCAGTTACGATGACACTGACTCTACTGGCACTATGGCTGACTAAAGGGACTCTCTGACTGTATTCAAAACAAACACGAAATCTATGGAACACTATTAATAGCACCAGACAATTAAAGCTTCCTAAAAGCAAATACACACGGAAGAAGAAGTGACAAGTGAGAAAAATACAGTTAATACTTAAATTAAGGTAGCTCGCTGCACAGCAGACGTGAAGCAGACGGCAGTTACGAGGTTCAAATCATAGTACGTTAAAGTGTCAGACCTCTTGTACTTAAGTCGGCATTGTGCCTTTTGAATTTAATTCCGATGCAATTTCTGTGTTTCATCGTCAATAAGAAGGTGCAAGGTATTCAGTAAATCTGAAGTGAAGCATCGGAATCTAAAGCTGGACTCACAGGAGAGGGTCAAATCATAGAAAGAGAGAGTGTCAGTCCTCTTGTACTTAAGTCGGAATTGTGCATTTTGTATTAAATTAGGATGCAATTTCTGTGTTTCATCGTCAATAAGAAGGTCCAAGGGATACAGTAAACTTGAACTGAAGGATCGGAAAATAAAACTGGACTCACAGGAGAGGTTCAAATCATAGAAAGTGAGAGTGTCAGTCCTCTTGTACTTAAGTCGGCATTGTGCCTTTTGAATTGAATTCCAATGCAATTTCTTTGTATCCTCGTCAATAAGAAGGTGCAATGTATACAGTAAACCTCAAATCAAGCATTGGAATCTAAAACTGGACTCACAGGAGAGGTTCAAATCATAGAAAGTTAGGTGGGCAGTCCACTTGTACTTAAGTCGGCATTGTGCCTTTTGTATTAAATTCGGATGCAATTTCTGTGTCTCATCGTCAATAACAAGGTCCAAGGGATACAGTAAACCTGAAGTGAAGTATCGGAATCTAAAACTGGACTCACAGGAGAGGTTCAAATCATAGAAAGTGAGAGTGTCAGACCTCTTGTACTTAAGTCGGGATTGTGCCTTTTGTATTAAATTCGGATGCAATTTCTGTGCTTCATCGTCAATAACAAGGTCAAAGGGATACAGCAAACCTGAAGTGAAGCATCGGAATCTAAAACTGGACTCACAGGAGAGGTTCAAATCATAGAAAGTGAGAGTGTCAGTCCTCTTGTACTTAAGTCGGCATTGTGCCTTTTGAATTGAATTCCAATGCAATTTCTTTGTATCCTCGTCAATAAGAAGGTACAATGTATACAGTAAACCACAAGTCAAGCATTGGAATCTAAAACTGGACTCACAGGAGAGGTTCAAATCATAGAAAGTTAGGTAGGCAGTACACTTGTACTTAAGTCAGCATTGTGCCTTTTGTATTAAATTCGGATGCAATTTCTGTGTTTCATCGTCAATTAAATGTTCCAAGGGATACATTAAACCTGAATTGAAGCATCGGAATCTAAAACTGGACTCACAGGAGACGTTCAAATCATAGAAAGCGAGAGTGTCAGTAATCTTTTACTTAAGTCGGCATTGTGACTTTTGTATTAAATTCGGATGCAATTTCTGTGTTTCATCGTCAATAAGAAGGTCCAAGGGATACAGTAAACCTGAAGTGAAGCATCGGAATCTAAAACTGGACTCACAGGAGAGGTTCAAATCATAGAATGTGAGAGTGTCAGTCCTCTTGTACTTAAGTCGGCATTGTGCCTTTTGAATTAAATTCCGATGCAATTTCTGTGTTTCATCGTCAATAAGAAGGTGCAAGGTATTCAGTAAATCTGAAGTGACGCATCGGAATCTAAAACTGGACTCACAGGGGAGGTTCTAATCATAGAAAGTGAGAGTGTCAGTCCTCTTGTACTTTAGTCGGCATTGTGACTTTTGTATTAAATTCGGATGCAATATCTGTGTTTTATCGTCAATAAGAAGGAGCAAGGGATACAGTAAACCTGAAGTGAAGCATAGGAATCTAAAACAGGACTCACAGGAGAGGTTCAAATCATAGAAAGTGAGAGTGTCAGTCCTCTTGTACTTAAGAGCGGCATTGTGCCTTTTGTATTAAATTCCGGTGCAATTTCTGTGTTTCATCGTCAATAAGAAGGTGCAAGGTATACAGTATACCTGAAGTGAAGAATCGGAATCTAAATCTGGACTCACAGGAGAGGTTCAAATCATAGAATGTGAGAGTGTCAGTCCTCTTGTCCTTATGTCGGCATTGTGCCTTTTGTATTAAATTGGGATGCAATTTCTGTGTTTCATCGTCAATAAGAAGGTGCAAGTTATTCAGTAAATCTGAAGTGATGCATTGGAATCTAAAACTGGACTCACACTAGAGGTTCAAATCATAGAGAGTTAGAGTGTCAGTCCTCTTGTGCTTAAGCCGGCATTGTGCCTTTTGTATTAAAGTCGGATGCAATTTCTGTGTTTCATCGTCAATAAGAAGGAGCAAGGGATACAGTAAACCTGAAGTGAAGCATAGGAATCTAAAACTGGATTCACAGGACAGGTTCAAATCATAGAAAGTGAGAGTGTCAGTCCTCTTGTACTTAAGAGCGGCATTGTGCCTTTTGTATTAAATTCCGGTGCAATTTCTGTGTTTCATAGTCAATAAGAAGGTCCAAGGGATACATTAAACCTGAAGTGAAGCATCGGAATCTAAAACTGGACTCACAGGAGAGGTTCAAATCATAGAAAGTGAAAGTGTCAGTCCTCTTGTACTTAAGTAGGCATTGTGAATTTTGTATTAAATTCAGATGCAATTTCTGAGTTTCATCGTCAATAAGAAGGTCCAACGGATACAGTAAACCTGAAGTGAAGCAACGGAATCTAAATCTGGACTCACAGGAGAGGTTCAAATCATAGAAAGTGAGAGTGTCAGTTCTCTTGTACTTAAGTCGGCATTGTGCCTTTTGTATTAAATTAGGATGCAATTTCTGTGTTTCATCGTCAATAAGAAGGTCCAAGGGATACAGTAAACTTGAACTGAAGGATCGGAAAATAAAACTGGACTCACAGGAGAGGTTCAAATCATAGAAAGTGAGAGTGTCAGTCCTCTTGTACTTAAGTCGGCATTGTGCCTTTTGAATTGAATTCCAATGCAATTTCTTTGTATCCTCGTCAATAAGAAGGTGCAATGTATACAGTAAACCTCAAATCAAGCATAGGAATCTAAAACTGGACTCACAGGAGAGGTTCAAATCATAGAAAGTTAGGTGGGCAGTCCACTTGTACTTAAGTCGGCATTGTGCCTTTTGTATTAAATTCGGATGCAATTTCTGTGTTTCATCGTCAATAACAAGGTCCAAGGGATACAGTAAACCTGAAGTGAAGTATCGGAATCTAAAACTGGACTCACAGGAGAGGTTCAAATCATAGAAAGTGAGAGTGTCAGACCTCTTGTACTTAAGTCGGGATTGTGCCTTTTGTATTAAATTCGGATGCAATTTCTGTGCTTCATCGTCAATAACAAGGTCAAAGGGATACAGCAAACCTGAAGTGAAGGATCGGAATCTAAAACTGGACTCACAGGAAAGGTTCAAATCATAGAAAGTGAGAGTGTCAGTCCTCTTGTACTTAAGTCGGCATTGTGCCTTTTGAATTGAATTCCAATGCAATTTCTTTGTATCCTCGTCAATAAGAAGGTGCAATGAATACAGTAAACCACAAGTCAAGCATTGGAATCTAAAACTGGACTCACAGGAGAGGTTCAAATCATAGAAAGTTAGGTGGGCAGTCCACTTGTACTTAAGTCGGCATTGTGCCTTTTGTATTAAATTCGGATGCAATTTCTGTGTTTCATCGTCAATTAAATGTTCCAAGGGATACATTAAACCTGAATTGAAGCATCGGAATCTAAAACTGGACTCACAGGAGAGGTTCAAATCATAGAAAGTGAGAGTGTCAATAATCTTTTACTTAAGTCGGCATTGTGACTTTTGTATTAAATTCGGATGCAATTTCTGTGTTTCATCGTCAATAAGAAGGTCCAAGGGATACAGTAAACCTGAAGTGAAGCATCGGAATCTAAAACTGGACTCACAGGAGAGGTTCAAATCATAGAATGTGAGAGTGTCAGTCCTCTTGTACTTAAGTCGGCATTGTGCCTTTTGAATTTAATTCCGATGCAATTTCTGTGTTTCATCGTCAATAAGAAGGTGCAAGGTATTCAGTAAATCTGAAGTGACGCATCGGAATCTAAAACTGGACTCACAGGAGAGGTTCAAATCATAGAAAGTGAGAGTGTCAGTTCTCTTTTACTTAAGTCGGCATTGTGCCTTTTGTATTAAATTAGGATGCAATTTCTGTGTTTCATCGTCAATATGAAGGTCCCGGGGATACAGTAAACCTGAAGTGAAGGATCGGAAAATAAAACTGGACTTACAGGAGAGGTTCAAATCATAGAAAGTGAGAGTGTCAGTCCTCTTGTACTTAAGTCGGCATTGTGCCTTTTGAATTGAATTCCAATGCAATTTCTTTGTATCCTCGTCAATAAGAAGGTGCAATGTATACAGTAAACCTCAAGTCAAGCATTGGAATCTAAAACTGGGCTCACAGGAGAGGTTCAAATCATAGAAAGTTAGGTGGGCAGTCCACTTGTACTTAAGTCGGCATTGTGCCTTTTGTATTAAATTCGGATGCAATTTCTGTGTTTCATCGTCAATAAGAAGGTCCAAGGGATACAGTAAACCTGAAGTGAAGTATCGGAATCTAAAACTGGACTCACAGGAGAGGATCAAATCATAGAATGTGAGAGTGTCAGTCTTCATGTACTTATGTCGGCATTGTGCCTTTTGTATTAAATTCGGATGCAATTTCTGAGTTTCATCGTCAATAAGAAGGCCCAAGGGATACGGTAAACCTGAAGTGAAGCATCGGAATCTAAAACTGGACTCACAGGAGAGGTTCAAATCATAGTACGTTAAAGTGTCAGACCTCTTGTACTTATGTCGGCATTGTGCCTTTTGAATTTAATTCCGATGCAATTTCTGTGTTTCATCGTCAATAAGAAGGTGCAAGGTATTCAGTAAATCTGAAGTGAAGCATCGGAATCTAAAACTGGACTCACAGGAGAGGTTCAAATCATAGACAGTTAGAGTGTCAGTCCTCTTGTACTTAAGTCGGCATTGTGCCTTTTGAATTCAATTCCGATGCAAATTCTGTGTTTCATCGTCAATAAGAAGGTGCAAGGTATTCAGTAAATCTGAAGTGAAGCATAGGAATCTAAAACTGGACTCACAGGAGAGGTTCAAATCATAGAATGTGAGAGTGTCAGTCCTCTTGTACTTAAGAGCGGCATTGTGCCTTTTGTATTAAATTCCGGTGCAATTTCTGTGTTTCATCGTCAATAAGATGGTCCAAGGGATACAGTAAACCTGAAGTGAAGAATCGGAATCTAAAACTGGACTCACAGGAGAGGTTCAAATCATACAAAGTTAGAGTGTATGTCCTCTTGTACTTAAGTCGGCATTGCGCCTTTTGTATTAAATTCGGAATTAATATCTGTGTTTCATTGTCAATAAGAAGGTCCAAGGTATACAGTAAACCTGAAGTGAACCATCGGAATCTAAAACAGGACTCACAGGAGAGCTTCAAATCATAGAAAGTGAGAGTGTCAGTCCTCTTTTAATTAAGTCGGCATTGTGCCTGTGGTATTAAATTCGGATTCAATTTCTGTGTTTCATCGTCATTTAGAAGGTCCGAGGTATACAGTAAACCTGTAGTGAACCATTGGAATCTAAAACTGGACCCACAGGAGAGGTTCAAATCTTAGAAAGTTAGAGTGTCAGTCCCCTAGTACTTAAGGCAGCATTGTGCCTTTTGTATTAAATTCGGATGGAATTTCTGTGTTTCGTCGTCAATAAGAAGGTGCAAGGTAATCAGTAAACCTGAATTGAAGCATCGGAATCTAAAACTGGACTCACAGGAGAGGTTCAAATCATAGAATGTTAGAGTGTCAGTCCTCTTGTACTTAAGTCGGCATTGTGCCTTGTGTATTAAATGCGGATGCAATTTCTGTGTTTCATCGTCATCAAGAAAGTCCGAGGGATACATTAAACCTGAAGTGAAGCATCGGAATCTAAAACTGGACTCACAGGAGAGGTTCAAATCATAGAAAGTGAAAGTGTCAGTCCTCTTGTACTTAAGTAGGCATTGTGAATTTTGTATTAAATTCGGATGCAATTTCTGAGTTTCATCGTCAATAAGAAGGTCCAACGGATACAGTAAACCTGAAGTGAAGCAACGGAATCTAAATCTGGACTCACAGGAGAGGTTCAAATCATAGAAAGTGAGAGTGTCAGTTCTCTTGTACTTAAGTCGGCATTGTGCCTTTTGTATTAAATTAGGATGCAATTTCTGTGTTTCATCGTCAATAAGAAGGTCCAAGGGATACAGTAAACTTGAACTGAAGGATCGGAAAATAAAACTGGACTCACAAGAGAGGTTCAAATCATAGAAAGTGAGAGTGTCAGTCCTCTTGTACTTAAGTCGGCATTGTGCCTTTTGAATTGAATTCCAATGCAATTTCTTTGTATCCTCGTCAATAAGAAGGTGCAATGTATACAGTAAACCTCAAATCAAGCATTGGAATCTAAAACTGGACTCACAGGAGAGGTTCAAATCATAGAAAGTTAGGTGGGCAGTCCACTTGTACTTAAGTCGGCATTGTGCCTTTTGTATTAAATTCGGATGCAATTTCTGTGTTTCATCGTCAATAACAAGGTCCAAGGGATACAGTAAACCTGAAGTGAAGTATCGGAATCTAAAACTGGACTCACAGGAGAGGTTCAAATCATAGAAAGTGAGAGTGTCAGACCTCTTGTACTTAAGTCGGGATTGTGCCTTTTGTATTAAATTCGGATGCAATTTCTGTGCTTCATCGTCAATAACAAGGTCAAAGGGATACAGCAAACCTGAAGTGAAGCATCGGAATCTAAAACTGGACTCACAGGAGAGGTTCAAATCATAGAAAGTGAGAGTGTCAGTCCTCTTGTACTTAAGTCGGCATTGTGCCTTTTGAATTGAATTCCAATGCAATTTCTTTGTATCCTCGTCAATAAGAAGGTGCAATGTATACAGTAAACCACAACTCAAGCATTGGAATCTAAAACTGGACTCACAGGAGAGGTTCAAATCATAGAAAGTTAGGTGGGCAGTCCACTTGTACTTAAGTCGGCATTGTGCCTTTTGTATTAAATTCGGATGCAATTTCTGTGTTTCATCGTCAATTAAATGTTCCAAGGGATACATTAAATATGAATTGAAGCATCGGAATCTAAAACTGGACTCACAGGAGAGGTTCAAATCATAGAAAGTGAGAGTGTCAGTAATCTTTTACTTAAGTCGGCATTGTGACTTTTGTATTAAATGCGGATGCAATTTCTGTGTTTCATCGTCAATAAGAAGGTCAGAGGGATACAGTAAACCTGAAGTGAAGCATCGGAATCTAAAACTGGACTCAGAGGAGAGGTTCAAATCATAGAATGTGAGAGTGTCGGTCCTCTTGTACTTAAGTCGGCATTGTGCCTTTTGAATTTAATTCCGATGCAATTTCTGTGTTTCATCGTCAATAAGAAGGTGCAAGGTATTCAGTAAATGTGAAGTGACGCATCGGAATCTAAAACTGGACTCACAGGAGAGGTTCTAATCATAGAAAGTAAGAGTGTCAGTCCTCTTGTACTTTAGTCGGCATTGTGACTTTTGTATTAAATTCGGATGCAATATCTGTGTTTTATCGTCAATAAAAAGGTCCAAGGGATACAGTAAACCTGAATTGAAGCACCGGAATCTAAAACTGGACTCACAGGAGAGGTTCAAATCATAGAAAGTGAGAGTGTCAGTCCTCTTTTACTTAAGTCGGCATTGTGACTTTTGTATTAAATTCGGATGCAATTTCTGTGTTTCATCGTCAAAAAAAAGGTCCAAGGGATACAGTAAACCTGAAGTGAAGCATCGGAATCTAAAACTGGACTCACAGGAGAGGTTCAAATCATAGCATGTGAGAGTGTCAGTCCTCTTGTACTTAAGTCGACATTGTGCCTTTTGTATTAAATTCGGATGCAATTTCTGTGTTTCATCGTCAATATGAAGGTCCAAGGGATACGGTAAACCTGAAGTGAAGTATCGGAATCTAAAACTGGACTCACAGCAGAGGTTCAAATCATAGAAAATCTGAGTGTCAGTCCTCTTGTACTTAAGTCGTCATTATGCCTTTTGTATTAAATTCGGATGCAATTCCTGTGTTTCATCGTCAATAAGAAGGAGCAAGGTATATAGTAAACCTGAAGTGAAGCATCGGAATCCAAAACTGGACTTACAGGAGAGGTTAAAATCATAGTAAGTGAGAGTGTCAGTCCTCTTTTACTTACGTCGGCATTGTGCCTTTTGTATTAAATTCGGATGCAATATCTGTGTTTCATCGTCAATAAGAAGCTCCAAGGGATACAGTTAACCTGAGGTGAAGCATTGGAATCTAAAACTGGACTCACAGGAGAGGTTCAAATCATAGAAAGGGAGAGTGTCTGTCCTCTTGTACTTAAGTGGGCAATGTGTCTTTTCTATTAAATTTGGATGCAATTTCTGTGTTTCATCGTCAATAAGAAGGTGCAATGTATACTGTATACCTGAAGTCAAGCATCGGAATCTAAAACTGGACTCACAGGAGAGGTTCAAATCATAGAAAGTGAGAGTGTCAGTTCTCTTTTACTTAAGTCGGCATTGTGCCTTTTGTATTAAATTAGGATGCAATTTCTGTGTTTCATCGTCAATATGAAGGTCCCGGGGATACAGTAAAACTGAAGTGAAGGATCGGAAAATAAAACTGGACTCACAGGAGAGGTTCAAATCATAGAAAGTGAGAGTGTCAGTCCTCTTGTACTTAAGTCGGCATTGTGCCTTTTGAATTGAATTCCAATGCAATTTCTTTGTATCCTCGTCAATAAGAAGGTGCAATGTATACAGTAAACCTCAAGTCAAGCATTGGAATCTAAAACTGGACTCACAGGAGAGGTTCAAATCATAGAAAGTTAGGTGGGCAGTCCACTTGTACTTAAGTCGGCATTGTGCCTTTTGTATTAAATTCGGATGCAATTTCTGTGTTTCATCGTCAATAAGAAGGTCCAAGGGATACAGTAAACCTGAAGTGAAGTATCGGAATCTAAAACTGGACTCACAGGAGAGGATCAAATCATAGAATGTCAGAGTGTCAGTCTTCATGTACTTATGTCGGCATTGTGCCTTTTGTATTAGATTCGGATGCAATTTCTGAGTTTCATCGTCAATAAGAAGGTCCAAGGGATACGGTAAACCTGAAGTGAAGCATCGGAATCTAAAACTGGACTCACAGGAGAGGTTCAAATCATAGTACGTTAAAGTGTCAGACCTCTTGTACTTATGTCGGCATTGTGCCTTTTGAATTTAATTCCGATGCAATTTCTGTGTTTCATCGTCAATAAGAAGGTGCAAGGTATTCAGTAAATCTGAAGTGAAGCATCGGAATCTAAAACTGCACTCACAGGAGAGGTTCATATCATAGACAGTTAGAGTGTCAGTCCTCTTGTACTTAAGTCGGCATTGTGCCTTTTGAATTCAATTCCGATGCAAATTCTGTGTTTCATCGTCAATAAGTAGGTGCAAGGTATTCAGTAAATCTGAAGTGATGCATTGGAATCTAAAACTGGACTCACAGGAGAGGTTCAAATCATAGAGATTTAGAGTGTCAGTCCTCTTGTACTTAAGTCAGCATTGTGCCTTTTGTATTAAATTCGGATGCAATATCTGTGTTTCTTCGTCAATAAGAAGGAGCAAGGGATACAGTAAACCTGAAGTGAAGCATAGGAATCTAAAACTGGACTCACAGGAGAGTTTCAAATCATAGAATGTGAGAGTGTCAGTCCTCTTGTACTTAAGAGCGGCATTGTGCCTTTTGTATTAAATTCCGGTGCAATTTCTGTGTTTCATCGTCAATAAGATGGTCCAAGGGATACAGTAAACCTGAAGTGAAGAATCGGAATCTAAAACTGGACTCACAGGAGAGGTTCAAATAATACAAAGTTAGAGTGTAAGTCCTCTTGTACTTAAGTCGGCATTGCGCCTTTTGTATTAAATTCGGAATTAATATCTGTGTTTCATTGTCAATAAGAAGGTCCAAGGTATACAGTAAACCTGAAGTGAACCATCGGAATCTAAAACTGGACTCACAGGAGAGCTTCAAATCATAGAAAGTGAGAGTGTCAGTCCTCTTTTAATTAAGTCGGCATTGTGATTGTGGTATTAAATTCGGATTCAATTTCTGTGTTTCATCGTCATTTAGAAGGTACGAGGTATACAGTAAACCTGTAGTGAACCATTGGAATCTAAAACTGGACCCACAGGAGAGGTTCAAATCTTAGAAAGTTAGAGTGTCAGTCCCCTAGTACTTAAGGCAGCATTGTGCCTTTTGTATTAAATTCGGATGGAATTTCTGTGTTTCGTCGTCAATAAGAAGGTGCAAGGTAATCAGTAAATCTGAATTGAAGCATCGGAATCTAAAACTGGACTCACAGGAGAGGTTCAAATCATAGAATGTTAGAGTGTCAGTCCTCTTGTACTTAAGTCGGCATTGTGCCTTGTGTATTAAATGCGGATGCAATTTCTGTGTTTCATCGTCATCAAGAAAGTCCGAGGGATACATTAAACCTGAAGTGAAGCATCGGAATTTAAAACTGGACTCATAGGAGAGGTTCAAACCATAGAAAGTGAGAGTGTCAGTCCTCTTGTACTTAAGTCGGCATTGTGCCTTGTATATTAAATTCGGATGCAACTTCTGTGTTTCATCGTCAATAAGAAAGTCAGAAGGATACATTAAACCTGAAGTGAAGCATCGGAATCTAAAACTGGACTCACAGGAGAGGTTCAAATCGTAGAAAGTGAGAGTGTCAGTCCTCTTTTACTTAAGTCGGCATTGTGCCTTTTGTATAAAATTCGGATGCAATTTCTGTGTTTCTTCGTCAATAAGAAGGTGCAAGGTATACAGTAAACTTGAAGTGAAGCATCAGAATCTAAAACTGGACTCACAGGAGAGGTTCAAATCATAGAAAGTGAGAGTGTCAGTCCTCTTGTACTTAAGTCGGCATTGTGAGTTTTGTATTAAATTCGGATGCAATTTCTGTGTTTCATCGTCAATAAGAAGGTCCAAGGGATACATTAAACCTGAAGTGAAGCATCGGAATCTAAAACTGGACTCACAGGAGAGGTTCAAATCATAGAATGTGAGAGTGTCAGTCCTCTTGTACTTAAGTCGGCATTGTGCCTTTTGAATTTAATTCCGATGAAATTTCTGTGTTTCATCGTCAATAAGAAGGTGCAAGGTATTCAGTATATCTGAAGTGACGCATCGGAATCTAAATCTGGACTCACAGGAGATGTTCAAATCATAGAAAGTGAGAGTGTCAGTCCTCTTGTACTTAAGTCGGCATTGTGACTTTTGTATTAAATTCGGATGCAATATCTGTGTTTTATCGTCAATAAAAAGGTCCAAGGGATACAGTAAACCTGAATTGAGGCACCAGAATCTAAAACTGGACTCAAAGGAGAAACTCAAATCATAGAAAGTGAGAGTGTCAGTCCTCTTTTACGTAAGTCGGCATTGTGACTTTTGTATTAAATTCGGATGCAATTTCTGTGTTTCATCGTCAATAAGAAGGTCCAAGGGATACAGTAAACCTGAAGTGAAGCATCGGAATCTAAAACTGGAATCACAGGAGAGGTTCAAATCATAGAATGTGAGAGTGTCAGTCCTCTTGTACTTAAGTCGGCATTATGCCTTTTGTATTAAATTCGGATGCAATTCCTGTGTTTCATCGTCAATAAGAAGGAGCAAGGTATATAGTAAACCTGAAGTGAAGCATCGGAATCCAAAACTGGACTTACAGGAGAGGTTAAAATCATAGTAAGTGAGAGTGTCAGTCCTCTTTTACTTACGTCGGCATTGTGCCTTTTGTATTAAATTCGGATGCAATATCTGTGTTTCATCGTCAATAAGAAGCTCCAAGGGATACAGTTAACCTGAGGTGAAGCATTGGAATCTAAAACTGGACTCACAGGAGAGGTTCAAATCATAGAAAGGGAGAGTGTCTGTCCTCTTGTACTTAAGTGGGCAATGTGTCTTTTCTATTAAATTTGGATGCAATTTCTGTGTTTCATCGTCAATAAGAAGGTGCAATGTATACTGTATACCTGAAGTCAAGCATCGGAATCTAAAACTGGACTCACAGGAGAGGTTCAAATCATAGAAAGTGAGAGTGTCAGTTCTCTTTTACTTAAGTCGGCATTGTGCCTTTTGTATTAAATTAGGATGCAATTTCTGTGTTTCATCGTCAATATGAAGGTCCCGGGGATACAGTAAACCTGAAGTGAAGGATCGGAAAATAAAACTGGACTCACAGGAGAGGTTCAAATCATAGAAAGTGAGAGTGTCAGTCCTCTTGTACTTAAGTCGGCATTGTGCCTTTTGAATTGAATTCCAATGCAATTTCTTTGTATCCTCGTCAATAAGAAGGTGCAATGTATACAGTAAACCTCAAGTCAAGCATTGGAATCTAAAACTGGACTCACAGGAGAGGTTCAAATCATAGAAAGTTAGGTGGGCAGTCCACTTGTACTTAAGTCGGCATTGTGCCTTTTGTATTAAATTCGGATGCAATTTCTGTGTTTCATCGTCAATAAGAAGGTCCAAGGGATACAGTAAACCTGAAGTGAAGTATCGGAATCTAAAACTGGACTCACAGGAGAGGATCAAATCATAGAATGTGAGAGTGTCAGTCTTCATGTACTTATGTCGGCATTGTGCCTTTTGTTTTAGATTCGGATGCAATTTCTGAGTTTCATCGTCAATAAGAAGGTCCAAGGGATACGGTAAACCTGAAGTGAAGCATCGGAATCTAAAACTGGACTCACAGGAGAGGTTCAAATCATAGTACGTTAAAGTGTCAGACCTCTTGTACTTATGTCGGCATTGTGCCTTTTGAATTTAATTCCGATGCAATTTCTGTGTTTCATCGTCAATAAGAAGGTGCAAGGTATTCAGTAAATCTGAAGTGAAGCATCGGAATCTAAAACTGGACTCACAGGAGAGGTTCAAATCATAGACAGTTAGAGTGTCAGTCCTCTTGTACTTAAGTCGGCATTGTGCCTTTTGAATTCAATTCCGATGCAAATTCTGTGTTTCATCGTCAATAAGTAGGTGCAAGGTATTCAGTAAATCTGAAGTGATGCATTGGAATCTAAAACTGGACTCACAGGAGAGGTTCAAATCATAGAGATTTAGAGTGTCAGTCCTCTTGTACTTAAGTCAGCATTGTGCCTTTTGTATTAAATTCGGATGCAATATCTGTGTTTCTTCGTCAATAAGAAGGAGCAAGGGATACAGTAAACCTGAAGTGAAGCATAGGAATCTAAAACTGGACTCACAGGAGAGGTTCAAATCATAGAATGTGAGAGTGTCAGTCCTCTTGTACTTAAGAGCGGCATTGTGCCTTTTGTATTAAATTCCGGTGCAATTTCTGTGTTTCATCGTCAATAAGATGGTCCAAGGGATACAGTAAACCTGAAGTGAAGAATCGGAATCTAAAACTGGACTCACAGGAGAGGTTCAAATCATACAAAGTTAGAGTGTAAGTCCTCTTGTACTTAAGTCGGCATTGCGCCTTTTGTATTAAATTCGGAATTAATATCTGTGTTTCATTGTCAATAAGAAGGTCCAAGGTATACAGTAAACCTGAAGTGAACCATCGGAATCTAAAACTGGACTCACAGGAGAGCTTCAAATCATAGAAAGTGAGAGTGTCAGTCCTCTTTTAATTAAGTCGGCATTGTGATTGTGGTATTAAATTCGGATTCAATTTCTGTGTTTCATCGTCATTTAGAAGGTCCGAGGTATACAGTAAACCTGTAGTGAACCATTGGAATCTAAAACTGGACCCACAGGAGAGGTTCAAATCTTAGAAAGTTAGAGTGTCAGTCCCCTAGTACTTAAGGCAGCATTGTGCCTTTTGTATTAAATTCGGATGGAATTTCTGTGTTTCGTCGTCAATAAGAAGGTGCAAGGTAATCAGTAAACCTGAATTGAAGCATCGGAATCTAAAACTGGACTCACAGGAGAGGTTCAAATCATAGAATGTTAGAGTGTCAGTCCTCTTGTACGTAAGTCGGCATTGTGCCTTGTGTATTAAATGCGGATGCAATTTCTGTGTTTCATCGTCATCAAGAAAGTCCGAGGGATACATTAAACCTGAAGTGAAGCATCGGAATTTAAAACTGGACTCATAGGAGAGGTTCAAACCATAGAAAGTGAGAGTGTCAGTCCTCTTGTACTTAAGTCGGCATTGTGCCTTGTATATTAAATTCGGATGCAACTTCTGTGTTTCATCGTCAATAAGAAAGTCAGAAGGATACATTAAACCTGAAGTGAAGCATCGGAATCTAAAACTGGACTCACAGGAGAGGTTCAAATCGTAGAAAGTGAGAGTGTCAGTCCTCTTTTACTTAAGTCGGCATTGTGCCTTTTGTATGAAATTCGGATGCAATTTCTGTGTTTCTTCGTCAATAAGAAGGTGCAAGGTATACAGTAAACTTGAAGTGAAGCATCAGAATCTAAAACTGGACTCACAGGAGAGGTTCAAATCATAGAAAGTGAGAGTGTCAGTCCTCTTGTACTTAAGTCGGCATTGTGAGTTTTGTATTAAATTCGGATGCAATTTCTGTGTTTCATCGTCAATAAGAAGGTCCAAGGGATACATTAAACCTGAAGTGAAGCATCGGAATCTAAAACTGGACTCACAGGAGAGGTTCAAATCATAGAATGTGAGAGTGTCAGTCCTCTTGTACTTAAGTCGGCATTGTGCCTTTTGAATTTAATTCCGATGAAATTTCTGTGTTTCATCGTCAATAAGAAGGTGCAAGGTATTCAGTATATCTGAAGTGACGCATCGGAATCTAAATCTGGACTCACAGGAGATGTTCAAATCATAGAAAGTGAGAGTGTCAGTCCTCTTGTACTTAAGTCGGCATTGTGACTTTTGTATTAAATTCGGATGCAATATCTGTGTTTTATCGTCAATAAAAAGGTCCAAGGGATACAGTAAACCTGAATTGAGGCACCAGAATCTAAAACTGGACTCAAAGGAGAAACTCAAATCATAGAAAGTGAGAGTGTCAGTCCTCTTTTACTTAAGTCGGCATTGTGACTTTTGTATTAAATTCGGATGCAATTTCTGTGTTTCATCGTCAATAAGAAGGTCCAAGGGATACAGTAAACCTGAAGTGAAGCATCGGAATCTAAAACTGGAATCACAGGAGAGGTTCAAATCATAGAATGTGAGAGTGTCAGTCCTCTTGTACTTAAGTCGGCATTATGCCTTTTGTATTAAATTCGGATGCAATTCCTGTGTTTCATCGTCAATAAGAAGGAGCAAGGTATACAGTAAACCTCAAGTGATGCATCGGAATCCAAACCTGGACTGACAGGAGAGGTTAAAATCATAGTAAGTGAGAGTGTCAGTCCTATTTTACTTAAGTCGGCATTGTGCCTTTTGTATTAAATTCGGATGCAATATCTGTGTTTCATCGTCAATAAGAAGGTCCAAGGGATACAGTTAACCTGAGGTGAAGCATTGGAATCTAAAACTGGACTCACAGGAGAGGTTCAAATCATAGAAAGGGAGAGTGTCTGTCCTCTTGTACTTAAGTGGGCAATGTGCCTTTTGTATTAAATTTGGATGCAATTTCTGTGTTTCATCGTCAATAAGAAGGTGCAATGAATACTGTATACCTGAAGTCAAGCATCGGAATCTAAAACTTGACTCACAGGAGAGGTTCCAATCATAGACAGTGAGAGTGTCAGTTCTCTTTTACTTAAGTCGGCATTGTGCCTTTTGTATTAAATTAGGATGCAATTTCTGTGTTTCATCGTCAATATGAAGGTCCAAGGGATACAGTAAACCTGAAGTGAAGCATCGGAAAATAAAACTGGACTCACAGGAGAGGTTCAAACCATAGAAAGTGAGAATGTCAGTCCTCTTGTACTTAAGCCGGCATTGTGCCTTTTGAATTGAATTCCAATGCAATTTCTTTGTATCCTCGTCAATAAGAAGGTGCAATGTATACAGTAAACCTCAAGTCAAGCATTGGAATCTAAAACTGGACTCACAGGAGAGGTTCAAATCATAGAAAGTTAGGTGGGCAGTCCACTTGTACTTAAGTTGGCATTGTGTGTTTTGTATTAAATTCGGATGCAATTTCTGTGTTTCATCGTCAATAAGAAGGTCCAAGGGATACAGTAAACCTGAAGTGAAGTATCGGAATCTAAAACTGGACTCACAGGAGAGGATCAAATCATAGAATGTGAGAGTGTCAGTCCTCTTGTACTTATGTCGGCATTGTGCCTTTTGTATTAAATTCGGATGCAATTTCTGTGTTTCATCGTCAATAAGAAGGTCCAAAGGATACGGTAAACCTGAAGTGAAGCATCGGAATCTAAAACTGGACTCACAGGAGAGGTTCAAATCAGAGTACGTTAAAGTGTCAGATCTCTTGTACTTATGTCGGCATTGTGCCTTTTGAATATAATTCCGATGCAATTTCTGTGTTTCATCGTCAATAAGAAGGTGCAAGGTATTCAGTAAATCTGAAGTGAAGCATCGGAATCTAAAACTGGAATCACAGGATAGGTTCAAATCATAGAGAGTTAGAGTGTCAGTCCTCTTGTACTTAAGTCGGCATTGTGCCTTTTGAATTTAATTCCGATGCAATTTCTGTGTTTCATCGTCAATAAGAAGGTGCAAGGTATTCCGTAAATCTGAAGTGATGCATTGGAATCTAAAACTGGACTCACAGGAGAGGTTCAAATCATAGAATGTGAGAGTGTCAGTCCTCTTGTACTTAAGAGCGGCATTGTGCCTTTTGTATTAAATTCCGGTGCAATTTCTGTGTTTCATCGTCAATAAGAAGGTCCAAGGGATACAGTAAACCTGAAGTGAAGAATGGGAATCTAAAACTGGACTCACAGGAGAGGTTCAAATCATACAAAGTTAGAGTGTAAGTCCTCTTGTACTTAAGACGGCATTGTGCCTTTTGTATTAAATTCGGATTTAATTTCTGTGTTTCATTGTCAATAAGAATGTCCAAGGTATACAGTAAACCTTAAGTGAACCATCGGAATCTAAAACTGGACTCACAGGAGAGCTTCAAATCATAGAAAGTGAGAGTGTCAGTCCTCTTTTAATTAAGTCGGCATTGTGCCTGTGGTATTAAATTCGGATTCAATTTCTGTGTTTCATCGTCATTTAGAAGGTCCGAGGTATACAGTAAACCTGTAGTGAACCATTGGAATCTAAAACTGGACCCACAGGAGAGGTTCAAATCTTAGAAAGTTAGAGTGTCAGTCCCCTAGTACTTAAGCCAGCATTGTGCCTTTTGTATTAAATTCGGATGGAATTTCTGTGTTTCGTCGTCAATAAGAAGGTGCAAGGTATTCAGTAAACCTGAATTGAAGCATAGGAATCTAAAACTGGACTCACAGGAGAGGTTCAAATCATAGAATGTTAGAGTGTCAGTCCTCTTGTACTTAAGTCGGCATTGTGCCTTGTGTATTAAATGCGGATGCAATTTCTGTGTTTCATCGTCATCAAGAAAGTCCGAGGGATACATTAAACCTGAAGTGAAGCATCGGAATTTAAAACTGGACTCACAGGAGAGGTTCAAATCATAGAAAGTGAGAGTGCCAGTACTCTTGTACTTAAGTCGGCATTGTGCCTTGTGTATTAAATTCGTATGCAACTTCTGTGTTTCATCGTCAATAAGAAAGTCCGAGGGATACATTAAACCTGAAGTGAAGCATCGGAATCTAAAACTGGACTCACAGGAGAGGTTCAAATCATAGAAAGTGAGAGTGTCAGTCCTCTTTTACTTAAGTCGGCATTGTGCCTTTTGTATAAAATTCGGATGCAATTTCTGTGTTTCGTCGTCAATAAGAAGGTGCAAGGTATACAGTAAACTTGAAGTGAAGCATCAGAATATAAAACTGGACTCACAGGAGAGGTTCAAATCATAGAAAGTGAGAGTTTCAGTCCTCTTGTACTTAAGTCGGCATTGTGAATTTTGTATTAAATTCGGATGCAATTTCTGTGTTTCATCGTCAATAAGAAGGTCCAACGGATACAGTAAACCTGAAGTGAAGCAACGGAATCTAAAACTGGACTCACAGGAGAGGTTCAAATCATACAAAGTTAGAGTGTAAGTCCTCTTGTACTTAAGTCGGCATTGTGCCTTTTGTATTAAATTCGGATTTAATTTCTGTGTTTCATTGTCAATAAGAAGGTCCAAGGTATGCAGTAAACCTGAATTGAACCATCGGAATCTAAAACTGGACTCACAGGAGAGCTTCAAATCATAGAAAGTGAGAGTGTCAGTCCTCTTTTAATTAAGTCGGCATTGTGCCTGTGGTATTAAATTCGGATTCAATTTCTGTGTTTCATCGTCATTTAGAAGGTCCGAGTTATACAGTAAACCTGAAGTGAAGCAACGGAATCTAAAACTGGACTCACAGGAGAGGTTCAAATCATAGAAAGTGAGAGTGTCAGACCTCTTGTACTTAAGTCGGCATTGTGCCTTTTGTATTAAATTCGGATGCAATTTCTGTGTTTCATCGTCAATAACAAGGTCAAAGGGATACAGCAAACCTGAAGTGAAGCATCGGAATCTAAAACTGGACTCACAGGAGAGGTTCAAATCATAGAAAGTGAGAGTGTCAGTCCCCTTGTACTTAAGTCGGCATTGTGCCTTTTGAATTGAATTCCAATGCAATTTCTTTGTATCCTCGTCAATAAGAAGGTGCAATGTGTACAGTAAAGCTCAAGTCAAGCATTGGAATCTAAAACTGGACTCACAGGAGAGGTTCAAATCATAGAAAGTTAGGTGGGCAGTCCACTTGTACTTAAGTCGGCATTGTGCCTTTTGCATTAAATTCGGATGCAATTTCTGTGTTTCATCGTCAATAAAAAGGTGCAAGTGATACAATAAACCTGAATTGAAGCATCGGAATCTAAAACTGGACTCACAGGAGAGGTTCAAATCATAGAAAGTGAGTGTCAGTAATCTTTTACTTAAGTCGGCATTTAGACTTTTGTATTAAATTCGGATGCAATTTCTGTGTTTCATCGTCAATAAGAAGGTCCAAGGTATACAGTAAACCTGAAGTGCAGCATCGGAATCTAAAACTGGACTCACAGGAGAGGTTCAAATCATAGAATGTGAGAATGTCAGTCCTCTTGTACTTAAGTCGGCATTGTGCCTTTTGAATTTAATTCCGATGCAATTTCTGTGTTTCATCGTCAATAAGAAGGTGCAAGGTATTCAGTAAATCTGAAGTGAAGCATCGGAATCTAAAACTGGACTCACAGGAGAGGTACAAATTATAGAAAGTGAGAGTGTCAGTCCTCTTGTACTTAAGTCGGCATTGTGACTTTTGTATTAAATTCGGATGCAATATCTGTGTTTTATCGTCAATAAAAAGGTCCAAGGGATACAGTAAACCTGAATTGAAGCACCGGAATCTAAAACTGGACTCACAGGAGAGGTTCAAATCATAGAATGTGAGAGTGTCAGTCCTCTTGTCCTTATGTCGGCATTGTGCCTTTTGTATTAAATTCGGATGCAATTTCTGTGTTTCATCGTCAATAAGAAGGTCCAAGGGATACGGTAAAGTTGAAGTGAAGCATCGGAATCTAAAACTGTACTCACAGGAGAGGTTCAAATCATAGAAAGTGAGAGTGTCAGTCTTCTTTTACTTAAGTCGGCATTGTCACTTTTGTATTAAATTCGGATGCAATTTCTGTGTTTCATCGTCAATACGAAGGTCCAAGGGATACAGTAAACCTGAAGTGAAGCATCGGAATCTAAAACTGGACTCACAGGAGAGGTTCAAATCATAGAATGTGAGAGTTTCAGTCCTCTTGTACTTAAGTCGGCATTGTGCCTTTTGTATTAAATTCGGATGCAATTTCTGTGTTTCATCGCCAATATGAAGGTCCAAGGGATACGGTAAACCTGAAGTGAAGTATCGGAATCTAAAACTGGACTCACAGGAGAGGTTCAAATCATAGAAAGTTTGAGTGTCAGTCCTCTTGTACTTAAGGCGGCATTATGCCTTTTGTATTAAGTTCGGATGCAATTTCTGTGTTTCATCGTCAATAAGAAGGAGCAAGGTATACAGTAAACCTGAAGTGAAGCATCGGAATCCAAAACTGGACTCACAGGAGAGGTTAAAATCATAGTAAGTGAGAGTGTCAGTCCTCTTTTACTTAAGTCGGCATTGTGCCTTTTGTATTAAATTCGGATGCAATTTCTGTGTATCATCGTCAACAAGAAGGTCCAAGGGATTCAGTAAACCTGAAGTGAAGCATCGGAATCTAAAACTGGACTCACAGGAGAGATTCAAATCAAAAAAAGTTAGAGTGTCAGTCCTCTTGTACTTAAGTCGGCATCGTGCATTTGTATTAAATTCGGATGCAATTTCTGTGTTTCATCGTCAATAAGAAGGTCCAAGGGATACAGTAAACCTGAAGTGAAGCATCGGAATCTAAAACTGGACTCACAGGACAGGTTCAAATCATTGATAGAAAGAGTGTCAGTCCTCTTGTACTTAAGTGGGCAATGTGCCTTTTTATTAAATTCGAATGCAATTTCTGTGTTTCATCGTCAATAAGAAGGTGCAGTGTATAGTGTAAACCTGTAGTCAAGCATCGGAATCTAAAGCTGGACTCACAGGAGAGGTTCAAATCATAGAAAGTGACAGTGGCAGTCCTCTTTTACTTAAGTCGGTATTGTGCCTTTTGTATTAAATTCGGATGCAATTTCTGAGTTTCATCGTCAATTAGAAGGTCCAAGTGATACAGTTAACCTGAAGTGAACCATCGGAATCTAAAACTGGACTCACAGGAGAGCTTCAAATCATAGAAAGTGAGAGTGTCAGTCCTCTTTTAATTAAATCGGCATTGTGCCTTTGGTATTAAATTCGGATTCAATTTCTATGTTTCATCGTCATTTAGAAGGTCCGAGGTATACAGTAAACCTGAAGTGAACCATTGGAATCTAAAACTGGACCCACAGGAGAGGTTCAAATCTTAGAAAGTTAGAGTGTCAGTCCCCTTGTACTTAAGCCAGCATTGTGCCTTTTGTATAATTTTCGGATGCAATTTCTGTGTTTCGTCGTCAATAAGAAGGTACAAGGTATTCAGTAATCCTGAATTGAAGCATAGGAATCTAAAACTGGACTCACAGGAGAGGTTCAAATCATAGAATGTTAGAGTGTCAGTCCTCTTGTACTTAAGTCGCCATTGTGTCTTGTGTATTAAATGCGGGTGCAATTTCTGTGTTTCATCGTCATCAAGAAAGTCCGAGGGATACATTAAACCTGAAGTGAAGCATCGGAATCTAAAACTGGACTCACAGGAGAGGTTCAAATCATAGAAAGTGAGAGTGTCAGTCCTCTTGTACTTAAGTCGGCATTGTGCCTTGCGTATTAAATTCGGATGCAACTTCTGTGTTTCATCGTCAATAAGAAAGTCCGAGCGATACATTAAACCTGAAGTGAAGCATCGGAATCTAAAACTGGACTCACAGGAGAGGTTCAAATCATAGAAAGTGAGAGTGTCAGTCCTCTTGTACTTAAGTCGGCATTGTGCCTTTTGAATTGAATTCCAATGCAATTTCTTTGTATCCTCGTCAATAAGAAGGTCCAATGTATACAGTAAACCTCAAATCAAGCATTGGAATCTAAAACTGGACTCACAGGAGAGGTTCGAATCATAGAAAGTTAGGTGGGCAGTCCACTTGTACTTAAGCCGGCATTGTGCCTTTTGTATTAAATTCGGGTGCAATTTCTGTGTTTCATCGTCAATAAGAGGGTCCAAGGGATACAGTAAACCTGAAGTGAATTATCGGAATCTAAAACTGGACTCACAGGAGAGGTTCAAATCATAGAAAGTTTGAGTGTCAGTCCTCTTGTACTTAAGTCGGCATTGTGACTTTTGTATTAAATTCGGATGCAATTTCTGTGTTTCATCGTCAATAAGAAGGTCAAAGGGATACAGCAAACCAGAAGTGAAGAATCGGAATCTAAAACTGGACTAACAGGAGGGGTTCAAATCATAGAAAGTTAGAGAGTCAGTCCTCTTGTACTTAAGTCGGCATTGTGACTTTGAATTTAATTCCGATGAAATTTCTGTGTTTCATCGTCAATAAGAAGGTGCAAGGTATACAGTAAACCTGAATTGAAGCATTGGAATCTAAAACTGGACTCACAGGAGAGGTTCAAATCATAGAGAGTTAGAGTGTCAGTCCTCTTGTACTTAAGTCGGCATTGTGCTTTTTGAATTTAATTCCGATGCAATTTCTGTGTTTCATCGTCAATAAGAAGGTGCAAGGTATTCAGTAAATCTGAAGTGAAGCATCGGAATCTAAAACTGGACTCACAGGTGAGGTTCAAACCATAGAAAGTGAGAGTGTCAGTCCTCTTGTACTTAAGTCGGCATTGTGACTTTTGTATTAAATTCGGATGCAATATCTGTGTTTTATCGTCAATAAAAAGGTCCAAGGGATACAGTAAACCTGAATTGAAGCATCGGAATCTAAAACTGGACTCACAGGAGAGGTTCAAATCATAGAAAGTGAGAGTGTCAGTCCTCTTTTACTTAAGTCGGCATTGTGACTTTTGTATTAAATTCGGATGCAATTTCTGTGTTTCATCGTCAATAAGAAGGTCCAAGGGATACAGAAAACCTGAAGTGAAGCATCGGAATCTAAAACTGGACTCACAGGAGAGGTTCAAAACATAGAATGTGAGAGTGTCAGTCCTCTTGTACTTAAGTCGGCATTGTGCCTTTTGTATTAAATTCGGATGCAATTTCTGTGTTTCATCGTCAATAAGAAGGTCCAAGGGATACGGTAAACCTGAAGTGAAGTATCGGAATCTAAAACTGGACTCACAGGAGAGGTTCAAATCATAGAAAGTTTGAGTGTCAGTCGTCCTGTACTTAAGTCGGCATTATGCATTTTGTATTAAATACGGATGCCATTTCTGTGTTTCATCGTCAATAAATAGGTCCAAGGGATACAGTAAACCTGAATTGAAGCATCGGAATCTAAAACTGGACTCACAGGAGAGGTTCAAATCATAGAAAGTGAGAGTGTCAGTCCTCTTTTACTTAAGTCGGCTTTGTGACTTTTGTATTAAATTCGGATGCAATTTCTGTGTTTCATCGTCAATAAGAAGGTCCAAGGGATACAGTAAACCTGAAGTGAAGCATCGGAATCTAAAACTGGACTCACAGGAGAGGTTCAAAACATAGAATGTGAGAGTGTCAGTCCTCTTGTACTTAAGTCGGCATTGTGCCTTTTGTATTAAATTCGGATGCAATTTCTGTGTTTCATCGTCAATAAGAAGGTCCAAGGTATACGGTAAACCTGAAGTGAAGTATCGGAAACCAAAACTGGACTCACAGGAGAGGTTCAAATCATAGAAAGTTTGAGTGTCAGTCCTCTTGTACTTAAGTCGGCATTATGCCTTTTGTATTAAATACGGATGCCATTTTTGTGTTTCATCGTCAATAAGTAAGTGCAAGGTATACAGTAAACCTGAAGTGAAGCATCGGAATCTAAAACTGGACTCACAGGAGAGGTTCAAATCATAGAAAGTTAGAGTGTCAGTTCTCTTGTACTTAAGTCGGCATTGTGCCTTTTGCATTAAATTCGGATGCAATTTCCGTGTTTTATCGTCAAGAAGAAGGTCCAAGGGATACAGTAAACCTAAAGTGTAGCATCGGAATCTAAAACTGGGCTCACAGGAGATGTTCTAATCATAGAAATTAGGGTGTCAGTCCTATTGTACTTAAGTCGGCATTGTGCTTTTTGTATTAAACATGGATGCAATATCTGTGTTTCATCGTCGATAAGAAGGAGCAAGGTATACAGTAAACCTGAAGTGAAGCATCGGATTCCAAAACTGGACTCACAGGAGAGGTTAAAATCATAGTAAGTGAGAGTGTCAGTCCTCTTTTACTTAAGTCGGCATTGTGCCTTTTGTATTAAATTCGGATGCAATTTCTGTGTTTCATCATCAATAAGAAGGTCCAAGGGATACAGTTAACCTGAAGTGAAGCATTGGAATCTAAAACTGGACTCACAGGTTAGGTTCAAATCATAGAATGGGAGAGTGTCTGTCCTCTTGTACTTAAGTGGGCAATGTGCCTTTTGTATTAAATTTGGATGCAATTTCTGTGTTTCATCGTCAATAAGAAGGTGCAATGTATACTGTATACCTGAAGTCAAGCATCGGAACCTAAAACTAGACTCACAGGAGAGGTTCAAATCATAGAAAGTGAGAGTGTCAGTCCTCTTTTACTTAAGTCGACATTGTGCCTTTTGTATTAAATTCGGATCCAATTTCTGTGTTTCATCGTCAATAAGAAGGTCCAAGGGATACAGTAAACCTGAAGTGAAGCATCGGAATCTAAAACTGGACTCACAGTAGATTTTCAAATCATAGATAGTGAGAGTGTCAGTCCTCTTGTACTTAAGTCGGCATTGTTCTTTTTGTATTAATTTCCGGTGCTATTTCTGTGTTTCATCGTCAATAAGAAGGTGCAATGTATACAGTAAACCTTGAGTGAAGCCTCGGAATCTAAAACTGGTCTCACAGGAGAGGTTCAAATCATAGAAAGTGAGAGTGTCAGTCCTCTTTTTCTTAAGCCTGCATTGTGCCTTTTGTATTAATTTCGGATGCAATTTCTGTGTATCATCGTCAACAAGAAGGTCCAAGGGATACAGTAAACCTGAAGTGAAGCATCGGAATCTAAAACTGGACTAACAGGAGTAGTTCAAATCGTAGAAAGTTAGAGTGTCAGTCCTCTTGTCCTTAAGTCGGCATCGTGCTTTTGTATTAAATTGGGATGCAATTTCTGTGTTTCATCGTCAATAAGAAGGTCCAAGGGATACAGTAAACCCGAAGTGAAGCATTGGAATCTAAAACTGGTACTCACAGGACAGGTTCAAATCATTGAAAGGGAGAGTGTCAGTCCTCTTGTACTTAAGTGGGCAATGTGCCTTTTGTATTAAATTCGAGTGCAATTTCTGTGTTTCATCGTCAATAAGAAGGTGCAGTGTATACTGTAAACCTGTAGTCAAGCATCGGAATCTAAAACTGAACTCACAGGAGAGGTTCAAATCATAGAAAGTGAGAGCGTCAGTCCTCTTTTACTTAAGTCGGCATTGTGCCTTTTGTATTAAATTCGGATGCAATTTCTGAGTTTCATCGTCAATTAGAAGGTCCAAGTGATACAGTAAACCTGATGTGAAGCATCGGAATCTAAAACTGAACTCACAGGTGAGGTTCAAATCATAGATAGTGAGAGTGTCAGTCCTCTTGTACTTAAGTCGGCATTGCTCCTTTTGTATTAAATTCGGATGCAATTTCTGTGTTTCATCGTCAATAAGTAGGTGCAAGGTATACAGTAAACCTGAAGTGAAGCATCGGAATCTAAAACTGGTCTCTCAGGAGAGGTTCTAATCATAGAAAGTGAGAGTGTCAGTCCTCTTTTACTTAAGCCTGCATTGTGCCTTTTGTACTAAATTCCGATGCAATTTCTGTGTATCATCGTCAATAAGAAGGTCCAAGGGATACAGTAAACTTGAAGCATCGAAATCTAAAACCGGACTCACAGGAGAGGTTCAAATCATAGAAAGTTGGAGTGTCAGCCCTCTTGTACTTACGTCGGCATTGTGCCTTTTGTATTAACTTCGGATGCAATTTCTGTGTTTCATTGTCAATTAGAAAGTCCAAGGGATACAGTAAACCTGAAGTGAAGCATTGGAATCTAAAACTGGACCCAAAGGAGAGGTTCAAATTATAGAAAGTGAGAGTGTCAGTCCTCTTGTACTTAAGTCGGCATTGTGCCTTTTGAATTTAATTCCGATGCAATTTCTGTGTTTCATCGTCAATATGAAGGTGCAAGGTATTCAGTAAACCTGAAGTGAAGCATTGGAATCTAAAACTGGACTCACAGGAGAGGTTTAAATCATGCAAAGTTAAAGTGTCAGTCCTCTTGTACTTATGTCGGCATTGTGCCTTTTGTATTAAACTCGGATTCAATTTCTGTGTTTCTTCATCAATAAGAAGGTCCAAGAGATACTGTGAACCTGAAGTGAAGCATCGGAATCTAAAACTCGACTCACAGGAGAGGTTCAAATCATAGAAAGTTAGAGTGTCAGTCCTCTTGTACTTAAGTCGGCATTGTGCCATTTGAATTTAATTCCGACGCAATTTCTGTGTTTCATCGTCAATAAGAAGGTCCAAGGCATACAGTAAACCTGAAGTGAAGCATCGGAATCTAAAACTGGACTCACAGGAGAAGTTGAAATCATAGATAGTGAGAGTGTCAGTCCTCTTGTACTTAAGTCGGCATTGTTCCTTTTGTAATAATTTCCGGTGCAAATTCTGTGTTTCATCGTCAATAAGAAGGTACAATGTATACAGTAAACCTGAAGTGAAGCCTCGGAATCTAAAACTGGTCTCACAGGAGAGGTTCAAATCATAGAAAGTGAGAGTGTCAGTCCTCTTTTACTTAAGCCTGCATTGTGACTTTTGTAATAAATTCGGATGCAATTTCTGTGTATCATCGTCAATAAGAAAGTCCAAGGGATACAGTAAACCTGAAGTGAAGCAACGGAATCTAAAACTGGACTCACAGGAGAGGTTCAAATCATAGAAAGGGAGAGTGTCAGTCCTCTTGTACTTAAGTGGGCAATGTGCCTTTTGTATTAAATTCGAATGCAATTTCTGTGTTTCATCGTCAATAAGAAGGTGCAGTGTATACTGTAAACCTGTAGTCAAGAATCGGAAACTAAAACTAGACTCACAGGAGAGGTTCAAATCATAGAAAGTGAGAGCGTCAGTCCTCTTTTACTTAAGTCGGCATTGTGCCTTTTGTATTAAATTCGGATGCAATTTCTGAGTTTCATCGTCAATAAGAAAGTCCTAGTGATACAGTAAACCTGAAGTGAAGCATCGGAATCTAAATCTGGACTCACAGGTGAGGTTAAAATCATAGATTGTGAGAGTTTCAGTCCTCTTGTACTTAAGTCGGCATTGTTCCTTTTGTTTTAAATTCCGGTGCAATTTCTGTGTTTCATCGTCAGTAAGAAGCTGCAAGGTGTACAGTAAACGTGAAGTGAAGCATCGGAATCTAAAACTGGTCTCACAGCAGAGGTTCAAATCATAAAAAGTGAGAGTGTCAGTCCTCTTTTACTTAAGCCTGCATTGTGCCTTTTGTATTAAATTCCGATGCAATTTCTGTGTATCATCGTCAATAAGAAGGGCCAAGGGATACAGTAAACCTGAAGCTTCGAAATCTAAAACTGGACTCACAGGAGAGGTTCATATCATATAAAGTTGGAGTGTCAGTCCTCTTGTACTTAAGTCGGCATTGTGCCTTTTGTATTAACTTCGGATGCAATTTCTGTGTTTCATTGTCAATAAGAAAGTCCAAGGGATACAGTAAACCTGAAGTGAAGCATTGGAATCTAAAACTGGACTCACAGGAGAGGTTTAAATCATGCATAGTTAAAGTGTCAGTCCTCTTGTACTTAAGTCGGCATTGTGCCTTTTGTATTAAACTCGGATTCAATTTCTGTGTTTCTTCGTCAATTAGAAGGTCCAAGAGATACTGTGAACCTGAAGTGAAGCATCGGAATCTAAAACTGGACTCACAGGAGAGGTTCAAATAATAGAAAATTAGAGTGTCAGTCCTCTTGTACTTACGTCGGCATTGTGCCTTTTGAATTTAATTCCGATGGAATATCTGTGTTTGTCGTCAATAATAAGGTGCAAGGTATACAGTAAACTTGAAGTGAAGCATCGGAGTCTAAAACTGGACTCACAGGAGAGGTTCAAATCATAGAAAGTTAGAGTGTCAGTCCTCTTGTACTTAAGTCGGCATTGTGCCATTTGAATTTAATTCCGACGCAATTTCTGTGTTTCATCGTCAATAAGAAGGTCCAAGGCATACAGTAAACCTGAAGTGAAGCATCGGAATCTAAAACTGGACTCACAGGAGAAGTTGAAATCATAGATAGTGAGAGTGTCAGTCCTCTTGTACTTAAGTCGGCATTGTTCCTTTTGTAATAATTTCCGGTGCAAATTCTGTGTTTCATCGTCAATAAGAAGGTACAATGTATACAGTAAACCTGAAGTGAAGCCTCGGAATCTAAAACTGGTCTCACAGGAGAGGTTCAAATCATAGAAAGTGAGAGTGTCAGTCCTCTTTTACTTAAGCCTGCATTGTGACTTTTGTAATAAATTCGAATGCAATTTCTGTGTATCATCGTCAATAAGAAAGTCCAAGGGATACAGTAAACCTGAAGTGAAGCAAC